>NC_087568.1:2756666-3411388 GCF_036250125.1 Pseudopipra pipra
ACGGGGTTCAAGGCAAAGCCCTACAGGGATGGGGGGAAGCACCTCGTCATTCTGCGGCTATCGCGGACCAACCCGCCCCGGCAGCCGCCCCCGCAAAGGCAACACGCGGCGAGCGCAGCCCCGAGCGCGGGTTCTGCACCGCGGGGCCGCCCCCGCAGCCCCCGGGCCGGGCAGGACGAACCGGCCCCGGCCCGGCCCGGCCCTCACCGGCACCGCCGCCCCCGCAGGCGGGACGCAGCGCGGGCCTCACCGGCTCCTCCCGGGGTTCTCCGCGTTGCCGGCGGGGCTGGGCGGCGGTGGGGGCGGCCGTGCCGGTGCCGGTGCCGGTGTCGATCCCGTGCGGTGTCGCTCCCGCTGTCGGTCCCGCTCTCTCCGAGGCCGCCCCGGCCCCTCCCTGGCAACGGCGGGCCCGCCCCGCGGGCAGCGCCCCCTGGCGGCCGGAGGAGCGCCCGCCCTGAGGGAATCCCCCAGTCGCGACTGTCACGATACGGGCGGCGTTTAAATAAGCAGCTTAAAGTAAACATTTTACACTCGTCAAAAAAAAAATTAAAAGTTGCCTGAATTAAGGCTCAAAGCTATGACTTTGAACATTTCACTGATCACGGAATTGCAGAATGGTTCGGGTTGGAAGAGACCGTAAGAGCCCATCCAGACACCTTCCACTATTCCAGGTTGCTCCAAGCCCCGTCCAACCTGGCCTTGAACACTTCCAGGCATGGGACATTAATCTTTTCTAAAGAAAACCTGTGCCAAGGCCTCACCACCCTCACAGCCAAGAATGTCTTCCCAACATTTCATCTAAACCTACTCCCAACACACAAGCCAGTTCCAACACTGAACAGTCCAGGCTCCCTTTCCTCACACGGATCGTTCCCAGATGAACAGGAGAAGTTCCTTCACACGGATCATTCCCAGATGAATAGGAGAGGTTCGTCCACCCAGCTCGCTAAAGCAATAACCACAAGAAGAAAGTAAAATGTGAAAGTGCTCCAGAGCGCAAAATATTTTATTTAAGAATTTACAGTGTCAAATCTTACACTTAGGAAAGACAGCTGCTCCCAGCTCAGAGGGAGCCTCCTTGAATGAAGTTGTTTGGCAGTCTCTACTGAAAGGAGAAAATAATCAGCAGCCTGGCTGGACTAGAGGAAAGCCAAGTGTCTGATTAGGTTTCAGTTATAGAAAAGTAAACCACACTGACTGCTGCTGCCCACGGCTGGAATTGAGTATGGACCATCACACAGAGGTTTCTAATCCCCCCCAGCAGCCTTTTACTTGGGCTGGGCACAAACCTTTTGGGACACATGTAAGGCTATCATGATCTCAGAAAAGTGGTGTTATTCAGAAAAAGAAAAAAAAACAACAAAACAATGGGGGACCAACACTGGCAATTTCACATTCGCATTACTTCTACTCCCGGGCAGAAATTCAAGTAAAATCAAATAGTTTGGTGACAAGTTCTAAATAAAATATGGCCTAATGATTTAATAAATATTTAAAGTTTATTTCTCTCTTTGTAGATAATTCAGATTCTTCAGTGAATATAAATGCTGCATATCATGGTTTTCAGGATTTCCTATATTAAACCTAAAGATTTTAAAGTCCATCCGTAGAGGTCTAATCCGCCTACTTTTAGTACGTTTGAAATTCACCTGTTAGCTACTTAAGACCTTGGTTATTTTAGTAATGGAGATTCAAGAACGGATTATTACGCTGATTCTGGCACTCAAAAGGAAAAATAAAAATAAACAAAACTTTCAAGCTGTTACCCCCCCAGTCGCACAGTGCCAGCAGTTTGAGAGAAAGCAAGTAACCGTATTGCACTTAAACGAACACTCACTCGTCAAGAGAACAGCATTGGCTATGATACAGAGCTCCTTCCCACTATACAGTTGGCTTTACAAGTAGTCTAAACCACAAACTACATACAGACTAGGAAAGATCCAAATCAAATCAGTATTAGATTACAGTCACAGTTTTCATTCAACGTAGGTCAATTTATTTGGATGAGCTGTGGCCCCCTCCCCGCTCCCAAAAACACACCAGGTGTGAGGCGTCTCCCAGGGGAACAGATCCAGTTCCACGTCCTGGCAAAGCATCACAACTGTGCATGGTCCTCTTAAGGCCACAGTGTTATGTTACAATGTGGACATGTTTTTTTTCCCCCGCTGGGAGGGGAGCATCCTTCAGAAATTAAGGAATCCCTGAAACTATGCCTTGGAAGGTCACACTAACAGGTTTAAAATAAGGAATAAATTGCCTATGCAATTTACAAACAGGTTCTGTAACAGACAGCAACTATTTCCTCCCTCGTGTCTATCCTTTATCACAGCAAAGCTATTTCTAGCCAGGTTTTTTAAAAAGGAAAAGTTACATATATTTCATGTTTGGTAATGGTTTTGCGTAGATGAGGTGCAAGCAGGGAGACCCATGAAAAAAATCACCCATCATTAAATTTCTGTCATGTCAACTACAGCTGATACCACGTGCCATAAGGCTGAAATAGTTCTTTGCATACTCAGAACATGATTGAGGATTCCAAATTCAAAGCCATTGTGTTCTACTTCAACGTTGGATACTTCCTCTGTCCAATTCTTCCCAGCCTTGAACTTCCAGAGGCTGCAGGAGACTGAAAAAAAGGAAGAAAAAAAAAATGTTCTGTAAAAGTGTCATGCTGGAGACAAACTACAAAAAATTGGGAATATAGGTTTGAATGGAAATCTGTTAAATTAAACAGGTGCCAGACTGGTCTCTGTGCACATTTAATATCCTACATGGAACAATCCAGATTAAGCTGGTTAAGCACAAAATCATGTTTTGTTCAAAGTGTAGAATCACAGACTGATTTGGGTTGGAAGAGAACTTAAAGACCCTCCAGTCCCATCCCCTTGCCACACCTTCCACTATCCCAGGTTGCTCCAAGCCCTGTCCAACCTGCCCTGGAACACTTCCAGGGATGGGGCAGCCACAGCTTCTCTGGGCAATGTTGGAGAATGAAAATAAGGCAAAGGAAAGATGAGGCCTTTACTCACTTGTGCAAATTGAGAGGGATTGTAGAATGGTACTGCTCCTGCTGCAGGTGCCCCCGAGGGTGGTACACTGGCAGGCTGGAGAGAGAGAATACTGCAGTTAGAGAAGGGCAGAGCTTTGCTGCCTCTCAAACGTGGTTTGCTGAGTTATACAGAGCAAATATTCACAGGAATAATGCCACCAACATGGAGAGCACAGCATATTGTAACAACTGCAGAGTGCTGGTACAGTTTGCATCCAGATCTAGAATATTACTTGCTTAATGTAGGAATTGGCCAAACAATGCCACACATGCATAAACTGTCAATAGCTCTGAAGATCCAAAGCATGCAAAACCAACACAAGACACCAGTGCAACTTCACTGAATTAGTACCTTCTGCCTCTGTTAGTACACCTTAGGGCTTGCCCCAAAATAAACATTCTATGTCAGGTTTGGCTCTACTAAGAAATATCAGAAAGGTTTGTATCACCCCTTTGTGGTGACCCCACAGCTCTGGAACTTACAGCAGAGATGAAGCATTCCTTTAATTCCTACAGGGACTTTTGCAGATGGTTTATTAGCAATTTGAGACTGGCAGCAGCAGAATGACTGAGTTTTGCTTGTTTGTGTCTTTTTAGATTTGTTGTGTTTGGTTTGGGGAATTTTTTGTTTGTTTGGTTGGTTTTTGTTTAAAATCAACTGACTTCTTTAGTATCTCAGTAAAAAGATGGTGAAATCATTATGTGAATCTCTTAGGAACATAAACAAAAAGCATGCCTGGATTACATGCACTCTCACAAATATACAAAACTGAAGACCCTGTTTGAGTGTAAAAAGGAACACTACATCATTAGCTACTTTTAATGAAATTTCTGTGAAATGAGAAGAGGGGAAAATGACTAAAAGTAGCATTAGTGTTTGAGCAAATGCAAAATAAAGAGGGGGGGGAAAGTAAATAAGTTAACATAAATGAGAATGGCCAGCCACATGTACCTGATTAAAATGCTGGCTTACTTCACGTGATAATGAACTCATTGAACTAGAGCGCGAAAGCTACAAAACAGCAAGAACACACAAATACAAAAAAACACAAATAAAAAAGTCGTCATGCATGTCACTGCCCCAAGCTTTCAGTTGTTTTATTTCATTGTAAAGGTCTCACTGCCAAAGGTTAAACCAACTTCAAGTTAAAAAAAAAAAAAAAAAACCAAATCAAAAACAAACCAAAAACAAAACGGAAAGCCGGAAGTTAGTTTAAATCAAAAGGACTTCTTAAAGCACAAAATTATGTAGATATAGAAAACATTTAGTAGGAACAAAGGTAATGTTACTCTGCCTGGCACACAGCAGTCTATTCTCCTTGTGTCTTGCACTTAATATTAGTGAAATTACATGCATGCATGGAGGCAAGAAGAGATCCTCAAACTGCTCTCAAATTTTACTCTGAAAAAGGCTCATAAAAGTACTTATATGGGAAAAGGAGATCATATCACAGAATGTAGGACATGAAAGTTGAACTTTTTATAGGGGCCTAGAGGTTTTTTTCTCTACAATTCATACTCCATCTTGGCTAATCATCAGCAACTGAATCAGTTACTTGTTTTTGATGACCAATAGTAAATCCACTACAAATTAATGCTTAAAATATGCTGTAAAAGTCATTAACTACTTTGCATCAAGCCTTACCTCGCCTGATTGGGAGCCATCAGGGTTTGGAACAGGAAGTCCAGATCCAGGAGGAAGGGCTGCAGGGTTTAAGTACTAAAGAAAAACAAGGCAATTCTGTTTATCATCATTACTACAATGCTATTTCACATTTCTGCTAAAGATCCCACTGAAGCAGAACCTTACAATACATGAAGCAAGTGAAACATGCAGTATAACATTCCTATGTTCCTGGTCCCTTTCCTGGCACATCCTGCACCCATGGAACCTGCAGCCCTGCCAAATAAGGAAACACAACTTCTCATGGGATTCCCACTTCCATTTTCACTTGCACTTCTCTTCTTCAGTTCTTCAAATAAACCGTTAAACCACAATTTCCACAACAACATTCTTTATGTCTTGTGGCTGTGAAGCTACTCTTTAGAACCACGAGGGGTTTTTAATCAGAAGTCAGAATGTCTTGTAGATATAATTCATCCAAACCCACCTCTGGTTCCACAGCTGCAGCAGGATCTGTGTTGGTTTGGTTTGCAGCTGGTGTGTGCTCTGGTGCACCACTTCCTTCCATTGGCTGGGATTCCCCTGGAACTAGAGAGGAAACAGGATTTAGCCAAGCACACCATACCCATAAATAGCCATACAACCTCCCTACAGTTGTATCCACGTGACACACCTGAGTTTGGAACAAACACATTGGCAGGAATGGGCATTGGTGCCAAGGGGGCAAACAGGTCTGATGGTGCAGGAACTGCTCCGCTTGACTTGGTTCCACCCGGATTCAGGACATCCACGTAACGGGCTCTGCTCCCAGCTACAACAGAAAGATGCAGAACAGAACAAATAAGCCTTGTGTTTGTCATGCCTGTGACTATTTCAGTTTGCTGGTTAAAGCTTCTTTCAGAATCAGAAAATAACACTCCAGGGACACAAACAGTAACACCCAAGTCAGGAGACAGTTGTGACAGAAGTCACAGTGTGGGATCTAGGCACAAGCAAAGCCAGCAATAGCCACAGCTCCACTGAGTTGCCAGCTGTTCCCAAACAACTCCAGAGAAGCCCAGACTTCTGTCTTCACATTTTATGCAAGAGAAAATCTGAATTCTTCCATACTTTGAGCATTAATGTTATCTGTTACCTGCTCTTCTGGAGAACATGTTGACAGGGGCACCAGGGGGGCCCCCGGGTCCAGGTGGAGCAGCCTGAGGAGCTTTAGGAAATCCTGTTGGAGGTGGTGGGGGAGGTTTACTCTGCAGGGAGAACAAAAACAAAAAATCCAATCTCATCACTGACTGAGAGTTTTAAACCAAGTATACGCCTGACTTCTCCTCTCCTTATTCCAGAGCGCATGAAACTGGGTCTACAAATCAATATTCCCAACAGATATCTCACCTGGCAACATCAATATCTCCCAGCTGATACCTTAAATAATGCCAAGGCATTTCTACAACCCACCTATACTCACACTAAAAGGAAACAACAACAGTGGTTCTTATCATTTGTGTTTTTAGGCAGATCCTCAAATGACAAGGATGGACAGGAAGTGTGATTTTCTTTGCTGTACAAAGCATTACATTTTCAAAACTAGATTCTTCCTACCTTTTTCCCTATATTCTGTTTGCAGCAAGTCAATTTACTTGCAATTGTCTAGGTGATGCCAACCTCTAATGAAGTGATACACCAGACTAAGTGTAAAGCAAATTCCCTTGTAAATTCAGTTGCAGTTACTGAATCCACACAAGCAACTAAAGATGCAAACATAACCCATTTTTTAGTTTCAAGATACTGCACATTTTAACCCAAATGCAGCAGAAGGCAGCTCTTAAGAGCCAACAACAGATTAAAGAAAATTTTTTGCCAGTACAGATTTCCATTTTCCACTTGGAAAAATCATGAGGATTCAGATTTTTACCTCTTCCTCTGGTTCATCCAGATTAACCCAGCGCTGTTTCTGTTCATCCCAAACAATCTACAAGAAAAACCACAGTCAAAAATTAAGAGGTCAACACAAGCTGTTAAAAAAACCCCTAAAAAACCCTGTAACCATTTCTTTAAAAAAAAGCCAGTCTCGAAATAAGCATAATCTTCAAAGTTTTACAAGCATTTGTTTACTTGTCAGAACAATGTTCATCTGTCATCCAGGAGAACATCTGGAACAAATTCAAGTGTACGAATGTTTTTGTGATCTTACTGATTTGTTCTTGTCATCTGGCAGGTGAGCCTCATTCTTTCCTTTTCCCATCAGCCAGCGGAACCAGGTTGCACCAGTCTAAAAAGAAATTAATCCAGTCAGTTGATTCTCTCCCCACTGTCTTTACAGCCAGATGAAAAGAAACATTCATGCAACAACACATTTTCTGTTAGGGCCTTCGACTCTGAGCCCAGAGCTGCACCTAACAGAAATAAACAGTTAAAACCTCTGAAACCAATTCCCTGGACCAGGGGTTACCACACACACTAACAAATCTCCTCCAGATGTAACTACCTCAGTGACAAAGTTTTACCTTTCTAGGTGCTGCCTCCTTTTTTGTTTCTTTTTTGGTCTCTTTCCCTGCAGGAGCAGAGGGAGGAGGAGAGGGCTGTTTTGCTGCAGAGTTGGATCTCTCTCGTCCCGCAGAATGAGCAGAAGACTCTGAGGTTGTTCGGGATCTTTGTCCATAGCCCTGTTATTACAAATACACAGGAAAGGACAAAGTTGTCACTGCTGGAGTGATGGATTATATTTCATCTTGCTACACAAATTCCTTCTTTGAAAAGTTCATAATAGGAAGAGATATAAAAGTTCCTAGAAAATAAACCTAAAGATGGATCTTCGTCCTGGTGCCTGGTTAGATACAAAGCCAGGGCATAAATAATAAATATATTTGTATATATTAAAAATATTAAACATAAATGCTTAATAAACATGTACCTAAATATCTGACACAACATTCACTTTTTATCAAGAACTTCCACACAATTTAAGACATCTAAATTTCAGAAATTTAATCTTAAATTTGGGGACTTCTAAAAATTAAGCTTCAAGTGTCGCTGAAGAGCCCCAAAATCCTCTTGTGTTTTCATTGTGCTGCAATGCAGCTGCCACTTGCTGAAGAAATGAAATAAAGATACCATGCTGGCCATTCTGCCGTAGAAATCCTCCTCTCTCTGTTCAGGGAAGGAATTTTGTGAGGGAGACTCTGGGGCAATTCTCTGCATTCCTTAAAAAAAAAATTAATTTTGTTACTGGGGGGCACAACAACAACAAAAAAAATCAACATCAAACTCAAAAGCCCTCAAGTCTCACTACAGTTTTAAGGCAAAAGTTTTCATTAGTTATGAATCTTCTAGAAAGAATATGGTCTTTTAAAGAACATGAACTGCAGTTGCTGTGATTTTTCTCCCCTCCTGCAGGGATTTGTGTTTATTCTAAACACAGGCCAGAGCACGCTGAGGGATTCAACCATCAGAATGGGGCAGTTAAAGGTTTTTCACATCTCAAACTCAGCTCTGCCAAACCTGTGTATTCCTGTCTTCACTTGAGTCAGGTTCTGCTGTCACTGAACTAAAACTTATCAGGGTCCAAGATGCTCATGGCCACAGGGAGAAATCCCTGAGGCTCCAACCACAGACCTCAGAAATAGAACTGCCAATCCCAGGGATTACCTGGCAGGGTCTAAGTCATGATCTGCTGAGTCTGATCTGGCTTTTAAAGCAAGTCAAACAAGCAGCATGAATACTATAACTTTCTACAGATGCTTCCTTACCATTACATGGTAGTTTTAAATCTCATTATCCAGATCCTGACTTACTATTTTCTAAATATGGAGATACTTTGAATTATTCCCCTTTATAAGGAAGGAAAGCTGTTCATTAAGATCCCAGACCTGTTTCCAAGTTTGTCTGCTCTTCTGGCCGTGGTTCAGTTTCTTGTGGTGGCCCTCCTGGTGGCAGTGTTGACCCTAAATACAGCGGGGATGGTTCAGTCCCATATGGATTTGAAAATCCTGGAGGTGCAAAGCCAGGCCCTGGACCAAGAGGCTGAGGAGCCACTGGATAGAAAGGGACACTTCGGGCTTCCTGGTCACCAGGAGGAATCATTGCAGTTGAGCCATCAAGGACAGCCTGAGGTACTGCAGCATGAAAAAACCACAGTCAAGAGTTAGAATTAAACAGAAATTCCAGCAGGAACCTTTTACCCTACAAATGGCACAATGCAGAAGTGAAATCTCCCTGTTCCAACCAGCCCCAGGTGGTTTCTGGTATCAGAAACCCGAAACTTTTCTTTTCTCTCTGTCACAAAGGATATGAAACACTGACCTGAAGGCATCAGCTGCACGCTTTGCATCTGTTGAGCCATGTTGGGTAACAAGGATGCCAACAAGGCGTTTTCAGCAGCAGGACCCACATCACGGCCCCCTCCTCCATCACACTGACTCGCCCGGTCCAGCTCGGAGCTGGGGGTGCTGCACTCGTACGGTGGGGGGGTGGACCTGTCTGTGTTATAGGCTATTGCACCCTCCTGCACCAAAAAGCAAGGTATTATTAACTGCACCACATGTTCAGCTCACAGGGAACACAGAGCAAAGGAAATCTGATGTGTCAAAACAGCACACAGGGTCTTTCAGTGTCCAGTCAAAAAATGAGTTGTCAGCCATTTATGGACCAAGTTCAAACAACTTAAAGGGTTTGTTTTCAAATCGAGGCACAGTTAATTAGCTCAAGGTTCAAATTTCTAAAAGAGCTCTTTGAATAAATGGTAACTGCTTCCCCTCTGTTACAACCTAGCAAAACTAATTCACACACAACTTATTTTTCTGGCAAGCAGATCCCCTGCTTCCAGCAGGAGTTATTACAACCTCGTGAGTCTTGCAATTCTCCTTTGCATTATGGTACTAAGAAAAGCCTGTCTCATAATTTTAACTATTCTGTATTGAATCTCAAGGCACTGAAGTGTGGTAAATCCACTTGGTTTAAACCATAACACTTGCAATTTATGACATGAATATGTAAGGTCACTTCATCTGCTTCCGTAATTAGCAGTATAAAGAAAAATATTTTTAAAAAAATGGATTTACACTAATCCTGAAAAGAGAAAATTTCATGTTGAAAAGTACATTCTGTACCTTGATCTGTCCATCCACATGTCGAAGTGTTATCAACCAGGGAGGTTCAATAAAAGATTCCTGTTCTGGTTTTTCCTTTATCTGCGGGTCAAACAGGCGCAGCTGGGATGACATCTAGGGAAAGGAATCATCCAAAGGGTCAGTTCACCAGCCAACACAAGACAACTTCACAGCCTCCCACCTACAATAGGATGCCACAAGTACTTAATTGTTCCTCATGTTACCTGGATTAGTTGGCCAATCAGTACAGGGGAATAGTAATGTGGATCTTTTAGGACAGTTCTGGAAATCACTTCACAATAATGGAAAGCCTGAGCAGCCAGTCCCATTTCAGCCAGTCTGCAAGCATAGATGAATTTGAAAACCTGGGGGATGCAAGCAGAGAAATAAACCAAGTGATCACAACACTCTGAGAAGTGAAAAAATGAAAGGTAGTCTGACATTTAAGCTGGAAGCTCAATTATCCCTTTATCACATTTGTATAGGCATGAAAGGAAATTTAGTGAAAAAACATTCAATTCTCCTCTTCCACACAATGGAAGTTATCAATTTATCTACAGCTAGTGCCAACAAATGGATTTTTCTTTTGGAATACAAAATTACAATAATAAATTTTAAAATTCAGAAGTTCAGGATGCAGAGATGAAAAAAGTGACAAGGAAATTTAAGTGACAACAGGAAAGCAGCTATATGGCACTATGCTGTGAATTAAATATTGCTGTGCTGAATACAGGACATGAGAGACCAAAACCTTGTGTGAAATCTGCCAAAACAAAACCCAAACCAAAACAGAAACAGCTCTTCACCTGGAAATTGGGCAAGCAGCCAGGCTGACTTCCTAGAGACTGTGCATATTCATAGGCTTCTGTTCTTTGAATGGCTTCATTGGTAGCAAACTTTAAAAATGGTAAACTGTTTGGGAACAGGAGAGGAAAAGCATTAGAGTTTATATATGCTGACAATAAACCTGGATCTGTCAATCAGAAATAAAGTCACAAACATAACTCTGTTGACATACAACGTCACTAAATTCTCTTCAAAAAAAGGACAGGGCATCAAACAATTCTCTCAAAACCAGCTACTCCTAGTGAGGAGAAAGGGAGTAGTGCAACTCAGCCTCTCAAACTTTCATTTTTGCATCTAAAAAGTTGTGTTAAAAAAAAAAAAAAAGAGGAAAGCCAAACCTGTGATTTGATCCAATTAGGACAAGCTTTGTTGTCTTCCTTGTGTAAACTCCAAACCCAACTTGGGCCATAAGGTAACAAAAATGAGCAGCATCCAGCAGGCCTTTAGAAGCTGCAGAGAAATAAATGAGAGAACTCAGGATATTTCAGTGGTACATTGTAACTCAGTGTCCTGTATTGTTTGGCTTTGCATCAAATACCTTCACCACAGAGACAAGGCCACATAAAACTGTTCCATTTTATATTTTACACAGCAATCACTTGTTTTCAAAAAAATAAGCTGAGTAATCAAATCTTTCAGAAAGCTTTTCCTTCAGTCATCACCCTGTTCGATCCCCAAGAGTTACCAAGAGTGTCTCCCATGGTAGCAATGGTCCTGGATTCCAAGTCCACATTATTGGTCAAGTTGGATAACACCATTGCTAGATGAGGCCTCCAGTCTCCCCATTTCTCATCTCCACAGCACTAAAATTAGAAGAATTACTTAGTCAAATCAGTGACTGGAGCTCTGCATGGGTAAGTGCTTCAGCCTAAAAAGGACCAGAGCAACTTATCTGACATTCTAGGAAAGCACATGGAAAGATTTCTGCTGGGAACTACACTGTTCACTGCAGCTCCCACTTGAATCTTACCGTGGATGCAGCTGGCATCCTTCCAGACATGAGCTGGTAAACAGTCTGCAGAGGGTCATTAATTGGGAGACTGTTGGCAAATCTACAGAGACATTGCAGAGAAAAACAAAACACAAACATGGGGTAAGCAGTTAAAACGTACTTCAACTCTCAGAGGCAATTAATCCAGCTTAGCTCAGGAGGAGGAAGTGCTGTTTGAAAACAACACACTGAATAAGCATTTGCCCAGTGCATAACATTGAAAACATCACCAGTGAACTGGATCTCTCACTCCAACATCAGTCAGTCCAAGGCAGGAAAACCTCAGGATTCTCCCCAAGCCAGATTATGAGACTTTGTACATGATTTCACAAGCTCAGGAAGCCAAAAGAAGTTTTTCTGTCTACAGACCAATCATGCACAAACACAACTACTTCTTTCAGACAAGGAGGGTGAAGGTACCACAGAGTTATTTGGCTTTAACAAAGCTGACAGTTGGGTTTTGCACAGTTTTCTCCAAGTCTGACTAACTGTCAAGCAAGGCCACAGATGAGAGTGATCAAATACCCCTTAAATGAAAGGAGTGGCAGAGAAGAACTTCTCAGGTGGAAGTTTACAGCCAGAAGGCCCCAGAATAAAAAGTAACAGATGACAAACGAATACACAGGTAAAATTAAAGCATAATTCTTGCACGAACCACTAAGGATAACTCATGATTTTGACATTAGGATTTCTGAGCACCAAGTCTTTATCTCATTAGCAAAACAGGTAGTCAAATCCTACTAATCAACAAGCAAACCAGTACCTGGTCATCACTCTTGCATGTGTCCTGCTGTCCATTTTGCTGGCAAGTAGCAGAGCATGCCCCCACAAACCATGCTTCATGGCAGACTCCAGAGCATCCTAATAAATACAGATATTAGTTTCCTGGTAATAGCTTAACATATTGCTCAGATAAGCAATGACTGTTTTACAGGAGTACTTTGTAATCAAATAAAAACATGTTTGTTTAGATAAAAGCTGATGCATGACTATGATTTTGTTTTAGATTATAAACAGTAGGGCATAACATTTTGTTTTATCAGGGTAGTGCAATGCCATGAAATAAAATATGCACTACAAGCTGCAAAAATTATTTTAACTGATGCCTATGTGAAAATAATTACATAAAATAGGTTTGGAACACCACAAGCACTCACCTTCTTGCGGCCATAAAGCAGCAACTCCCTGAATCTCTCAGTCTCTTTCTCAAAACTGTCAACTGTGGTTAGAAGATTATCAGTGAGAAACGAGAGCTGGGCTTCACCAGATTCCTCTTCCACTTGTTCCAGAGCCTCATTAGTGAAATCAATCAGATTTGCCTCATTAGGGGATTTCCCAGGAAGCCACACTGTTTTATGATCTCGGAGCAAAAGTTCAGCCAGGTCTGTTCCCACAACAGTCTGGAAGTGTACAGAGAAAACAAATATAAAAAAATCTGTTTGCCTTCATTTTATTTGTTACTTCAACAACAATATGTGAATGAGCACCTGAGGGCAAGTGCCCTGTTTGCCTGCATGAACTATTCCCAGAGAAGCCACTATACACATATTACTGACTTTTTCATAAATACTATTTGTGTATAAAATATTTTAGGGTAGATAAAAACTCAAGTAGTGAGACATACCCCATTCTGCCTGCACAGCAGTACAATAAAGTCCCAAAGCAGACTTGCAGATTCTTTGTCGATGAGATTTTCATTCTTAAAACACTGTGAAGCTTTACTTTGTGCAAAATTAATAACATCCACTTTATGGGTCTCATCCCTGAAAAAAAAATTAACAAATTAAAAAGAAAGCTTGTAATGAGACAAATGTAAACATTCAGGTCATTATTATGATTAATATAAGGAACATATTTAAAGCCCATGTGTTATTTAAGCAAGTCACAAATATTTTATTTTATTTTATTTTATTAAGTTTAAGTCCTGTAATTGACAGGCAAAGAAATATTCAATGAAGAAACGAATTCTGAATGCTGAAAGTTATTTCTAAAAATTTTAAGAACATACTTAGCAAGAGGACCAGGAAATGCTCTCATCTCTTCTTGCTCTGGAGAATGTTGTAACATGGTCTAAAACACAAATATAATCCAGAAGAAGTTCTTAAAATATGAACTTTGCTTTTTAACAACAAAACCCCCAGATCTGAACATAACCCATGGTGTAATCAAGCCTTTTGCTCTTAAACAGAACACAAAGGGTGAATTGCAACCTGCACAAGGATAACAAATGATGAAACCTATTTTACATGGAACTTATTCTGTACATCATCCTGAACAAAACCGTAAGGAGCTGGATGATCTGATCATGACTAAATCATCTCTCAGAGGAAAAGAACTTTTAAAGCTACTCTTTTACTTATGATTACAACCCAAACAAAGACACATGTAAAAAAAATACAGATAAATGAAGCCAAGTACCCTCTTTCCCTTCCAAAAGAAAGACCCTGTATTCCACCCTCTACCTTTTTTCCTTTTAAACTTTACCTCCATGCTGTGTATTTCAACCAGAGCTGGCTGGCCCTCAGAAGGCAGGTTTGGCAGTGCTTTTATCAAGAAGCCCCCAGGCCCAAACCTGGCACAGATATGAGGCACTGAAAATTTCTCAGGTGTTGAGGGTCTTAAAGGTGCTGAAATGGGAAGAAAAGATAAAGTAAGAACAGGTAACCTGTCTTGTAACTAAGTAAACTTGCTGATGTATTTATCCAATTCAAAAATCCTGCAGTATTAGTGGAAAACACCCTGCCATTCAATCTGGCTAAACTTCATAAGCAACAATTAATCAGTTCCATTATAGTTCCAAGCACCTAAATAATTCCAAAGTCTCAAATCTGAAGATTTGTAAGAACTAGAACAAAACTACAGAGCTTTAAAATCCACTTATTTTTTTCAATGTGAGGGATTTGATCGTTTGTATCAGACATATTTCTGTGATCTCTGTACAAATACATAAAACACCCTCAAAGAGCCAGTAATATACATCAAGATACTTTGTAAAAGCTCTTCCAGAGAAGTGTTTTGTTCTACATAAAAGGGTAAGAAGAAACTATGGAAAAATCTGAAGTTTAGGTTAAATTTCTATCATTCCCAATGAACCACAAGCACTGTACCTAAAAATCTACCTAATGGAGGTTTGCAGTATTTAAAGCAAACACTGTCTAGAACTCCTGATCTGTGATACACCCAGGTTTCAGCAGCAAGTTAGCCTTTACTGAAAAGGAAATAAAACTTTGTTCATGTGAACATACACTGTAAAACAGCATTTTATCCTGTTAACAGGCTCACTGAATACAGGAGAGGCATCTCAAAGCATCTCATACCCCACAAATATTCCCAGTAGCACAAAGTACTACTGGTAGAGACCCTCCCAGGCACAGTTCCTCCCCTCCTCCCTCCCCAGCGTGCCCATACCTTGTTCCACAGCTGCCCATCCAGTTTCAGCCGGGTAGCCATAATCTGGAAAAGGCTGTTGTCCATCAAAGCTGGCATCATATCCTCCATAGGGATAATCTGTGTGAAGGGACACTGCCTGGGCAGTGGTTTCATAGGCATTGGCCGTTAGATCGTGGTTACTCCTATAGAGCTGGCTCTAAACAGAGCATATTAGTGAGTGTTAGAGAGCAGGAGGTTACACAGAGCAAGCAACACTGCAAGCAGGACTGCAGACTGTGAGCATCCCCCCTGACAGCTTTGATTCTGTTTGTAAACCAGGCTTACTGCACCACTGCCTTAGAGAAAGCCACCCTGTGCTGAAGCAACATGCTACAGAAAAGAATTAATATATCTCTCCCTTACTGCTTTTACAACCATTTGATCTGTTCACATCTAAGTATGTTCAGTTCTCTCAGGAGAATTTTTATGTGCTTGTGTCAAAAGTAAGATTATAGGAGTTGTGTTATCAACAACTGTGGGTCAGAATCAAGGTTCACCTCTGCTGTAACAGACAAAAAAATCTCAACTCATTAAACCTGACAAATGCCTAAATGACTTCAGGTGCCTAAAGATTCATGACTCAACGATCTCCAATATTATACTACTTCCAATATTACTAAATGAATTGGAGTTCAGACTGGAAAACCACCTAAACTTCCAAGAAACACGACAAACCAACACATGAAACTACAGGTAAAATGACCCATTCCACTGGCAAAGACTGTACCTCAAAAACTAGCCAAATATTCTCTGAGGTTTTCAGGTAAATGTACTCATGGCATAAGTGGATGAGTAATCAGTTAGATTTGGTCAAAATAACATCATACAAATATGAAGTTAGTCTTTTAACAGCTCCCAAGTTCAGTAACAATTTCATGCTTGTGATGAGGAAAACATGACACAAAGCCAGGCACACTGTCCACTACAGCCAAGCACAGGGAAGGCAAAGATCTCACAAACAGCAAATGGACTCAGTAGAGGAAATTTTCCATTGCTGTGTATGTGTGTGATTTTGGTTAAAGTTCTCATGACAACTGTGACAAATATTAAGTTCAAAACTATATTTCAAAACCAGCTTTAGCTTAAGAGAATAAAAGTTTTCAAAACACACACCCCAGAAATATTTTCACATTTGCAATGTGAAAAAGAGAGAAAAACTCAGCTGGAACAACACCTGGCGTGTCCAGCTGAAACTCACTTGCTGGGAGCGGGAGCTGAAGCTGCTCTGGTGGCTGTGGACGCTGCGGGAGCTGCGCAGGCTGTGCCCGGAGTGCTCGCTGTGGACGCTGCGCCGGTCGAACTCGTCTCCGTAGGGATCCCTGTGGGGCTCCGAGTCGTCGTCGAAGCTCCCGGTGAAACGGGGGTCGTACCTCCAGTTGTCCTCGTATCGGTCGCTCCTGGAGAACAAACCAAAAATGAACACAGGCACCCTGAGGGGAGGGACTGTCAGGGCAACCGTGCCTCACTTCAGAAGGGCTTTAAATCACTGCCTAGGCTGAGGTTGTTATTGTAGTAAACAAACTGAGAGTTCATCCAGAATATTCCAGATCAAGAACAACAACATACTCAGAGTCTGTTCTGAAAACCCACAGAACATTCAACAGGTCTGAAAACAAGTTCTGCTGCCTTAAATCCTTTCTTTAGAGTGATGTGACAGCTCATCTGTTTTTCCCCCATGACCCGTTAAAGCTGCAGAAAGGACTAACAACACATATCTGTGCAATGTGTAACACTGCATTTTAATAGTCTGTTACAGAGACTGTTGAGGGAATTTTACTTATAAATCTGCATGATACCCTGAAATTCTGATGCCCAATACAACCATCATATCACTCATAAATTCTGAAGGCTTTGGGCAGATCTTCAGAAAATAAACTAATATTTCTATCAGTGCACAAGCAGAACCTCAGCCTTTGCCTTAACATTTACTGTTGGAACTTAATTTTCTGGTGGAACATTTGACTATGGGAGTCTCAACCCTGAAGAAACCAGATTCTCCACCTCCTCTCAGACACACACTCAGCCTTGTGCTGCCCCAGGTCTGGAAAGAGCATTGAGAGAACATGGATTGAATGGACAAACCTGCTGCCATATGGATATGCTTCTCTCTTCTGGTAAGGGTTGTGTTCAGCATCATACCAATACCTCTGGTCATAACTCCTGGGATCTCTGTACCTGGGGTCATAAGCTGATGGGTACCGTTCCCAGCGACTTGGATCTTTGGAAAAGAAAAAGAAATGGTTCAGGAAAGAAAAAGAAATGGTTCAGGAAAGAAAAAGAAATGGTTCAGGAAAGAAAAAGAAATGGTTCAGGTGTTGGAAGCCGCTGTCTACAACGTTTTTCTATTATTTTCTATTTAATTACATACTGATTTGGTCCTGAAGCACAGAGCAAAGCCAAAGTGTTTTAGTTAGAAAAAAAACAAACAAAAAAATCAACATCACCCCTTTCAGAGAAATATGGTGCTTATAGTTATCTACTCTTGAAGGGACAGTGCTTACCATCAGACAGATCTTTATCGACATCTTTAAAACTCAATCCTAATATTTGTTATGACACTCACAGAACCTTTCTGATCAGCCTGCAGAGCCTCATGCCAAATGTCTCAGGATGTGGACAGATGTTGTTTAAAATCCTCCCAGGCACTAGACAAGCAATTACCCTCAGCCTGCCAATGCCAGAGTGTCTCAGTGAGCACTGAGATAATGATGGACAAAACCGAAAGCCAGTCATGACTCAACTTCTCTCCACACCCACCTAAAATTCACTTCACAACTCTGCCTGCAGGTCACACACCAGGGACACACCCCAGAGAATGGCAGGCTTGCCACACTTTGAACAAAACTATTCTTTACACTTAGAATGGTGTGTTTTCACAAAGGAAAGGCTAGTACTGAGGAAAAAACCCACTAATTTTATCTTCTATTTACTACTGCTACTGAATAAAAAACATACAGGAAGGATGGCCAGGTATTATGAACTGAAGTGGGCCCAAAGATCAATTTTCAGCAAGTATAGTTTTATTCTTCCTGGCTGTGGAAAGGATATCAGTTGTATTAACATGGAAAAGTACAATAATTCTCTGATCTTAAAGTTCCTCTTCCCCATAAATCATTGTTTAAACCTGTCATTTTCTACAGAAAAAAAATAAGAGTTCATTTTGACAACTTACCTCCATAATCATAGGAGTTTGAGTAATAGCCTGAATAATAATCACCCCATCCACTTTTTCCATAATAATCTTCTGAATACCCTTGCCTGAAAGAAAGCACACAAGTATAAAAAGTTATTATTACTCCTTTAATATCTTCTGAAGTCAGCAGGAGATAGGAAGAGCTGTATGTCAACACTGATTAGGGAGTTTCATACTTAAAATAATGCATTTCCAGGAAATCAAGGCATCATAAAATTAAGACTTTACAAACCAGTATGTCACTAAATTGTTGAGTGTCATGAGAAGCTGACAGCCCTTACTACACAATAATTTAGTGTCTTTGTAAACTGTTCTGGTGATAAGTTTAATTACTTACAGACAATTAATCACAAAAACTACTGCTATAATTAGCATCCTTTGAAGTGTCTCAACAGAGAATTTGATAATAAAACAATTAATGAAATAACAGCTCCTCCAACTTTAGGAGTGTTTTGTTATACTTCCTGTGGTGAAGAAAATACTCATTTACAGAGCCCATGTCAGAATGCTGATTGTCCAAACAGCACAAGCAAAAGAACCCAACTAAACCAACACATCAAAGTAAGAGTCGCTGTATATAAAAAGATTATTAAAATTTTTCTGGTGGGAAAAGAAAGATGTGGCCATTACTTGAAAAATTATATTCTATTTTTAAGTCATCAACCTACAATTTCTGAGAAATGCCAGAAGATGAATGTTAAATGAATGTACACATACAGGTTATGTACACACGTACATATATATGTATGTTTGTACCCACACAGGTGTATGTACACTCAAACACACATGTTCACACACACACACACATAGAGGAGGTAAAGATATTTAATGCTGGTGTGGGATGATGGGAACTTTCACGCTCCTCTACAGCTGACAGTGCCAACTCCAAAGTGGCCAAGCAAGTCAGGGATGCTCCTCCCAGGAGTGTGGGAAGGCTGCTAACACAGCACTTACTCTGCAGAGGAGGAGGTCTGATCTTATCAGGTCAGGTTTATCCACCCAACCAAGTCTTCCCAGTCTCCTCCAGAGGGATCTCAGTCCCTTCCCCAAACAGAGTTTACAAGGCTGTATCATCAATCCTGCACATCAAGGGCAGGTTCCACACAGAGCTCTGGTGCCCTGCAGACACCCCACAGCCCACATCTGACTGCACTGGCAGCCACACACAACACCAACACAGCTACTGGTAACGGGCTTTGATCTGCCAATGCCACGTACAAGAACCTCAACCTCTTCTAAAAACACTACATAAGAAGAGTACACACCAGGAACTGCTACTAGGGGTTATCATCTCATTACAAATTCTCACAGTACACTTATATTCACTTAATAAAATGACAGAAGTTATCACATGGAGCTACAGCCATCGTTTCGTGCTCC
This sequence comes from Pseudopipra pipra, assembly GCF_036250125.1. Taxonomy (NCBI): domain Eukaryota; kingdom Metazoa; phylum Chordata; class Aves; order Passeriformes; family Pipridae; genus Pseudopipra; species Pseudopipra pipra. The sequence continues at coordinate 2,776,281 of NC_087568.1, forward strand.
TCAAGACCAAAATACATCTATAATCTTCTGGAGGTGGAAAGCAAAATGTTTTATTTTTAATTTGATCCCTGCTCCATGATTGAACTACCAACAACAGACAAACACTACAACGGGTTTCATCATTTCCAGACAGATAACTGGAGTTTCTCTGTTGGACAAATGGAACCCCCTCCCCAGCAGATAACAGTGACATTTTGTCACTACTTTGAAGTTCATACAAATCACTTATACAATAATCATCAGAAAGCAGCAATCCCTGGAAGGTAATTTGCTGCTTCTTGCTTGAGAAAGACTAGAGATTTAATTTCTGCTTTTATTTAACATTTTCAAGTAGCATCTAAACACACTGCTTCCCTCTCTCAAATTTTTTATTTCATATAATCAGACAGATCAATGCTTTTAGTTTTTCCTGTTATTTAAATTTTCCTCTTATTTAAGTTTTCCTATTCAAAACCTGCAGTGAAGTCAGTGGGTGGAATATGCCCACACAGCTCCTTTCCTACACAGACCACAGGCTGGGAGATTTGTGAGAAAGCTCATCCATAGCTGAGGGAATTCTCAGACAAATGAACCCGACACAGCACCAGGATGTTGTCACCTGACTCACCACTCTCTCTTCTGGACACCTCAAACACTGTGGATCATTAGGCCACACTTACCACAGTCCTTCCAAGGTAAATCCCACACCAATGTGCAAAAGTGCCATTTATTAACAGCATGAGTGGCCACTGCTCAAGTGCAAGCCAGAAAATAAATGAGTATTGATTAGCAAACCCATGGCCTGCACTTCTCTTTCACAGCACAAACCTCAGCATCGAGGCCAAGGCAGCGACTTCCTGCCTGGCAGAAACACCACCAACCCCCAGGGAACTGAAGGAAAGCAGCAAGGAGGCTTTGGCAACAGAAAGGGCTGGGGAATTTTATCCCTTTCAGACCCGGCGTTTGATCCCGCCCGTTCCTCCAGCAGCACACGAGGAGGGTTTGAATTCCTTGCTGTGCCTTGTGCTATAAAACTTCAACAGGAATCACCACACTCCCTGCTCCGGGGTATCCCAGATCTTTACTCAATTCAGGAATTGCATACCTAGAAGAGGGTCTGTCGGAGCAGTGGCTGGCTCTGGAGCTGGGACGCTCCGGCTCGGGATACCGGTAGCTCCCAGGCTCCATGTAAGCTGTGCTGGTGCTGTCGTAGTGTCGGTACCGGGGGTCGTACTGTCCGTAGCTGTCCTCCTGGAAAACAGAGGCACATTCAAGGGAAGAGGCTGCACACCTCCCAAAATAAGCTAAAACCGAACAAATCACCACACACACCACAACTGGGATACCTGAAGAGAGGCAGATCAATAAACTAGAGTTTAGCTTTCAACACCTGTTGTGGCAAATTATATTTCAGTCCATTAATATCAAAAACTTAAGGAAAAAAACCATTACGTCTGGACTAAGGGCAGTTCAACCACTCTACTAAACCATCAGGCAGAGAGAAACCAAATTTGGGCACCTGGGCAGCCAAGACACTTAAAAACTGCCAACTTTTTCCAAAGAACCAAACAAATTGCTATGAACTGACACCTGTGCCAACTGGAACTGGTATCAGCAACTACTTTTGTTTTCATAATCTTTGCAAAGTAAGTTTTGTTACTGCCATCTGGATTCTCCCTACACTTAATGAGAACGCTCTCTTGAATGTTTATCATGACACGACTGTCCTAAGTCATCATTCAAAGATGAACATTAATAACACATACTAAAGGGAGAGGAAGGGGAAAATAAAAATTTACCATGTAATAAAGGTGAGCTGCTGTCCTGGGGTCTGCAGGAGGATAAGGCGGCGGATACGGAGGCTGATAAGCATCATAAGGGTGTCTGTAGTAGTAGTAAGGGTTCTGGGGGGGACCAAAGGCATCCTGAGGAGTCTGAGGCAGGGGTGGACGCTGCAGGTCCTGCTGCACGCTGGGTGTGCCTGACTGACTGGAGGAGGCAGAGGGGGCTGTGGCAGCTGGAGCGCCCGGCGGCTGTTCCGGCTTCCCAGGACTCGTCTGGTTGTACCTCGGCTGAGCCGAACCTGCCTCCTGGGGACCCCCAGGCTGAGGATGGTTACCCAGCCCCTGGTTCTCCCCCTGCTGCACAGCTTTAGTCCCTGTGGAAACCTGGGAGTCTGGAGGAGCCGAGGCCTGCCCAGACGTTGGCTGCTGCGTTTGAGCTGCTTGTGTTTGTGGCTGGGGTAGCAACGCTCCCTGCGCAGCTCTGTCTGACGCAGCCTGATGCTGCACATCTTTTGTCACCTGTTGATAGAAATGTTGTTTGTCAGGCACCTCGGGGCGCACCTGAGCAGCACCACCAGCTGCCTGCTGTGCTGGACCACCAGGCTGGTTGTGCGCCTGGACAGAACTACTCGTGCTGCTCTTCTCCGACGTCCGTGACACCGTGAAGTCGAGCACTCCAGCAGCTTCTTCTTTGCAATTTGAGTGGTTTGCAGAATTATTACCCTGTCCTATGGAATTAACAGGGGGCACTAGTGCACTTCCACTGGCACTGGGAAGATTTGTCCCAGGAGGAACAGATGAGTTAGACCCTGGCTTGCTAGCAAATTCAGGAACAAAACCTTCCATATTAACATTCTTTTGCCCTTCTGGAGCCAAATTAAGAGGAGTTTTCATAAGCAAGTTTGCAGGTTGATTAGAAGCAGGATCAGAGGAATTAACAGGGCTTTGTAATAAATTATGTTTTAACAGATTAGTATTTGGAAGTGCATTAACTAATAGAGATCCAACTTGCATCACAGGTAATGCCATGTTTTCCCCACCAGCATGTGAAGTTTGGGGACCCATTGCAGACTTGTCCCCAACTCCAGAGTCCTTCATTGGCTGATTGTTTTCATTGTTGCTTAGCTGATTAGATAGAGAAATAGAAAAATTAATTGGCTGAGCCAAGTTATAGCTTTGATTAGGCTGAGCAATCAGGATAGGTTGATTTTGCAAAGACTCTGTAGGTGGAGAAGACAACAAACTTGCATAACCAGAACTTGCCTGAGACTGAAGTGCCTCCTCTTCTCCCATTTTGGGAGGATTCTCAAGATTTTCAAAAGTTATATTTCCATCCTGGGAATGCTGCACAGCAATAGTCCCTGGTTTACATGGCTGCTGATTAGACAGAACTTCTTCTGGTGGCTGGATGACTTCTACAGTCTGTTTGGCAGGTACATACACTGCAGGAGCAGCAGGAGCCAGAAGCACATTTCCCCCAAAATTGGGTAACTCATTATGAGCCCACAAAGTTGTTGCTGGGCTATCACACTTCTTAACTGCTCCCTGAGCTCTTGTTGAGGACCGTCTCTCGGATACTGATTGTATGTTTTCCACAACAGGTCCAGAGTGCAACATATTCCCAGCTTCACCAGAGCCTGCAAGAGGCAGTGGATGTACCTGAGGCATGAAAATGGTTTCCAGGTTATCCGGCGGCTGTTCAAGGTTGCCTGGGGATGCAGCTGGCACAGCTGTGCTCTTCTTGATATTCTTTTGGTTTGAGTGGTTCTCCCTCAATTCCACCACCATCTTCGCTTGGTCGATCTCTGCAGGTTTTATACCAACTCCATGGGATCTCACAGGTTCAAAAGAACTATTTGCACTTGTCTGAAACACTCCAGTAGGCTTAGGAGGGCTTGGAGTTGGAGGCTGGGATAGATTCCCATGGTAGTTCTTGCTCAGGTTTAGCTCACCTGAGTCCCCTCCCAGAGGGGAGGAGTCAATCTGTTTGAAGAAGCTGGCAGAGGATTCCTCATCAGGCTTCCCACTTTCCTGCTGGATGAACGTACCGACTTGCTCCGGAGGCCGTGCTGAGCTGGAAGTGCTCCTATGGCTCATGTTGCTGTAGTTGGAAGATACGCTGTCTGGTCGGACAGGATGAGGTAATGAATCGGGTGCCTCCAAGTTTGGTCCTCCTTCAGCATGGCTCACAACAGCATTCTTTGGAAGCATCTGACCTGGGAAGGATCCGTACCTGTACGGATCGGGACCAGCAGCAGGGGATGAAGCACTGATGTTCTGTGGTTCGCTGGGCAGCACTTCTTGGTTCTGAATGCACTCCAGGTTCTCCACGTTTTCATACTGGGACCCAGCAGCCGTGTCACCTACATGAGCCTTGTCATCACCAACAAACAGAGTGTGCTTCGCAGCCTGTGCCTCCTGATGACTCACAACTTTTGGGAAGTACTGGACATCCATTCCTTTCTGTACCATCTCACTGGCTGAACCTGTACTGACCGGTGCCTGAGAGAGAACATTAGTTGCCACCTGCTGAGGATGCACTGGCTGGTGATACAGGGATGCCGAATTTGGCTGACAAGCATCAAACTCTGTTTTCTCCATCATGTAATTTTTTTCAGATGAAAGTATTTCTTCATTTTCTGCCTCATCCCCTTTGAAAAACATGGAGAGAGTTCCTGAATCTCGATCAGTGGGAATTGATCTATTTGATGTTTCAGATATAGCTGGAGACTGGTTTTTGGGGTTATTTTCCTGAGCTGTGGGAGGGACAAAACTGGAGTCTTGCAAGGGTGGCTGTGGGTAAAACTGTTCCTGGTAAGGTTGACTTAACCAAGGGTTAGTCATTTCTGTGTTCTGCCTGAACACACTTCCAGGCTGGATGCTGTTCATGTGATGACTATTTGCAGAGCCATTTCTCCCATTCTTTTCACAACCAGCAGATAAAGGCGCTTGTACGCTATTTTGTGGAATACCTTGGTGTCCAGGACCCTGCAGTACATTTGTGTGTGGAGGAGGGTGAGAAGTGCCGCCAGAAGGCTGAGAAATGTTCTGACTGTCAATCTGAGAAGACAGCTCAGGGTAGGGCACAAAATTCCGAACTGGAGACTGCAGGTTCCCTTGGCCAGGCCTCCACTGGGACACAGGCTGCTGGGGCGGTGGGGGGAAGAGCGCTGCCGTGGTGGGTCCTGAAGGAACGTCATTTGGATCTCTGCCAACATCCTGTCTACCTCCAGGTTTGTTTGATGCAGACACCACTCCAGGATGCACACTGAAAGAATTTTCAACTGCTGCTGTCGTGTTATAATGCAGAGGCACCGCAGGCCCACGGAGTCCGGGATCCGCGCTGGGATGCGCTTCCGCAGCACTATTTATAACATACCCCGGGGACGGAGAAGGAACTGGAACATTAGAAAACGAACTGGGACTTACTCCTGGTTGAGACACGGGAGCTGGTAAAGACATGTGTGGTCCATGGGGATTGTCCCCTGCACGTGAGGGTGACGGATGCACAAGGGCCGGCTGCGGGAACGGCAGCACGCTGCCCTTGGATGGATTATCTAAGGGGGGGCCCTGTGGGGTTTGTCTGCCAAAGGCAAAGGGGTCTGTCACGGGCTGCACCGGGGCAGCTGCTGCGTTGGCTCGTTTGCTGAGGGGGCTGTTCCTCCAGTACATGTTCCGAGCGATGCCGGCGGGAGGAGGAGCCGCTGCTCCCGCCGGGACAGGCTGTGGGGGCTGCTGCATGGTGGCCTCCCGCAGGGTCACGCCGTGACACACTGGATGCTGCAGACGGATTTCTTCTCCTGCCCTGCTAAGGTAAAACATGACAAGTGAGTCTCCTTTCTCACAATACCTGCAGCACTTGAGCAATTTTTATTCTAGAACAAATATCCCCCCTTTCTCCAGAACGTGGCAGAAATTAACACACAACATTGTATTTCTTCCATTTGTATTTCCATTGTGTTCCCACTCGCATTTCCAGTATTAATGAAGTTTAATGCTGTGTGGTAACAATGCACATCATTCATCAACTGTATTAACAACCAGCTTCATGTAAGAGTAACTGAACACAGTTCAGACCTATTCCAGTGTTAAACCCTTGGACTGTTACAGCACCAATGGTATTATACTGTTACATTCCCCAAAATTTGTTTTAAGCAGAAATATGCACCAGCAGCCAGCTTACAACAGAACCTGCAAGCACTATGTCCTGCTTAATTCACTTGTGAGGAGATAAGAAGTTATTATCTAACTCTAATTCAATTAGAGATGATCTTCAGCTCTGCTGCACTGGTGCTCCATGTGAATGGAGCTTTTCACAGGTAAGATGAGAAGCACCCCAAGAAGGAATTCACCAGATGTTATCACTCCCAACAGAACACAGTCCATTTCTGTTTTATCAAGACAAGGTTGTGTAGGATACTGGTGTTATTTATTTTGAGAAAGGCAATTGGATTTCCGTCACAAATATTGTCTCTTCTGGATGAATGGTGCATAGTGAAACTGCATTTAAGGATAAAAAACCAATCAGCTCCCCTCACCTATTAATGAAGGTTCTCATTTTAACATCAGAGGGACTTTGGCACAGTCTCAGGGTTACAGCTCTATTTCAGGGTGAAGTAATTCAACCCCAGCTCCAAACAATGCCAGCCAGGAATCTGGTACACAGGAAGCTCACTCAATTCATCAGGGTGTCTTTTTCAATTTTATCACCCCTTAACAATGTGGGGAAGAGGGAAGCTGACAAAACTAGAGGAATTCTTCAGTACTTGCCCAGTGCAGCTCAGTGAAGCTTTAGCAACATGCAATAGTTTTGTTTTCTGATGGTACACAATAGTTTAGTGAAGTAGAGTGAAGTACCCACAGCAATTGCTCCATACCAGATTTTTATAGAAGACAGACAAAAGCTGTGCAATTTTTAGTTGGAGTTCTTTTAAGATTCAGCATCTTGTCAGTAACAGTAATAAAATGGGAAGCCAGAAAAGTCAGATGCTTGTAATCAAGCCAAAATTTTAATAGTGAGAAAGAAGTTCAAATGCAAAACACTTCTGGTTTCTGGTTATCAAAAATACATATTGAGTGAACACTGAGTAACTACATGTATTTTATAGAGATTTTAACTAAAAAAATCCAATAAAAAGCACACTGACAGTACCACAGGAGGACCTACACAGACTCTACCAGGCATCAGTACAACATATCCTAAGGAAAAACCCCTCCAACAGCCCTGTGTATAATCCAGGACCCTCTTTTAGAGTCAGAGTCTCTCAGTTTCTCCCCATATCCATATATTCCACAGCTGTATCTTAAGATATAAAAAATGTTGTGTTTTATCAAAATGGAAAAGACAATCAGAAGTGACTTCAGCAGAAGCATCAAAGCTTCATTAGCTTCATGCATTATTTGCATTACTTTGCCTTCACCATTCTTTTTGGAGCCTGCTGAATTCCACCAAGGAATGCTCACAAAAAGGTTTCAGAGCTTTGCAATCTTTTCTCCTGTTATGATCCCGAGGTGAAGGTTTTCCAGCTGGCCACACTTACTGCCAACCATGTTTCCAGGAAACCCTGCCTAAACACTCAGCCCAATTTCCACAAGCTGAAGTAACCCCAGGCTGTTCTGGACATCACTAGTTCTTTTTCATCGTGTTTTTTGCTGCATTAACCAAACTGCAAAACCTCCTCTCTCCCCTCCAAATAAACTTGTGGGTTTATGTAACATACTTTGGACCGGGGAGGGGAAAAAAGCTAATTAAACCATATGCCAAGGCAGATGGAAAGCACTAATTCCACTGAACAAAATATTGATATCTACCAAGCAGTTCTGTCTTTCACAGAAAAGTTGTTTCTGAAATACAGCTGAGCACAAAAGCCAACTTAAATACCCACTTCAAAACTTCTAATGTGGACTTCACTCCTTGCAGTGTCTTACACACAAAAAAAATCCTCATACTTTACCACATTTTTGTTACAGCCAGCACCAGTAATTAGCTAATTAAAATAAGTGTTGAGTTCTACTTTAAGGTAGAACTTGCCATTCCTCCAACAGGATCTCTGATTGTGCATGACAGAAGTTCAACACGAGGGATCAGCTTCCTCAAAAGCAAAGTTAATATTAACAGACTGCACACAGTAGTAAAAGCACCCAAGATTGGAGGAATTGAGTCCAAATAAAATGAACATGCCCATGTCAGGTAATTTAAACAACAGATATCAACTCAGTGCTACTGACCCTCCCTGCCCCTCACCCAGGATTAACAGAAATGCTGATTTTAAGGTATTTATACATGAGAAATAACTACACCAGTTAAAGCAGTCCATCTCTGCTTCAGCTGGTTTATTAATTGATAAAGCAGAACAGACTGCTATACATTAGTCACCAGTAATAACAATTGCAGAGGGTGTCTCCAGGAGCACCAAAAAAAACCCCAACACATTACCAAAGACAAAAAAAAAGATTAAAAACACCTCTAGACAAGGCCATAAAAAAATTCACCTGAAAAGCTCTATAGCTTCATATATAATAATTTATTTGGGAGGAATTAATTTAATCCTGTCTCCAATGGACATATGCTAAATAAATTACTCTTAGAATAAGTATGTCCACAAAGCAGATTACAGAGGAGTAATATTAATTCTCATTCTCACACACATGATGAACCAAATAATAAATAACATGTTCACATGCAGAGATTCCTACTGAGAATAAAGTGACTAAAAAAGCCCACTGCAACCTCAACGACAACAACAGCTGGAAAATGAGATTTGCAGCAAATGGGACACTGTTTTTTCAGAATTCTTTTCTTATGTAGACAGCTGCACATCTGCACACATGTGGGTGACACTCAGACTGAACACACTCTACATCTTTAATACCCCTGACAGCTTCCTACTGGCCTTCTCCTAAATGGTTATAAATGTCACTCAGTGAAAATGCAGGGACAGGACAAGGGGAAAAAGCTTTAAACTGGCAGAGGGCAGGGTTAGATGGGATACTGGGAAGCAATTCTTCCCTGTGAGGGTGGTGAGGGGCTGGGATGGAAGTCCCAGAGAAGCTGTAGCTGCCCCATCCCTGGAAGTGTCGAAGGCCAGGCTGGACGGGGCTTGGAGCAACCTGGGCTAGTGGAAGGTGTTCCTGCCCATGGCAAGAGGGGGGACTGGATGGGTTTTAAAGTCCTTCCAACCTCAACCAGGCTGTGATCCCGTGAAAAGAGCAGTTTGGGAACCAAAATCACAGCAGCAGCACAAAACATTCCCGTTCGTTTCGAGAGGACCCCGACCACCAGCTCGCTGCCCCAGCAGCTCCCTGAGTCAGCACCGGAGCTCGGACCTGTGGCACCTGACAGCTTGGAAAAACAGCTCCGAGCTGGGACAAGCGCCGCGTGTCCCCACAGGGAGTACGTGACAGCAAACATCGGGGGCATCTTCTCCCTCCCGCACCCCTGAACACCCCTCGCACCCCCGCGGCGTCTCCCTGTCCCACCGAGACAGCCCACCGCCACGCAGATCCTGCGGGAAAACCCCCCCGGCCGCCACTGCGGCAGCGCCTTCGCCCTTCCCTGCGGCACCATCACCCGCCCCAGCCGCGGGGGGCTGCGAGCCCCGCCGGCTCCCCCTGCGACCGCCCCGAGGCCCACCCTGAGGCACGGCGGGGCGGGCCCCGGAGCCCCCCGGTGATCGCACCTCAAGGCCCGGCGCTCCTCACGCAGAGCACCCGAGACGCCCCGGCGCGCCCCTTCCCTCCGCCCCGGCGGTACCTGGCAGCTCCCGCGGGCCGCGACCCCTCAGCAGCGGGCGCGGGCCCCGCCGCCCCTCACGGCCCCGGCACCGGCCGCCGCCGCCATCTTGGCATATCCGGATCGCGGGGCTGCCGCCGCCGACGTGTCACGCCGCGGCGCGCGATGACGTCACATGGACGCGCGCGGCGCCCAGTGGTGGTGGTGCTGCCCAGCGGCCCCGTGAAGGAAAAAGGGGGCGGGACCGAGGGCCGCGGGTTCGAATCCTGCCCAGGGCGCCTGGGGGACCAGGGTTCGAGTCCCGCTTCAGCCTCTCCCCGGTTCTGCCACGGCCTCGCCCCTCTCCCATCCGGGGCTCGGAGGGGTGTCCCGTGGAATTCCCATGCGGGTCGCGATCCCCTCGGGTGCCCGGGGGGGGGTGCAGTGTCGCGGGCGGCCGCCAGGGCGGGACAGAGCACTGCTGGTCCCGGTCCTGCTCCTCAGGGATGTGGGGGCGCGGATTGGGAACTGCCCAGGGCTGCTGGAACTGAGAACTATAAACACCTGACCCTCCCTTCAGTGAAGAATTTTTCCCTGATGTCCAATCTAAACCTCCAGTGGTGCAACTTGAGGCCGTTTCCTCTCATCCTGTCCCCTGTTACCTGGGAGCAGAGCCTGACCCCCACCTGGCTCCAAACTCCTGTCAGGGAGTTGCAGAGAGCGAGAAGGTTCCCCCCTGAACCTCCTTCTCTCCAGGCTGAGCCCTCCCAGCTCCCTCAGCTGTTCCTGGTGCTCCAGCCCCTTCCCCAGCTCCATGGCCTTTTGCATGTTTATATATATATATATCTATATATCTCCAAGATCATAACATGATTTCACATAGTTACATGCAAGTGTAAAGATTTCACTCTCCTCTCTCTCTCCTAGCTCTGTGTCGCAGGTCTATTTTACACGAAGTTTTTAAGTGGGGACCCCCCCGTTCCAGCACCAGAAAAATGCCTCTCATTCGCTGGCGGTGCCCACACTGTCACGCTCTGCACCCAAAAACCAGCCTTAGAGGAGAAAGAAAACACAACGACCTAAACAAACATCTTAATCAAGGGTCATTATCAGTGCAAGAGCTGTCTCTGCAGCTTGATCATTAAAGCAGGGGAATATCCTCAAAGCCCGGTCCAAGCACGGGAAGCAGCACTTTGATGCTGGTGTGGGAACAGCAGAGGCAGCACTGTGATTTTTAAGGGCCTTTCATCTCCCTCTTTTGTAGGAACATTCTTAGAAACCAGCTTGTCAAATACAATTTCCCTACACAGGCATGAGTTGCAGATAAAGCCCTGGTTCTCCCTTGATATTTCCCCCAACAGGTGTAGTCTGAGGAAACATGATTTTAATTAGCCTGATTGGCTTTTTAGAAATACAGATTTGTTCTAAAGACCATCAATTGCTCACATCTGTGTCTATAGTTAGAGATTTACATATCTAACCTTCTTCTTATATATGGATACATAGTGCAAACATTGATGATGAGATCTCACCTTTGCTGTTCTCCTGGCATGTGATTATAAAGAATTGTCACATTAAGACATTTGATCCCTTTTTACCCTGAAGTTTTTTAAGTGATTTGCTCTACTCAGCAGTACAGTTCTGGACTTGAGTGACCCATTACAAATAAAAAGCACATCCTTCTTACCTGCTTCCTCAGCTCACTTGGGGTACAACACAAATGATACTGACCTTTTTCCGTTAAATTTTGAGGATTTATTCAGTCATCAGGTTGCACACAGCTTTCTATGGAAAAGATCATTCTCTGAATTAAGAAACAGGGGGAAATGGTTAAAGGAGAGTATCTGTATCCCTTACCAGTATTTTGCATTCTGTTGGCCAACTGGACAAGCTGAGTTTTATTAATTTACTCATTTAGTTGCTGTGATTATTCACACTACCCCAGCCACATTAACCCGTGTGTGTTTTGAGGGAGGCCAAACCCGAGGTGAATTTGGCTCCTTTTGTACATTCCTCAGGGGGTGATTTGAGCTGCAGCAACAAATCGTCCATCAGGGTTCGAGCAGCTGTGAGCAACTTTCTGAGCAAACACCAACAGCCTGGAGGTAGAAGCAATACAGAGTAGCAACTTCTAAATGTCCCATCTAATTGAGCAGGAATAATGAAAACAAAGACTGAAAAAAAAAAAAAAAAAGCCCTCTAGCATGTAAACAAATAGTTCAGGTGCACTGATTCCTCATAGCACCAACATACCTGCCATGGCAATAGCTGGTGCTAATCTTGTTTTGTGCAAACACTTCTGAACCATTCCTTTGGCATTGGATATAATTTTAGTGCTTCTCAGCCCTTTTCACCCGGAATGCTAAAACAAACACACTTGCTGTGATCCAGTCATTCCTCATCATCTTCTGGTGACAGCAGAGTTTGAAATTCAGCTCCCAACATGACATGAAGATGAGCTTGTGGTGGGACAACATGGTTTGGTTGGAGGGGACTGGGGGAAGGCAACTCCTTCTGGATAGGGAGTTGGTGGGAAAGCCCTAAGTATGGAGGGAGAGCTTGAAACTGGGGCCATTTCTCTCATTTCTTGTTTAAATTTGCCTTGATCCCAGTTGGGGATCTGTGACCCCATGATCAACTCATGTACCCAGTCAAGAAAACAGGGACAAGGGACTGGCAGGAGTTTGTGGGTCCCCAGGTGCCTTCATAAATATATGAGTAATTAAACACCTAAAAACTAAATTTCGTATCCTTACTCCTTTACTGCTTAGAAAACCTTTTCTGACTTCTGGCTGGAATTACTTTGTGGCCAATTTATTAGCGTCTATGCATTTGCCTCTTTCCCTGGTATTTAGCCCCTTCTTTCCTTGTTCTGTCCCTCTAACCATTCCCCATGGAAAATTAAATGCTTTGCAGCCCTTCTTCTTAAACGAGCCACATGTTTAGCTGCCTCTTGCAATGTCACGTTGTTTCTCACGTCCTCATAAACCCTTTTTTAATCTATTCCAGGCCAAATTTGTGCCTCGAACGACTTGAATTTCTACCACGAGTGACTGGGCTGTTGTACACTAGACCACATAGGAGAGGGTCTTACTGATGCCTCCTCAGGCTGGCACGAGCCTTTCCCAGCCTCAGTTGGACCCAGCCACGAGCGCTGGGATGGGGATGTGTGGGAGAAGCCTGGAAGGATGGGGCTGCGTGGGAGCGTGGCTGGATCCATGAACAGCACATCTGTGAGTCACAGCGAAGGCAGACACTCTTCATTTAGCATATTCCAGATGGGATGCAGCGAGACACAACTGTGGGGAAGAGCATATCTTGAGAAACCCATCTCCAGGATGTCCCTTGGGGGGGGGTAACGAGATCCTCACCGTTGAACCACATCTTGCAGGGGGCAAAGGGGTTTGTCCTCTGTTAAAATACCCCTTTCCATGGAGTTTTCTGGGAGTGCACCCTGGAACTTCACCTCCCTGAGCCCTGAACGTGCTGTGTTTCACTGCTGGGTAGCACATAAAACACTGCAGCACCAGCTGCTGACGCGTTGTGCAGCAAATGCCTGGTGGCCCCAGATCCGTCTGGGGCTGGATATCAGGTACATGTACACACATGCCCACTCCCTCCCCAGCCACGGAGTGGAAAATACCAGCATTCCAGGCTTATGTGATTTGGGAGGAGGTCAATGGCTCTGCTATTTATATCCAGTTATTTGGGGACTTTGCAGCTGCATTTGGACTAGAGACTCCCTGTGGGGGAGAGAAAGAATTAAATTAAATTACCTTAAAAATCTCGAGCGCAGCAAGGACAGCAAACATTTCTGCGTGGTGTTTGGTCCTCTGGTGCTGCTGTTCCTCATCCCGTGGCTTCCCAGTTCCAATCTGTGCCAGCCACCACATCCAAGAGCCCAGGCACAGGCTCAGCACTGCCTGTGAAGTAGGAAGCACTGCAGGTAACTCCTAACACCACACTGTTCCCATAGGCAATAGGGAATTAGAAGCACGTGGCTATTTTTTACCCTTCATTGTTCTCATCAGCCAGAAAATGCTCCTAAAAAAACTGATCAGAAAGCAAAATTTTACAGTACTTTGAACATGCTTTTCAGAGCCCCTCCTGCCTTGCTCAAACCAGATGCCTCAAGTCAGTGAGAGCTTCTCACAAGTTAAGGAGAAATTTTCACTGTCCAAAGTCCTTCTCTGAGATTCTACACAGAGAACAAGATGTTGGGGAAGCTCCAGTACTTTGTGCCAAAAGGCAGCCCTGCAGCATTGAGAACCAGCAGGTGTCAAGCCCAGATTTCAACCGCTCCGTAACAAAAACACTAAGTTCCAGTTTTAGTAAAATCTAGATGCCCAGAAGCATCATTTATTGCAAATCAGTTAACCAAAAAAAATACATCATTTTTGCAAACTACAACTTTGCATGTAGATAGCTTTTATTACAGAAGATATCTTTTCTTAAACTACACTCTAGTTTATAAAACATAGGAAGGTTCAACACCACGTGATGTTTTTATCACTCATATTAGGCGTGTCACAATAACAATGGTCTGAAATGTTAACTAAGATGAGTGCTCAGCAAGGCGCTGGGCCTTGAGAAATATCCATTTTATTTGGTGTTCTAATAAAAAGGAATGAGGAAAAGGAACCCTTTTCTTAGGTTTTCCTGATTAACTGCTCTCTATCTGCCTGTCCCATACACATATCTAGTCTTAGGGTGTCTGCTTGCCTTCGCACCCGAGTGAGTGATATTCCAACACCTCTATAAGGTGATATATTTATGATATATTTAAGACTTGCTCATTTAGATTTTTGAAACAAAATCCACCTCTTCTTTAAAAAAAAAAAAAAAAAAGATATTTACAAACATTAAATCTGCCACAGGCTTATACTATATTTTACATGATACACAGAAAGAGTGTACACCAGTATAAAAAAAGATGCATCACTCCAGGCTAACGTTACAGAACAAAATGTTAAGGTTTCACAGCACAGACTCAGCTGTGCTGTCCTTCGCCCTCCAGTTTTAGCCAGTCCAGCATCCCACTAAAACCAGCAGCAGTGGCACTGCCAGAGGAGCTGGAACCGGGCGAGCACGTGGTGGTGGCAGTGTTATAATGCTTTGTAATCTCACTCAGGGTGTCTGCATTAATAGACACGCCTTCTTTTAAAATAGGCAGGCCATCCTTAAAATAAGGATGTGGTTTACAAAGTTTATATTGGCATTTATTTCTTAAACAGTTACTCAAAGGCAAACACGAAAAAACAACAACAAAAAAAAAAACCAAAACCAGTAAAGATATTCAAAGTAAAATTAAGTGTCCTTTGTGTATATACTCCACAGTTAACGGGCTTGCTCTCTTGGAAGTTTGGCAAATACACTTCTTTTTGATGGGGGACAGTATTCATGTTTTGTAGTTGGTTTGTTTTTTTTTTTAGCTTAGAACCTGTTCTTACAGGTCTATAATCCTGATTTTCTTTCCTATTTTTTTTTTAGATCATAAAAATCATTTAAATATATATATTTTTATATATATATATAAAAACAAGAGAGAACAAAAATTTCTATTATCAAGGCAAATGTACAACTATATAATACTGAAATTTAAACAAAGATTCATGACTGGTACCATAAAATGTCCTCTCATATAATAGCAAAGGAAACATTTTAAAGTACATTTAGAAAAATTTGTTGATACTTAATTTCCCCCCCCCAAGGAGTGGTATTTTTAGTCAATTTTTAATTCCCCTTTTCTTTCTCACCTCTCTTTCTGAGTTGAAAGAGAAAAAAAATAAATTAACGGCATTTCAGAATCACAAATTGCTGCTTATAGCTTTACATAAACATTTCCTCTCAAATCAAACACAATGAATCCCCCCAAACAAAAGAGAACGTCCTATAAAAACCTAATTTGTCCATTTCTTGAAACACAACTGGTGTCCCACATTGAGTTCTTAACAATAGAACATATAAATAAAAAAGGCAGTGTTTTCATGTAAAGTAAAAAGTACATAAATAAATACTAAAAAAAAAAAAAAAAAGGAATTAAATGTGTCTTTTTCTCTTTTTTTTCCTTTTTTTTTTTTTATAAAAACATATTTAAAAAGGATCCTTTAATAAAAGCATCCAAGGTCCTTTTAAAAAAAAAGATCTCCCTCGAGCTTCTGACTCTCACTGAGCACCAGTGTCTCTAAAACACCTTGTTTTACTTGAAGGCTTCGGGGATGTGTCCCATCTGTGACTGCATACTCGTGGGAGGGCTGGAGATGCCCTCGGACCAGTCGGACACGTTGGAATGAGGAGACGAGCTGGACCACTGGTCCGGCGACTCCGGAGACGGCGTTAGGAAAGGGTGGTCGGGCACCTGGAGCTGGTGGCTGGGGGTGTTGTCCAAGGGGGAGGAATAACTGTGCTGGGAAGGCGGGGTTAGGAACTGCGTGGTGGTCATGGGCTGGGCGAGGGAGGACGGCAGGGACGTGGGCAGCATCTGGGAATCCTGGGGCAGGATGGTGTGCACTGCCATGCTGCTGCTGCTCACCGGCTGCATGTCGGGCTGGCTCAGCTCGGTACCAAGGAAATTCTGGCCCATGTGGCCGCTCCCGTTGGAGCCGGGGTTGTGGTGCTGCTGCGGCTGCTGCGGCGGCGGCGGCTGCTGGGGCTGCTGAGGCTGCTGCTGCGGCTGCAGGTTCTGCTGCTGGAGCTGCTGCTGCTGCATCTGCTGGAGCTGCTGGCTCTGCATCAGGTGGGGCTGGGACGCCAGCCGGGTGCTGGGCATGGCCTGGTAGCTCATCATCTGCGACAAGCTGGTGGTGGGCAGGCCGTTGTGCAGGGAGGTCATCATGCCGTGCTGGAGGTTTTGGGGCTGCTGGTGCGCCCCGGGTTGGATGTTGCCTCTCAGGGGGTTGTACTGGCTCTGGACCATCCCGTTCTGCAGCCTGGTGAGCCAGTCACACTGCCCGTTCAGCCCGGCCGCTCCACCGACGGAGAAGCTCATCGGGGCGTTGCTCATCACCGTGCTGGGGCTGGACACGGGCAGGTGGGAGAGACGCGGCGGCACCGAATCGAAGGCCATCCTGCTGGAGCTTCCCATGGCCATATCCTGCTTCCCCGCCATGTTGAGGTGGTTGATGCTCATGTGGGCATCCGGCATGCCCGGCAGATGATTCAGGGGCATGGAAGGGGACTGCTGAAACGGGGAGGTCATCAGCGGAGGAGAGGCCACATCTGAGAGGTACCCATGGGGCGACTCCAGGGAGTCCACTGGGGACAACACACTGGAGTTGTCAAGCAGGCATCCTTTTCCATCCTGGGATTTTTTCCTCCGGGCTTTGAGGTCTTTGGCATCCTTGCCATTGCAGCTCAGGCCCTTGGTACTCGGCTTCCTGGCCTTCTTGCCCTGTACAGCAGGCTTGAGGTTGCCGATGTAGCTGTTGGGGGAGCAGAGCGGGGGGGACAGGGTGGGTGCTCCCAGGGGGCCGTTGTGCAGTGGTGGGCTCCTCACCAGGTTGTACTCGTCCAGCAGCCTCACGATGTCGTGGTGCATGCGCTCCTGGGCGATGTCCCGCGGCAGGCGGTCCATGTGGTCCGTGATGTCCCGGTTGGCAAAGTGGTCCAGAAGGACCTTGGCAGTTTCGTAGCTCCCTTCTCTGGCTGCGAGGAACAGTGGGGTCTCCTCCTGGAAACCCAGCAAAAAGATGGTTAGGGTTGAGTTCACAGATTCCCCTGGCTAACACTGCCCTGAGCTTCATGCCCAACACCATGTTGTCCACAATCATCTGTCTGGTGAGATTTTGGTGCTGCTTTTTCCTACCCTCCTGACCAGAGCCTGTCCTTCTACTGATATCAAACCAGGAACCCTGCGAGTGACCCTGAACATGCTGGAGATGGCCACAAAAACACTGTACCAAACTGCCCACCAAGCACTGCGTGGCCTCTCAACATCAACCATACGACCAAATCCCACAGTGCTCCTTTGAGCTAATTCCAACAACTTCATTCACAGCAGAACAATCAAATCAGAGTCTCAGTGCCAGACATTTGTCTGGCAAAAACTGCTCTTTAACAGACTCCCCAGATGGTTCTTTCCTTGCATATGTCAGCCTAGGAGACATTACCTTATTGTTCTGCATGTCCTTATTGGCACCATTCTTCAGAAGGACCACTGCAGCTTCAACATTATTCACAGCAGCTGCCCAGTGCAGGGCTGACTTGCCTGGAGAGGAAGACCATGAAATGCAACACACATTAGTGAGAGGTAAGAGTAACAGCAAGAGCAAGCAGCCCTTTCCTTCCACATGTGAGGGAGCCCGTGTTTTAGTTGCCTCAGTACCTAGATCATCCACGGCGTTGACGTCTGCGTGGCAGTTGATGAGGTCGTCCAGCATTCCCTCCACAGCCAAGCGAGCAGCCAGGATCAGAGGAGTGGTCCCATCGTGCATCCGGGCATCAAGGTCTGTCGCCCTGTTCCTAATCAGGATCTGCCACAAAAAGGGACAAAGGACAAGATACACAAACATTAGGAGGGACAGACAGCAGGCACTCCAGGTGTCCGGGTCGCAGGACCTGCAATGCCCTTTCCAGAGATTGGGCCCTCCAGTCCCCACTCCCAGTCCAGGGATGTTGCTCTGGGGTTGCTGCTTCGCTGTGCCCCAAGACAACAAATGCTTCAATTTTTATGACCTTCACCCCCCACCTTGCCCAGGTTGGAGCTGGAGACCCTGCAATGAGCTCAGCTGTGTGACTGACTCAACACACAGCATCTGAAAACCCCCGAGACTGGTGGCCAAGGGATCCATTACCTGGAAGACTCCTTGGGCATCGGCCGAGACGGCGGCGTGGAGGGGCGTCCGGCCCATGTTGTCCTGGATGTTGGCATCGGCACTGGCCTCCAGCAGGCGCTTGGCAGCGTCGGAGCGGGAATACCTGGCGGCCAGGTGCAGCGCCGTCTCGCCCGTGCGGTCGGTCTGGTTGTGCAGGCTGGCGCCTTGGTAAATGAAATCCGAGATGACAGCGGGAGCATCGTCCTCCTCCTCACTGTTGCCAGTCTCCAGCCCTCCTCCGCTGCACGAGGCGATCATGAGGGGGGTGAAGCCGTCTGAAAGCACAGGGGAACCCCGTGAAAAAAAAAGGTTTTTTACCCTTCTGTAATGCGGGCGGCTCAGCAAGATGCTCTGTCTGTGATAGATGCTTATTCTCGTGGGTGCAGCAAGGCTGTGTTCCTGACTGGTTCTAAACATCAAACACGAATATCCTTCCTCTGATATGGATCTGAAATTCCTTCGTGGTATCTCATCACTCACTGCTTTTCCTATTTCATCTGCTACCTTGCAGACTGCACCATGGAAGGTGCAGTTTATAAGGAAGGCTGCTCAAATCAAATTGAGTATGGTAAATAAATCTCCATTATTTCAGAGGGCAATTTCACAGATGTGGGGAAGACCAAATGTTTGTATTAATTTAAAAGCTGTTAATACAGTTAAAAACCTGAAAAAAGACTGAAATGTGCAGATCGGTGGGAGGGGAGAAATCTACAAGTGGCACAGAGATAACCTGGGTGATTTAATAGGCACTTTCTCTGTATTCTCTGATTTCCACCTCAGTGATTAAACAAAAGAGCTCTAATGGAAAGCAAAATGCGATAAGGTCTATCTCTAAATCATGCACAACAGCAACTGTGTGATGCAGAACACGTAGCAGTGACTCTGTACTAACAAGAGGCAGGTAGGGCTGTCTGGGGCTGCTCCTCTGCAAGGGGCGAGGGAAGGTTTGAGATGAGCTGACAACCAGTGCAGAAGTGAAAGGGGTTCCACCTTACCCGGCCCTCTGACGTTGACATCCATGCAGTCGGCATCGATTTCCCCCTGTGGAGGAGTAGGGGCCATGGAGGAGATGCGCAGGTCAGCGGCATCCAGGTGCTGCTGGGTCCACTGCCTGTGATCCGTCTGGTCGTCCGTGTCCGGCAGCATCGCCTGCTCCTCGAACTGAGGAACCACAGCAGGGAATCAGGGTGTGAGGAGGGGGCTGAGCTCCAGCCTGGGAAGCTCTGTGAGTCACAGGCAAAGGAGCTGAGAGCAGCAATGCACAGCACCCCTGAGGGTCCCTCTGCTCCCCAGCTTCCCACAGCACTCTGCTCCCTCTGTGACTAACCCAGCCAGTGACTGTCTGCAGCACTGAAAGGAAATGTGGCAGAGGGCTTACCCTGAACTTCTTGGTGTCCTCCTCGTCACCCCACTCATTTTGGTTGTCATCCATCAGCGTGCCGTCCGAAGCATTTTTGAGGGGTCTTTAAAAATAAAACCATAAAAAAAGTTACCTCCTCTGTAGGAACTGTCCCTGAGTGCCTGTGTCCATGTGCATGCACGAACTGAAAGAATAATCAACCAGGCATTTTCCAGCAGGTTCCCCTCAGATTGCCTTTCATTTTTTACCAAGTGCAAACAGATCACGAAGCATTTAAAACCCTCCTCCAGATGGGAACGCTGTTTTCCCCATGCAAGACTTTAAGAACCCTGATTTTTCTCCTCCCTGCTACACCAACACGATGAACTAGAGGACAAAACTCCGATGGGCTCTTTCAGAAGAGCCCTGAGCAGACCCACTGTGTTTAATGTGTCAGCAAGCAAACTACTCACTTCAGTCCAACAGAGTCCTCCCCGAGTGGTTCTCGACGCTTCTTCTTGCTCGACTCTGTCACTTTGAAGCCTTCTGGGAACCAAAGCTGCCCATGCTCCCTGCGCCGCTTACGAGACACCAGTACTCCCAGTCCAATGAAAGCAAGCAAGACCAGTGCAGCCACCACCACGTACATAGGATACAGCTGGGAGTTCGTCGCGGGCTCAGCTGTTTCACCTACAAAACAGTGGGGCACAAGGAGATGCTGAGACATTAAGCTGCATAGCAAACCAGGGACAGAGTGGAAATGAAGGAAAATTAGTTAATAGAGGTACCTAAGTCTGATCTAAATCAGCCACCCCCCCCTCCCCAAAATAAGGTCATTTTATACGCTATTAATCAGAATTGCAAACTATCGGCAAATTCTCGGCTGCACAAGCCAGCCTGCACCAGGAGACAGCTTCACTTTTTTCTCCTTTAAGGAAAAGGATTAGCAAACTTCAAATCATTGCGCTTGCATTGAGCTGTTAAGACAAAAGGATTTAGGGGGGATTTTCAAGATACAAACTTCAACTCCTTGCATGTCACTGATTGATTGGGGCTGCTTGGGTTTTCTTTTTCTTTTCTTTTTTTTTTTTTTTTAATAACTTTTAGAGTGATAATGATTTTGAAATAAAACCCAGACTAAGAAAAAAAACCACTAAACTGGTTTCGCTTTATTTTTTAAGAAAAGACTTCCAGAAAAAGAGATGTGAGGTTTATTAAAACCAGACTGTGTTCAAATGCAGCCAATTGACAGATAACTAAACACAGGTAAGGATGGAAAGTTTTGGTTGTTTCTCTTCCCCAGCTGACAAGCTGTACTTACTTTTAACAGCTTCTATTTTGTAGGGTATGTTCAGGTTGCCAAGGGAGGCCAAGGCACCCAGGAATGCTGCCACATCAGTTGCACTCTGGAAGCACTGGGAAGATGACTGGATGCACTGGCGGTTATCAATTTCCAAGTAAACGATGGATCTGTGGGAGAGAAAAGTCGATAAGGAACAGGGAGCGATGACCACACTGAGAAGACACAAGAACCCCATCTCCCTTCCCTCTTTAACCCCCCATCAGTGGGAATTAGAAGGTGGGAACCCATCTCCTTGCTTCCCTGTGGCCCAAACCCTGCAGCTCCCACTCATGTTCTATTGGATTTGCCTCAATAAATACTGTGAAATCCAACTCTTTATCTACAGGAATGGAAGGGAGTCTCCACTTCACAATGTTTTAAAATTACCTAGACACTACAGTATCTTAAATAATGCTGTTTGAGAGCCCTCAGATCTTCTCACATCAGTTTCGCTGCTCTAACTCCTTTGCTTTCAGTGGTTTTTGATTAAGCCCACGGAGAGGGAGCAGGTTGGATCTATATGTTTACACCAAAGATCTCCAAACACAGTTTGCAGTAATTGAGTTTTACAACAAAGCTCTAGAAAGCATTTCCCAGGGAGAAACTGAGGCTTAACTTAATGACTTCCTGAAGTCAGACAGTCGGTCAGGCCAACCTCTGCTTCCAGGTCCCACCCAGCCCAGCCCCGGCTCCCAACAATACACAGGACTCCTTCAATCGTGAGAGTCGGCGCAGCATTGTATCAGGGACTCCTGAACGATCCCTCGATTTTCCCACATGGGAGCAAAATCCGGTTTCTGTTCACACAGAAAGGAACTTCCAAATACAATTATCTGGCCTACATCCTTCCCTTTATAGCGTGTTACTATTATGAACACAGAAAACAAGTGCTGCTCAATGAGGGAAGGATCCCACTGGTCCCCCTTACCCTCTGATGTCCATCTGATCAAGCTCCCTCTTCTGCCTCCTGCCAGCCCTGGAGTAGAGGCTGCTCTTCACTTTGTTGATGACAGCACTGGACATATCTGACCAGTCCTCTGTGGACCTCTTAATGTAGTGTTTTTTCAGCTCCTCCTCATTGCCATAATATGGAAAGATCATATACTCTCCCTTGGGGTTCTTCTTGAAGACCACGTTGGTGTGCAGCACTCGGCTCAGCTCCCTCAGGAAGTTGAAGGAGTTGTTCTTCAGGTTCTCTGGGGTGATGAGGACCACCACCACCAGTGTGCCATCTGCCAGCTTCTCTGGCATGTTGTTTGCACAGTCCAGACCATCCCATTCGCACTCAAAGTTGTTGCAGCCCTGGTCACAGTGGCCATCTGAGAAGTGATCTTTGCAGTACTGGTCATACAGAGGGCTGGGAGGAAGAAGAAGAGGAAAAGCAGGAGAATGAATTAGACCAAGTACTGCACATATCACCCATCTGCTCAGAAAAGCAGCAGTGGTCCACAGGGACCTCGGTTCTGTATAAATATTCTTCACCCTGATGGACACTAAACCAGTTTACACAGAAAGCATTCACCTCTGCAGGTGAGAGATGGCAGCTGTTAAATTACAAATTGCAATTTAGATGCCAGAAAAAAGGAGAAATTACTGTGACTCAGAGAAGACATGGGGACACAGAATAGTTATTCAGACCAGAGTTGGTCCAGGAATCTGGGATTAAGTTCATGCTGTTGCCAAAGACAATGTTTGGGAAATGTTTGGATGTTAACATCATCATGTTTCCTGGCTGCTCTTCCATCTGGGGTCTCCCTGCCCTGAAACTCACTGTGTTACTGCTGTGAGTTGGAGAATTCACTTCTATGGAGTGATACAGGCAAGGACAGGGAAGCCATCTGGAATGAGCCAAACCCAGAGAGCTTCTAAGTGGATATAAATTCAGTGAGACCACAGGGAAGCGTGGTTGCTTGCTCATAGGCAGCAGAACAGAATGCAGAGAATGAACACAGGTCTGCATCTAGGAGCTCTAGCAGATGCAAGCAGAAAATACCTCCAAGTGATCAGCACATCAGGAGGTCTTGTCTATAAAACAAGAGGGTCAGTGAGCAAGTCACTTACTTGCACTGCCCCTCGTATTTCTGGCAGTCAAATCCATCGTAGAGGCAGCCAGCGTTATTGCACTGGGAATCACACTTGCCATCGTTGAAATACTTCCAGCACTGCAGAGACTGGGAGCAGTTCTTCCAGGGATCGTTGAAATTGAGGGAGCAGTCGCCCCCGTCCCAGCCACAGGCGTGGTTGTTGCACTTCCCGTCGCAGATCTTGTTGCCGGCGTACCCCGCGCAAACCGCAATCTCGCACTTCTCCTCGATTTTGGGCGGGATGATGTCCTGCCCGATCCCACCCTGGAAATCGAAGTCGAGGATGTGGCAGTTGAGGCCGTTGAAGTTGGCGGGGCAGTTGCAGCGGTAGTAGGGGGAGGCATCGCCGAAGAACTCGCAGGTGCCCCCGTTGTAGCAGGGGTTGGACATGCAGGGGCTGCTGGCCGGGTACTGGCACTCGGGGCCCGTGAAGGCCGGCGCGCACATGCACTTGGAGCTCTTGTGCATGGAGATGCAGGTGCCGCCGTTCAGGCAGTGCAGGTTCCCACACGTGCGGGAGTCGTTCTCGCAGGTGGCGCCCACGAATCCCTGCGCAGGGGACAGCAAGGAGGGAGTCAGAATCGCTGATGCTGTCCTACGAGCAGCCTAACCCATGTGTGTGTTCTGGGGAACCCAGGGAATCAAGGCATGGCTCTGGTGCCTCATCTAAAACTAGTGATGAGTAAGAATAATCTAGAATGTAAACCCTGAGAATCCCCATAAAATAAAGTGAGGTCTTCTCCATAGCTACCTGCTCCACTTTTAGGTGGTGCAAATAACAGTCAGCTGGGAAGAGCCAGTCCTACAGAGCTGTGCATGGTACCTGCAGGCTGTCTTCTCTCTGACCCTATCACAGTGTCCTTGCAAGCATGTGGGGTGTGCAAATAGACACATGTCCTGCCCATGAGCACCCACAGCAAAGCATCCTCCTCTGGCTATTCTAGCTGGGGAAGCCTCAGGGGCTAAACTGGCCCCTTGACCACCCCTCGAGCACGGGGCTGGCTTGCAGGGCCTGTACAAGATGCCACGCTCAGAGCTGGAGAGGAGCAGGTACCTACCGGGGGGCACTTGCAGATGAAGCCACGGCCAGTGTTGCTGGCAACAGCACACGTCCCACCATTTCTGCAGGGTTTGCCTTTACACCCGTCCACCACCGTGTCACAGCGACGGCCTGCGAGGGAGAGGAGTGTGTGAGGAGCAGAGGAAGGCGTGGGGATGCCTGGGGGGCTGCAGGGCTGGGCTCTGGGAGGGGGGGATGTGGTGCTCACCTGCATAGCCAGGTCTGCACTCGCATTTGTAGTCGTTGACCCGCTGCACGCAGTTCTGGGTGCCGCGGGCGTCGCAGGGGTTGGACAGGCACTCATTGACGTCTCCCTCGCAGCGCTCCCCTACAAAGCCAGGGGGGCAGATGCAGCTGTAGCCCCCTACCCGATCCTTGCACTTGCCATTGTTAAAGCACTTGGGCCCCAGGGTGACAGGATCAAAGAAAGGGCTGCAGTCATCCACATTGATCTCACAGTGCACCCCTAGAGAGATGGGGGAACAACCCACACAGCTCATCAAACAGTGTCGGGGTGCCCGGTGGTCCCGTGTGCGAGCCCTTCCCTGCGGAGGGGCTGAGTCTGACCACGGCAGTGGCAGCCTGAGCCCCAGCTCGGGCAGGGGGGACGCGGCACCGCACGGCCAAGGCCGAGGCTGCGTGGCCTTGATGGGTAAGCCCGCGAGCAAACACCAACCTCCACCGCTGCGCCTGCTGCTGCTAACCCCAGCAGCTAATGAGCAGAATCCAAGGATATCTGCACTCAGCCCACTAATGCCCCAGCCTGGGGAGTTAATTTACCTTGGGTTCCTCTGGGGCAGGAGCATTTGTAGGTATTGATGAGATCGATGCAGGTTCCTCCGTTCTGGCATGGGTGGGACAAGCACTCATTGATCTCCTCTGAGCAGTTAACTCCATGATAACCAGCCACACACTGCAAGGAGGGAAGAGGGGAACTATCAGAGAGGTTCCCTCAATTCCCAACTGACTGCAGGAGCACAGCCAGCACCCCAGCCTCCAACTTAGTGAAGGGGCACAGGACCAGCCTGAAGCCAGGACAGCTCCTTGGGCAGCAGAAAGGCAGTAACTGGGAATTTTTCCCTGGGCATCACTGCCCCCCACGGCACCCACCTCGCAGGAGTAGCCTCCCAGGTAGTCTGTGCAGGTGGCTCCGTTCTGGCAGGGGTTGGGGGAGCACTCATCCACCTGCTCCTCGCAGTAGCTGCCGGTGTAACCGGCCTGGCAGCGGCAGAAGTGAGTGTTGCCAGTGTCTACACAGAGCCCTGAGTTCCTGCAGAGATGTGCTACATCGATACCTGCCAGGGAGAGCAGAGTGAGATGCACGGACCTTGGTGATACACACATACCACAGGGCCACATCCTGGCCACCATGCATCCCACCAGGAACCACAGCCAGGACTGCAGCCTAGGGTGGTGCATGTTACAGCAACCCTTGAGATCACTCTGATTGTGCCAAAGATCCCCACCAAGAGAACTGACCCCAGCCCGGCCCTGTGAGTCCATACACATGGCAGGGACATACCTTGCTGCTTGGCAGCCACCTCGCAGGAGACACTGGGGACGTCGCAGTAGAGCCCTGTCCACCCACTGTTGCACTCACAGCGGTACAGGTTGTTGGTCTGCCAGCACTTGCCTCCGTTTTTGCAGGGAGAGGAGTCACACCAGCGCACCAGGTTCTGGGGGAGCAGAGCAAGAGATGAGGGTCACGACCCAGCAGGGCTTCTGCAGGAGTGGAGACAGCAGTGACCCCCAAATACCCAGGGCAGCATGCAGAGGTGGGCACTGCCCAAGGTTCCTCTACCTGGCAGTTGAGCCCAGTGTATCCCTGGGGACAAGTGCACTTGTACGTCCCGTAGCTGTCCTGACACGTGCCCCCATTCAGGCATGGCTTGGAGTCACACTCATTGATGTTGTGCTCGCAGTAGCTGCCCGTGAAGCCGGGCAGACAGACGCAGGTGAAGGTGTTGATGCCATCCACGCAGGTCCCACCGTTGAAGCAGGAGCTGGGAACACAGACATCACATCCCAGCGAGTCACCACTGGTTAATCTCCACGCCAAAGCCCCCGCCCACCAGCCCAGGGCTATGGGGCAGCAGGGGGACCTCAGCCCTTGCCCCAGCCATGGCAGGGCTGTACCTCTCCGTGCAGTCAGGTGTGTTGTTCTCGCAGTGGATGCCGCTGAAGCCGGAGGGGCAGGTGCAGGTGTAGCTGTTGACGCAGTCGGTGCAGTTGGCCCCGTTCTTGCAGGGGTTGCTGGCGCACTCGTTGATGTCCTCCTCGCACTTGGGCCCACGGAAACCAGCCAGGCACTCGCAGAAGAACGTGCCAATGCCATCAGAGCAGGAGCCACCGTTGTGGCACGGGTCTGGAGAAGGAGGGATATGCATGTGAAGATGAGATGGGTCTAGGCATGGCGCAGCAGCCCAGCCCAGGAGATGCCCCACAGCACTGTCCCCACACACGTTCCCTGGCTGCATGGAGGGACGGGACTGAGCCCAGGCACTGGGCAGAAGCTAAACCAGCCCCATCAGGAGACTGGGCACAAGGAGGGCATATGGGACACGTTATTCCCCAGCCTCCTTCCTCCTGCTCCCATCTGGCCTTAGACTGACACGGATTGTCCGGGATGTGTTTGAGGTGGCCCGACAGCCTCAGCAGGGCTCACAGCACAGCCCAGGCTGCAGTGGCAGCCCACTCACAGGGAGGAAAATCCCAGGACCAGGAATGGGGATGAAGCTGATGGCTCAGCTGATGGCTGGGCTGAGCATGGCCCATGGGGCAGCCCCTGCTCTTACTGGGCTTGCAGTCGTCGATGTCGGTGTCGCAGTTGCGGCCGGAGAAGCCGGTCCTGCAGGCACAGCGGTAGCTCCCATTGGTGTTCTGGCACGTGGCCCCATTTCGGCAGGGGCTCTTCACACACTCATTGATGTCAATCTCACAGGTCTGACCTGGGGACAGAGCAGGACAAGGGACATGTGGGCTGGAGGTGCTGGTGAAAGCCCCAGGGGTGACAATGATGTCTTGGGCACTGCTCACACTGGGGACAGGAGCCCTCCCAGCAAACTGCCCTCGCTAAGGTGTGAAGGCAGTGGCTGCCTGGCTGAGCCATGGGGCAGGTCAGGACCCTCCCCAAAGCCTGGCACCATGCAGGGCTGCTCCCTGGCCATGCCCCCTCCCCTCTGCCTTTCCCGCCCTGAGGGGAGCAGGGTGTGCTGAACCCCCAAACGGTCCATGCCCATACCTTGCCAGCCAGGGGGGCAACTGCAGGAGAAGCTCTTGTAATCTTCCGACTCCCGGCACTCGCCGCCGTTCTTGCAGGGGCTGCCAGCACAGGGGGCCAGCACATCCTCACAGGTGGCTCCTGCACAGGCACAAGCACCCACTGACACCCCCTCCGAAACAATGGGTGGCCCAAGATCCTGCAACTCCTGTCCCCTGCCCTGGGCTGCTGCCAGCTCTGGGGGAGGCTCTGGGATTCCCCACCACTCCAGGGCAGCCCAGCTGGGACTGTCTCCTCCATCTCTGGTCGCCCATGACCCCACGTCACCCACGAACCATTTAAACCCTGGCAATCTGGGCTGCATTAAAGCACTGCACACTTCCTTTGGCAGGGAAGTGCTGCTCGGGGTGTCTTTTCCCCCTTACACTCCCTCCCCCCTGTCCCTCTCTGCTGCTTTTCCTGTTTACGTCCAGCCAGGGGACACGTTCCCTCCGAACCCTTATCTTCCCTGTCAGCCAGTATCTCCTGAACTGGCCTCTTGCTATTTTCCAGAGCCTTCCCCTCCCCGCCTGCCCAGTCCCCGTCCCCCCCAGGGGTTTCTATGGCCACTGCCGAGGGCAGGAAACGGCTCATGGCTTCCTGCAATTGTGCACCGGCTGCGCCGCTCTGCGCGAGCGGAAGCGGGAGGCTGGCAAACAGGAATTGGCTCAGCAGAATCCCCCGGCCCCTCGGCCTCGGCTCGCTCCCTCCAGCGCGAGCATCGTGGCTGCAGAGCGGGGCCACCAGCACCGCTGACCCCCTTGGGCGGTGGGGTGTGAGCGGGGCGGCCCTCGGGCGCTGCCGTCCCTGAGCCACCACCACCCTGGTGCCCTCCAGAAGGAGGAGGAGGAGGATAAGGAGGGAGGAAGCTGTTTCTGGCAGCTTCCCAAAGCTCCTGCAAATTTCCTCCAGCTGCGCTGTGGAGAGGGGAGGTGGAGCCGTGGCTGTGGGCAGCCCCACAGCAGGGCAGTGCAAGGGAAGCCTCTGTGCTTGGTGCTGGTTTGTCGCACGTTCAGAGGGACCAGTTTGGTGTCACACGTGAAGCAGAAGCCCCACAGAGCCATGGTGGGGCACAGGGTGCCCCCTCACCTGTGTAGGGCAGGAGGCAGTTGCAGGTGTAGCCAGCGACATCATCGATGCACGTGCCCTGGTTCAGGCACGGGTTGGAAGCACATTCGTTGATATTGGTCTGGCAGTTGGGGCCTGTTTTAAGAAAAATAGATAAAATCAGCTGTGATAGAGCTGCATGTGCTGGTGGGAGGGGGCTGAGGGTACAGTGGGGACGTGGTGACAATGGTAACAGCCCACTCATTGCTCTGGCAAAAGCCTCCTGTGCTCATCTCCAGCCAGGAGTGCCCAAACTTCACTGAAGGTCCCCAGGCTGGCTGCACTGCCACAGCTCCCAGACAGACCTGGGGCTCCGCTGCTCCCACAGTGAGGCCTCCAGCCCACCCAGCATCATGGGAATGCCCACTCACAGCTCTCTCCCAGATCCCAGCAAAGGGGGGACCCCTAGAATCATGGAATCACAGAATTGTTAGGGCTGGAAAAGCCCTCTAAGACTATTGAGTGCAACCAGCACCACAATGTTCATCACTAAACCATGTCCCCAAGTGGCACGTTCACATGCCTTTTGAACACTTCCAAGGATGGCAACTCCACCACTTCCCTGGGCAGCCTGTTCCAGTGCCTGGTCACCATTTCCCAAGTAGAACTTTTCCCAAATATCCAGTCTAACCCCCTCTTACCGCTGAAGCCCTCCCTGCAGGTGCAGATGTAGCCACTGGTCATGTCCTTGCAGGTGCCACCGTTCATGCAGGGATTGGATTCACACTCGTTGTTGTTAATGTCGCAGTTGGTCCCACTCCAGCCTGGGTCACAGTCACACTTGTAGCTTTGGGGAAAAATTGGGGTTTAAAGATCTGGTCCTCCAGGCTACACCAGCCATCATTCACCCAGTAAATCCTGGCCCCTAATCGTGCCACTGCAGGAAAATATCTGACAGCACTGGCACAGAGCAGGGACAAGCACTAACTTGGGGGACAGATGCTCGCCCTTCTCTAACCCTGACCTTGCTATTCCAGCAGCCCCTGTGCCTTCCAACCTACCCATTCAATCCATCATGGCATTTCCCATGGATGCAGGGGTTGCTGTTGCACTCGTTCACTTCGGACAGGCACTTGGGGTCGTGGAAGCCCTCGGGGCAGAGGCAGGTGAAGCCGTTGATGCCATCCTTGCACGTGCCCCCGTTGTGGCAGGGGTTGCTGGCACACTCGTCGATGTTGATGTTGCACATGCGCCCTGGGAAAGGGGGAGTGAGGAAAAGTTACCCCATGGGATGCACAGCATGGCAGGGGGGTGCATTCTGCCTCACCTCGGATCTCGGATCTCTGGACACACGAGTGCCAGCCACAGAGGAGCGGGCTGCCCTGCAGGGAGGGTGACTTCACACCCTGCATCGCCTGCCTGGCTTAATTAAACGTGACTGGGAAGAGGCCGTGCCCTGGGCTCGTTTGGTCCACGAGGGAATACTGAAGGGGGGCAGTTTCAGCCTGTAACCCTACCTGCCGTGGCTGACAAAGCCAGGCTTTATTTCGGCTCCCAGTGGGCCCGAGGACAAGGGGCTGTGCGGGCGGGGAGTGGCGGGGGCTGCTCCCATCAAAGCCCTCCACCATTTGCAGCAGCGATCAAACAAACCAGTCGGACAAGGCAGCAACCTGATACCCATGGGAGTGGGCGCAGCAGGAGTCGAATTCGCGGCACCAGACACCCCTTTGATTTCAGCCTGAGCCAGGGTCACCCTCCTGAACAAGCAGGAGCGCTGGAGGGTGCAAAACCTCCAGCGAGTGGGATGGCAGCCTCACCCCTCCTTATTGCACCCCCCTCCTGGTGACATGGGGCACCAGAAGCTGCAGGTCCCCAGGGTGTGGCGGTGGCTGCCATGCCCTGCTCTCACCTGTGTACCCCGGCTCGCAGGTGCACTCGTAGCCGTTGATCTTGTCGATGCACTTGCCGTAGTCGCAGGGGCTGCTGGCACAGTCGTCCAGGTTGATCTCACAGTTTGGTCCTGGGGAGGAGAGGGGTGTTGTTAGGGAGTCCCAGGCTCTGCTGACGCAGCAAAATGAAGCCCCCTGGCATCAACTGCTGCCGCCGCTCCACAACAAAGCACCTCCTCCATAAGCAGCTCCCCGGCTCCCAGCTGGGGTGCGGTTCCTGCCGGATTCAGGCACCAAACCGGGAAAACTCGCCCTCACCCAGGATGCCCCGGGCCAGCCCCAGCACCAGGGCGGCTGCTGTCGGCGGCTCAGGGCCAACCTGCCCTGGGATGGGACTGGGATGCTGCACTGGCACGGCCGACCCGTGTGGAGCCCCAGGGGTTCCCTCCCGCTCACCCGTGGTCCCTTTGAGGCAGATGCAGTTGTAGGCGTTGTTCCTGTCCTGGCAGGTCCCCCCATTTTTGCAGGGCTGGCTCTGGCACTCGTTGATGTTGATGTCGCAGCGGTGGCCAGTGTAGCCTGGCTGGCAGAGGCAGGTGAAGGAGGCGATGCCGTCCTTGCAGGTCCCATAGTGACACGGGTCGGGGTCACACTCATCGATGTCGATCTCGCAGTGAGCACCTGTGAAACCTGCCACCAGTGGGGGGGACACAGGGTGAGGATGGGGGACACGGGGTGAGGATGAGGGACGCTCCTTCCCACCCTGGCCATGTGTGAGGCAGTGCCCTGGGATGGCTTTACCTGCCCACCTGCCCTGCTGTGAGCCCCAGGACCCCCGGGAGCGGGGTGCAGGT
Organism: Pseudopipra pipra; assembly: GCF_036250125.1. Lineage (NCBI taxonomy): Eukaryota > Metazoa > Chordata > Aves > Passeriformes > Pipridae > Pseudopipra > Pseudopipra pipra. The sequence continues at coordinate 2,807,442 of NC_087568.1, forward strand.
AGGGAGCACCCCGACACGCCGGTCGGACCCCGGCTTGGGGGCTTTGTCCCGGGGTGCACAATGACCTGCATTAAGCCTCCTCGGATCAGGAGCGGGGCCCCGCGCTCGCCCGCGGCTCGTCCCGGAGCGCACAGGGGGGGCCGGCTGCAGGCACCCCCGAATAATAACCCCCCGGCAGATCCTATTCTCCTGGCCGGCTCCCTCCCCGCCGGGTTTGGGGGTGGAGAGCCGAGGACAAAGTACAGCTTTGACTAGACCCCGCCAAGCCCACATAGCAGCTTTTCATCGGGGCTTGGCATTAGCAAGACACTAATTAGAGGCCATTCAGCTGGAAGATTTCTGGCGGGAGCTGCTCCACAAAAGAGCCACTGTTTGCCACCAGGGCTCAAGTCATCATTTTGTGCAACTGCTCCTTGGGTTTCGGTCGGCGAGCCCCCACGGCCCTGCACCTTGCGTCCCCATAGAGGCAGCTTTATTCCTTCCTTCCTGCCTTCCCCCTCGCTGCCGCCCGCCGCCGAGGCGGGAGCACGGCGGGACGGCTGCTGCAGGGCCACACCTCACGAGTGCTGGGCTCTTACACCTGGCTCTGGGGCTCCACTCGCTCCAACGACACCCGGGATAGGGACAGTCCTGCCCCGCGGGACTCACATCAGCAGGGACTGACCCCACTGATGGAAGGTCTGTGGACAATCCCCACAGAAGGTGCTTGGAGAGGAGGGCACTTAATAATTCATCAGTGTGGTTTTATGGCACATCGCAGGGAAGAAGGTGGCTTGCTCCTGCCCAGTGGGGCGGGACCCCCGGAGCCCCCCAGGATGCAGGATCCCCTCACCTTCGGTGCACTCGCAGCTGTAGGTGTTGGGGCCGTCCACGCACTTGGCACCGTTCTTGCAGGGGGTGCTGGCACACTCATCGATGTCGAACTGGCACAGGTGCCCGTTGAAGCCTAGAATGGAGGGAGAAGGAATGGAAGGAGAAGTCACGTCCCTGCGCAGCGGCCGGAGCCGCCCCAGCCTCCCCCGCCGCCGGGCAGCTCCCGCCGGGCCCCCCGCATCCCGGCCGGGGCGCCGGGTTTCCATGGGGACGGCTGCTGGGGGCCCTGAATGTGGGGCTGCGACCCACCATTGAGAGTATCTTATTTACATCTCTAGAGGAGCAAAGTCTCTGAACTTCAAAACCTCCTTTCACAGATTAACCGTCTCCCCATTCTCCGCTCCACCCTGTGACTTTGACACCGCATTCAAAGCTGCTGGTGCAGCCCCCCCCGGCCCCCGGCCCTCCTTCCCAAAGAGGGGCCTTTTCAAGTGCAAAGCCGTGGGGTTTAATCCTCCATCCCCTCTCCCATGGGCCAGAGTTGGAGTTGGAGCAGCATTGCCAGAGTGGGGCTCAGCTCCACTGCAATGGAGAAACCTCCCTCCAAAAGAACCTCTCCCCATTTCGGAAGGCTCTGAAATTTAAGGAGTCCATTTTTGGCTCCTTCTTGGCTCAAGCCAGGATGCATCCTGGCTTTGTTTCTGCCACATTGGCAGTGGGATTTATGCCACGTACCAGTGGGGCATTCACAGTGGAACTCGTTGATCTTGTCGAGGCAGTTGCCGTTGTGCAGGCAGGGGCTGCTGGCACACTCATCTGTGTTGATCTCACAGTAAACCCCCTCATAACCTGCAGAGAGACCCAGCACCGTCAGCACCACAGCACAGGGTGGGCACAACCTGCAGGATGGGTGGGTTACACCCATCTACGCACATCTGGTCCATCTTTAAAAGGCAGCTCAGAAGCTGTTCTACAGGTGGTGGGACCTGAAGCACAACCTGCTCCATGGTTGTCCAACCCAGATCTCCATGCCTTGGCTCAATCCAGGACAGCAAGGTTGGCAAGAGGAGTCCAGTGCAGGGCTGATGGTGCCCAACTCTCACCTCCTGTGCCCCCCACCACTGTGGGAGACCACACAGTCTTTACCAAGCTCTTTCTCTTCAGTGCAGCCCCCAGGCACTCAGGAGCTTCTCACCCAACCCAGCACTGAGCTGAAGCTCAGGGGCACCCAAAACCCTCCCGCTGCCCACCCCTAACACCACGGCCAGTCTGCAGGGGTCTGCAGAGCCGCCCACCCACCGGGCATGCAGATGCACTGGAACTCCCCGATCTGGTCCAGGCAGGTGGCATCGTTCTGGCAGGGGTTGGAGAGACACTCATTGACATCGATCTCGCAGCGAGGGCCCGAGTAGCCCTGCAGACACTGGCACTGGAAGGACCCTTGGGTGTTGATGCACTTCCCTGCGTGCTCACATGGGTTGGCTCCTGCAACACACAAGCACAGCTCACAGGATGTGCTCCTGGCTGCACCAGCACCTTCCCCGGCCGCTCCACATGAGCTCAGCCCCAGCACTCACCCAGAGAACACTCATCCACGTCCTGGTTGCAGGCTGGCCCCATGTACCCCGAGGGACACGTGCAGATGGCTTTGCCATTGACGGGGTTGGTGTCGCAGTTGGAGCCCTCGTTGCAGGGGTTGCTGATGCAGGCGTCGTCCAGGTGGCACAGCAAACCTGGGCAGCGAAAGGCAGGCGCACGTCAGGGGCGATGGGCACACAAGTCATGGTGAAGCAAGACCTCAGCAAGGAGCCAGGGGATGTGCAGGGAGCTGCCACCCTGCGCTGCGGGTAGGGGACAAGGAGGGGCTCACCCGTGCGGCCGTGGGGGCACTCGCAGTAGAAGGAGGCCACCCGGTCGTGGCAGGTGGCCCCGTGGAAGCAGGCGGCCATGGCGCAGTCGTCGATGTTCTCGCTGCAGTCCTCGCCCGTCCAGCCGTTGACACAGACACAGTTGTAGCCGCCGTGGTTGTTGTGGCAGGTGCCACCGTTCTGGCAGGCGTTGGGCATCAGCTGGCACTCGTCCACGTCCTCAGTGCAGTACTGACCTGCCAGGGGACAGGGCACCTGCGTGAGGCCAGCGCTGCCCCCCTCCCGCAGGCTCTGTAAGCAGGACAGTTCTGCCCACCCAGCCCGTGGCACCCCCCAGGGCAGGACCTGTCCTCCCAGCCCAGCCCTGTGCCACCCTCACATCCCTGCATTACCTGTCCACTCGGGCGGGCACTGGCAGTTGTAGGTGTTGACGCCATCCACACAGGTGCCCCCATTCTTGCAGTTGTTGCCTGGGCAGTCGTTGATGTTTTCCTCACAGTTCTGACCCGTGAACCCTGCACAGAGGAGATGTCTGCTGTGATGCCAACTGACCAACTGGCTGTGCCACCACCTCAGCCCCCACCACCCCCTGCCAGTGGCAGATTCTTCATTATCAGGTGCTGAGCATGTGCCAGGTGCTCCCAACTCGTCTTTGAAGCAGCCGTCTGGTTTCATCCCCATCTCTATCCCGCCTCTGCCAGGGGCTGGTTCTGCTGGAGCCTGGAAGGCAGCAGCTTCCTCTGCTGATGAGGGCAGACAAGGTATCCCTGTGCCAAAGCCCCCAGGTCTGGAGACATTTGCCCCAGGCAGCAGAGGATCTGAGTCCATGGCATAGCTGGAATGAACCAGGGCTGCTCCCACGAAGGTTGGTGGCACCCAGTGCTGAATCACCAGCTTTTAATTTCACTTGTAAAGAGCCTCAGCAGCAGTGCTTGCCCTGGAGGGGGATCCAAGTCCCTGCCAGGGTGAGCCACCTCCCCACAGGGCACTGGGCTCATCCCAACCCACCTCTTGTGTGGGGAGCCCGGCTGCTTGGGTTTGTTATCACACCCACCTGATAGCACAGCACCCATGGAAACCCTGCCTCCCCCAGCCTCTCCACCAGAAACAAAGCAGCCAGATGCTTCTCAGGGGATCTGCCAAGCCACCCGTCCCCCTCTGACCAACATTTGTTTAAAGAGCTGCATTCACTGTATGGCCCCCAAAGCCCCTGACCCAGCTGCTGCCCAGGAGCTGGGGGTTGGGATGGCAATGCCAGCCCACATCAGTTCCCCACAGTGCCCATCCAGCTCCCCCAGACTCCCCAGGATATTCTGCAGCTCCAGGCCAGGCTGCTCCCTGTGCAGACAGCTCAAAATGTTACCTCCAGAGGTAAGGAATGGGTGCTCAGACTCGTCCTCTGTGGGATCCCAGACCCTGGCCTAGCTAAGGGCTTTCCCCTCGCCCTCCCTACCTTTTTCTCTCCTCAGTCCCATCACATGGGGAGCAGCCACAGGTTTTTATGATTGCTGGTAGGAGCCCAGAGCAGACAACATTGATTTGCACCTCATTTTTAAGCAGCTGGGCTGAGACTGAGCAGCAGTAACTGGCAACGTCCTAGATACCAGGATTAACTCATTTCGAACCATCCCAATGAGTAATTAGTGCTGCAATTACTTTAAACTCAGGGTTACATTCTACAGCGATGGCATGATAAAACAGCCCAGATTAGTTTAACTTCAAGAAACCCCGCACGACCAGGCCTCTCCAGGAATGAAAGGGGGTCATTGTTCCGGGTCTGCTGCACCACATACCAGCGTATCAATCACCCCTTATCATGAGGAACAGCCCCCCACCCCTCCTGCCTCTGCCCGTGGCTGCACAGCTCCTGCAGCGAGCCGTGTGGGATGGTGGAGGTGCCATCCCACCCCACGGGAGGTGAACCAGCTCCTGCAGGATGCAAATCTCCTGGAAGCATCCCACGGAGCCGCAGCTGGGCGTGGAAGAGCCGATCCTCCCCGGAGCAGGGATGCTGCCCCAGGGCCATGCCTCACCCCCCGACGTGCCCCACGCTTGGGCTGCTCAGGGAAAATGCCTCGTCAGCAGAATGGCAGGGCAGGGTCTGGGCTGCTCCTCCTGCCACCTCCACCTGCCCATCCCTGTGGCAGTGCTGCTCCGAGGGGACAGGGCTTGGAGCTGCTCCAACAGAGCATTGCCCCTGGGAGCTCATCCTGGAAAGAAAGGCTTCCTTCCTGGCACTGCTGGCCCAGTCAGCCCCACACCTCATTGTCCCTAAGGACAGGAGCTTTGCTCCAGCCTGGGTGAGCGGGAGATCCTGCATGGCCCTGGGTATTCTGGATGGTTAATGAGATTCCCGAGTTACTGCAGCCAAAAGCTTTGGGAAGGGGATTGAACCTCTGAGCCTGTGTCAGAGAAAAAGACAAGATCCCCCACACTGCTCACAGGGATCATGTATCTTCCCCCAGCACCAGGCTGGGCTGCCAGGATGCAGCTACATCTGTGTCCATCTCCATCCAGATGCTGTGTCCCCAGCAGAGATGGAGGGAGGGAGGGAGGGAGGCTGGAGTTCCCTGTGGCAATGCCAAGCCCTGCCCAGGGTGCAGAGTAGAGAAGGTGCCCACCCCTCACCCTACAGGTGACCAGAGGATCAAAGCAATCCCACAAGAGGCTCCTCAGGCAGCTGCCCACAGGTTCCTTCACAAGGAGAGGGCAGATGTGTCCCCTCCACATCTGTCACGGGTGTCCAATGTGGCTGGCTCGGGTGAGAAATGGCACTTGGCCTGGCAAACACAGCCTGGTGTGGGCTGAAACTCCACTGTTTCATTTCTCCAGCTGACCCAGGGATGGGGGGAGCGTGGGGTTGCTCAGCTCCTTCCGCTCCCTGCCTCGACTGCGCTGCGAACCACTGTCTGAGGACAGAACTGAAAGGGCTTGCTGGGGTCAGGGGCCCTTTCACAGCTGCTGTTCTTCCCTCCGACTTGAAGGGTGCCAAACTCCCTTCCAGGGTGCCACCACCCCTTCCAGGGTGTTGAGCTCCAGGACAGCCCCATCTGGCCCCCCCACAAGAGCCCTTCATGCCCGAGGCTGTAATCCTGCTGGGCCACTCTGGCACTTGCCAGAGGGAGCAGCAGTGAGCACGGAGAGGGTCTTCCTTCCCCAACTCCATTTGCACTCGGAAACTTTCCAAAATAGCTATTCCGGGCTAATTATTCCACTCTGGAAGTGGATTAAGCTAAAGCGGAAAAAGGCACTCTTATTCTGGAATATGAGCATCCGCACAGGGGCCTCTGCTCAAATAGTTGCTTTGGAAGAGCTATTTTGGTGAAGCACCAAGCATAAAAAGCCCCCAGATGACCTCTCCTCCTCGGGCATTGCTGCCCAGCGTTTTCCCAAAGGCACGTGGCACAACGAGTTTTGTCCCTCCCAGAGTCATAACTCATGGGAAGATTGGGCACTGCTTGTGTAAGGCGGACTGAAGAGCTGCAAGAGGGTCCCCAAGCCCTTTCCTCCCCCCATGGGAGGCAGTCCCTACCTGGCAGGCAGGTGCAGTCATAGGTGGTGTCCCCAATCTGGCGGCAGGTGCCCCCGTTCTGGCAGGGCGAGGGGTTGCAGGGCACGTAGAGGTGCTCGCAGTTCTGCCCAGTGTATGCCGGCTTGCAGGAGCACTGGTAGGTGCCCACCTCGTTGGTGCAGCTGCCCCCGTTCTTGCAGACGGGCGGGGAGATGTTGCACTCGTTGACATCCTGCTTGCAGTTGGCGCCGTGGAAGCCGGCGGTGCAGCGGCAGATGTAGTGGGCTTCGAAGGGCACGCACTGGCCCCCGTTGGCGCAGGGGTTGGAGGCACAGGGGTCAGCCTGCTGGCAGGTTTTGCCTGGGGAGGGCAGGGAGGGAGGATGAGGATGCAAGTTGCAGCTCAGGGTCTGTGTGGCAGCGACCTGCGCTGGGTTGCAGACCGGATCTGGGACTGGTTGTAACTAATCCCCCTCACCTCAGCCCCCCCTTAGCACTGTGCAGGAGGGTGACAGCTCCCCCAGCCTGGACCCTCCTAAACTCCAACCTGAGTTTACAGACCACCCTCCCTATCTCTCCCCCAGAACTGAAGGAAGCCAAAACCACGGGCATCTCTCCATCCACGGGGCTATTCCAGGAGCAGCCCCTACCACAGGCCATCCCTCTGCCCCCGGCCGCGTCCCCACACCACACAGTGACCGCCCTCACCTGACCACCCGGGCGGGCAGCGGCACTTGTACTCAGTGAGCGTCAGCAGGTCGCAGGTGCCCCCGTTCCGGCAGGGGTTGCTGAGGCAGACGTTGTCTCGGGGCGTCAGGCACAGCTCGTCGGTGAAGCCCAGGCGGCAGGCGCAGGTGTAATCCACGGTGCTGCCGCGCACCACCGCGGTGCAGGTGCCGGCGTTCTTGCAGGGGGAGCTCAGGCAGGGGTTGGGCAGCTGGCACCGCTCGCCCACGTAGGCACCGCTACACCTGGCAGGGGCGAGACATGCCGTCAGTGGGATCGCCCCGAGGGGACGGGGGGGCACCCGCACGGCACAGGGACCGGCCCAACCCCACCCCGCATCCCGGCACACCGGGCTTGGCGGTGGCGGGGCTCTGCCCTGGCTGCTCTGGGCTGGGAAGAGGAAGATGAAAGAGGTGCTGGCAACAAAGGCGTCCCCCATTGAGGGGCCTGCACCGACTTGCACAACCGCAGCCGCGGCGCTGATGTCCTGCATCTCATGGCAGGGAGAGTTCTGCCTCCCCTCTCCTTGCTGAAGAGGAAGCCAAGGCACAAGAGACACATGGTGGAACAAAGAGGATCATCCCCACACCTGCACCCACAGACCCCAACAGAGAGATGAATCCATGGGGCCAGGTAACAAGGGGACATCCCTGCACCCATTTTTATCCTCCCTCCATCCTAAATCACTCAAACGTGATCAAAAAGGGACTCAGCATTGGCTGGCAACAGGTGGGACATGATTCTGCTCCTCACAACCAGCTGAGAGCTTCCCCAAAGCCAAATCCCGCGTTAGGAGGGATGAGCTGCCCTGGCTGCTGCATCCCCCTGTGTGGGGGCCCTGAGCAAAGACCCCCCTGATGACACCACCAGCTCCACCATCTGTCACTGTTGGCCAGCAGGGCTGCAGCAACTGCCTGGTGCAGGACTAGGCCTGGCAACAGGGACATGCCCCAAGGGCAAATCCCACCAGCCATCCCCGTGGGGCTGGCAGGACCACACAGAGAGGGGAAGGTGTCCCTTGGGAAAGGGAAGATGGAGCAAAGCTGTACACCTGACATCAAAAGATCCCAGGAACGAGACAAAAACCCATCCAACACAGCACCTCTTGTATCACATCTGCAACACACTGATGCTACCACACGTTTTGTCCCCAGCCAGCCCTGCTCACTTTACACTGCTTCCAAAAGGGATGTTCTGCCCTGGCTGGGCTGTGCCAGGCAGCTGTGGCAAGTACTGCATGGGAGAAACTGTCCCACACCACGATGGCAATGCCACCAAGGTAGCACAGGGCACACCAGGCTCAGCTCATGCTCTGCTAGCAGAGGCTTTGAAAGCAGAAATAAATCTGGGATCCTGCATGCATGGCCACGAGGCATGGGTAAGGTAACCCCTGCTGGAGGTGATGGGTAGGGAAGGTGACAGCACCTGGGCACTGGGGGACTGTGGTCCCTGCTGTGCTTTGGTGGGCTGGGGCTCAGGGCACCACGTGCTCACACCTGTTGCCATCAGAGCTGGTGGGATGTTGCATTCCCGGGCACAGCATTGACCTGCAACCCCCCAAAACACGAATGTGGGGCTCCTCCAGTGAAGCACAGCCAGCAAACCCCCACCCTCAGGCGCCCCAGCCCGGAGCCACCACTCTTTGCCGCGCCGTGCCGGCGGCACGACCACGTTTTGGCCCCCGCTCCCCCTCTCTTCTTCCCTACTTCCCCCCCCCCCCTTTTTCTTTTTTTTTTCTTTTTTTTTTTTTTTTAACCCAATTCTGATTTCATTGTTGGGGATTGTGTGAGAATTTGTCAGGATTCGGAGACATTTTGAGTTAATGAGACGGCATTATCCAGGCCAAATGAAAAAGAAAATGTGTATAATAATAAATCAGGGCATCTGCTCGGCACACAAAGGGCGGCGGGGAGCAGGTGTGCATCCTAATGAGGCAGAGCAGCTGCCGGCGCCCGCGGACGATGCCCGGCTCGCCGGCGGCTCCGAGCCCGGGGCGCCTCGACCGCGGGGCGACGGCGCTTCTGGGTGGCTGAGCCACGGCCCCGAGCGGGGGAATGCGGAGGTTGGGGCCGTGGCTGCCTGAGAGGGCTCTTTGTGCGGGGCCCGGGCGAGCGGCACAGGCACGACGCCGGCAAACCGCTCGGGTGTGCAGTCATCTGTTAAAATCTCCGCTCCCCCCCCCCCCGCCTCCCCGCACCACACACGCTTTTTTTCTTAAAACAATCCTCCGGGCTCTCTCGCGGCGGCTGGCGGACAAGGGGAGCGTCACGGGATTCTCCAACGGGAGAAAAAGGCGGAAAAAAAAAAATTCTCTCTTAGTCAAAAAAAAAAAAAAAAAGATTGGATGCTGGACAAAGACCTGCGATGGCAGCGCGGGAACGGCCACGGTGGTGCCGCCGTGGGCAGCCGGGAGCGGGAGACGATGCTCTGGGAGCAGGAGGTGATGCTCTGCATCCCGGGACAAGGCAGGCGGCCAGCAGGGCTATCTCTGGGATTGGGGTTCCTGCGCCGTGAGGTCAGGGAGAGGGGCACGCAGCCCAACACCCTCCCACCCAATTAGTTTTCGGACCGTTTCCAATTTCAGCGCAGGCGAGCGGGTGGTTTGAGCTCGGGGATGGGACGTCGGAGCAGAGCCCAGCCCAAATTTGGGCATGGCTATTAGCCAAGAGGTTAATTAGCGATTGGAGGAAGAATTCTAGAGGGGTAGGGAAGTCCCTGCCTGAAGGCACAGGGGGGTTGGGGTCACTGGCAGTGCCTGGGTTGGGGACTAACCCACGCCTGGCTGGGCTGCCCAGGTGCTTTCCAGGCTTTTGCTTCAGGAAACCCCTCAAGATGCATGGAGTTGGTAGATTATTTTTAAGTTAATTTCTATTTGTTTGCCTTAAGAGCTGATTTATGGCCGCAATCAGCTCCAGAAGTGAGGAGGGTGCGGCAGACGGCAGGGAAGGGTTCGACATGGAAGGGCTGAGCTGAGCGATGGGCACACATGGACCAAGGAGGACCAGGGCATGCTCATGCTCCACATTTCTCCTCCCAGAAAAGGGGGTATTTCCAGCAACTCTTCAGAAAACAAGCAATACAGCACTGGCACCCTTAAAATCCAGCAGTCACTGCTATAACCCACGGGGGAGTTGGCGTTGTGCAGCGCGGGGCTGTGCAACACAGACCCCCTGGGGATGCCTGGTGATTCCTGAATCACAATTTCAGCCTCACATAGCCACTGCACACACCAGCCCCCAGCTCGGGGAGCCCTCTCAAATCCTTCCACATTTCTAAGTCATCTCAGTTTCTTTTCCAAGGCAGCGCCCAGGACGTCCTCCTCCCTCACACTTCCACACTGCTGCCGCATCATCTGTAGATGCTCCTGCACAGACCAATGCTATTCCTGCAACAGCAAGTCTGAGATGAGGCAGGGAAGAGCACATTCCTGGCTGTGGACAAAGCCACAGGATGAATTGCACCATTCCCTTCCCTCACAAGTCCTGTTCCCTTCCCTCACAAGTCCCTGAGCTCACTCACAGACAGAGACTCTGGAGCTGCTCTGGAGCTGCATTTCAAAGCCCTGCGACCACAGCGGCTTTAGAGAGTCCTGGCTGCAGAGGGAAGCCTGGAGACAAGTCTCGCATGCAAAGCAAGAGATCAAAAACCAGGTGAAGAATCAGGACAGTCCAAGACATAGTTATTTTTCAACTTTCCCAGGTCTGGAAAGGCCGGATTCAGCAGAGTCAGGTTCAGCTCCCAGCTGTGCTGCAACCTCATCATGCGTCCACCTACTTCTCCAGGGACTAAAAACCTCTCCTAAAGCTCAGCCCAGGGAGCTTAGCTTTATTTTCTGTAAAAAAAACACACCGGGGGGTGGTGGTGTCAGGGCTTCCAGCTGAGCAGACATGGAGGATGCAAGGTCCCCGCGGGCTCAGCCAGGTGAACATCACCCTGTGGTTTTTCCTTTGGCATTTCCCAAGCAAGGGTTACCCAAACCAAACCCCAAGCAGCTTATGGAGATTAGCATACGAGACATTAAAGCTATGCTTTAATTATAAATATATGTGTTGGCAGAGGACAGGGCGGGTGCTCCAGGATCAAAACAGCTCAGAAGGGCCATTAGAAAGTAGCTTTGAGGCAGTGAAATGTGGCCAAGCTCCCCGGGGTCCTGAGCAGCTTCTGAGAAATCCCCAGAGAGGCCGGTGTGGTCACACTCCCAGCTCCATGTGTGACGTACACCCGGTTCCCAAACCAGGCAGGAATGGCTAAAAATACCGGTGTCTCTCCCTCCCCGAGCGCAGCTGAGAACCATTTCCGTTGACTCATTAACCTGCTGAAGAGGCATCAAACACTCGGCCGGGACCCACCCCAACGGAGGGTGACGGAATCCTGATCCCGGGGATGGCCAAGCCCTGCTCCAACACATGATGATCCCTCTCCCAGCACCATTTCAGCACGTGGAGCAAGTCATGGCAGACTGACTCACAGCCCTACACTTCTGGGGTGTTTTCCACCAAGGGACAAGCACTAGACAGGACAGGGGACAGCAGTTGGTCCCCATCCCTGTGGATAGGATGTTGCACGTGGTCCTTGTAGGGGTGAACACACTGATTTACAACCCCCAAAAGTCTGGGGCTGCCGTCCATCCTGGTGGCTTTTTGTTTCAGGGCAGGTCAGGCAGAGGCTGGGGGCTGGATTCCCACAACTCTGGGCTGGGATGTGTCTTCCCCCTCCACGCTGGCCCAGAGTGAGCACCCGTGTGAGGGGGAGGCGCATTAATAATGCACCGCGCTGCCGACCCATAAATCTCCAGCATGATTCATGGCCAGTGTGAAGGGTGATGGAGAAGGCCTTGTCCAAGGTCAGACAGCAAGTCCCAGGGGACAGCCTGGGAACGGGAACAGTGGCCCCAAATTCCCACCCTGCTCCCAGCACCGAGCCCAGGCCAAATCTGGGTCTGCTCAGCACGAGCACGTGCATTTGTTGTGTCTGCTGCACATCCTTAAGGAGTTACAACCAGTGGTCCAACGCTGCAGCTATTCCAGCAAGGCTCCAGGAGAGCTCAGCAGATCAGATAATCAAAAGCATGAATGAGTTGCAGGAGTGTATCAGAACCTGTGAGCTCTGCTGCCAAGCCACTGTTCCAGCTCTGCTCTACCTGTCTGCTTGCCCGGCTGTGGTGACTCCCAGCACCCCCTCATCCCACTGCGGTGCTGGCAGAGCTGGGGTGCCCATCCCAGTCCCCCCCATCCCATGGCTGTCATGCTGGGCTCTCCCTGTGTGTGGCTCCGCGCTCCACCAGCCCTTTGTTCGCTCCGTCCCCGCTCGCGGCGCACAAGCCTTTTCCTCCAACCCACCAGCAACAGGTTTTGTCCCTCCGCAGCAATGCGGGCACTGAAAGCATCCCGAGGCAGATGTTTCTGCGACCTCTGACCCAAGACTAATGTTTTCCTTTCTGTGCTAAGCTGCCATCTGCCACGGCCGGCACAGATGACACCCAGGCGCTCCTGCAGCCCACCCCGCCCCGGCACAGCTCCCGCACGGCGGCACGGGGGCTTTGTTCAAATTTGGGATGTGTCAGCCCTGCACAAGCACAGCCCGGGGGCTGGGGAGTGTTTCGGAGGTGCTGGGTGCATGGGGGGATGCCCTGGATGTGGGGGCTCAGCCTGCACCACCCCACAACTCACACCACCCACTGCTCTCCTGTCCGGTCCCAGCGCGTCCTCCCAAGGGACCCCGAGACGGTGGCAGGGCTGGAGGTAAAACCCACCTCAGGTTTACAATGCACAAAATAAGCCATCAAGCAAAATGGAAACCAGGTGTAAGCTGGAGCACGGCCACTGGATATGCAAGAGCTGTCTCCTACCCCAATCTCATCAGGGGCCAGCCCCACATTGTGGGAGGGGCTAGTGGGGAGCCCCATTCCAGCCCCTGGCCCCGCATCCAGGCTGCCTCTTATCTGCTCTGCTATCACATAACCTCTTCCTCACCCTCATCTGCTGGAAGCATAAACGGCCGTGGTTGTTTTCCCCAAAGTATGAGCAGCGTGGGAAAGCTGAGCAGGGGAGGCTCGGGTCTTTCCTCAAGCCCCATTTTAGGGGTACTTGACACTAATGGGGCAGCAGCACACCCAGGTGGTGGGTGTGGGGTCTCCCACCATGGGGGGCAGCCCCACCCTGACAGGCTGGGTTGGGGGGGATCTCTGCTCCATGATCTCTGGTCCATGGTACCTGTGGCTCGGAACAGCACCTCAGATGAGTCACTAGTCCCTGTGAGAGCCACCCCGGTGCAGAGAAGGTTCAGGAACCATGACCATGACCTTGCATGGTGTAGAGGGTCCCCACCAAGGGACCATCACACCCCCAGAACCCTCTGCACCAACAAATGCATGGCATGACCAGCAGATTCCTGTGCCAGTGTGGTCTGAAGCCAGCGGAGTGAATCAAGTGGCCAAACATGATCAGGACACTCAGATTTCTCATGTTTGCTGGCAACAGCTGAGGGAAGGAGAAACAACCCGCAGGAGAGTCTCCCTTAGCTGCACGACAGCCCACAGCCCCTGCAGGCTGCTCCCAGCTGCAGAGCAGTGACACAACCCGACCCCACTGTCCCCAAACCTCTCGGGGTAACCGTCATCCTCAGGCTGACAGGGAACCACAACTGCCTGCTCCACACCTTCCCCTGCACCCCAGCAGCTGCAGACCCTGGGTGATAGGGAAGCCTGCTTTCCATCAGCCAGACACACACAGGAGTCACCTTTCCAGTTGCGCCAGTGGCTTCCTGCCGGGCACAGCCTGGAAGCAACAGCCCAGCTTTCTCCTGAAGTTACACCCTTCCCCGTAAGACACGTTTGCTCACTGCCAGCCCAGGGATCCCTGATCTGCCCTGGCTCCAATCCAAGCAGAGAAAGGGCCAGTGCTTGGGGATATGTCTCCATGTCCCCGAGAGAACAGACATGCTTCTTACTCCATCTTATTCCATTCATTCTTATTCCACTGCCTCCCCAAGAACCCCTCCCATGCTGCACGGAGCAACAGGTGTGTACTACTGTCTACAGGAGGGCTTCCCAGCGGCATCAGCCTGCCTTGGAAACACCCTGCTGAGCACAGGAGCACACTCTAGAGCCAGGGAAAGGTCTGGAAAATGGTCCTGCTGGAAAAGCAGAGCTCAGCACCCTGCTCTCTGCTCCCACCTCTCACTCAACTCCTGGCCTGGCACCGCCACTCTGCTCAAGTGGCATGATACACCTGGAGCCAGCAGAAGGAAATGGGAACAGGGAGACAAGGAACATTTTGGACTCTGCCCTGACCTCCCTGGGACACGTGGGGCTGTGGATGCTCCCTCTGCCCTGGCAGGCAGGGGCTGGGGGCTGCTCGAGCCCCCTCCAGCAGCAGGCCCGCCCGGGCTCACCGCACCTCACCTGCAGCTTCGCTCTGTGGTTTCTGGCACACGCGGCCGTTAAGAAACCAAAGGCTTTGCCACAGCTCCCAGGAGAGCCAAGGCATGAAGGCAGAGCTGCCCAGCTCCCCTCACCCATGTGGGGCACCCCGACTGGGTGATGCACCCCAAAGCTCCCCCGGCGCCAGCACAGCCCCACAGAAACCTCCAGCAGCCGCAACGCAGCTCCCAGCACCAAAACCCAGCACGAGACCAAACTGGTGGTTTTTTAAGAAGTCCCATCCAGGCCCTGCTTTATTAAACACTCTGGGACACCAGCCTGGGAAAAAAGCAGAGTTTCACACAGGGAGGTGGTTGGCAAAGCAGCAGGTTACTCCAAGTGACATCAGGTTAATAAAGCAGGAGCAGATCTCCACTCTTGTTTAATTAAAAAAGCAAACTGCAATCCCAAGTCTTTGATGTGTTTTTTTTTTTCCTTGTTCCATTTCATTTTTGACCTAGCCCAAGCCATCTAATTGAGATTTTAAGATCCAGACTTTCATCTGGAGAGAAACTAAAGGAATTCCCAAACCTGGATATGCTCATGGACAGGAGTGGGGAAAAACGTGCCACAGCCCAGTTCCTCCTACCAGCTTGAAGGGAGAGGGAAAAAAATGGCTTTGTTTCTTAAGCAGACATTAGTCAGGATAGTTTGGGAATCAAAGTTCCCATTGTAATGAAAAACAATATAATCCCATTACTAAGCAGAGTGGCCAGGCTATTCACCGGGTGGTAACTGGCTACCTGGGAAGGAGCTGCCTTTCAATGGAGCTTCATTCACAATAAACATGAAAGATGTCGAAGGAAGAGCCCAAGACAAAACTCGCCCTCATTCCCACCCTCAACAATGGCTGCTATGAAATATTTGTTTTCCCCAGTTGATGTTTTTTATATCCTCTCCCGGTGTAAAGCTGCACGGCCCCATTGTTTGTGGGAGCTCGGCTCACTCCGCTCATCCCGGCCCCTGCTCCTTCTCTTGGAGGAGCCCATTTATGGGGCCACCATGAAGGATGTGCTTCCAGCAGAGGATCCCCAGGGAACACAGCCCGGGCTGAGGCCAGCACATGATCCCACCACCCACAGGACAGGGGTGGCTTTCCTGGGGCAGGTCCTCCAACAAGTGCCAACGGTGCCCAGTGTGCCCATCAGACACCAGTATGGCACCCAGCTCTTTTCCTCCTCTGTGGTGCTGCCGGCACCTCTGGCATCTGAGAGCACTCCCTGCAACTGCTCCCTGCTCTGGTTTCTCATTTGTAAACTTTTCCCCTTTAAAAACGCTTCATTCTTTGAGCCAGCAGAAGGAAAAGTCAGAATTTGGGGGAGGTGAGGAATTTCCACCTCCCCAGGCTGCCCGCCAGCCCAGCACTGCTGGTGCCCAAGGCCACTCTCCCTTCCCTATCCCTTTTGGGGTAAATGCCCACTTTCCCCCGCTTTGGACCCAGTGCTGTCCACACTTGCTGCCTGTGCAGGGTGAATTCACAGTGCTGTGCTCCCAGAGCTCTGGCACTGGTGTTACACCTCTCTAAGGAAATGATGAACTCTCTTTTTTTCCCCCTTTCCCCCTCAAACCAAGTCTTGGTTAAACACCGCGCAGCCCAAGAGCCAAATATGGAAAACTCCCACGCGTGACCCCACCATCCCACTCTTCTAATCCTGAACATAAAACCTACGATTAGGATCTGAACAGCCACCAAAAGTTTAAACAAGCTAAATTTAGCTCCAATATTTATAAACAAAGAGGAGAGGGGGGTTTAGCAGAGCACACGGGTGCCCCTGTGGCACAAAGCCAACCGAAAGCCAGAGAAATTCCTGCCGGGGATGTTTCAGTGAGGTGGGGAGCGGGCAAAGGTGGTAATGGCCAGACAGTGATGGATCCAGCTCCCCCCCCAAGCTCACGGCCACAAAGCTGCTGGCTTCCCCTTGCAAGCAAAGCTCCCAAAAATTGTTACGAGCAACAAAACCCCTGCCCACTTGGAAACCATGTGCTGAGGGATGTAAAGCATCACCGAGCAGACGGGTATCAGCTCCCGGGATCTGTATCCCGGGATTTCTGTTGCTGCTGAGTTTAACCAAGGAAACGGCGAGGGAGGGAGGGAAGACTCTGCCTCCGACACCTTTTGCCGGCAGAAATCCCTGTGTCAACATGACGCCCTCGCCGAGGGAGCAGGGACAATGGTGGCGGCTCTGCCCTCCGGCCGCAGCCTGCATTCCTGCCCCCCTCCCCTGGAAACCCCCCTTTTGTGGGGAGCAGCAGGCCCTGTGAAAGGGCCGTCTGTCGCCCTGCCTTTTGACTTGGAGGTCTGTGTCTAACATTTTAATAGGGGCTGGGGGCCAGGGAGAGGCCCCCCCTCCTCCCGGGCTGCTCCCCCGCGGGGTCACTCTCCCAGCCCGCCCCAAAGTCGGGCAGCGGGTGTGAGGGCGGGAACTGGGAGCTGATGGTGTGGCACATCCCACTGTGGATGGCCACATTCCTCCACCTGCTCAAGAGGAGCCACCCAATGGGTTAACCACCCATGGAGGGTGTCCTTCCAATCCCCCGTGCAAGGATGCATTGGTGGGGTGGGAACACTGGGGCATGAACTCCTCCATGGCTGCTCATCAACAGCAGAAAATTTCCATCTTAAAATAAACCACCAGACACTCACAAATGCTCAACTCCCAGGCAGTGATGCCAGTGAGGAGAGTGTGGTCCTTGGGGTTCCATCACCCTGCTGACACCAGCTCTCTCAGCAAGGGGACATGGGACAGAGCAACTGACAAAGCCAAGTGCCCCAATGCCAAAGGCTCCTTTCTGTGCTTCTCTTGGGGACAGCTGTGGCAGACACAGGTAGTGCCACATCACACCAGGAGCCACAGGGGAGGATGAGGAGGAACTGGCAGCTGGACGCAAGGCTCAGCCCTTGCAACAGCCAGGGACTGATCCTGCACAGCTCAGGAGGTCCGAGCAAACATGGCACTGACAATCTCAGCTACACTGACTTCAGATCAAGCTCAAAGCAACAGGCTGCCCAGCCCATGGGTGCCCCTCCAGCACCCAGCCCTCCCACCCCATCCCACCACCAGGCCACTTGCCTGCAGGGTGCCCCTTCTATTAAATAAGGGCAATGTTATAGCATCATTAAAACTTAATAAATCCATTTCCCATATAAATACCATTAAATTCAGATTTTGGGGAAGGGAATTAGGGTGAAAACTTGTTAAAAGAAAATGACTCCTGCGCAAATAAATTTTTGCAACTTGACTGAGCATGAAAGTTTCCCATTAAAATGCAGCTCGGCTCCCTTTGCTGGAAATGTGCAAGAGCCTAATAACCAGGGCCTAAACATTAACTGTTTAACTGGCTTTTCCAATATTAACTCCAGGCTGCCATGGGGGGAAGGGGAGGACGTGACGGGTGAAAGCTGAAAGCAGACATTAATTACTGCTGTGCCAGGGAGGCACACCCCGAGCGCGCACCGCTCGCTTCTCACCACCACCCTGTCCCAGGGCACATGGGGGGAGGTTGGGGCTGTTCTGAGCAGGGCCAGGAGTTGGACTCAATGATCCTTGTGGGTCCTTTCCAACTCGGGATGTTCTGTGATTCTATGATTCCCAACAGACACCAACGTTGGACGCGGCAGAAACCCCACTGCATGAAAAGTAGTGGGCACGACTGCTGCCTCATCAGCTGATGGCCATTGTAGGTCCCTTCCAACTGCAAATGTTCTATTTTGGGGGGCAGAGCTCCCCATATGGTCCAGCCAAACACCTCTCCCCCATCCCCAATGCCTCACACAGGCTTTACTCCTGTCTCACACCAAGCACTGCATTTGCCAATGGGAACCACCATCAGCAGCAGGCTGCCCAGAGAAGCTGTGGCTGCCCCATCACTGGAAGTGTCCAAGGCCAGCTGGATGGGGCTTAGAGCAACCTGGCCTAGTGAAAAATGTCCCTGCCCATGGCAGGGAGTTGGAACAAGATGGTCTTTGAGGTCCCTTCCAATCCAAACCATTCCACAATTCTCACCTGAACCAGGATGCAGCTGGCAGGCTGTGCTGCTCCTTCTTGCACTGAGACAGGTTTTGATGTTCAGGTAACCAACTGCAAATGGAGGGAAACTGAGGCACTAAGCACACCTTTCTGGAGGTATGTGGGACCCCCAACCCCATCCCATAAGGCAGACCCCTGCCCATGGGGTACTGCCAGCATGAGGTGGTGAGAGGAGAGGACCTGACCCACAAGACAAGCACTAGAGCTGTAGACAGAGATGCTGCAATGGGTCTGGGTGCTGCCACACTCTGAGGAAGGCAGAGTCCACACATGGGTGTGCAGGTGTGAACAGGCACCTTCACCCCTGGCCAGATGGTCACCTGGAAGCAGCACTGAGCTGCTCTACCAGCAGGAGCCAGCTGTTAAACACTGGGGTATTCCCAGCTGGGCATCTCTAACTGTCCTGGGGCTCTCCAGGCAGGCAGATGGGAGCTGCCATGGGGTTTGGTGTCACTGAGACCCAGCAGGTGCTGCCAAGACTTCCCAACATCGCACACAACAGACGTGCAAAGAGAGTTGTGATATGAAATCCAGCTGGGGCTTCCAAAGCCCTTCAGCCCCCAAATCTGCGACTCTGATCGGACCCTGAGAGTGCCAGAGGTGCAAAGGCACAGCCTGACCCTCACACCTCTCTGCTCCTGGGTGCCTCCACATCCAGATACCCAGGAATCAAGGATGAGACATTCCCCCTCAACACCAGAGCAGCATTTCTATGCTTATTCCAGATCTTTGGCTGATGCCAGTAGCTGCAGTTTTACTCCACACCAAAGTGTGAGCACAGCCCTGGGCTGGTGAGCACCCAACAGAACACTGAGGGCTTACAGTCTCTGAGATGGGAGTAACACCAACCTGCTGCTGCCAGCACCTCTCCAGGCCAACCCCAAGGAGCCCAGCACTGCAGGATGGTGCCCTTCCAGGATAGATGGTCTGGGAAAGCTGGGATGCCTTCTCCCCGCAGCAAATCCGGGCTCTTAAGGGTACCATGCAGCAAGACAGCATCAGGGATTGGTAGGATTTGGGCACAGCTGCTGGGCTGGGTGGCTGCAGCACCATCCTTCAGGCACTGGGGCTCAGCACCATGTGCCAAGGGCTTGTAATGAGATGAAAACACCATTCAAGAAGCATCTGGAATCACCTCAAGCCATCACCTCTCTGGCCTGATGGACTTTCTAACCCTGGACCCCAAGGCAAAGAGCTGTGGGACCAGCCCAGGACCAGCCTGGGGAGCAGTGAGTGAGCAGCCCAAGTCCCCACGGCACTGCCTCATCCCAGGTGGCAGCAGGAGCTGGGCAGTCCTCAGGGATGACTGGACACAGCCTGAGTGGAACAGGTGGACCCTGAACACCTTTTCGGCTGCTGGGATGGAGGCAGGATTCAACTGAGATCCCACTGCAGGCCTGATTTCCGAGGGAGAGTTAAGTTGTATCCCAGAGGCTCTTCCACTCCGCAGCCCCAATACATGGTCTAAAACCTTCACCTGGAGTTTGGCAGCACGTTAACCACAGAGAATTCTCCATCCAGATCCAGAGTGTACCAGCTCTCCCTGACTGCACCCCGAGGCTACTCCCTCGTTAAACACACTGATGCTCTATAAATTTCACATTCCACTCATGTACACACGCCGTTACCACCTGGGACACCTACCAACACGAGCAAAAACGAGGCTCACCGCCCCTCCAGGCCTGGAAAAAGCAGGTTAATTTCCAAACAATGTTATTTTAAAACTTGCTAACTGCTTCCTGATTATGTTGTCCGAGCCCTTAATTGGTGCATAGCCTGGTCTTGCAGTGACTTATACGTGTCACCCTCATGCTACATACAATAAACCATAACAGCCTTGGAGGTGAGGCCAGGGATGCAGAATCAGCTGGAACAAATGGACGTGTTGTGGCTGCCAGCAGGGAGGAAGAGAGCGAGTCAGGGGGTTCAGGTGGAACAGATTTTGGTGGATTAAAACATACCCCATACAACAAAGTGAGAGACCTCCAGAAGCTGCCCACGGAGCACTGCATCACATCATGAAGATTGAAGATGACCCTGCTCATTGCAGGGGGGCTGGACCAGGTGACCTTTAAATGTCCCTTCCAAGGCAAGCTGCTCTGGGGTCACACATCTAACAGCTGTGAGTAAACAGCAGGAAGCAGCCCCTCTGATTTCTGGTGATGATGGCCACTGTGAGTACTGCATCCCCCCTGCATCCCTGAGCAAATTTATCCCAGCAGGCAGCACCCCATCTCTCCTGCTCATCTCTGTGCTGCAGGGACTGCTGAGGGAGCCACTGAGACATCTCCTGAACGTGACCCACGCTGGCCACGCAGTACAACCCTCTGCCCATCCCAACCATCCAAGCCATGAGAAAAATCAAGCGAAAAACCTCAGCTCAAGCAATAAAATCCCAAGGCAAGTGAACAGGAGAGAGTAGGACCAGCAGAGACAACTGATAGCCATCGAGACACCTTGCAGAGAGGAGAGGTGTAAACAGATTCTTTTCTAAAAGAGCTAAAACCCCTGCTGCTGTCCCAATGACCTCACCAGCTGGGCTTCTCAGCTAAGTTTCTTTTCCACTGGAATTCACAACAGGTGACACTTATGTATTTTTAATCTCCCCTCTTACCCATTTCCACCTTGTTCTTTCCGAGAATGAGATCAGACTTGAAAGAGCCACCAAGAGTTCTCAACATGGCTGAATCACTGCTCCTCTAGTTCTTTAAGGGCTTCCTCTGGTTGATTGTTCAACACTCCACCCTCTTCCTCTCCAGCACCGAGACTGCATTTTTTCTTTGTTATTATTTCATGGAAATAACGTTGGGTTAAAGCACATGAGAAAAACCAAACCAGAAGGAAACTTCCGCCCTTTACAATGAGATAACAATGACTGAGCAGTTGAATAACTTGAAGGGTACAGAGACTTGCGGGGCTCACATCACTCCTCTGCCTTCCTGGTTGTCTCCTGAAAGAGTTTTGAGCTAAAATAATCATCTCTTCCCGCTATGGTCCCCCTCTGAATATTTCTTCCCGTGTTTCTGGCCCGCTGCCCGTGGAAGCTGGTGGTGGCAACAGGCACCAGCTCAGGAGCCATTGCCCTGGCTGAACTACAACACCACACTGATTCATAAACAGAGGAAGTACTTTAGCAAACCGACTTTTCCCCCTTTTCAGCACAAACCTAGTGATTAATTTAACTTATTCCTTCCCTTTGCCGTCTCATTTGCTTCTCTGGGCAAGAGGATGACAACCCAGGCACAGCTCCTCTGACTTTAATGGTGAGAGGCTGGAAACTCAGCCCTCTTTCATTCCATCTGCTTTTAACTAGTGGAGCAAGGGAGGTCCTGGGAATAAATGTCACATGGCACAGCGAGCTAAAATCAGCCCGACTCATTTGCAGGGATGCCAGTCAAAACTAGAGTTATCCAACAGTCTAATTAGGAGCTATCACTAGAAGTCAAAACTGCCTCTCGGAAAAACCTTCTCATTTTGTCTGGGAAAATGCCTTAGCCAAAGGCAAGTGCCTTTTCTGGAATGCCACAGCTCCCCAGTGCCACGAAACCTCACGTCAAACCCCGCAGCAGCCACCAGCTCCAGATCGGACCTTTTAAAGCTCCAGCTCTGGGACAGAAACACCCTGTGCCTTCAGCTGGGGTTTGTGCAAGACACAGGAAACTCTGCTGCTGCTACTCTTCCAGCACTGGAAGACCCGGACAACCCTGCCAAGATAGAAAACAGCTCCAAAGCAGCTTAATTAGGGCGCTTCTGTCGCGAGCCCTCCAGCCGATCCAACGCTCAGTCCCCTCCATTCAGTCAAAGCCCTGCGTGCCCCGCACTGCCTGGCAAAGGGACAAGCAAGATAAGGCACCTGGAGCTTTACAAACCACCCCTGTAAAATAATAAAGGCAGAGAAAGCTCCTTGTCTTGCACCGGCGATCCCCTTTCCGCAACGGGGCTGATAACCCGGGTTTGGAGTTATCAGAGTCGTCTCCACGTAACCCAACGAGCTCTGTCCCGCCACAAGCACCGGGACACTCGTCCACTGGAGTAGCGTCTCCCTCATACGCTATTTATTTCACTCCACTTTCTAATTGGATTTGTGGGGGCAGCACAATGGGGCTTTATGGCCAAACTTTGTTAAGTGCCAGGCCGAGCAGAGATGTGGCCAGCAGCCAAAATGGTGCATTTCACGCAGGCGCCAAAGGGCAGTGCCAAGCTTTTCTGCGTCTGGTATCTGTGCTCTTGGCTCTGCTTTGTTTAAGGAGCTTGGAAGCAAAACTCCTCGTAAAGAGATATTCAAACAAGTGAAAAACCAGGGGTTTGCGAGTTGCTATCAGATAACTTGGGAAGTTGCACCTCCTCTAGCCTGGCTGTACCTCTAATATCTACCCCCATCACCCTGCACAGGGCAAGAGCTTTAACACACCGAGCACACACACCTTGGGCTCCTGCAAAAATAACTCATACACAGTCACGAAGACATCACGGCGTCTGCAGCCAAGAGAGAGGCAGTTATTCACAGCCAGCAAGCAAGAAGTTGTATAAAGTTAACTTTTTCTCTTAAAAAAAACCCACCCCAAGCCCACTTCGGCAGCTTCTCCAAATAGAGCTCACACACATCAGATCTAATTAGATTCCATCACCATCTGCACATGAAATGTAAATCAGGAGTTGCAGAGACTTAAGAAAAAAAGGAAAGAATGACCACAAGGAAAAGGAGGGGTGTAAGGTTGGGGAGGGGGTGGAGGGTTGGGCATTCTGGGAAGCCATACATGATTAGTCACACAGCATTAATCTGCCTCCCTTAACAATAGCTGCCGAATTTCGACCGAATCCCAGCTGTCGCTCTTTGAATGAAAGAAAACAAGATTTAGAGCGTCAAGCGTTGGTAAGGGCTTCTGTGCAAAAAAAAGTGGCGTGCATTCATTAGTGGCTCACAAAGGGACCCAGCCTTTGTCCATTAAATTGCTCATGTGCCTGATTGATTTGCTGATTTATTTGCACCAAAGGGTTGGGGGGCTCAGCTTGGAGAAGGGGGCGGGAGGTGCCCGGCTACTGGGCAGAGTAACGGCACCCAGGCGGATTTGCAAAAAAGCAACACGCATTGTCAAGGGAAACTGCCATTCAACAGGTTGGGATTGGAAATGCCTTCAGGTTCCTCCGCCGAGGACTTCCTATTTGGAAATTTGGGGTGGGTGGGAACGTCTCCCCGCCTGCTCTCAGCTCAGGCCACGTTCAACAGGCAGAGGGGAAATCTGGCCGGAAAACAGAGCCTTGCCCATTCACATTTCTTTTATGGAATAGTTTTAAAAAGGGAGCTGGAGTCTTATTCATTTCTCTTGGTTATTGTTCCCTGGGAGCCTGGAGTGAATCGGCCATCGCTGCGGTGGGTCGGTTGGTCCTTCAAAGAGTCCCAACGCTTTACACATCCGTTTCCCCACAATCAGCTTGGAGAAAGCCCCGGCCTGGGTGCCAGGTCCCGCCAGGAACACCAGGCTAGACCACAGCTTGGCACCAGCACTGGCAGTGCTGTAGGAGGAGGTGGCCCTGCTCCCCTGGGGATGGACGTGGACATCATTGGGGCAGCTCCAGCAGCCAGAGCCACGCCATGAAACCTCTCTTGAGTGTTTATTGGAGATGTACTGGTCACCCCACAAACTGCAAGGGGCTGAAAGGCAATGCTTCAGGGCCAGGAGGGAGTAGCTGGAAGAGACAGACAGACAGCCTCCCTCCACGCCCGATGGTCCAACAAGCGCCGCAGGCTGGCCCTACCTCCTGCTCCATCAGCAGGGCAGTCTGCATAGGTTAACACCAGCAAAACATGGCCCTTTGCCCATGTTTTTCCACCCAGCTAGGAACAAAGCCCGATCCTGCCAAACTCGCGGTGACTCCTACACAAGCAGGTTATTCTTGCCACTCAAGGAAAGAAAACGCATCTTGCCCTATTAAATCCAGAGCCTTCAAAGCAAAGTCAACATGCATGTCAATACTTTGGTCGGGGGAGATGAAAATCCTCTGGCTCCTCCATACTTACTGGCACACCTCCGTCCCGTTGGGAAAAGTTTCACACTTGCCCCCGTTGAGGCAGGATTCGGCGAGCTGCGTGCACCGTAAACCTGCAAACAGAGGGACAGCGTTAGCCACAGCACAGGTCCCGGGTGGTAGCAGTCACCCAGATTGGGGACAGGCTTGCTGAGACCCCCAGAGCCCCCTGCACCTGTGCAGCCTGGCGAGGTGGGGGTACAGCACCCAGCAGCCCCCACCCCCGGGGTGATGGGGGCAGGCAGGGACCGCATGGCCTCAACTCTGAGAGGCTCGCCTAAAAATAAACTCAGGGTGGGCTCGAGGGTAGGCTGTGCCTGCTCCTCCAGCAGGAGGACTGACAGAGCGAAACCCCAGATTAGGCCCTTGAGTGACAAATGCCATTTGGGAAAAACCATCTGCCCCAGGGCCCATGAGTTACCACGAACTCGGTAACGAAATGAGTCGCCCGTCATAACTTGCTGTGAGTACAGGTTTCATTGTCTGGCCCTCAGAGTCAAATTCTGCAGAGTTACCACAGCAACTCGCTGAAAGTACCAGAATCGCTTCCGATTTCCACCCCGGCTCGCTCTTCCCCTTCTCTGCCCGACTCGATCTTCACGGTAACTGGTTCTGTGACACGCATGTGCAGCCGGGGCAGTTTCACATTGAGCCATTTCAGCTTTGCACTGCCACCACCACAACCAAAATCGTGCCCTGGATGGGCACCGAGCCCACGCACCCCAGGAACACCCCGCTGGGGCTCTGGCCCCAGCCCCATGTGTCCCCGTGGGGGTTTGGGGACCACTCCGGGTCAGGCACAACTTCCTGCAAACTTTGCCTCCGAGGGCTGCTAGCCACGCTGTGGGATGGGAGCAGCCCTGCTGCCTCCGCTCCCCAAAACCCTCCCAGGGCTCTCCGGAGCAGGCTGCTAGCTCGGCCCCGGGACGTGGGGAGCACCGCAGGGCTCCGGCCCCTCTGTCCCGCAGCGCCGTCCGCTTTTGGGGCTCTTTTTCCCGGCCCGAAACCCGCCACCCCCGACGGTCTCGCAGCGCTTTGCGGCGAAGCTCCCGGTCCCGCCCCGGGAGGGGGGAGCTCCGGGGGGGGGCCCCGGGGGGCCTCGACTGACTTTCAAGAAACAGGAAACCGAGAAAAATTTGCAAAACGGTCAAAAGCTCTCGCAGAACAACAGCAGGAGCGCCCTAACCCCGCGCCCCCTCCGCCGGGCCGAGCCCCGGTTCTCCGGCGCCCCCCGGTACCGAGCTCCGCTCCCCCGACGGCGGCGAGCGCCGCTCCCCGCGGCAGCCCCCGGCACCGAGCTCCGGTTCGCGGTGGCCCCGGGCGCCTCCTTCGGGGCACCGAGCCCTGGCCGCCGCCGCGAGGCTCAGCCCCGCTCCCCCCCCCCGGTTCCGGCCGCGGCTCCCCCGGCGCCGCCGAGCTCCGGCCACCACGGCGGGGCTCAGCCCCTCCGTCCCTCCACGGTGCCGGCCCCTTCGGGTGCGCTTCTCCCGGCGCCGCCGAGCTCCGGTCCTCCCGCAAGAGCCGAGCGCGGTCCCCGCGCATCCCGCGGCACCGAGCCCCGGTTCCCACGAGGAGCCGCGTCCCGGACCCCCCCGCCGAGAGCGCCGCGCTCCGATCCCGCCGCAGCAGCCAAGTCCCGGTTCCCACGGGAATCTCCCGGCCCGGACCCCCCGGCGGCGCCGTGCTCCGGTGCCCGCCGTGCCCCGCCGTGCCCGGGGCTCCCGCCGCGCCCGGGGCTCCCGCCGCGCACGGCCCCGCTCCCGGCAAACTTCCTGCGGGGCGGCCGGTGCGGGGCCCGCCTCGGCGGCGGCCCTCACCTCGCGTCAGGGCGGGCAGCAGGAGCACCAGGAGGCCGGGCGCCAGGAGCCGCTCCATCCCGCTCTGCTCCCGCCGCTCACAGCCGCATAGATCCGCGGGGCCTCGGCCGAGCCGAGCCGAGCCGAGCCGGTGCGGGTGCGGGTCCGCGCCGCCCCGCCGGGAGCCCCAAACACAGCGCGCCCGAGCGCAGCGACTCCGAACGCGGCGCCTCCCGCGGCTGCTCAGCCCCGGCGGGCCGGGCCGGGCGGCGGGGGGCGGGACGGGACGGTGCGGGGCGGGCCGGGCGCGGCGGGACGGGAGGGGATGGGACGGCACGGGCGAGACGCTCCTCCCTGCCCAGCCCCGGGGGCCGCCGCCGGGACCCCCCCTTCCCGCCACCGAGGGTCGCTGAGTGGGACGGGAGCGGGGCTGGGGGGTCCGCGCGGCCCCCATGGGCAGCCTGGGGGTAGCCCCTTCCTTCCACGCAGGCACCGGGCACCTCCAGTGCAGACCCCCGTATGCGGCCACCAGACACCCCCGATGCCGCCAAAGGATACCCCCGGTGCAGACCCCCCTGGGCAACTCTGGACACCCACGGTGCAACCCCCTGTGTAATCCCTTCAAGCCCGCGGTGCAGCCCCAGCACAGCATTCCAATGAGCAGAGCCCCAATGCAGCCTCGGACACCTCCATGCAGATTCCCCCAAGCAGCCTTCACATAGTTCCAGTGCAGCCCCTGGACATCTCCAGTTCAGCTCTCACCCCACCCTTGACGCAGCCGTCCCCATAATCCCAGTGCAGTTCCCCCATGGTCCCAGTGAAGCCCCTGCACAGCCCCCCCCCAGTACAGCCCCCCCAGCCCCTGCACAGCCCCTGGGGCCAGAGTGCCCACTCAGTGACCACAGGAGCACCCAGGTCCCCACGGCGTGTCCGAGCAGGGGCTCTGGGCACCCAAAGCATGGGACACACGGGAATGGGGGTGTTTGTTTGTACCAGGGGACCAGGGCTTGGGCTGAGCATCCCCTGGGGGTCACAGGGTCCTGCACTGGGAAGCAGGGGGTGGGATTCACCTTCTGACCCGCAGCAGGACGCAGGTGCACACAGGTACACAGAGCCATTTCCCACCCACCTTCCCGATCCGTGCAGGCAGCGCGCATGGAGCTGGGTCGGATGTTGTTTGTTTTGTGCTGTGAACTCATGAACTCGCAGGCAGAGCCTGGCCAGCCCCATGCGCCGCATCCACAAATAAACAAACACACTGGGAGAAGCAGGGAAGCCAAACCCAGAGGCAGCCCCACAACCCCCAGATGTGTGTAGGCATCCTGTGCGTGCAGCAGTGCTGGGGGGGGTCTCTGTGCCCTCATCCCCGTGCCCCCAGAGCCTTGCTCCTGCCCCAGCTGTTTCTGTGCTGCAGTCAAGATTGCAGCCAGGCCCTGAGCCCAGGACAGGTTGAAGCCCTTAACCTGTTTATGAGTGTTACCCGCAAGCTGTGGCTGCAGGAGGGTGCTCAGGGCTCTGCCCAGAGAGCACTGCCAACAGAAACAGCCTGTGTGACTGATGCTTCCTCACAGGGTTGTGGGAGCCAACCCTGCTCAGCGAGGCCGTGGTGCCTGCAACAGTGGGGAGCAAAAACTTGGAGCATGGAGAATTAATGCTGGGGTACCAGCTGAACCAGGCACAGCAGTATCGACATCCCACTGGACTCCTGGGTCTCCCACCCACCTCCTCTGAGCTGCTGGAGGCCATGGCTCTTTTACAGCTCCCAAACAGGGGGACATGGAGGGATGGCTGCCAGCCTTTGGCTGAAAGCTTGGGAAAGAGGAAGAGGAGGGAGGGTCAACAAGGGGTTAACGGGAAGGAGGTGACATGGTGGTCATCTGTGTCTCTCATCACAGGGCACCTCTCCACCAGCCCCCCAGGCTCATCCCATCCCATGCCAGCCCCGCTATTATCCCAGTGCTTCCTGCTGTAAACTATTTCCAGAGCAAGTGTGAAACAATTAAACAAACCGAAGGGCAGAGTCTGCTCAGCAGATCAAAGGCGCGAGCCCTGCAGCGGTACCTCACTCCCGCGGCTCCCTCCTTCCCTGCTCCTCCTCACTTGGGCTCTAAAACAGTGCCCTGACCCAGGCTGGGAAGTGGGGGTTCTGTGTGGAGCATGGTGCCACTTGGGATTTGGGTGCCACTGGAAGCTCAAGACCTGTTTGAAACCTGAAGTTGTCCCAGGGAGATGCTGCTTGGCTCACTCCAGACATGTCACTTGGCTCACTCCTCTCTCTACTCATGTCACAGTAGAGAAGGGACAAGGCTGGGCCTTTGATGTGTTTCAAGAACAAATAAGAGATGCCAAAGGACATGGGGCTGTAATGTTTCTTCTTCTACCGTCATTTTCTACCCTTGGCAGGGAATAATGGAATTATGGAATGGTTTGAGCTGGAACAGACCTTAAAGCTCATTCAGTTCCCTGCCATGGGCAGGGACACCTTTCACTAGACCAGGTTGCTCAAAGCCCTGTCCAACCTGGCCTTGGATACTTCCCAGAAGTGAATGTCCCCCTGTTTTATCCTCCCTGCAGACATGAGTAGGGTGGCAGCAGCTGGACAGCAGAATGTGGCCCCTGCCCCCACTCTGGCTGTGCCACCATGACTGTGGCACCATTTTCAGCCTCACATGGAGATGAGGCAGCAGCGAGGACAGCCTGAGGCTTCCACCCTTGGGGCATCCTTGGAGATGGAGACTTTGTTGTCTTTCTCCATCTTCTCCCTTTCTCCCTCCCCATCAGAGCCCAGGGAGCAGGGAGCATCTCAGCTCTACCTGCCTGGAAATATCGGCTGTAGCTTTGCCCGGGCTTGTTCCCCATGTGCAGAAAGCACCACATGTTCAGCTCAGCTTTGCTCTGGGCTTGATCCCTGAAACTGAGGAGAGACCCTCCTGCCCCACTAGATTATCCTGGGCATGCCTGGGGACATGGGGCTGTTGGTGTCCCTGCCATGCCTGTGTCATGTGGGGATGGAGAGGTGGTGATGCTGGCGGACACGCAGCGCGGCGGGATGTGGTGGCAGGACCAGGTGGAAGGATAACTGTGCGTCCCAGGCACTGGCTGCTCTTGGAGTGCTGGACCCCCATGGGCCTGGGGCTGAAAGAGCACGTGGGAAGCCATGAGTGAGCCCTGGCCCTGGTTTTCCTCCGTGGTTGGGAGGGTCTGTGTGTCCAGGGACACGGCTGTGGATAAACACAGACAGACCCGGGCGTGCGGCTGCGCAGCCACGTCGCCTCATCCCCTGAGCACAGAAGGTCAAATACATCTATTTATTGCCATCACCCGGGGGCTCTGTGACCCTGCAGTGCTGGGGCTCTGCTTGGGGGAAGGCTTTGCCATGGGGGAGGTAAAAAGGTCCTCTGTGGTTTTCCATGAGCGTCTCGGTGCGAGGATGACTCCTCCAGCCAGGCGCTGCTGTGAGATATCCCGCCTTAATCTGGTTCCATCCTTCTCCTGGTACTGGGTGATCTGGAGCAAAATCCTTGCAGGGAAACTCCTCAAGTTTCCTTCTCCTGGACGCCTCCTCCAGAGACTCCTACCAAGAAAAGTTAAAAAGGGAGGAAGGCAGAAGTCAGCGCTCAGCATAAATCTTTTTGCAATAAGAGGTGGATAAGACATAAATCCAAAGAAACTTTTTTACTCTGAGTGGTCTTCAGGGGTTAAAAATAATGGGATTTTAGGTCCTTTTAAAAATAGCGTTTGTGAAAGGCTTTAATAGAAACCTTGGCAACTGTCCATGTGATTAGTGATTTAAAAACATGAAACCTCCACACATGTTTAAAAGTTTTAATAAGTTAAAATTAAATGAGTGAAACTCTGGGAATATTTTTTTGTTACTGCAAGCTAAGAAAATTATGTCCGTTAAGCAAAACTTAATACAAATATAAACAGGTAATGCACATCTGTAAATTATTTTCATGTCTCCAGGGGCTGGAAAAAAACCTAAGTGAGACCAGCATTCTTATATATATTTTGCCTTGACAGCTCAGGAAAAAATTTGCCAAAAACCAGAGTTAGAGCACTGGGCTGGCGTGGGAAAGTTGGTTTAGTGAGAAATTTGCCCGAGGCTATTTAAATAAAAACAGGCTTTTTTTTTTAATGGCAAATGCCTGTTAAATACAACCAACGCGGCTTCCAATCGCCTGAGTAACTTGTGTGCCTATTCCTTCTTGACACTTTCATCTCTTTATCATCACAATCAATATTTTGCTCTTATACCTACAGTGCAATAAAAATAAGACTGATAAGGCAGACATCAAACTGGATCTCTCCTGCTTTCCCCGCCGTGCTTGGCTTGGCATTGCTCTGCCACCTGGGTTTTGGAGCAGCATGGGGGGTTAGCCCTCCTCACGCTGGTACATGCACCCCCCACCCTCCCTCCTGCTCTGAAAAAGCCTAATTTTTAGTAATTAAGCATGAATCAAAGTGGGTAGAGCATCCTGGAAAGTCTGAGCAGATAAAAATGCACTGGTCCTGGAGTCTGCGAGGTCAAACTATCCCAAAGCTGCTCCATAATGGGATTAAGCTGTGATTCTCCCGGGCACCAGGAAAACGAGGCTGGATTTGCAAGAATGGTCTAAATCCTGATTTTTTTTTTAAATCTTATTTTTCTTAAATAGCTGACTGGAAGATTGTGCCTGGATGGCCATAAGATAAATCACGCCAGCTCTGCCATCCCCCTGGCAGGGTGATGGCAGCGCCTCTGGCAGCACCTGGCCATAGAGGACAACTTTCCTCCCGGCAGCACAGTGAGATTTGGTCCCATCAGGGTGTCCAGGGTTGGGATGGGACAGAGGACACTCAGTCCTCACTACCCTGGGTGGAAGTCGGTGCCATGCGTGTCCCTGCCCAGGCACGGCTGCTGCACCAGGCTTGGCACCCGCGGGGTTTTCCTCCTCACGGGCTGCTGAAACTGGTTTTAGTTGCAGGGTTGCTCTTGGCCATCGTTTCTCGGTGTGTAAAGTCAGCTCAGGAACTCTCACCCAGGGATTAGCGACAGGCAGGGAGATGTCCTGGAGGAGCAGATTTGTACCTGGGCGAAAGGTGCTGCTGCTCTATTGCACTGTAAAATCTGTGTCACGTTTAAAATAAAATACCTTTATGGGCTGTGAGGGGAGGGCAGGTGCTGGGCAGGCGTCGCTCAGCCCAGCCCTGGCCTTGCCAGCTCCTGTGCTGTTCCTTTCCACCTCCATAAAACAACTGAAACATTCTCTGTTGTGTAAACAGAGGCTCATGGGGTTTATGGGGCTGTGAGTGACAATGTGCTTGTCCTTATGATATGGGCTGCTGGAGATGCAGTCCCCCTGTCCTTTGGTGCATGTCCCTGTTCCCTCCATGCTGTTCTTGTCCTTGCCTGCACCTAGATGCTGCAGACCCTGTGTGCTGTCTCTCACCGGGGTGGTTCCTCAGGGTGTCACAGACACCAAGCTCAGGGGTGGGGATAGCTCTGCACCCACCAGCTCTCACCCACGTGGGAGGTGGTGACCTCAACTCTCTCAAAGTGCAGACCCCAGCCCAGCCTTGCCCCAGCCCTGAGGACATGCAGGACACGTTTGCACCCTGCGTTTCATGTGCATCTCCTTTCAAAACCCTCCATTTCTTTGCTTTTTATTCCATTCCTCCTTTTCCTGCTGAGGCACTTTGCATCATCTCACTAAACAAATTGCTCACCGGAGTGCGTGGAGGGGCCAGGATTAAACCTCTCCTGATATCTACATTAAATAATCGAAAATCATCGCTCACAGCAGTGAAAACCCGAGCGTGAATCTCTGTGCACAAGCCCGGGCATGAACCTGATACTGGATTTCTGGACCGCCGTGCAATGCCAAGCTCATCCGAGTCACGCTGGCATCCCCGCAGTTTCACCCGGCTCCCTGCTGCTGGGATTCGCCTCTCCCAGGGCACACGCTCAAGAAAGATGTCATGCCATGTGGACACTTGCTCTGTGCAGGTTTCAGGCAGGTTTTCTGGGAGACATTGCTCCCGGAGACCCGGGCGTGCCCCTTCTCGCAGTGCTGGCCTGGGGGGCCGAGTTGCAGGGTCCTGGGATGCCACCAACGCTGACAGGTAGTTTCAGGGGCAGTTCAGTGCCAGGTCTGTTCTCACAGCTATGGGATTCAGGACTTGGGAGCTCCTGTGCCGGGATAAAGCCAGTTGGAATTCTTAGGTGATTACAAAAAGAGGGTAAAAAAGCACTTTCCGCACCCCAGCCTTTGCTGTTGCTGCATTCACGGGCGCTCCCACCCACCGCCCCCTCTTTCTTTCCGCATGGAAACGGGAAGATTTGGAGATGTTTCACTTTCCAGAGTGGCTTCAAAGCAGCCCTTTTCCCCTGGAAAACATGCAGAGGGGACTGCACACCTTCTGTGCTGGTGCAGGGTGTGTTGGGCTGTGGGACCCCCGATGGCTGCCCTGTGCTGGGGTGGGGCAGGAGCTCCTTTGTCCCCCCCCTGCCACGGTTGGGCACATGTGTGAGGGCTGCTGTTGGGGAATGCTTCCCACCCAGCTCTGACCTTGGTGCCTCCCAGCAAAAACACCTCCTGGAGAGGGGCCAAACATAATAGCCAGTTCCTTCTACTCCCTTCCTTCCCAGGCAGCCACATTATCACAGGGCTCGGCCGCGAATCAAAGCCAGGCACACGAAGAAGGGAACCAGGAGAAATCGGCTCAAAGATGCCGTTTCCGCTGAGAGAGGAGAGGCTGGAGGGCACCGGCTGCCTCCTGGAGCCGCCTGCGTTATCATGGGGTGCCCCATCCCAGAAGGCTCCGTGCCTGGGAGGGAGGGAGGAAGGGAAGGAGGGAGGGGGGACTCCCTTGAACCAGGTTTGGGTGCACCCAGGAGCCCCAGGAAAACCCCCTCCCTGCCCAGTGCACCCCTCATGCCAGGGCACTGGGGATCCCCTGCCCTGTGCCGTGGTGGCTCCCACCAGACAGGCTGTGCTTGGGGGCTTTGGTGCCACAGCCAGTGCCAAAGAGTTTGGAAGAGCCCCAGAGCCCATTCCCCAGACTCTGCCCATGCGCAGCTGTAGGTGAGTGATTTCTTTCCAGGAAGATCATTGTGGGTTTTCATATACCCATAGAATATGCTGAGTTGGAAGGGACCCATCGAGCGCAGCTCCTATGTAGGATACTGTGAGAGACAGTATCAAAAACTTTGCTGAAGTCCAAGAAGATTGCATCTACTGGCTTTCCTAAATCAACTTTTTTTCTCTATGTTTAGGTTGAAAAATAAATAAACCAAAAACCCCTGTGACACCACAATCATTTGTCCCCCCTGTGGGGGTTTCCTTCATGGGGACAGGTTGCTCCTGCTTGGCAAGGGCTGCTACCCGTTGCCTCTCTCAGCGGGATGGGGGCTCTGGGGGTCCTGGCTGTGGCCCCATCCCCATGCACAGGGACGGTGCAGGCACTTTGCTGGTGGCACGGGCCGGGCCGTGTGCCGTACCACCCCCCGGCAGCAGCTCTGCCCGCGGCACGGGCCGGCGCGGGTGGCGGGCTGGGAACCGGCCGGCCAGGAGGTGCCAGCAAGGTGTGATCCCTCCTCTGCCGCCCTGAGCCGGTGACTTCAAAGCCCGGTGACCTTTCAAATGCAGCGGCTCCTGCACGGGGCGGGGACACTCACAGCCAGGGGTGAAGCGGGGAGTGCAAGGGGGGAATCCGTGCACACCTGGACCCGCCGGATGGATGGGGTCAACCCCCTGCCCCAGCGCATGATAATGCTACCTGGTGGGGCCCCCTTGCCACCATCAGCTCCCCACTCCTGGCAGGAGCTTGTGCCTGTTGGAGCAACTCCTGGCACGGCCGGGCTGGGCTCGTGCTGTCGCCTGGACTTTGGAGCGTAGGAGCTGCCGAGGGTGGTGGTGTGTTGCTCCCTCCTGCTCTGGCACCTCGCCGGGCTGTGCCCCTGTGACACGTGGGCTCTGCCAAGTTCCCGTGGATGGAGCCACAGTCCTGCCCTGTGGAACAGGGAGCTGCACGGGACGATGCTCCCACGGATGTCCAGCAGCATAAACACATCAAAGCGCGTCCTGATGGCAGCGAGTAAACAGGAAGGGACAGAAAGACAAACACGGCTCCTCGCAACTGCTGGGGGAGAAAAACAACTCTCTCTCCAGGCGGGAGAAGGTTTGCTGCCTGCTCAGCTGCAACCCCCGTGGAGAAATGAGCCAAGTGAGCCAAATGGGCCAAATGGGCCAAAAGGGCTTGGGGCCACCTGCTCCAAATGCTGCTGGGTGTGTGGATGTGAGCCCTGCTGACAGGAGCTGCAGAGGTCAGGGGTGCCCGTGTGTCTCCTGCTGCCTGTACATACCAAGGCGTTGTGCTCAGTGCTCTGCAAGCACAGAGCAAAGTGGTTTTGGGAAAACTGCTGGAGATGAGGCTGAGTGGGATGGCAGCAGCACAGGCTGCTTTCTCACCCATTGCCTTCCCAGTGCCGAGGCCGGTTCCCAGGGCTGCCCGACGGGGCTGCGCCAGGGTCTGTAATGGGATTAGGGGCCTCCTTGCTCGGTCATCCCATCCTAATCCTGCTGGGAGGGGAAAAGTCAGGCTGGGACAAAAGGCATTAGCCGTCCGCGCCTGGTCGTGGCCGCTGACCTCTGCGCAGGTGGCGGGGCCGGGGCACCAGCCACAGACCCCTCGCTGCTGCCACGCGGGTGGTCGCAGCCACCGGCCGAGTCCCTGTGCTGCGGGGGCTGCCCACAGGGCTGGGGGCAGTGCTACCACGGCGGGACCCCAAACGTGTGGGCGCTGGGCATGGGAGCGTGGCGCTGGCACGGCTCCGCTGGGCGTCAGCGGGACGAGCTGATTCACCGCCTCGGAGCAGCTGCTGTCCAGCAAAGTTCCTGTTTTTCAGTGAAATCCCTAAACTCCGTGCCTGGAAAAAAACAAATGGGAGCGGAGCAGGTGCCTGGCCCTGTGCTGGGTGGCTGCGAGGGCTCAGCCTTGGCTGTCTGTTGATAGCACAAATTCCAGAGCTGGACGGGTCCATACTCATGAACTGAGGAAACAACTCAAAAAATTCCCCCCCCTCCAAAGAAACCCCAGACTTGGGGGTTTGGGAGGAAGTCAAATTCTCCTGCTTTGGAGCATGAGCCAAACTCAAAAGGTGGGAAAATCAGAATTAAACTTTCCCTGGAGAGGGATTAGCCCCATGTGCCTGCTACCCTCCACCCTCATCCCTGCTGCCCATGCAGGGTGCCCTGTCCCTGCAGGGTCCTGAGCAGTGTGGCCAAAACCACCTCTGGGAGATGACTCAAAGGTTGGACCTGGGCTGTCCTAAGTATTGAGGGGGTATTAGCACGTTTCTCTGCGAGGGCATGGAGTTGTGGGAGCTCATCCCACCCCACAGCACTCCCTGAGGACAGCCCAGGGTGTCTCCTGCAAAATGCCTTTAGGGACGTGAAGATGAGGGGCCCAGCCAGGCTGCCCCCAGATTCCAAACCACAGCCATCCCGGGGGAACACCCATCACAGCCCCCAGGGACACTGGGTGGGCACGGGGGGGATCCTCCCCCCCACGAGAGCGCGTTGGCTTCAGTCTGCGTGGCTTCGGTTTGCTGAGCGGGATGTTTTCAAACCTGCTCTTGAGGGAGGAGGTTTGCCAACGGAAATATGTAACTGACTGTAAATAATGACTTTTATCTGCAGCGGTGCCCGTGAAATGAATAAACTCCCAGCAGCAGCAGGGCAGAGCCAGCGGGTCTGTGCAGGTGACAGCGCAGGGTGTTGGGTTACGGGCTCCCCATCACCGCCAGAGCCCCCCGATGACTTGTGACAGGTTCATAAGCTGAGAAATGTGATGCTTTGCAAGGTTCAGTAAATATTAGGACTACTCCTCCCTCTTTCTGGTGCAGGTTTAATTGCGAGGATAATTCATGGGAGCACAAGGACGGGAAAAAAAAACCCCAAACATCTGGGAAAATAGGACCTGTTAAATAGAATCCATTAATAACAGAATAATTGTCCCTCTGCATGTGATTCAGACAGCTGCCTAATTGTTAATTACCTCGATATGAGAATAACAGGTAATTACGGGGCTGCATCACGAGGAGTTGACTTTTTTTTCTTCCTCCTTCTTTTCTTTTGGGGAATGCTGGAGCCGGAGCATGCCCCAGCAGGTCACGCCAGGACTCAGAGGAGAGGTGCTCCCCAGGCAGAGCTCCTCTTGAGTTGGAAAGTCCAGGTTCCAGCCATGTCCTGAAGCTGTTTCTGCTCTTGGACATAGATCCCAAGAGCTTTCCTCAAGGCACTGAGGACCAGCCACCCTCCTCAGCCATGGGATCCTGCCCAGGCAGAGCCCAGCCCCAGCTCCACACTGAGCAAACAAAAACTAAACGTTATGGGTGACCTTGGCTGTCAAATTCCCCAAGATTACTTGATTTAAGAGGCATTCTTGAAATATTTCATTTCCATTTGTCTGTTGCAAAATGTGCTTTCTGCAAGGGCAGAAACACACTCAAAGCCACAGGCACAGACGTGCAACACACACACGTGTAGGCGCTGAGCAAGTATCTGGCAGAGACAGGACTCTGCCTCAAGTTTTTTTGGACCAAGAAATGTTTCTGTGCCCCATTTGCTAGAGGTGAGAGGATGCAGAGACAGACAGGCACTGCTGAGGGGGTGATAACATCTGTGCAATTAGTGATGCTGCTGCTGGGGGTTTGCCATTGCTGGTTTCGTGCAATTTTTACCTTTGGCTTCTTCCAGGGAAGTGATACCAGCCAAGAGACAGCCGAGCAAGGAGGCAGCTGGGACAGACGAGTGTGGATGGAGAGACCTGTCTGAGACTCCATCAGAGGAGGAGGCATCCCCAGTGCTGCCTCCCACACCAGCTGTGCTTCGTGGGCCTGATCCAGTGCCAGGAAAGCCAACACTGTTTCCTGTGTACAAGGGGAGTGGGACATCAGTCAGCAGAGATCCCTGAGGGATGCAGAGCTGATTTCAGTCCTGGAGAAGGCAACATGTCTATTCCATTAGCTGCCCAAGCAGATGGTGTTGTGGAGCATGAGCCACTGCGGGGTACAGTGATTCCGGGGTTACCCAGCCCAGGCTCTATCCCAGCCACTCCCATCCTCTGGAGATGAGACACTTGCAGCAGCCTGGCAGAGGGAACATGGAACCTCTTTCAGAGCCCCAGCCCAGGGCACGTCCCACTGCCAGCAACGTGCTGGGGAGGGAGGGATGCTCTGCTTCTCATCCCTGCTTCCTGCAGGCAAAAATAGCCCTGGGCCTCATGTTCCTGTGTATCTTGTGTATTTATAGTGTGAAAGGTTCCATAACGTGCTGCCCTTCTGGCTCTCACCTGCATTTCGGGGAGGAAATACCACCTCCCTCCCATGTGTTCGTGTGTGTCTTTCACACCAGAGGGGCCTCAGCACTTCCCACGGGCACAACACAAACCAGGTCCCGTCAGCAGGACCTACGTGACTGTGTCCACCCGGAGGGGATGGGGCCGGTCCTGGGTGGGATGCCGGGTGGGATTCCCCACGGGAACAACAGACGTGGGAGATACGGAGCCTGCTTGTGCTGCCCTCCAACACCTGCGTTTGCACAGCGAGGGCAAAGTCTGCAGGATGTATGGCAAGATCCTTTTGAGAAACAAAAAAGAAGGAAGCTCCCCGAGTGATCCGGGGTCACAGGCACCATCCATGCGGTGGATGGTGTCTCCTGGCTTTGCTTGGCTGCCCAGGGGCCCAGTGGCACTGGCGAGGGCAGGGCTGGCACAAATCACCACCCACAGCACTGACAGGAGCTCATTTTTCTAAGCATATCACCAAAGAAGCTAAATATACATTTTCCATTCAATTCCCCAAAGCAGCGATAGCCCAGAGCCTAAAAATAAATCCCTTTGGATTGTGCCTGGGCCAGAATTAGACTGCCTCCAGACCAAGCCCTGTTCAGCTTCATGCCAACCTGAGCCCCCTCTCTCCCTCTGGGCTCCCAGTGGCACAGGACGAGGTGTCCCCATGTAGCCCCCACCTTCTCCAGCTCCAGCCCTGCTGTGGTGGCACATGTCGAGGAGCAATGGTGAGCAGAAGAGTCCCAGTGGCTGGTTCCTGTTGCAAGACTCATCTCATGGAAAAACTCACGTTTTGAAAGGCTTTTCCCCATCCCAGGGTGTGCTGGGTGTTGGCCCAAAACCCAGTGTGTCCTCTGGCATTGCCATCCCTGGTGCACCACCAAACTCTTGCCACAGCTGCTGCCTCAGCACTGACTGCCCAGGACTCACAGCCCCACCTTCAGACCTCTCCAGCCCCACTTTTAGCCCCCCCTCCAGCCCCACAGGTTTTTCCTGTACCCTCTGTAAGTGAGGTCCAGGTGCTGCTCCTCCATCTGATGAGTGCCCACCTCGGAGGGCTCTGTGGACACAAGGGGCCAGGCAGTGATCCCTTGACCACCCCAGCCAGACCCAGCTCATCCTTCCCTCCTCTGTGTAAGCCATAACCACTGTTACATCTCAGTGAAATAACACATTTGACAGAAACATGGGGGAAAAAAACCCCACAACCCTAAACCCTGTAAAACTGAAATTGTAGTTCTCCCGGGATGCAGCGTCTGAAATATTCCCACAACCTTTGCATAATGCATTGCTCATGTCAGACCTCAGGAGACAGAAATTAATAGCTAACAGCAAGCAGGCATGGCACACACGTGGGCTTTCCTTCGCTCCCTGCTCCCAGGGGCTCCACACTCGGGGGATACTTTTCCTTTACATTCAACTCAAATAATTCTCGTTTAAAGACAGACACGAGAAGGAAAAAAAAAAAAGGACTGTAAGAGGACTCACAGAGAATTTGTGCCAAACAGGAAATATTCAATAAATGTTTATCCTCTCGCACAATGGTGGGGTTTCAAAAGTTTTCTATGGATGTGGTTTAAGGCTGGAGGGGTGGGGGGGCTTCTCCTCCCCCTCCAGGCTCTGGATGAGTGGGAGATGAGTTTGGGCTCTGCCTGTCTGGGCAGCTGATGGAGGTGTGATCTGGACTGTGCTGTCCCCCTAATTGCACCCAGGGAAGGAATTAAGGGATTGAATTCCTGGGGCAGGAGCTAGATTTTACTGTCAGCCAGGACACTGCCCTGGTGGGATGCTCTGTGCCTCAGTTTCCCTGACAAGACCTCCATTCCCACGAGCACCCCACAGAAACGGGGCCGTGCTAACCAGCCCCTCTGCAAATCTGCTCCTTCCCTCTGCTTTCCTGGTCCCGGCAGCTTTTTCCCAAACCTTCCTCCCCTCCCCCCCAAAAATGTGAAAAAATAGCTCCATCTGGATGCTGTTTCCACCCAGGCACAGGCCCCGGGGCCGGGAGCCAAGAGAGCAGCGCCTGTGAACGGCAGACGTGGGAGCGGGAGAGGATGTGATGGGGAAGCTGTGAGAAAAGCCTGAGGTCGGCAAACCTTCGGCTCACCGTGGGAGCCTCCCCCGCGCAGGAGAGGACTTGGCAGCCGGGGACGAGGGGCAATGCGAGCCCCTGACCTGAGGGATGGTGGTCTTCTGGGCTTGGGGGTGGCATGGAGAGGTACAGAGGGATGGAGAGAGGAGGGACAGATGCTGCCCAGCAGCTCTGTGCTGAGCAGGCACCACATCAGGGCCCCGCTTCCCTCCTGCTCCGGAGTGGGACATCCCATGGGATTGTGGCAGTGGCTTCTTTGGGCTGTTGGTGTGGAGCAGCCTCAGGGATGTTGCACCACTCCTCCAGCAGCAGCTCCATCCCATCCCCTCCTGACATTGCTCCAGACTCCCCAGCCTCGGCCATGAGAGGGGACGGGCTGGCTTCCTGCTTCCCAGACCTCCCACGCCAGCACGTGTTATTTATGACCCCCAGGTTTTCAAATGATACATAAATTAGCAGAGAATGGGGGTGGGGGAGGTCCCACCACGTGGCGACCACCGCACGAGGGGCAACCTCGCCTGGGGAGGGGGGACAGTCACAGCCGGCACGGGAGGAGTTAAGCTGCCGGCGTGGGGAAGCCACCTCCATCCTCCAAAATACAATCGACCAGGAAATAAACAGGAGCTTGTGTTTGTTTCAGTGCACAAGTGAAAAATAAAAGGATTTCCTGCGGGCCAGGGCGCCCGGGGTCCCGCAGCCCGGCCGCCGAGCTGCCCGCCGCCCCGCGCCCATTGTTCACCCCGGCGCTGCCGCGGGGGACATTGTTCCCTCAAAATGTCCCATCAGATAAAGGAGCAGCAAATGGCTCCCTGGGCTGTGCTGGTGGTGGCCACCAGAACCAGCGAGAGCAAGCCCATGAGGTTTATCCAGACTTTGGGGGTCCCAGGCGCAGCATCCAACCCAGGTCCTGCCGGCAGCGAGGGGATCCCATCCTGCCTTCCACCTCAGGGCCTGGATGACGGGAAGGCAGTGACACCCCGGGATGTTTGTGAGTGAATCCCCACACACCAACTGGGGCTGTAGCTGGGCCAGACCCAGACCCAGAGGTCTGAGCAGTCGAGGGGTGCGGGGAGGTCTGGCACGGCACACGAGGGCCTCACACTCTCTCAAAGAGGGTTTCTCTCTTCCTCTTTTAATCAGCCGAATCTCACTGAAGCAGTAAAACCTCACGTTTCCTACTGCTCAATGATATTTGCTGACTGCAGTGTCACAACAACCGTACCGGATGAGTGGAAAAAAAGAGAAATGTTAGAAAAATAACCCTGTGTGGAGGCACGTGGGAGTGCTGAGCCCTGACAGCCACAGGGCTCCCCGCCGGCAGAAACCCCTCGCTGGGGCTGATGCTCCTGGAAAGCAGCAGAGAGTCAAAGGGGAACCCTCCTGCAGCCTCTGGCTGGTCCCACTGCCCAGCTCTGGGCTGGGGGACACCGTGGGGCTTTGCAGGGCTGGTGGTGGTGCTGGTGGTGGTGGCAGAGGGCTGCACACTTGGGTGTGAAGTTCTCAGCAGGGCTGCCCACGCTTTCACTGTCGGCCTGATTGAGGTGTAAAGAGCATCTGAAAACAAGGGAGATTTTGCATTTCAAGTCATTCCTCACCTGCTGCCCCTGAATGGGGTGAAAGCAGGGTCAGGGACCCACCTGGGACTCCCAAGGAAATCCCCATGCCTGGGTAGGAGGCATTTCAGCAGGAAAATAAAACACTAAAAATAAAAATAAAAGTAATGTGGAGGTAACCAATGAGCCTTTGCTCTCATCTTGCTTTTGGGAGCAGCCTGGCCACGCTGATTGAGCAGTGGTCCGGGCTGGTGTGGTGGGTGCACTTGCCTTGCAAAATTCAAATGGGCTGGACTCAGTTTTGGGTGCTCAACCATTCCCTCCCCATCTCCCCTGGCTGGACACATGAAATCTGGGCTCATGGTATTGGTGTTGGAGCCGTTTCCAGTCATCCAGCCCCCAACCTGCTCTGCTGAAACGCTGCTGGTGGTGGCAGCTTGTGATGCTCAAAAGACACCCAGAAAAATCTGGGAACCGTCACCTGGAGGTGGGGGATCAGCCGTGGGTCTTGCCAGGCTGCAGCCGCTGGGAATGCCGTGCTCTCCAGCCATGGTGCTGGTGTCGGGTCGTGCTGGGAGAAGGTCCCCAAGGGATGCAGGAGGCAGGAATGCCATGGCAGCTCCGGTGACTTGCCGGGAGCTGCTGGCTCCGAGCGCTTCCTGCGATTTGGCCCTTGGTGAATAAATAACCACACACAGAAGCGAAGGCAGTGAAGGATCTTGGGCAGAGTAAATATAGTTCATAACTCCCCCTTTTTTTTTTTTATTTTTGCCTTCGGTCTGATCCCAAGCCCTGTCTGTTTGTACTCTTGCCTTTGTTTTGGGGTTTTTTTCTCTGCTGTGTTTCTTTAACCAGCGTTTGATGGCAACTTCCCAACGGCACGTTCAGGCTGCTGAAAGCGCCTCATTTTGCTGTGGCCAGGGCAGCAGCTTTCATTGATGGTTCGAATCACCAGGCAGCCTCCGGGTTGGAAAGAGACAACAATAATACTGCACTCCGAGGTTTTTCAGGACAAAACTCGCCAAAAAGGGATAAGAAAAATGGTTGGGCTTTTTTTTTTTTTTTTGCTTTTCACAACTGTAAACTAAAACCACTCTGGGTCAGAATCTCATCTGGGCTGATGGGAGCCCGGCTCTGTGGCCAAGTTGGGCAGCGCTGGCAAACCTCTGCTTGGGTATTGCTCTGCCTCCAGCTGCCACTGACCCCTCTGGTTTCCAGCTCACCAAACCAAGCACCAAACCCTGTGCCTGGTTAACCATCCCTCAGCTGGTGTTTTGGGGGTGTTTTCCTGGCAGATGCACCTAATTGCCATGTTGGAGCTGACGGGGCAGCGCACGCTGAGCTCTTCCCAGCACTGCAGGCTGCAAACTGCGGTGCCTGGGTTTGGCTGATTCATTTTCCGGCATTTCCCCCTCCCCACAGCTCCTTTGGGGGTGTTTGTTGGTTTTCCTCATCAGCAAAACTAAAAATGGAAAGGCAAAAGGTCTCCAAGGTGGTGGCCAGGTGATGGGACACCCTGACCTTTCCTTGTGCTCCTGCCCCGATGTCCCTCTTGGCGGCTTGTCCTGGGGATGCCACAGGATTTTGGGGGGTGACTGGGTGTACAGCTCTGAGAAAATGTCTGGCATGAGGACTTGGCCTCCTCTGGCTCATGGGTGTCCCAGGGGTAGTCGGGCCAGAGTTGGTAACCACATGAATATGGATGTTGGGGCATCAGAGAGACAGCCTGGGGGGTGGCCATCCCAGCTGCTCTTCACAGGCAGGCGAGAGATTTCACACCCATTGGCAAATCAGGGCCTTTGGGGGGAATAAAAATACCCAGAGTGGTGTCCCCTGTGGGAACGCTCATCCTGGGAGCTGCAGCAGCCCCGCTTCCCTCTCGACCCATCCCCTCCACCCCACAGGACCCCATCTCAAGGGTGGGAATGTGCCATTCCTGGGTCTGCCAGCACAGACAGGTGGGGAACAGCCCCACTCGGCTCGGAGCAGCCGATCCCAGGAGGAACTGAAACCTGCCCCGTGTTGGCAGGGAAACACTCCCGTCGGGGCAGCACAGCCGCCACCAGCCTGCCTGTCCCTCGTCCTTCCCACAGCTGGTTCCTAGAAAACCAGCTCCCAGACGGTCCCAGAAATGGGATCTTGCCCAGTGCAGCTTTGCAAACAAACCCAGGAATGATAATAGGGAAGCAGCCAGCCTTGCTTTGGTGTCATCTTGCTTTATTTTTCTTGCACACTTCAGCTTCCCACCACGGCCCAGAGGTGGCTGTGCACCCGTGGCCCCTCTGACTGAAAGGTCTCCACATCAGGGCTCCTCACTGCAGAGGAGCACCAAGAGATGGGTCAGGTGCTGGTGAGGTTGAGCCTCTGCTCCTACCCTCTTGAGATGCCACCTTTTCCCTGGCTGTATCCCACAGGGCTGGGAAAGATCCACTGGCCCCGAAGTCCAGCAGCCCATCACCTGGGCCTCAAGCCTGCTGGTACCATCCTACCAGGGCTGTGCTGCACCACCTGCCAGGTGAGGAAATACTTAAAGACAAGTGACATGGCAGGGAAAGGGAAAAGTGACTCCAGTTGTACCCTAACACATCGCACAGATAGCAGGAGAAATCTTCTGGGACAAACCTCGGGGAGTGGGGGGAGAGGAAGCCAGGGGCATCCCCATGGGAAAACACATACATGTTCGAGTAGTGAGAACAGAGGTGCTCATTACTCATGAAAAAAAAAAACCAACACAGAAGTTCTTTTCAGGCATCAGCTTCCAGTAACAAAGCCAGATTGATGGAAAAAAAGTGCTTTTATTTTTCATTCGCCAACAGAGAAGCTAAAAAAAGGATGCAAAGAATAACTGGGGGAATGTAAAGAGTCAGCTGAGGGAGCTGGGTCCCA
The DNA here is from genome assembly GCF_036250125.1 of Pseudopipra pipra. Lineage (NCBI taxonomy): Eukaryota > Metazoa > Chordata > Aves > Passeriformes > Pipridae > Pseudopipra > Pseudopipra pipra. The sequence continues at coordinate 2,851,495 of NC_087568.1, forward strand.
GGGGCGCTCAGACAATGCCTCCTGCCCTCAGGCTTTTAATTATTGTGCTCAGGAAATCAAACAAGTGTGCTATTATTTATTTGGGGAAGGCATTGGTTTCCGTGTGTTTTACAGGGGTTTGCCCATGGGCATGGAGGGACGATCCTTAGCCCAAAGGAGGGACTGGCCAAACTGCTCTGGGGTTGGCACTGGGCAGGGGGTGATGGGAGAGGAGCCATGGCCCCGTTGGGCTCCCCAGGCAGGCAGCACTGCCTGTTTTGGGGTGCTGAGAGGGTGAGCAGGGTCACCCTTTGGCACCGGTGCAGCCCCAGTTCCAGTGGCTCAGTCACTGGCGGTGGTTGGCCATGGGCTGCTGGGTCCAAGCTGGGGCCAGGAGGGTGTTCCCTGTCCCAGCTCCACATCCTAGTGCCCAGTGGAGCATCCTCCCCTCTCTGTCCCCTCCTGCTCCCCATCCTCCCTTCCTCCGCGCTCCCCCTCCTCTCGCCCCGCTGAGCCCCGAAAGGAGCCCTTGGTATGTTGTGTGAGTTGCAGCTCAAGTGAGTTTTATTCAGCTCCACTAACCTTGGCAGACAGACCCCAGGGAAAGGGACAAAAGGACAATTGTTTGCAGCAATTTTGCCCTCAATTGGTTTCCCCATCAGCTTGCAGAGCGGCACAGCCAGCCAGGCACTGCCTGACTAACAACATTAAATTCAACTCGCGCTGCTGCGAGAAGGGGGGGGGGGGGGGGCGGAGGAAATTAAACTTTTGGGGGCCGCTTCTTGCCTTTCCATGCACAAAATCCGAAACTGCAGTGAGGAAAAGCGGGAGAGCCGAGCTGTTGCAGCAGCCCTGCTCTGTGGGGCGGCAGCTGGGGTGCCGGTGCCTCCATCCCCAATCCCACCGCTGCGTCCAGCTGTGCCGCATTCCCCCCTCCCGGCCGGAGCGCGCTCCCTCCCCGGGGCCGGCTGCCCGCACGCCGGCGTGGCCACGGGGCGCCGAGCTGCTCACGCTCCAGCTGGAGCCATCCCAGCACCGGGGCAGCGAGCCGGGAGCTGCTCGTGCCTCCGCAGCCGCCGGTTCTGCTGCCCCCCAGCACCGCATCCTCCTCCCGCGGCTGCCGGGCTTCTGCGGGAAAACCCCAAACCGAGAGCGTCTGCGCTCCGGAGTGCCGCTGACAGGTCAAACCTGGCAGAGACCCTTCCCAGGGAGTCCTTCCAAAGTCTTGGCTATGGAGAGGCCGTTGGGGTAATTTAAGCTGCCTTCCTGCACGCCCCCGGCTCGCCGCCGGCCCCCCGGAGCCTCCGCGCGGCCGGGGAGTCGCTTGAGCAACAGGCACGTCTCTGCCAAAGATGTTTAGCGTTAACCATAAGGATCCCAGCGGAGGGAGGGTTTGACATGTCTTTCTCTACTCCTCATCCCGCAAATTCCAGCCTGAACCTTTCCTGCTCTCTCCCTGCTGCCACCACGCCGGGCTGGGGTTTGGCTCCCCATGGGAGCAGGAGCACCCGCTGTGCCTCCACCACGAAGCTTTCCCGGGAGGAGCCTGGCCGCTAGGAGCAGGGAATTGTCTCCCTGGCTAAATCAGTGCAACCCAGAGCTGTAGCACCACGGCTCCAGAGTCAGGTCCAGCGGGACACAGGTGATGGGCGGCTGCGGAGGAAGGAGCTGTGGGTCAGCCAGGCCTGGGCACCCGCCCCTCTCCCCTGGGACTGCGGGTGCTGTAAAGCCCAGTCTGAGATCTGGACTGTAACGAATGGGTTGGTTTTGGCCGGGCCCCAGCTGGAATCCTGCCCACGCCATGAAACCAGCCTGTCTGCAGAAATGTGGTGTTCAGCCCGGCTCGGGGACCTCCGGCACCAAAACCCCCTGCCCACACACCTCTGTGGGGTCGTTTTGGCAGGAGGGGGAGGCCTGCCCGTGCTCAAGGGGGTTGTCTGGGATCAGCCCAGCTGAGATCCTTCCTTTCCAGCTCGCCAGGGTTCCTGGTGCTCCCGATGGAGGCACAAGGACCCCACGTGCGGGTGACGTGTCCGCACAGGCAGCACAGTCCCCTCTCCGTGTGCCCCGGGACATCTCTGCACATTTGAACTCCGGGAGAGCAAGTTTTGGGTGGCTCCACTGAGGTGATGGGGATATGCCCGGGCACATCCCAGCAGCGGGAGGGTGCGGGGAAGAAGCCGCTCTTTGCCGTGTCTCGGCGCCGCGGGATGGGGCGGCAGGTGGATGTGGAAGCACCTGTGGCTCTGGGGTGGTGCATCCCAGACTCCTTGGACCCACATGTCCCCGTGCTGGAGGGAGTGGGTGTCTGCAAAACTCACAGATGTGGTTCCATGAGGGGAACCTGGCTGCAGTGGTGGGAAGGAATCATAATTCACGTGGCACTGGAGGCCAAATTCCTTTCCTGCCTCTGGTGGGTGGGAGCTGGTTGGAATTTGAGTTAGGAGGCTGCCCCTTGCACAGGGCACCCCAAAATCGATCTACTGTGGCATGGGTGGGCTTGGATCTGGAGGTATCTGACATCCAACACACTGAAAGGCACGGGAGACGCTCTCTGTTGTTTATCTCCTGTGTAATTAGCTAATTAACAAAGCAAATGAATTTCGGTTTCTGTCTCCAGGGCTGGATTTGGCATGGTGCTTGCCCTCATTTCGGAGCTCTGTGGGGAGCACAGGGTGGACCAGGGTGTGCAAATGCTCCCAGCAGCCCCTGCCATCCCTCCGACCCCTCTCTGCACCGCAGCAGGCACTGCCCATGGCTGGGGTGACCCCAGGAGCTGTGGGGCAGCTCAGCATCCACTAAAAGCCTCTGATTTTCCATGAAGTCTTTGCTCCCAGCACACTGGCTGCAGGAGGGACAAGTCCTCGGGATAGGGCAGTGTCTCCAGCAAGCCCAGGTGCCCTGAGCTGAGACTCGGGGGTTTCTCAGGTCATCAAGGCTTCCAGCGCAGAGTCTTTGAACTATTTGTTCCCATGCCTTGGGAAGCAGGAGCTCCTCTGGCTCTGCTACAGTGGAGTCTGCAGAAATGCATGCCTGAAATCTTCTGCAAACTTGGCTGTGAGTTCCTACAGAGCAGACTTTTCCCTTCCCTGCTCAGTCTCTCTTCTCTTGGCCCATTCGGAGGGGAAGAGGTGGGAAGTGGAGCCTTGTGCCGTCGTGAACCCATCACTGATGGAGATTTTGGGGAGAGACAGGATCTTCCTTGCCAAACCACTTTGCATCAACAGTCAGCCCAGACTGCCTTTGCTGCAGGGACTGGCAAAGGGAGAGGCTGCGGAACAAAGGAGGAACTTCTCCACACATACCACACACAAATATTTGCCATAGCAGCAGGAACAAAATAGCAAATTAGCAGCAAACGAGCTGATCCTGTGCTTGATCCAAGTTAGCCAGGTAGGAAAGTCCCAGATTGCACCGGGCAGGTGAAACACATCCTTGGAGCTGACTCCAGGTCAATGAATTCCTCCCGGCCGCTTCCTTCCCCAACGGCTGCTCATCCTCCAGCTCAGAGGAAAGGCCAGAGGGAGGGAGGGAGGCTCGGCCGTGCCGAACGTGTGGTGCTCAGGCAGCAGCAGGCACGGAGGGGCCGGGAGCGGGGCAGGCGCTGGCTGGGGTTGGCAGGGAAATGCCATGGAAACCCGCCGGCGTGATGCTGAGCATCGCGCGTCCTCCCGCGCTGGGGCTCCGCGAAGAAAAGGGGACAATGGGGCTGCAGAGGCAGAGCTGCCTCCCCAAGCTGTCCTACTTTGCTGCTCTGCCCCATCTGTGAGCTGTCAGGCACCCGCCCTGCTTCCCCCTCCGGCTGCTTTTCCAGAGGGTTTGGAAACCCCCTCTCCCGCAGGCAGCGTGTCTCGAGCAGGGGGGGCTACCCTGGTAAAAGTCAGCCGGTCTGGGGGGACGCTGGAGGGGAGGGAAGGTGTCTCTGATAAGCGTGGATGGCTTTTCATCTGCCATCAGGGTGTGCAAACAGCAGCACCGAGCCCAGGCAACTCCTTGGGGCTGATTACTTAAATGTTTTTTTTTTTAATTTTTAAGCACGGACAGGCAGCCACATGCGGCCGGCCGGGTGGATGCCAACCCAAGTGGAAAACCCATGAAGTAAAAGGCATGTCCACCAGACCTCCACCAGTCCCCAGCCCTCAGCAGCTGACAAAAATTGCCAGTGTTTCACGTCGCCACAGGGACCCACCAACTCGGTGGGTTTCTCCTGCCACCACCCCCACGATGTGTAGGTGTGGGGTGCTCCCCTGAGCTGGAGGAGGGAGTGGGTGCTGGGGGAGGCTTGCACGCCCCAGCAGGAGCTGCACAGGGTGCAGGAGCACGCCCAAATCAAAGGCAGAATTTAATTAAGATTTCCGACGGGGCGAGATAGTGAAATGAGCAGATCTGGGCCCTCACTGACAGAGTCGGGCGACTCCCTCGGTCTGCATCGGCACGCCAGGCAGCATTTGCATCCCTAAGCAGAGCGGTTTTTAATTGACACTGTACTGGGATAACACCAGGAAGGGAAAGTGTAGAGCCCTTTTCATGTCTGGGCCCAAGCTCTCCTGCAGAGCCCGAGGCCCCCGGGTGCTGCCGAGGTCAGGGTGCTGGGTGGGCAGGATGTGATCCCACAGGGATGGAGCTGTGCTTCTTTCTCTGCACGCCCAGCACTCGGCATGGCACACGGGGAGGATGTGAGGAGGTCACAGCACGTTTTTGAAGCACTCTGGGGTAAACGTGAGCCTCTGGAGCAAGTCCCGTGAGCAGTTCACTCCTTGCACGCTCACTGTGCCCAGTGTCTTCCCTGGGCGCTGGCAAACTATTTGCCCTTGCATTTGGCCCTTCCCCCAAAACACTCAGGTGTCCCCTTCCCCAGGCATCTGCAGGGGGGATCCCACAGAGGGACCCTCACCCGCTGCCGCTCCGTGAGCACCAGCGCTGTGCCAGCGGCAGGAGGGGGAGAGGCAGCAGGGACACGGCTCGCGGGGGGGGGGGGGGAAACCGTTTGAGGAAACGACGCCAAATAAATCAGGCGGATTCATTCAGATCCGATTCTGCCCGGAGAAAGGGGCGCCTTTGTGGGGAGCGAGGCGGCCGAGCCAGCCGTCCACCTGCCCCGCAGCCCGCGCCGCCGGCTCTGGCGCCAGCGGCAGCAGCTGGCCCGGCCGCCCGCCCCGGCGCCTGCCAAGGGTGCCAGCGCGGCCCTAAATGCTCCCTTTCACAGCAGCACCAGGGGCTGGGGGGTGCTGGTGGCTCCTCGGTGGGGTTTGCGGGGTGCTGGTGAGGGCGCGGGGTGCTGCGCCCCAACCTGGCTTGGCTCATGCCGGGCGGGTGCTCCCGTCCCATCCCAGAGCTCTTTCTCCCCATTTCTATCTTTAACTACCCCGCTAAGGGCAGGGGGACGCAGGTCCCCACCATTTGCTCTGATTCTTGGGATGCTCCACGTGCCTCAGAGCCCTGGAGCTCCCCAGGGGGTTGGGAGAGGGGCTCGGGGGGCCTTTGATCCGCCCCACATCTCCCGTGCCCCAGGCACAGCTGAGCCCGCACGGCCGCGGCACAATTATGGCCGCATCCCTCCCGGGCGGCAAGCGGCTGGGATGGAGGGGAGAGGGGACAGGGAAGAGAAGTCACTGCTCATTTTGCTTCCCCCTCTGGCTGCTCCCGTTGTTCTCCTCGTGGTGTGAGGACCCGGAGAAGTTGGGGAGCCGGGACGTGCTGGGCAAGGAGTCTCCCCCTCTGCCCCGCCAGCTGTGACACCCGGGAGCATGCGCTGCTTCCGGAGAGGAAAATGACATAATTCATACCCAGAATAATTCTCTCCTCAGAGCAAACCCGGCCCTATCTCCCGGCTGACAGCGAGGCCCCAAACCCCTCTCTTGTTTCCTAATCTTCAGCTCAAGCCGTGAGAGATGGTGGGAAGCGGAGGAGAGGTCCGGGCCGGTGGTGTTTAAGACATGGATATTGCAAATCAGCGCCGGGCAGGGGGGTAACAGCTCCAAGGATGACGGAGTCCCTAATTACATATGCTTAGCCAAGATTTTTGGCAACGACATCAGAAAGGAGCTAAAGCTGCCTAATTCCTGCTTACCCCCAAAATAGCCCCGAGCAGACAGGGCTGAGGTGGGGACATGGCCTGGAGCCACTCCGGGGGCAGCAGCTGCGGGGGTGGCGTTGCTGGGGGACCCCAGACACCCCCTCCCCGAGTCACTCTGGCTCAGAGGGAGGTGGGGGGGGGTGGGTTTCGGTGCCGGATCCCCCTCTGCCCCCCCGCAGCTGCCCAGCTGCAGTGGGACATTTCCCACCGGGGCCGGGCTGGGGCTCGTCACCACGGAGGGGCTGCGCCTGGTTATCTCCCCAACGAGGGGCCTGGAGCCATCAAGATCTGCTCCAAACAATCGCTTCCTTTCCCAGGCACCTTCCAAAAAAAAAAAAAAAAGAACAAAAACCCCAACAATAATAAAAGAAAAAAAAAAAAGAGCTGACTTTTCCCAGTGCTGCCACATTTCCCCGCCTTGTAGTTTCCTGCCCCCACACATCTTCCTCGCCCAGGGATTGTCCCCAGCTGCCTTGCTCCAGGCCTAGGATTTATCCTGCTGTAAGCCAGTGCGGGAACATCCATGCTCAGACCTGTGGGACCGGGCAAGCAAACCCTGATGGGATGCCCTGGTCCTGCAATAGGGATGAATCCTGCACAGCAGGGACCAATCCTGCGTGCAGGGATAGGGCTGTCAGAGTTTTAAGAGCTCTCATGCAGCTCAGCTGTCATCTTGCCCCATGCCTCCCCCCAGCACTCCAGTGACTTTAATAATGACATCCCCTTCCCAGACATTTTCCTGGTAAAAGGGGAAACGCTGATGGATTTATGGGGCTGATTGCCCTTTCCCAGCTGCAGGACTCCTGTGGGCTCCAGTGGGAGCACAAGCAGCTTCAGGATGGCTCTGCAGTACGGTGTGGATGCTGTGCTTCACCACAGGGCATGGCAGTGGGGCTGCCAGGGCGGAGCAGAGGCTGTGGGTCCCATCCTGGGATGGCTGTGCTCCCCCTGTGAAGTGCTGGTTCCCAGGGCTGGCCTTCCCTGGGGAGCCCTGGGGAGGCAGATGCGGGGGCTGAACCCAAGCAGTGCCTTCTGCCACAGGGACCAGTGTGTTGGCTGTGGGAGGTGTCCATAATTCACGGCAGCCCGACCTGAGTTGCTGGTAATTGTTCCCAGAGTAGGGTTTGTCACTGGGGACGACGCCAGCATCCGTCCCCTGCCCCTTCCTGGCCCCTCAGCTTCACATCCTGCACAAGGCAGGGCTCGACCCAGGCACTGACCTCCTGGCTGCTGACGGTGATGTCTCAAGGTGTGCACGCTCACCTGTCCTTGCACACTCACCTGTCATTGCACACTCACCTGTCATTGCACACTCACCTGTCCTTGCACACGTGCTCACTCACACCCACAACACTGCTCTTCTCTCTCCCTGGCATGAGCAGAACAGGGGGATTCAGTCATTGCTCTGCTCAGAAATGTGAGATTTTTTGGGGGGACTTTGAGACACCTGCACGGGGTGTCTGCCAGAGGTTTGCTGGCTCCTGAACTCAGCTTTGCGGCCATGTGAGCAGTGTGGTTATGGGCACATCCAGACACGGTTTGGAAGGAAACCCTGAGGCTGCCCTGACTCCCAGCTATGTCACAGCACTGGCTGATGGACACTCTCCACCCAGGACCAACCTTGAGGTTTGCCTGCAACCCAAATGAAATGGGGCCACCAACACTCCTCCTTTTTGAGGATAACGCCAGCCTGGGAGAAGCATCTCCTCGTCCATGCACAGACCAAGCTTTGCTCCAAGCAGGCTCAGACTCTCCAGCTCTGTCACTATGTGAAGTTCTGGTGCTAAATCAGGCTAATTGGTGCCAGGGAAGATGAGCTGTGGGCCAGAGGGGCTCTGGGGCCGGCAAGCCGCAGCTTCCCCTCTCTGGCTGGGGTGGAGGGCTCTGTGCAGCGCGCAGGAAGTGTGGCTGATATCTCCCCCTGGGCACTATCTTTTGCACTCATAGTTTCCCATGCTGCCTCTGGGCGATAGGGCTGGGGCAAAGCAGGGGAAAAACACCCCAATTCCCAGCCTGGGGGGCTTTGTGTGTGTGTGGTCATCCCATGTTTGTGTGTCAGGTTGGACCGTGCACCTCTCTCCATGCTCGGAAGCAGCCAGGGGCTGCATGGCCTCTGTGCTCCTTTGGAGCATCCCCCTGGCTTAGCTCTACCCCACATTTTGTCCTTGGTGCCCAGGGATGAGTCCTTGGGCTGTAAAACTGCTTCTTCCCCCCCCAGTTGGCTTGTCCCCCCCCCTAATCACCCTGGGATGTGGTGGTGCCCTGTGGGAGGGCTGTGCCCAGCCCTGGAGTTTCCCACTGCAGAAGATTCATCTCCTGATGATTCATCTTCCCTCTTGCGGGAGCTGGACCCATTTGGGAAACATGTGTTCCTGTTTGGTTAGGGGTTTGGATGTCTTCTTGTGTTTTTCCCACTCTTCACAGGCCCTGCTGGTGTTGGCTGAGTTGGCTGAGACCACAGCAAGGCTTTTCCTGTATTTCTGGGGATCCTCTGAGAGCAGGACTGTGGCTGTGCAAGTTAAAGGAGTGCCTGTCACCCCCGCAGCAGGTTGGGATGCACCCACCCAGCTGAGCCACGGTGATGGGCTCACCTGCATCCCGAGGGAGCTCCCAGCTGCCCACAGCCACAGTTGGTGCTTTCCAGGGATGCAGAGGCAGGATCGGCCTCCTCCAACCTGCTGTCTCTAGTCAGTAATAAAAATCAGCGTTTTGAATCTGCAGCGTGGGGTGGGAGGGTTTTTCTGATCCCCCAGGCCAGAGCTGGGTGCCAGCACAGGAGTGGGAACACGGCCGGAGCCTGAGCCCTGTGGCACCAGCTGCTGCCCAGCTGAGGGGCAAACTGAGGCACGAGCTGGCAGGGTGGGGAAGTCATAGCCTGGCCCTCACCCCCACTGCAAGCCTGATACCTTAAGTGGTGTTTTTCTTAACCATTTGTTTATTTTATCACGTGCTCCCAAAGTCCCAGTTTTGCAAGCGGAGGGTCTTTCGTAAGAGGAGGGATGGGGAAGTTTTGCAAGCGCACAAAACCTGCACGTGCCTCCTGAAACTGAGCCTGACCTCGGGGCCTGGTGACTGCGCCTCTCGCTGCTGCCTTCCCCTTTCTGCCTGGAAAGACAAGGCTGAGATGTCACTTGGGTGTCACTTGGGCTGGACTGGCAGAGGGAAGAGCCATCCCTGCCATGAGTTTGCTTGGGCTCAGCTTGGCTTGGAAAGGGAGGGGAAACACACCTCTGGAGCAGCATGACAGGAAGCTGGGACATCACAGAGTGGTGAATGCAAAACCCCAGTGCTTTGTACCATCTCCCTTTGCTCTGCAGGAGCCTCTGTGCTCCTGGGCTGGGCGTGTGTGATGGATGCAACTGTGCTGCTGATCTATCCAAGCCAGAGCCAGGAATCTCCCTGTCCCCTATTCCCATGGCTCTTGCAGAACTACCTACCCATCTGGGAATGTCTCTGGAGCCAGTTCTTGCATGGAGCTCCCTGTTCCACGTCCCATCCTCCCACCATTGCATGGCACTGGGGAGCTGAGCGGTCTGGAAGGACTCAGTTACCTAATAGGAAGGGGTGGGTGTGGGTGTGGGTGTGATAAATACACGCAGATAATTTTACTTCAGGGTAAGTCAATAAATTACTAAAGAGCCTTTGATTGTGCTCTCAGTGGTGCATGTTGATTCAAAAACCTAAGACATTTAGCCTCAATTATGTCTATTTGTGTGTCTTTCCTGCCTCGCTTCTCCGCGGCGCAGGGGAAATAACCCTGCCTTGTCTGCGTTCCCACACCTCTCCCACCTCGGCTGCGCTCCAGATTTCACTCCTGTCCTGATAACCCTTCCAGCGGCGAGTGGGAGAGGATCAGCTCTTGGCATGAATCCTCTCCATCTTCGGCCAGCTTTCTGTGCTTGACCAAAAGGGCTTGGAGCAAACGCTCCCTGTGCATGAGGCTGGATGTGGCCGGCCCGACAGGCAGCAGCCGAGACAGTGGGATGGTTTTAGGATGGCCAGGGCTGTGGTTTCCCCCTGTTTCCCCTCTGACATGGTGCTGGGATGATGCAAAACCAGCTCCATGCTGCAGGAGTGCAAACTACATGTGTGGGGAGACCCTGGCCAGGCAAAAAGCCCTAAAGTTGGTTCCTTTCAGCATCTCCAGCCCAGCCAGCACCGCTCCCCGTGGGCTCTGGCACGGCACCGCTCGCTCCGTGCAGCCTCGTGTGCTGGGAGAGAGCTCCTGCGGGGCTGGATTGAAGTGATGCTCAGACCACACAGGTCCCTTAAGCCACCAAGGATTCAGCTCCAAATACAAGTTGGCACCAGCTCTGCTGCTGCTGCTCCATGTGCTCGGTGGCTCAGCTGGGGACGTGTAGCCACGCGAGGGAACAGCGCCGGGCGGGAGAGCTGCTGGTATCAAAGGAGTGAAAGGCTGAGCCAGGGATCAGCTCTGTTCTGCTCCAGGGTGATGTGCACCGACCTGCTCCCAATGCCACCGTGGTCCCAGGACACTGCAGGGCTGACGGCTGGAGGAACTGGCATCACTGCTTTTCCTAACTCGGGAATGCAAAGTCAGCCTCCAGAGCGGGAGGTCATGGTCAAAGCCCCTTTTGCGATGGATGGCGTGAGCTGTCGGAGCTGTGTCATTGGAAACGAGCTCCTTCCAATGGAAAGACGCTTGTTTCCTTCTGGGAAATCTCAGCAGAGGGTCATTAATCACCAGGCAGGGCAGCACTGCCTGCTCTGTGATGGGATATGGGTTCAGCACAGTGCTGATAGTGGATGTGCCATATGGCCTTCACCAAGAGCTCTGGGCCAGCTCTGGTGCCTGGTGCTGCTCCGTGAGTGTGCAAGCCGGGTGTGCAACAGGCAGTGGGATCTCTCTGGAAAGCAGAGGGCACCACTCCTGTTTCTGGCCTGACTACATGTTTCTGCATGCAAATTTGACAGTGGCTTTTCAAGTGCAAATCTCCTGTGAAAACAAAAGGGAGTCCCGAAACTGGAGCATTGAATTAAGCTGTTCTTGCAACATCTACCCAGATCCTCCTTCCTCGTGCCCTGCGCTGCAGAGATGCACCCAGCACCTTGCTCTTTGAGCTCTGCCATCTATTTTTAGCTTGTCTGGAGGAAGCACACATTTCCCTGCAGTAACACCCACCCTCAACAGACACTTCTGCTCGGCTGAGTTGACACACAACTTAGTCGAGTGTGCCCGACTGCTCGGGGCTTCTCATCAGGAAGGTCGGTGCCTGATGGGATCAGACAGGGAGAGGGAATGGCACAGAGACGTGGCCAGGACGTGCAGTACCAACACCAAGGGTCTGGCCCCCCTCCAGTCCCAGCCTGAGGGCAGGGAGGGACAGGAGTGCTGGGGTGTAGACATTTACATCGGCAGGTAAAATGTAATCCCCAAATGTTCCCAACATCCAACCTGGCTTCTCCCAGGTGCTCAGTGCCGTGGTGCTTTCCCCTGGCAGGGTGTCAGGCTCCTTGGGAAGCACCCCCCATCCATGGGCACCCCTGGGCAGGCTCTGCCTCGTGGTGCCTAAAGCCGGGTGCAGCGATGTGGCCGCGCTCAGGGCTCAGCTCCGCAGGGCACGTGGAGACACGATGCAGTGGGGCATCAGCTCCAGGGAGCTGGGTCACAACTGGAGCACCCCAACACGCAAACTGCCCCCCCAGCACCTTCCCACAGAGCTCATCGGGTGGGAGTGAGCAGGTTCCTGACACATCTGCAGGACGGGACGGTGCAGTTCGGGTGACACGGGGCTGTGGCAGCATCCCCAGCCTGGAGCGCGTCCACAGCCTGGGGCTCCACACCACACCACAGCCGATGAGTCACCACCCAGGGCTATTTTTACCCCCTGGGGCAGCCTCGCTGGGTCATTCCCGGTTCCTAATTGCTGTGATCAGACCTTCATAAATCTCCTCCGAAAGAGGAAGTCTGGGAAATCGAAATGTGCTGCTGCGAGCGGGGCGGGCTGGGCTGGGCTGCGGCAGCGCCGGCGGCTCCGCGCAGGGCCGGCTTTGGCCAGGGGACGGTGAGAAGGACGGAAAGCTCCGAGCCCTGACCTGCTGCCCTTCACACCTGGCACTGCAGAGCTCCCCACAGGGATATTTTGGCTGACATTTAACTAAGGCCACCACAGGAACAGCCTTCTTCCACCTCCTCCTCTGTTCCCAGCCTCTGCCTGCTTGCCTTATTGCTCCCAAGCTCCTGGTGCAGCCAAGCTGAGCCGAGCCGAGCCAAGCCGAGCCAGTCCAGGGGAGCAGTGCTGGATGGAAAAAGCCAACCCCTGATCTCTTGCCCAAAAGTCACACCACACCCAAGCGTCTGCAAAAGCTTCATTGAACAGTTTGTTGGCTATTTTTGTCATTGCCTCTGCCCTTCCTGGCCAGGGCTGAGATCAGAAACAGCAGTGCCATAATGGAGAGGATGAGATGACTGTGTCCTGGGAATGGATGGAGGAGAAAGGCTGGAGATCCTGCCAGCAGGGTGCTGGAGATATTTGGACATGTTATCATCATTGAGCCTTGGTGCTCTGGACTATCAGGGTTGGGTGCTGGTTGGACCCCATGGGAGGGTCCTGCTGATACTGCCAGGGTTTGGTAGTGGGTTGTGGGCTGAAAAGGAGCCACCAGCAGAGATATGCAGAGCACAGAAACATTGCCATCTGCTGACACGTCCGGGCACGCTGCGTTGGACCCCGCCACACCACGGGTCACCATTTCCAAAGGGAGTGGGATGTCGGCTGCTACCCTGGCTGAGATAACTTCTCCCTGGCTGGCAGCAGGGCAGGAGCACGGTGGGATGGTCCTACTGAAACACAGCTGTGGGAGGACTGGCTGTTTGGCACTGTTTGGCAACTCGTGACCACAGCGATGGGGGCCGAGCTCCGAGCACGGTGCTGCAGGTGCTCCCGCTGCTCACCAGCCAGGAGATGATGGAGGTCTCCCTGCTCACCCCAAAAGAGTTAATGAACCCTCACCCTGCTGCAAAGAGCGACTTCAAAGTGTGGGGCAGCATCCAGCACAGCAGCCTCGTGCAGACAGAGAGGGCAAGTCTGGGTAATTACAGCCTCTGATGCAAGTGCTGCAAAGGATTTGGGAAAACGTGCACTTGGCTGCAAAAAAGAGTTTTGATTCCCCTCATCTTGTTCCCCCCCTGAGTTCCCCCCTGGTGCCCTCCAGCTACAGAGCTTGGAGATGCATGTCTTGGACTGAATTTGCTTTGTTTCAAGTTCCCTGGGAATCTGGCACTGGTGTTTCCCAGAGGAAGGGTGCTTCCAGCTTCCCAAGCAGCAGGGCTTTGCCATGGCGGGCAGAGAGCTGGGAGCTCCCCCATGCTCTGGTCTGGGTCTGCAACCACCACCCACAGCCCCACTGGGGACCAGCCACCAGCCCTGCACCCCCAGGCTGCAAATTTAACCCTGCATGGGTCTGGCACCTCCTCACACAGCACTGGCAGGAGTGAGGGACCAAACTGCTGCCTGTGGCCAGCTGGTGGGCAGCGGGATGTGCTTCCCCCATTCCTGGGGAGGCAAGCACCCAGACACAGGCAGGAGACTGAGAGGCTGGTGCTGCTCCCAGTTTCTTGCAGAAGGAGACACAGACACAGGCAGGCGTGCAGGGACATGCTGGGGCCGGGCCACGGCCTCCCACCAGCACCTGTCTCGCAGCTGGATTCAGCCTCAGTGCAGGGACGGGGTCAGATGAGCAGCCACTGCCTCGTCCTCCCCATGCCCTCGCCCAGGGACCAAGAGATGAGTTCACATCACACCCCCCAGCTTGTCCTTCTCCAGCCTCCTCCCTCCTAGCTCGAGGATGCTGCTCCCCCAGCCCACCCCTGCCTTCCCCCCCGCGTCTTTGTTCATCTCCTCAGGGACAGGGGCAGGGCACACACCTCTGCTTTCCCACCACCCATACGGCCCCTGGCTGGGGTGCTGCCAGCAAGGGACAGGCTCATGCTCTGGGGGAGTAGGACAGGCTGGGGACAGGGTCTCAGGGCCATGAGTAGCCCTAAAGGCTCCCTGGAAGAGCTGGAGGGGTGAGCAGAGATTGGGGGAGAAACTGGGTTTCCCTGCCTGAAGTGGGTGCATTAAAACCCAGAGCTTTTCACCCATAGGTATCACTGAGGTTGTTTTCAGCTTGGTTCTAGGGCACAAAGGGGTCTGGGGCCATGCCTTCCTCATGCCCTGTCCCACCAGCAACCCCCTTTGCCAAGGGACCTGTGCCAGGCTGGGCAGTGGTGGTACCTCGAGACACAGGGACTGAGGTGGCTGAGGGATCTCTGTAAAGCCATGACTGCCTGTCCAAATCTGTGACCACCATGAGGATCCCTGCAAGTCCCCCTGGGACTATATGGGATCTGGTGCTGGTGCAGCTGCTCCAAGCTCCAAGCTCAGAGCAATCCTGGTCGGGTGGAGCATCCCAGGGGCACGTCCCAGACTCTCCTCTGGCAAAGCACATTTCCCCTTCTCAGCTTGGCCGGTGACCTGGCAGCAAAGGCAGTGTTTCACTCCTGTGTCAACATTTGGAAGAAAAGGGGGGGGGGAAATAGTAATTTCTGTCAAACGCTGGGAATGTGGATGTCCTGAAAACAAACAGAAGCTCTGTTTCTTCAGTGAAAGGCCGTTGTAAATCTGGTCGTCTGCCAAAAAGTGATAAAAATGATTGCTGTTCCGGCTCTAGAGAAGAGTTTTGTTGGAAATGTCACCCCCCACGCACTCTCCCCCCAAATCTCAGTTTTATGAAAACACCATTTTTTATCAGGAGCCTGGCAGGCAGATGTTTGGCCCGGGCCCCCATTGGAGGCCAAATGCCCCCAAACTGCCATTCCCAGCTCCCTTCGTGTCATCTGTTGATTGACAGCTGTCAGTCATCACTCTGGAGCCTGGATTCCTCCCTGCCCTGAGCTTCTGCAGTGGTGTTAGTACAGATATTCCCCAGGGAATGGTCATCCCACACCATTCCTGGGCACCACTTCCTACCTCAAAGTGATGTGCTTAGTGCCCAGCACAGGAGGATGAGGGATGAGCAAAGGGGCTGTGCCAAGGAGTCAGGCCACAAGTGTTGTAGCTTTGCCAGGATGAACCATGGTGAGTCACCAGGAAAAAGCCACTGTCCCTGGTCAGTGCCTGCCTGGCATAACTCCTGGTCCTGGAGATGCTCTCTGGAGGATGCTCTCTGGAGAATGCTCTCTGTCCACACTCTGGCTTGTTAAAGGGCAAGGGGAAGAACGGTTGCATCCTTGGATCTGTGAGCTGGACTTGTCAGGGCTCGTCCCATATTTATTTATGAGCAGTGGCAGGTTTTCAGTGAGTTGTTTTCCTGGTGTAATACTAAACTCCCAGCCTTTTGTTCCAAGGCACTGCCCCAGCTTGGGTACCTCAGGCCCAGCCTCACAATGCCCCCCATTTCATCCAGGGTGGCATTGATCCCTTTTCATGGAGCAGAGCAGGGCTGAACACATGAAGGCAGTTCTCAGTGTCCCCTCTACTCGTCCTGGCACAGCTGGCTGGGGCTTTCTATGTCAGGTGCTGTGTGATGGGTACCCTCGTGCTGGGCCACTGCAATGGTGGCAGGGACATTGGGGACCTGCCAAGCCCTCCAGCTGCAGGGCTGGGCACTGCCAGCACCACTGACTCACAGGGATGTGGACAGGCTGCTGCACTCAGGTACCTGCAGACCAGTTCTCTGCAAATAGTTGGTTTAATGGTTGGGTATAAATATTTCCTCTGCTCCAGCCCTGTTGCAGGTCTTTGCAGGGTCACATCTCTCATGGAAATCTTTTGGACCTGTCAGGGAACAGCCCAAGGGCTGGAGAGGGACCAGAGCAGGGTTACAGTGTGGCTGTGCAGATGTTTGAGGGCAGTGTAAGGGACTGGCCTGCCTGGGCTCTGAGGCTCACCTCAGAGCAGAACCCACTGATTTGGGGGTTCCTCTCCACCACCTCCATGCAGAACCCCCATCCCTCAAGGTCCCGGCTGGAGGAGAACAAGAGGAAAGGATTGATTTGGGATCAAGGGCTGAGGTGAGCTCATGGCCACGGAGCTGCACACCCCGGTGCCCGGGGGAGCCAAGCACTGCCTGCCGCGGGGACGTGCCCGGGCACAGCCGCTTCTCCGCCGCTTTGCAGGATGAAAATCCCACGGTGCGGAGCCTCCTCCTCCGCGGGGAGTGGCGGAGGGGGAGCTGGCAGGTGGAGCGCCCGGGGCCACAATTCCGGATCAAAAAACCACACGCGTCCCGGCTCCCGATAAGGAGGCAGGAGCGAACCCCCGGGACCCGTCGGAAATGCGCATTCGCTGGCAGCGCCGGGGGCGAAAAGCGCGTGCCCGCCCTCCGAGATGCGTGGTTGTTGTTTTTTTGCACACTCAGACATAAATAATGATAGAAACCACGTGCAGGTTCCAAATTAACTGATAGAACACCCAGTTACCCCGGTGGATTTAACTCCCCCTTTCCGGGAGCATCCACAGGTGGTGTGGAAGGATTGCTGTATTGTTTTCTTTGCCCAGAGTAGCTGCTCTGGACATTAATTTTGAAGCAGACTGTCTTTTTAGTTCAATTCCTGCTGTCTATAGCTCAGCCTCATCTTTAGCTGGGAAAAACTCCCTTTTTGCAATTGCAGCCTCACTTGGGCTCACGTGGGTCTGGGAAGGAGCAGAACCCCTCCACTTGGCTCCATCTGCTCCTGACCCATGTCCCTGTGGAAGCACCAACAAGATACTCCAGGATGATCAAGACAGCGTCCTTCTGGAGCATGTGCCTTTTAACACCTCTCCTTTCCTGAGTTTCATGTGGTGATGGTCAGGCAGGTAACAGAGAACAGGAGTGTGGCTGATTTTGGAGGGCCTGGGATCTGATAAAACCGGATTGCTGGAAGCATGGCCCTTCTCCCGCTATTTCACACCAACCAAGGATGTCTGATTGCATCCCTGCTTGCCCCACAACAAGCTCCTGCACAAGGCAGAGCTCCCAGCTGCATCCCAGAGCAGGTCCCTAAGCCAGACCCATGGTGGGAACCTGACAGCAGGGAGCCAGGGAGAGCTGGGGTCCTTCGGCCTTTATTCTAATGATAATCAGGCTGAATTCCTCTGGACAATCTCGAGGGATAGAGCACAGCAGTCAGGGAGCCTTCCCAGAGAGCTAACCTTGCTTCCAGGGGTTTCCCCTCTCCAGTGGGATCCAGGTGGGCACAGGGCCCTACTGGGGACCTGTCCTGGAGCTCCTGCCCACGTCAGATCCCCTGCATGGAGGCAGCATCCCTGGAGCACATGGTGGCTCATCCTCTGCAGCAGGAGACGGTTTATGCCCGGACATGTCCCACAACCTGCTGAGAAGGGAGAGCTGTGTTCCCTGGGCTGGTTTCTGTCTTCCTAGTGGTATGAATGAGTGCTGGTGGAAAGGGGAAGAATGCCATGTCCTCTCGGGAAGAGTCTGGTCCTTCCCAGCAGGCCAGGAGAGTCAGCCCCCCAGGATTTACTCTCTCAGTTGGTGCTAGAGCTGCTGTAAATGCAGACAGCCAAAGAAAGTGGGGGGAGTGGGCCTGCCCTGGGACCCTCTGATCCCCATGGAATTGTCATCTGGAGCTGAGTGGAAAGGTTATTTTAGCGCTTGTTTGAGAAGCAACAAGTTGTCTCTGCTGCTTTTTTAACCAGAGCCTCTGTGGCCAGTCCCAGAACCGGCTGCAGTGTGGGCAGGGAAGCAGCAGCTCCTGCTCCTTGCAGGCACCCTTTCCAGGGATGATCCCTGTCCATGGAGATGGATTGACACCTCTGGAGGACTTGTGATTTTGGTGTTTTGCTTGATTTACTTTCAAAGTCACTAGTTATGAGGGTCCATCCTGAGTAGCCTGAGGGCTCAGCCAGGCGCACTGGTGCTGAGTGGGGACTGGGACAGGGCTGCTGAGCCATATGTGGAGCTGTACGTGGCCTCTGTGGGTGCCTGCACCCAGCTGTGGGTGTGGGGGTCAGAATGTGGGGTGCAGCCCATCCCTTGGTGTGTCACTGGGTGCCCGTGGGCAGCGCAGTGCCGAACACGTGCGTGCAAGCCCGAACCTAGGAACCTGCCACGTGGAGGGATGGAGGAACCCAAAAATCCCAACTTCACCATAAAAATATCAATCATCTCCAAACATCCGTGCGATGCTGATCCTTCCCTCCCTGCCCGGTATTTTCTCACGCTCCGAAGCTGGCAGCAGACACTGGGAAGCAGTGTTGGAACTTGTCCTGCCGTCCCATCAAGGCCGTTTATCTCCACCATCGAGCCCTAGAGCTGGAAGAGCTGCAAGTAGGGGCAAGGCACACTCCTGCTTGCTGCTTTCCATTGCGTCACTTGGACACGGGCTGAGCGAACGCCCCGGGGCCAGATCCCACACACACCACCCTGCCTGGTCCTGCAGAGCACAGCAGTGTCTCGGTGGATTGACAGGAGTCACCTTGGTGATCCCCCTGAGCACCACCAGGATCCCTGCCTTGCCCTCCCAACAGCCTGCAAAGAACCAGCATGTGACTGCTCTGTGCCTCTCCCAAAAGTCATCATGGCCAGGGCTGCACACCCAGCGTGACCCCAGATGTGACCCTTGATGTCTGACAGGGATGGGGAGGCTGTTTGGGAGACACCTGAGGAGCAGAACATGGCCCAGGCCCGGCTGGATGCTCCTGCTGGGATGGTGGGGACAGGAGGGGATGGTGACACAGCTGCCTGGTAGGGGATGATGAGGCACCTGCCTCGGTGTGGATGGCTCGGCACCGTGCTCAGTGTGGGATCCTGCTGGGAGCGAGCCTGGGTAATTAACGCAATTACGAGGCAGGCTGCTCCTTGCCCCTCCCTTGCTGGCTCCTCTGTGAACCAATGGATTTGAAAACCCAGGTACCCTGCTCTGCACCCTCTCGGCCCCAGCACTCCCAGCCCCAGCTGCCCATGGCTTCCAACACAAACACCTGAGGTCCCCTCACTGAGCCCCCACGGGCACCAGCCCCTCAGAGCCCTGGCCCCTCACTGCCAGGGCTTGGCCAGCATGGCACAGCATGGGATGGCACAATGTGGCATGGCACCAGCCAGCTCTGGTGTGGGAAGGGGCAGTGTGGCCCTGGGGATGGGGATGCTCACCTTCCCCATCACACCAGCCTGAGGCATGTTCCTCCAATAGCTGTTCCTCACCTGGGCCATGTGCCACCAGCAGCTTGTGGACATGACAGCATGATGGTCTGTGCCACCAGGACAATTAGAACTAAGAATCTGACCCTTCCCACCTCTCACTGTGCCCAAGTTGAGGAGATCCCCCATCCCTCAGTTCCCAGGGAAGCTCGTGCCTCCATCCTGGTAGCTTCAGGTCAGGCACCGCCTGCCAGATGGATCCCCTTTTCCATGGAGAACCTGTCCCTGGGCACTGGCCAAGAACATGCTTTTATCAACAGGGGAAAAAAGAGCTCAGCAAAGCTTTGTGTGCAGAGGTTCCTGACGGAGCTGCACAGCCATGGGCACCACTGGCAATGCCCCCAGCAGGGCAGAGCTGCCCTGAGCCCGTGGGACTGTGATGCCACGCTGCCCTGGGGGCTGGCATGGATGGAGCTGGGGCTCAAGGCACGAAGCAGCACCAGGAGCAGCCGAGCCAAGACAGGAAACCCGCCTGGTTTCCTACGCACTCATCGCTCGGATGGTTTCTCATGTGTGGGTGCTCTGCTGTCTAACAAGAAGGCTGAGCTCCCCACGCAGTGACACCGAGGTGACACCAGCAGCGACACCAGTAGTGCCTCCCTGACCTCTTATTCCACCGCCCACATGCATGGAATTTACTGGCAGCAAACAGCCCTGAGACTGTCACTGCTGGGGCAGAGCAGCCTGCATTTGGCCCCGCACTCTCCTGCATAGACAGAGCTGTGCTGGGCTCGAGGTGGGGGTGGTTTGAGGGCTGGTGGTGAGGCCAAGGGGGCTGTGAGGGCAGGAGGAAGCTAGTTTGGCTTGTGCAAAACCCACACAGCCAGAGGAAGCTTCTCTTCACAAAGCCAAACATTAAAATGTGAAACCGTTTTTTATTTGATTTCAAGTTAATTAAAAAAACTGACACTCTCCATTTAAGGAGTATTGCAAGGTGAGAGGCTGCTTTTAAATGAAAAGTTCCAGCTGGTGCTGAAAGTGTTAAAAGCAAACACTCAAGAGTATTTGTCTTTGGCCTGCCTAGTACTTGTTTTTCTAACAGAAGAAATAGTTTTATTTCAAAATTACCAGAACCCTCTTGCTCCCCCGGGCCTGGCTGTCCGGGCAGGTTTGCTCTGGGGCAGGTTTTCCAAACCTTGGAAAAAACTGAGCCTTTAAAAAAACCCAAAAACACTCTAAGCAGTAAAAAAATAGGCAAAGCTGTAAATGCTTGTTGACTACATTAATTTCCCAGTTTGGTCATTTCCTGAGTGGAAGCCTGTGAGTGGCATCCCATCCTTGCAGGGCAAAGCACAGGATTCTGCTGTGGGGCAGTGACTGCAGGGCTGCCCCGGGGCTGCCCCATCCCAACATCCACACACCGTGTCGGCCACCTAACCCCGAGTCTGCTGGGCCTGGGATTGGATGGGCAGGAAGAAGGAAAAAAAAACCAACCCAAACCAGGCTGTTTTGATGGCAAGAACCCAAATGTCCCTCTGCACCCTGACCTTCATTGTGTGGGGAAGGAGGGAGCGACTGGGAAAACGTGATAAGGATTGCCAGAGGTGACACCGACGCTGGGTTTGAGCCACACGTGCCAGCACATGCAGTGAGTTTGTCCGTGCTCAGCAGCAGGGGAACGTCGAGTTCCGGCGTTTTGGGATGGCAGCGCTGGAACCAGCAGGACTGTGACAGGGATTGGGGCTGGAGGAGGGGGGCTCCCCACTGGCTGGTGCCCCAGAAGAAGTCCTGGTGCCCAAAAAAACCAGACCTCACTGGAGGAGCCAGGACTGGAGAACTGAGGGGGAAGGCGCTGCTCTGGGGAGCTGCTCCAGGGGAAGTCTGCAGCAGCTCTTCCCTGTCCCCAAACTGGGGGTGCCAGGGTGGGAAATCACTCCCTGGAGGCTTCCCTCACGTTGACCCTGCCCCATCCCTCATCCACAGGGTGCAGCGTTGTTCCAGGGGGCGGGACCCACTCACAGTGCTGGGAACGGGAGTCCTGGTCCCCCCCAGGGCTGGGGGGATGATGTGCTGTGCCACCTCCTGCTCCAGTGCAACACAAACAGCACAATTAGTGCCCAGGCTTAGCTGAGTGTGCTAATTTGGCACCTGGCGACTTGACCGGGCTAAAAAACCTGTTTACATTCGCATTCCACCGTGTTTGGTTTGCGATAGGAGCAGAACAGAAGGCGATGGATGCTGTGGGTTCTCGGCAGGCTTAGGGGGCTTTCCTATGAGAAAAGCTGTGATAGAGCCCTGGCAGGTGCCTATCCAGCTCTTCTTTCCCTGTTTTTTTTTTTTTATGTGTTTAGCCTTTACCCCATCCCAAATAAAAGGAGTGATTTAAAACCCTTTGCAATAAAACAATTCAAACAGAAGCCAGTTTGCAGCGCTGTGCAATGAGGGAGAGGGTTTGTGCTATTTGCTTAATTACAGGTTTTTGTTTGACAAGTACTTCTGGGTGAATTGTTTGCAAATAACAGGTGAGTTTATTCATGCTCAGAGTCCTGAGCCCTGAGATTAGAGCTGGGCTGGGAGATGGGAGGCTGGAGGGTGCTCAGGGCTGTGGGTGACCTCTGGAAAGCCCCTGTTCTCTGGTCCTGGAGGGCTTGAGGGACCTGGGATCGTGTGCTGGCTCCTTGCAGGGTTTTGTCAGAGCTGGGTGCCTTACACAGTATGGTCTTAATCACGTGCAGTTTATCCTTTTATAAATTGCAGACAAGGATTAACTAGTTTATGAAGTCTCTGTAAAATGCAGTCCATTAATGGAGGTGAGCAGCTGTGGGAAGCCTGGATTCAGCATGTCAGTCCAGGCCACTGACTCCCAGGTGTTTCCTGACCTGGCTGCAGGAGATAACACCTCTCCTCAAGACTTCTTCCCCACTTTATGATGCAGATAAGGGAATTTTGGGGTGTTGGAAGGAGCTGCCAGGTGTTCGGCTGATACCGTAGTGGGGAGTAGGTGGATTCATGATTAGAGGTGTCGAATGTTCAGAGCTGGGATGGACAAGGGATCTGTGTGACCAGAGCTGGTCTCAGTCATTGTTTGGGCCATCCTGCTGCTGATGTCCCAGCACTGGAGCATGAGGGTCTCCCCAGCATGTCCAGACTGATGGAAATGGCAGCTGCCCTGAGTGTGTGGAGCAGGGAAGTGACACCAGGCAGGGGGATGTGGCCTCAGCCAGGAAAAACAAAGTGTGGGCAGCAAACATGTCCCTGTAGCCGCCCACCTCCCTCTCCAAGGGCTGCAGAGAGCGAAGTCCAGGTGTTCAGATGGAAAAGTGTTCCCCAAGTGAAGAAATCCCAGTGTTTGCAGCCTCCACACCAGGGAAGAGGCACACCTGAAATTGTGGCCGTGCTGTGTCAGGACTGGGAAATGGAGACTGAACTGGAATCATTCCATCAGGAACACGTGGAAAGGCAGCAGCCACATCTCTCCCTCCCACCCTTCTCACTCTGCATCTGCCCAGACCCTGCTTGGTCAAGCCTGTGTGAGCCCCGGGGCAGGGTCCGATGTGGGGTGAAGGGGTGGGAGGCAGCTGCTGCCGGCCTCGTGCGGGATGCGAGTGTTGAACTGGGATCAGAGGGGCTGAACTGGTGTGACTCAGGTGTGACTCAGGGCCGAGTCACGCAGCACCCGCTGCACCCGCCGGCTGCTGCAACTGCGCCTCGCCTCAGCCTGCGCTCGCTCATTGTGCTGGGGGTGATCCGGAGCCGGCACGGAGCCACGGTGATTCCGAGCCATGATCTGGAGTGTGGGAAAAGCGCAATCGCTGCAAACAATCAGAGGCAAAGCCGGCAGCAGCACGCAGCGAGCCAGCGAGGAATTTGGAGACACATTCCAGCGGGGATGACAGAGGAGGGGCTGGGAGCTGGGCCGGGAGCGCAAAAAAAAAAAAAAAAACATGCTCCGATTTGTTTTGGTTTTGATCCCTCTCTGCAGGGCTGTCCCGCCCCGCTTGGCTTTCGAGTAAAGCCGCTGGGTGCTGCAGGCGGGTGGCACGGCTGGAGCTGGGAGCCCTGGATGGGCGGGCAGTGCTGCCCTGCTGGCACCGAGGTCAAGGGCAGCTCTGCTGTGCCCTCCCACGCCTCGGCCACGCTCCCCGTGACCGGGATCTGGGACATGGGGACATGGCTCCACCAGCCACGTGTGGCCATACCCTTCTGGCAACAGCTGCCACCAGGATGGCACTAAGGGCTGTGGCCAATAGCCCATGTGCCAGCAGCCACCCATGTGGCTCAGCACCCCCCTGCCAGCAGGTACTGCTGACTCCAGGCAAGCTGCTTCCTGCTCCGTGCCTCAGTTTCCCCTTCAGCCAAGAAAAAAGCACCTCTGCACCTTAGAGACCAGCAAGGCTTTGCCTTGGAAGGGACCAGCTTTGGGCACAGGGACATGTCCATGTGCACCCTGCATCCAGTGCAGGCAGGAGTGGTGGCACACAGGAGCCGTGGTGGCCCCAGCCTGGCGTCCCTGTCCCACTCTGCTGAGGGGCTGCAGCAGAGCCTGTGACCTTCCAGCTCCTTCCTTCCTTCCCTCCCCTCCCAGCAGCCCCTCCCAGCTCTTCCTGACCCACTTTCTCTATCTTTGCACTGCACAGTAAAGCAAAAGCAAAGTGGAGCAGTGGGAGTGGACGCTGGCAAGGTCACCAGCACACTGTGTGGTGACTGACAGCACTGCCCTCCGTGGCACAGGACAGGGCACGGGCACGGGGCAGGAGAGCTGGTGGTGCTGGATGCTGCTCAGGCTCTGATAGAGGACTTGGGGTCGCAAGGATGGTTTTCTTTTGCAACATGTTCAAGGCCGTGGCTGTCCCAGACAGCCCTGCACAGTCACAGTCACTGACAGCCCCATCATGTTGTTGGTGTCCACTCACCCCGCTGGGAAGGGAAGGTGTGGGGCAGAGCCAGAGGGCCAGGAATTTGGACTTCAGCTCAAAAGATTCACAGCCACCTCCACATCCTTGGTGCCCACCTTCATCCCACGCCACCCATGTTCTCCTGCCTTGCATGGGCACCTGGTGGGCAGAGGCTCCTTCCAAGGCCCAAGGGAGGGATAATTGGCAGAGTGTGCAGGGTGCCCTGTGCCATATTTCACTCATTGCTCCAGGCAGAGCAGCCATCCGGGAGCAAAAAGCATTCAATTGTTCACTGATGCTTTCCTTTGAAGCCCTCATTCATCCTCCAAGGTCTGTATTGATTGGGGACTCCAGGAAAGCATCTGCCCTTCTCTGCCTTCATCAATGACTTTCCCACATTAATCCACCTCTTCCCTTGATAACCACACTAATTACTCTCAGCT
The DNA here is from genome assembly GCF_036250125.1 of Pseudopipra pipra. Lineage (NCBI taxonomy): Eukaryota > Metazoa > Chordata > Aves > Passeriformes > Pipridae > Pseudopipra > Pseudopipra pipra. The sequence continues at coordinate 2,875,977 of NC_087568.1, forward strand.
AAGTTGACTCTGGCAGGTCAGTAGAGGCTGGGAAGAGCAACCTGCTCCACGGCCTGGCTGTGCCTTAAAGCTGCAGATCTGTCCAGTGCCAGGCCCCAGCACTGGAGGGAACTGGCCATGCTGGGAACATGAAGCCCATGGCATGGGTCTGACAGGAGCTTGTCAGGGGCCATACCGCAGATGTGTGCTGCTGAGAGAGGTGATTGCTTTCCATTTTTGAGGCTTATGTACCTCCAAGGGAATCAGTGATGACTTTCCATGGGTGGGGATCCCAGGCTGTGCCTCAGTAGGAGGCACATCCACACTCCCCGTCTGCATCTGCCCAGACTTGGGGGTTCAGTTCTGTGAGGGGCTTTCTCTGCAGGGCTGCAGAGTGTTTTAGACCACTGTGGAAGGTTCACACCCTTCAGCCCAGGGTGGTCTAGGCATGAGATGAGGTCTTTTCCATCTCTGCCTCTGCTTTTCCTTGAGGGGGAATGGGAGGGATGCAGTTCTTTGACCTCAGCCACGGTCGGGCCGAGCTGTGGCTCAGGAGCAGCCCTGCAGGAAGGAGCTGGGCAGAGGGAAACCTTTTTTGAACACTTCAGTTGATGGGGACTCCACCACTTCCCTGGGCAGCCTGTTCCAACGTCTTACCACCCTTCCAGTGAAGAAATTTTTCCTAATATCCAATCTAAACTTCCCCTGGTACAACTCGAGGTCCTGACCAGCAGGAATTGTCCTGTAAGGCCAGGCTGCTGAGAGCAGGGAGAGAAGTTCCTCCTGCACAGCCATGGCACCCTCCACTGGTGCCTGTGGGGACACGGGTGCCAGGGGACACTGGGGGGCTGTGCTGAGCCCCTCCAGCTGCCCTGTGGGGTCTGTAGGTCCCCCAGGCCACCCTGTGAGGACAGGACACCCCAGGCTGGCCCCCGCCAGGCCCTGGTGGCCATTCCTGAGGTGTAGCCGCCATCTAGTGACACACAGACAGGCTGGCCCCACTCCCTGATGGGTCCTCAGGGCGGTGCTGGCCTTGTCCCTGTCCTTGTCCCTGTCCCTGCCGTCCCCTGCTCCTCAGGGTTGGGCGAGGGGGCAAAGCCAGACCCAAGTAGGGAGCAGGAGTGGGGTCCCCTCTCCTCACCCTCTTGGGGTGAGGCAGTGCAGAAACACCAAAGTGCAAACCAGTGTTGGTTTATTTACTTATTTATTTATTAAACCATGGATTTGTTAGGGTTGGAAAAGCCCTCAAAGATCATCGAGCCCAACCACTAACCCAACACCACCATGTTCATCACCAAACCGTGTCCCAAAGTGCCACATCCACACGCCTTTCGAGCACTTCCAGGGATTGGGATTCCACCACTGCCCTGGGCAGCCCGTTCCTCCCTGAACACCACCCGTGAGCGCAACAGGACAAGCCCAGAGGAAGATCCCAACCCTGCGGATGCCCAACATGAGGGGCTCAGCCCTGCCCAGAGCCACCGGCAGTGACAACCAAACCTCTCCCGTCCCCAGCCATGGCAGCCCGAAGGCCTCCCACCCCATGCTGCTCCTCCACCACATTGAGGCCCATCATTATATCTTTAAACTCCCCATAATGTCCTCTTTCTGCCTCAAAAACCGAACAAAGGCAGTGGCCGTCCCGTCTCTTGTCCCCCCTCCATTTTCCTCCTGCTGGCTGCCGAGAAAAGGGATTCAGCCAGGCCCACTGCATGTGAAAAGCCCCCGCCTGCCTTGTGTTTTATGAAGGAAAATCTCCTTGGGAGAGCAGCCAAACGTTCCCAGCCTCCTGCTGGGTGTTTCAGACGGGCGCGCTGGAGGATGCGAGGGCACGGCGGCCCCGCGGGGTTGGGGGGAGAGCGGGGGGACAGGGCTGGGCTGCTGGGATCTGCAAAGGCTGCCATCTCACTGCCGTGGAGGATGAGACCAGGAGGTCACTGCTGGACTTGGGTGGCCAAAGACAAGTCTGTCTCTGCTGCCCTGAGAGAGGGAGTTTTGCTGCTGGGATGCCGAACTCAAGTGTGCATCCCTGGGGAAAGGATGTGGGAAGACGGGGCTGTGTGTGCTGTGAGCTGGGCACTGGGGCTGTGACACATGTGGGACCACGATTTCACCACGAGATGGGCTCTGCACTGCACTGTGCTGGGTGCTGTTCCTCTCCTCTCCAGAATTTCTCCATTATCCCCATCCTTTTCCTCTCCTTTTCCTTTCTCTTTCCTCCTGCTCTTCTTCCCACACTCCCCCCCATTCAGCACCTCTCCTAGACCACACATCCCCACGCATTAGAGACCTCTCAGACCCAGCAACTATTTCAAAGGCATCCAAGAGGCCCCCGGGGCTCCAGCCCACCAAATCAAACTCAAATTTGCAGCTTATATGCAAACATGCTGTGTGTGGACGCGGAGGCTCCGCTGGCACACACAGGCAGTAAACAGAAACACATGGCTGAGCCTGCAAGAGCAATAACCTCAGCTGAGAGCTGGGATGTGGGGAGGGATCTTAACCAGCAGCATCCAAAGGGGATGAATCACACCCTGCTGCAGCTCCAGGGGCACTGCCAGGCGCTGAGTTCCCATGCCCGTGTCTATGGCAAGGCTGTACTTGAGAGAGAGGGAGAAATAGGGGGAGAATGGATGTTTCTGCTCTGTAGCTGAACCGAAAACCACAAGGACAAAGTCAGACAGGCTCAGACCCAAAGAGAGAATCTCTGCCATGTTTCCTTTCCTGGTTCATTGTGCAAATGCTGCGTTGCACACGAAATTAAAACCTTCCTTTCTTTCTTGGGGGCCATTTAATATCCTTTAAAGGCTTTTTCTCTTTCTTTCGAGGCTGGGACCAATTTCTCAGGGAAAATGCTGCTCACCAAAAGCACGTTTTGTATCTGAGAACGACGAAACAAAACATTTAGCAGCTCCAGAATTAAACTTGTTATTGGCAAGCCTTGGTGCAAAGTATGTCAATGTTTTTATTGCATCCATCCTCCCTCCCCTTTCCCTGTGAAGCTGCTGCCTCAGTTTGACCCACGCCAGCAGACAGCTTCACACATTTTCAAACTTTGAACCTCTTATTTGTAAAACCAAAGGAACCTCAGCTCTTAAACTGTTCAGCTCCTGCTAGCGTGGCTCTCCCACTCCACCTTCCTGTCACCCGGAGATGCTGCTCCTCCTTGCTTTATACATTTTCCCCTCTAACATTTCCTGAAATGTGTTTTTTGGGGTTTGAAACCATGTCAAAAAAAAAAAAAAAAAAGAAGCCTCTGGACCCCCAGCACTCTCCCTGCTGGCTTTTGCACCCAGATGTTGTGGTGTGTGGCCCTGAGGTGGGGACCCAGCTGTGCAGCAGTGTGAGAAGGACATTCTCTGCAGAGCCATCTCTGCCTGCACTTTTCACAAGGGCAATGGGATACACTGATTTTTTTACACCAGAGCATACCTTTTTCCAGAATTTTTTCTTCTCCAAAGCAGACAGGGTGAAGGAGGGAAAACTCCTCACCAACACCTCTCCCTTTCCACCCTGCAGCCTCTCCCTTTGGAGAGCGGTGCCATGTGACACTCAGGTCCCAGCCCCTACATTTCCTCACTTCAGGGTTTTCCATCTGCAAAATCGTGGATGGCATCGGGAGTTGAGATGACCTCTCCATCGGGGAGATCTTGGATGCCAACGGGCCTTCCAAGTGCACGAGCAGCCACAGTGGGGTGTGCTTCTCCTTCCTAAGCCGGCAGAGAGGACAGGCAGGCACAGGCAGCAAGTACAGGCAACTCCCGCTCCGCCCAAGGCACCACGCACATGTCGCTCCCCTTCCCGACTCCTGGCCTTGCTTCCTCCTCCTCCTCCTCGCATCACGGTCTATATTTAGTCCCAGATGCTGCAAATCCTTTTGCACGACTCCCACGGAGCGCCTGGCAGGATCAGGGCTGGGATTCCTTTTGGGCAGGGAACACCCCGTCCAGTATTAATAACAAATAATGAGGGCAGTTCCTGGAGCACAAGATAATTATCCCTGCCACGCTGGGGGCTTCATTAAAGCTCTGCCTCCACGTGAACAAACAGGCTTTAGCCGGCGATGAGAATGATCCAAGGAAAACCTCCCACGGACACCAGAGGAGGGCAGAAGGAGGCAGGGGGATCAGGGCCCCACAGAGTCACTTGGAGTCTCCTCTGATCAGCCTGTGTGTCCCAGTTTTGTGTCGGAGCTCCTGCGTGGCCCTGGGGACGTGCCTGCCCTGGAGTGACGGGCGGGTGGCTTGGGTGGCTCTCAGCTGTCACGTCGTGCCTTGGGCTGCAGCCACAGCCCCCTTGTCCCATGGCTCTTGGGGAACTCAGGCTCTGTCCAGCTCCTCCTTTCCAGGGATGCCTTTGGGAAAGTGTTTTCCCGCACCACTTGTTCACAGCAGGGACAGAAGAAAAGGGAGATAAGGGGTCGCACTGGGTGTCTCCCTTTCCCCTCCACATCAAAGCCCCGAGTTTATCACCAGGTCCTGGCTGAGAGTGGGGCTCCTTTTAGACAGGCTGTGAGGGGAAGGGGTCAGGGTCTGTCTCACTTGGTGACTTGGCCAAAGTCTGTGGTTTAATCACTGAGCAGCTCTGTCAAAACTGTTCTGCCCCCCACCCGATCCCCTTGAGTGACCAAACCTCACCAGGGACCTGCTGCTGGGGCCCCATTTCCCTGTGGTGACAGATGAAGGGTCAGGTGACAGATGAACTGTGGGTCCAGGTGAGGTTGTGGTTGTAAGTGAAACTTTTTCCTTCTGATTTGAAAATGGGATCGTGGGAAGACCTGGAGGCCTCCAGCTCCAGAGGCCCCTCCGGCAGCCGGGAGATGGATGGGTTCAGGGTGAAGAGGAGGCAGCAGGGGGGAGTTCAGCCCATTTAGGAGGAGGATGAAGCGCAGCAGGGGGTTAAAAGTCAACCTCTTTCCTTCTCCCAGCTCCTCCAGGTCAGAGGGAGCTTTCCAAGGTTATCAGCTGGGGTCAGACACTGGGAAGGGGGTAGTGAGGGTCTGGGGGCCTGGGGCACCAGAGCAGGGGGGCTCAGCCCCACTCAGTGAGAGCCACCCCTCTGCCCTGGCTGCTGCCTGCAGTGGTGACAGTGGGACAGCGGCGTGACCTGGGGGTACAGTTACCATAACAGGCATCCTTACACTGCTCCCTGACAGCCTCCTGGGAAAGGGCACACACAAATTCATGGGTACAGGTACACTGAGGGGGGACCAAATCTCCCAGCTGGAGGAAGCAGGACAGCAGAGAACACTCTGTGCAATCCGTGTTGCCCGTGGGCTCCACACATGGTCAGTGAGGACCTGGCTCTGCTATCTGCAATGCTGTACAAGTGCCCTTGAGGCACAACTTGTGCCCTGAGTCCTTTGCCTGAGTTCTTGCTCCTCAGCCAACCAGCCCAGCTCCGGGAGAGGCTCTGTGGAGCCCTCTTGGCTCTGTGGGTGTGAGATGAGGCCCAGACTCTGCTGCAGTTGCCCTGTTTTGATGTTGTTAATGTGACAAGTTGGATTAATTGTGTTTGGAGAAGGCTCTGGCGTTCCTTCCTTTTTGAGGGCTTTTACTTCAAAGGAAGGCAAACAACGAGAGCATCTCCCTCCCTGAAGTGCCTCGGGTATCATGTCAAGGCAGTCTTTCTCTGCTGAGCCCTGGGATGTGTCCTACCCTCCCAGGGTTTGCCAGAGACAAACAACCATGAGGGAGCCACAAGCTTTCTCATCAGTGCAGGGATTGGGGGCTGGCTCGGTCCCACACACCTCACGGCCCAGGAAAGATGCTCCAGGATTTCTGTGAGCATCAAAACTGTTCCTACACGGATGGCTATCAAATCTGAGGTCTGACAGCCATGCCAGAACATACCTGGAGCTTGTCTGCTTCCCATGTGGGAGCTCCCCATTGCCCACGGGACTTGGTGTCCCCCCAGCTCTGCCCCAACACACCAGTGAGCAGCTTCTGTCCAGCACTTTCTCTGGAGAGCTCGACCTGCTGGCTGTGACCTGTGAGTCTGGAAACTTCAGGAGAACAAACTGGCTTTTTTTAAAGTCCTCAAGAGGCGGAGAAGATGTTTCACACTCCTGCTGGGTTTGTCCTCACAGTGTTTTGGAGTGTTTGGTAGCAAAGTAAGGCTGTTACAGAGCTCCCTTCACATCTGTTTCCTTTGTCTGTGTGTCTGTCAAGAGTCTTTTGCCCCAGTTTGCTGATTTTGTGACAATGGCCTTCAAATCCCCTCTGGAGAGGACGGCAGCTGCGAGAGAAACACTCACCTGCACTGGCAAAGAGGAAAAGGGTTTTAAAGCTGGGGGAAGTGCTACTTTTTATATAAAAAAACCCAGGGAGCATTGCCCCATGGCCATGGAGGCACCAGGCCCTGCTCGCTGGCAGCATCATGGGGAAGATTTGATATTAAAAGGTGCAGCAAAATAAAGAGCAAAAGTAGGAACAGGGAGTGCACAGCACTCCCCTCCCTTCCCTGGGGAGTTCACTTCTTATCTAGCCCCACTCCCGTTTCCTACTGGGATAAACCAGGAATGGGTGGATTTGGTTTCCTTCACTTTGCAATTGATGTGGCCCACCCAGACCACCCCACAGATGGGGAAGAGCTTCCAAATCTTCTGTCAGGGGTGGGTTGAGAATCAGCTGCACTCCAGGGCCACGGCTGCCACGCCGGCACAGGAACGCTCTGGAAAATTCACTTACCAGGGCCTCTTCATCGGAAGAAAAGTGGAGGCACGGGGGGTCCAATTACAATGTCTTTAACATTTCTGAGCTCAGCGGGGCCTCGCTGTCTCACAACTGGGTCACGCAATCAGCCCCGAGCTGCAATGTCAAACTGGCTCCAGGATTAAGTGTGTTGTAACTGGAGCTGCGAGCCCAGTGCTGGGAGAGGGAGACTTTTATCTGGCTGTGATTGCGCAGTGGGAGCAGGGGTGAGCTCCCCCGACCTGTGCTCGGCAAAGGGCTCGGCCGTGCGTGGCCGGAGGATGGCTCGGAGCACTGGCCGGAGCATTTGTGTGGCACCATGTCCTCACATCTACTTTGTGGGAGCTGAGCCCCTTTGCAGAGCTTTTCATGATGTCTCTGAGGGACAGTCTGGTGCTGCTGGGTGGCCTGGCCAAGCGCTGTTGGGGGAAAGGGAGATCTGAGCTTGCAAAGCTGCTCTTCAGCCCCGAAATAAATGGTTGTCACAGCCACCCTTTTGCAAGAAGGGACACAAGTGTCGAGTCTGCCCGATACTGGCTGAACTGGTACCCACTGCCCTTGTATTTCCCCCCTTCCCAGAGCCCTGCTCATGTTTCTTGTCCTCATTGCAGTAATGTGTGTGTGTGGGGGGGGGGTTTCCTGCGGTGAAGTTGCTGGGGCAGACCTGGGTTTGAATTGTCCGTGGAGGGTTTTCTGACTCTTGACACTCCCATACCAGGAGGACAATGAAGCAGAGCTGGAGTTGAAATGTCACGTCAGCCTAAGACAAAGCGTGAAACACCCATCATTTTAGTTTGATCAATATTTACTTTACACTTTGAAACCTTGAAAAGTTAGAGCAGCATCATTTCCTAGCAGGGATGAGAGGTGGTGCCTCTCCACAGTGAGTGAAAGGCACCAACCTGCTCTGGCTGGGCTGTTTCCTTAAACACGTGTCCATGATGGTTGGCACAGCCTGGGACAGGGAGTTTGGAGAGAGCTGCTTTCCTCTGCTCTCACCAAAATCCCACCTTCTGCTCGACATTTTGGGAAGCCAAACCTTCTTGCCTGTGCCATGGGGGAAGATGTGCCAGAAAGGGACTTTGAGGCAGCACTGGAGAATGTCCTTAAAGGTGTGCAGGGAAAGCAAAACCCCTGAGCTTTGGTCAACCTGGTTCTGTTTGCTAGAGCCAAGGAAGAGATGGACCTGCAGTCGTGGGGAAGGGCAAGTGAGAAAACAACCCTGTTGTCTTGTTCAGAACGGGGCAAAAAAAAAGGGTCTGAATCAAAGACTCGGCTTTGCTTTCCCGTGCAGGGCTTTGCTTTGTTCTGTGGCTCTGCTTTCCCCCGGGCTATCGGATCCTCTCCCCCGAGGCCCTGGCAGCTGTGCCGGCTCTGGAGGCACCGTGTGACTATTGTGTCTGCACAGATGGACAGACAGACCGGCCGCGGGCTCAGGCTCATGGGGCAGCCCCGAGCCCAGCCCTGGGGCTGGAGGGGCGGGTTGTCGCATCCTTTCTAGCACAGTCGCCGGGGTCAAGGACTGCGGGGAAGCGTGATCCGTTGTAGTAGGAAAACAGGAAACGGCGCTGGTGGCAGGAATTTGTTCCGTTTAGCGTTTCATGTCCCAGCGAGGTGTGGGGCCGGGGCTCGTTGCATCACGCTGCCGGAGGCCGGGTCTCAGCAGCCACAGGCTGGGCGTCCCTGGTCCCCCTGTTTTAGCCAAGGTGTCTTTGTGGGGAGTCCTCACACTCCAAGGGAGACACTTTGGGTGCCACAGGGTCTGCCATCACCCTGGATGTACCTGCTTCCAGTTCTGCTGGGGTCGGGGCACTGGGAATGCCACCAGGGAATGGGTTAGAATGTATCCAAGCAGAAAGCAACGCCCATTCCACGTGCTGCTGCAATGTAGATGTGTCCCACTGATGCTGACTCCAGGGCGGGTGCACGATGTGGGCCCTTGCCCCGTGCTGTGCCCTGCATCTGCCAGGGGGCCCTGGGTGCCCCAGCTCATCACAGGGATGAGGGGCTGATCCAGGCAGTCTTTGCAGTGCAGAGTGACTCTGGAGAAGGGCCAGGGATCAGGATCTTTCATGGCCACAGTGCCATGATGAGGAGCAGCATGTGGCAGGTCCCGCAGGACATCGTGTTATCTGTGATCAAACATCTGTGCTGTTACACCAGTGTTTAATCTGTAAAGATTAAACAGCTGCAGGTTTTGATCCGGGATGTCTTCCTGTGCAACGGGTGCCTGAAATCCCTTCTGCCACTGGGATGCTGTGGTGGGAAGTGCCAGGGCTGGATTTCTGGGTCCCAGCTCTAAACTGCTAACTGTGGGTGCAGCAGCCTGTCCTGTGGCTGCTCAGGTCCAGGCAAGCTGTGTCTGGGGGAGCAGTGACCACTCAGAGGATGGGCCCTTGGACTCCAACACTGGCCCTGCTGCTCAGGCAGAGAAGCTGTGGCCTCTCCAGGGCTGTAGCCCGGAAAGCCCTGCCTTCGCCTGCTGATCATCTGCCAAAATGCCAAGTGGTCCTTGTGTAAACTGTGTTTTGTGTTCCCGGGGAAACAATGCTGCTTGCATTGTTTGGGGCTGAAATAGCGTCCTGGAGAGCCTCAAAGCCCTCAGAAAGCTCTGGCTTTCTATAAATACAGAGAGGCAACTGGGAAGGGGGACTGGAGCTTGCGACAGTCGCTAGAAGGAAGGTTTCTGCCCATCTCCAGGTTGTGTCACACATGCTTGTTGTCCGGACCACAGGGAGCCACAGCTGAGGCGCAGCTTAGCATCCTCTACACGTGGCCAGACGCAGGTGAGCTGGGAAGGGCTGTGCCTGCCTGGCAGGGCCTTTGTGAGGCTGCTGGCTGCGACCTGCACCCTCCCCGTGCACTCACGGGCACACGCACACGCGTCCCGCTCCCGGCCCCGTGCGCCCCAGCTCCCGTTTCCTCCCCGCGGCAGCCGCGGCGGGCGGGATTAGTGATTTATTAATGAAGCAGAGTGACTGTGCCGCTGGGGCGTGCCCGGCGGAAATGTCTGCTCCGAGAGATTGGATAACCCTCTGGCCTGTTTCCCCTCGCAGCCTTCAAACGGCCGCGGCTCCCAGAAGCACCATATCCTTTTCCTCTGGCTGCCAGCTCCCTCCCTCCCTCCCTCCCTCCCTGGGGCAGGCTGGCTGCCACTGAGGGCACGGGGCGCTGCAGGGACACCCTCGCTCTCCACTCTAGTGCCTGATCAATGGCACCAGTTACAGGATCATTTCTTGTTATTTGGTTGCCACAGGACCCATAATTAGTTTATTATCATCCATGGAGATAATAGATGTTGCATTCCAGTTGCTCTAGGAGTAAAGCTGTGTTTAACTCTGGGGAGCTCCAAAAGTAAACAACCAGGGAAGAACTGGCTCAGCGAGCAATTGCTCGTGGGCTGAAACCTTTCCTGGGAAAACTGAAGCCAGAAGCAAATATTTATGACTGACCTGTAAACACCCCTGAGGAAGGTTTCATAGAGGGAACCATCCCTGTTGTGCCTGTGCACCCTCTGGTCTGACACCAGGTGGGCTCTGGGCTGTGAACACCAGGACCTGCCCACAGGGTGCTTAGAATCATAGAATCATGGAATGGTTTGGGTTGGAAGGCACCTTAAAGCCCACCTTGTTCCAAACTCCCTGCCATGGGCAGGGACACCTTCCACTAGCCCAGGTTGCTCCAAGCCCTGTCCAACCTGGCCTTGGACACTTCCAGGGATGGGGCAGTCACAGCTTCTCTGGGCAACCTGTGCCAGGGCCTCCCCACCCTGACAGGTAAGAACTTCTTCCTAATATCCAATCTAAATCTCTCCTCTTTTAGTTTAAAATCATTCCCCTTTGTCCTATCACTATCTGCCTGTGTTTCCAAGCACGGAGAACTGGTGATCAGCAGTAATGCAGTGTGTCCCCAGCGTGGCTGAAACCCTGGGCCGTGGGGTGTGGAAGGAATGTGTGTGCACCCGCACGCACATACGCAGCCTGTGCATCCCGTGGCAGATCCTGCCCACCTCCATCAGCACAAACTGCTTCCAGGAAATGAGCTGGGACAGGAAACAAGCACTAATGAAGAATCCCTTGGTGAAAAATATGTTTCTACAACCATTAGATTATTTTGTCCTTGAGAGGCAGGGGAGGAGATAATAAAACAGTTTCACTGCATTCCAGCCTTGGCTTTGGGGGCACTGATGCTGTGCTGTCCAAGGGCCCTCTCTGGGGGTGCCTAATCACCCCCTTGTTCCTATCAGGCCCCACCTTGTCCCACACTGCTGTGGGAGTGAAAGCATCTGCTGTGGGGCTCTTCCTCTGCAACTATGTGCATTGGCTCAGGTCTTTACTGAACAGAGAGGTGGCCGTAGGGTAACCATCCAAAGAGCCAAAGCCAGAGCCCGCTTTGAGAAAGAGCCTGGGGAAAAATACATCCTAATTTAAGTGATGGCATGCTCCCTCCTTTCAGATCAGAAGGGTCCCTGTGGGGTTTGTGCAGGGGATGTGTGTCTCCTGCCAGGGACAGCAGTGCCTGCAGGTTACCCCAGCTGGCTCAGTGGGCACCACAACAGGGACACACAAGTAGCAGGGACTGTCTCAGCCATGAGATGTCCTGTGAACATCCTCCAGGCATGGGCTGGGGCATCTATTGAGGTTGGAGGGGACCTGTGCTGTCTTCTTGCATGTCTTCTGCCCATTCCCGTGGCAGTTCCCAGCCCGAGACTGCCAACTGTTCCACACCCTGGGGTGCCTGCAGCACCCACATCCCAGCTGAGCCCGCCGCTCGGCATCTCCTGGGCGGCCAGCAGCAGTGACATTCCTTTAGAGATGGGACGTTTCTGCTCAGGAAGGCCTGAAAAAAGCCAGGGACAAAGGGGGGAAGTGATGGTGGCTGTGTCTGGAGTTATCTTGCCGCTGCACTTGCGGGGGCCGCTGAGTGACAGCGCTTTTCTGTTTCGCTCCGGAGAGTCAGGAAACACTCATCTCCGCCGGCTCCCTTCCTGCCCTGCCTCGCCTGTGCTGTGGTTCTGTGGGTCTGGGAAGGGGGATGGAGCCCACCAGCCTTCCTGGTGGTGCCCAGTGCCTTCCCTGTGGGTCCCTGTGTCAGCACATCCTAAATCTCCTCAACCAAAGTCCTGAAGCCAGGTGGGCTTCTCCTATGCGGAGCATAGCCAGGATGGCAATGGAACATCGATGCCTTTTACCCAGACCAGCTTGTTCCAGCAGGTGGGAAATTGGTCAAACAGCTCCAGACAGCTTGGAAACCCCCAAACCAGCTGCTTTTCCACTGATTCTTCACTCTTTCAGTTCATTTAAATCAGATCATTTCTCTGACTCGGCTCCTCAGCAGACTCCCAAGAGAGGAAAGCCCGAGGGTGGGAAAAGGCAGGGAACTGCACATGGTCCCCTGGCTGGTGGGCATGGGAGCCTGGGATGGGAGATGCACCATCCTGGCCGTGCCACTGAGCTGCAGGAAGCTGGCAGAGAATCACAGCCCCACTCCTGCAGCCAAACTGGCCCTGGGATGGCTGCACAGGGAGGGGATCCCCCAGCACAGCCTTCGTACAGTTTCCTCAGCACAGCCTTAGTACAGGGTGCAGGACCATTGTATCCTCTTCCCTCAAATGGGAAGTGAAAGAGCAGTGGTAAAAGGATGTTTAGCTTAACCCTGTCTGCTTTGGAGTATCCTGTGATGAAATGTTGCTTTACAGCTTCTTCCAGAACTTACTCCACTCTGGATGCCAGTGATGCACCTGGGGCTGCAACAGGAACAAAGGAATCTGTTTTCTCTCCCTTTAGGAGTGAGAGAATCACACTAATGTTTTCAGTGGGAAGGACTAGTTTTTCCACCATGGAAAAAAAAGTGTTTTCATTTTGCTAATAATATTTAGTACTTCTCGAGCCAAAACCAGCCCCAGGGGCGTTGGCTGGACTGAGCTATGGCTTCTCCCACTCTTGTGCTGCCCCTGTTTCAGCCACACACACAGTCTGGTGTCACTGGTCCCTTGGTGCCAGTGGTGGGACAGGAATGAGGATTTCTCCTGCCTGTGTGCTTAGAGCCAGTGCACAAACCCCAGGTCCTGCCATGGAGACCTGAAGGAAGGAGTTTATGCAGCACCACAAGCACGACAGGAATCTGGTTTATCACTAGAGCTGGTTTAACTCTCCCAGGCTGTCCTGGTGTTTGAGGTGCATTTCAGCTTCTTTCAGACATGGATGTTTTATAGCTCACTTGTCAGCCAGGTTCTCTGCCAGCACTGCCCACTGTGGTTTCAGCCCCTTTTAACACTTTGACAGCCCTGCTGGGTCCTGTTTGCTTTGCTGTTTGTCCCAGGCTGGGGTGGGCAGGATGTGCTACACCACGAGGACCTGCTCTGATGGTGTGACAGGGATTTTAGGGGTCCCATTTATGGGAGGGTCTGTCACCAGGCCCTGCTTTCAGGCACTGAAAACACCATTGCTGGAGATTTTGCTTCTCTTTTCAGGCTTTTAAAAATTATTCGAAAACACAGAGGTTTCCACAGTGACTTACAGGTTTGGAAATGTGAGTGGTGTGATTTTTAATGGGGGTCAGAGAACTGCCAAGTTTCAGATCCAAAATGGAGATGTTTGCTTGGGCACAGACTGGGGCACCCCTAATCCCACCACATCTGGAGATGGCATTTGATCTCCTTCCCCTGGATGGATCCACTCGGCTCCTTGTGATGGAAATGTCACAGTCACTGCCTGCAAACCTGCCCCAGTCTCTGAGCTGAACAGTCCTACAACAGATTTTTCTAGGGCCAAGTTCCTAAAGTCCCGCAAAAACAGGGCTTTGTCATGGAAATGCTGAGACGACATTAATGGCAGTGTCCTGAACGCAACTCTAATTAAAGAGAGGAAGGAGAACTGAAGCAGGATGTCCTGTTTGGCTGCCCAGGATGGAAAGCTTGTCACAAATAAAGTGCATTCTCGTACTTTGTCTCCGTCCCTCTGCACAAGGCTTTCCCAGATTCTGCAAACGCTCGTTTTCTTATCTCTCCTGGATTCTTGTTTCTTTTCTTTTGAAACAGCTCCTCACAAGAATGTTTTTTCTCTGCCATATTCCCCACCGAGCTCTCAAACTCCCCCATCACATAAATGTCATCTCAAACACAAAGTGAATGTGCTTTTTATTCCTTGAACAAAATCACTTGGGCACAGTTGCTGGTTGGCTCTGTGCAAAGAAACTTTCCTATTAATGTTGCAGAACAAGCCCTGGTGAGTGAGCAGGGACAGGCAAATCAAAGCTGGGAGTAAGATGGCAAATGTTTCCTTTTGAAAAGAGGCTTTCCATGGAATCAGCCCAGGGTATGCCACAACCAATCTCTGAGCTGCTTCCTATGGTGGAAAAATAAATCAAAATCAAAACAGAGAAAAAAAATAAAAGAAAAAGAAAAAGAATTCAGAAATTACAGAGCAGTAATTTTGCTCACTGTGTGCCACAGGATTCCTAATTCACCCATTTTTGTACTCATATGGAACCTGCTGAGTGTTGGTCACTTCGTAGCTGGGACTAATCTCAGTAAAGCTCAGGTTTAAGGCTGACACTTGAACTCAAAGCACTGTCCCAGCAGCGCTCTTCAGCAAATCCAGGATTAACAACCTGGTGTGTTTATGGAAAATAAGATGATCCAACCTGAACTGTTCCTTTGTGCAGCAGGAGGAACTGGGCACGTGACGATGTCCTGCTCCAATGACTCCATTTCTCTGCTGGTCCCGATGTTATCGCTCCTGCTGTGACACTGGCTGTGGTGCCTGTGCTGCCCTGCTGGTTTGCTCGGAGCACAGACCCTCTCTGGGCTGGTGCCAGAGAGGCAGCAGCTCCAGGGCTGGTGTGAAGGCTGGATTTCTATGAATAAAGCAGCTGAAGGCTCCCTGCTGGGCTGGCACAGCCTCCCTGAGCCTTGCAACCTCCAGGAGTAGAGGGAAAATGAACTTTTGCTGCTCAGCTAAAGTTGGGTCATTCCCACCAATTCTCCTAGGCAAGTTTATCCTCTTTGTTGGGGCACTGGGGTGACACTTGGGCACCTGGATTGGGGTAGAAATTCCAGTGTCTGCTCAGCCCTGGTTGGGACTGATTCTGCTGCTTCTGATGGGCAATCAGGGGCTGGGGAGGGAATGAGCCCACTCCGGCCCCGTGGGGGACTTGGCAGCCCTGCAGGTGATGTGGGGCTCAGGGCTCCTCTCGTTACACCTCCAGCTCTGCCACTATCCCTGGCCTTGCACAAGCACTCAGAACCCTGTCACAATCTGCCCTACCTCGGCATTCCCGCCTGGTCCCACCACAACAGCTCTTGTCCCCCCAGTCTGGCCTGGAGTCCCAAACCCGGTGCCGTGACTCTGCTAAACCTGCCCTTCCTGTGAGGGGAACAAAACACCTCCTGGTATCCAGACCTAAACATCCAGCTGGGCTCTCCTGGACCTTGTGCCTTTCCCTTGTCCCTCTGCAGCCCTCCCACACCCCAGGGTCCTGCTTGGAGGGTGCATTCCTGAGGAGCTGTGTACACATCCCCTGCATGGCTGGCACGGCTCTGGGAGCGTGTCCCCGACACTGGGCATCACAAACTGCTGCTGTCACAGAGACTGGGGGAAAGTTTAGGCCTCCTCATTCCTGCAGGTTAATGAATTACCTTTATGCACCATGCACACCCCATGCTGAGAGCTCAGGGGGGAACAGAAATAAGAATAAAAAAACACGGGGCAGGCAAATTCCCATGTGTTTTGTGCACTCTAATCCTCCCCTTCTCCATACACCTCTCACAATGCTGCTCTGCTCACATCCAGGGCTGGACATGGGGTGGGCTCCCCACCTTGGCTCCCTTGATGTCAACAGACCCATGAGTAGGACCTGAAACCTTAATCAGGCTTCAGCTGGGGGAGTTTGGTCCAAAAGTTTTGGTAGCAAAGGGTAAACCAGCAGGTTGGATCTGGCAGCAGTGGCGGGGTGAGGGAGCAGAGCTGCTTGCACAGGGCTGGAGGTGACACCATTTCCTCATGCACTGAGTCATCCCAGCCTCGGCATTTCCAGATGCACCTTTGCCTAGTGCCAGGCTCTGCAGACGTCTGACCTTAGCAGAGATGATGCCTGATCCGTTCAGAACCGATTGTGTTTGTCCCTCAAGGTGTGTCTCTGCTCTGGGTTTGTCCCTCTGAGCGTTGGCCGGGGCATCCCTCCAGCTGCACGCACCGGGGACGGACAACTTCGGGGAAGAAAGGTGGAAGACTGCCAAAATATATTTGGAGAACCACAGATTTAGTCCTGAGAGGTGATTTCATCCGAGTTCAGCTGTGAGGTGTCTGTGATGTGCTGTCAGGGGGGTCCCTGCCCACGTTGCTCCCTGGAGCCAAGTGAACCCCTGGGCAGGCAGCGAGGCTGCCTAGATAAAAGCAGGATAGAGGCAACAAGAGAGCACAAAATAATCAATTTAACCACTAGGCCACATTCACTCTTCCTACAGTGATCACAGAGGAGCTCCTCCCTGGAGAAATTTGGCCCATTTTGTCTAATTAGTTTCTCTCCTGCCGACACTTGCTGACATTTGATGCTGACATTGCCCAGCCGCGGCTCCACGTTCCGAGCAAATATTTTGGTTGGATGGGAGAAAAACTGCTCTGAGGAACTTGTTTGAGTATGTGGGAACCCGAACTGCAGCTGGATCCCCTGAGCTCCCTCGGGGCCCTGTTTATTACCTGCAGCCCTGGAGGGAAGCAGGCCTGGGAAAGCGATGCTCTTGCTGCAGGATGCAGGATGTGAACTGTTAGCCTGGGCTCTGATTTTGGGGCAGAAACCCCTCATGCAAACTCTGTCAGGGGTCCAGCACAGGTCTGACTGATGTGTGAGAAGGAGGGAAGGGTGATGAGTCCCTCAGCTGCAGCAGTTTATAGCCTAATGCTCTTTTCCCAGGATTTCTCTGGCAAAGTGCTGGGTACCACAGGGAGGGCCCTCGCCTTGACTGATGCATAAAACTGACTGACTCAACATCTTAAAATGCCTAATGCCCCTGGAGATAGGATGCTCAAGCATCTCAGCAAGGTTCAACTGCATATTCTCCAGCTTTGGAGCTTCCTTGGAAATCTGGCTTGCGAGGAGGAGAAAGAAATATAGAGAAAAGTACTCTGTGGATATTCAAGGCTCACTAAAATGGAGAGTAGTGGTGAGAACTAAAATGGTTTGGATGAGACCACATAGATGAGACCACACAGATAATGTTTTGACTCTTGGTCAAGCCCCTGAGACCTCATCCTCTTCCCAGAGAAGCTGGGAGAGGGTTTGTGGTTTGCTGAAAAGGGACCAAAATTGGGCCAGTGTGAGGTCTTGGCCACATAAGAGGTCAAGTTGATGCCCTGCCTGCTTGTACAGACAGCTATAAGTAGGACTTTTGGGGAAAAAGACGAGGGGATCCACTAAATCCCATCCAGTAAGTCTCATCTGACTCACCAGCCTGGCAGCGCTGGGGAGGGACAGAGAGAAAAATGGTAAATATTTTTCAAAAAATACCCAGGGACTGTCCCTCCCGGGCAGGAACTGCTGACAGGTTTTGGTGCCGCCCTTCACCTTGGATAAGTAAGAGGGGAGCACCCGGAGCCGTGTCTGCAGTCGGGCCCCGCCGCTGAAGGACGGCGAGAGCAGCCACGGGAGCCCTTTGTCAGGAAAAAGCCTTCATGACTGTATTTGTGCAGGCAGCTCTAAAGGCTCAGACCTTTATTCTTTCAGGTTTTTAAACTAAAGGTCATTTTCTCTTCCCTTCCAGAATTTAAAAAAAAAAAAAAAAAAAAAAAAGAGAGAGAGAAAAAAAAAAGTGAATTCCTCTTGACGCAGATCCCCTTCCCCTCTGGATGGGAGTTCAATTGTTCTTGCAAGCAAACTCCAAATCTGCCCCTCGCATTCACTTCCTTTTTCCTGCCTGAAAGGAAACAGAGATTTCTGACTGTGTGAACTAGTCCTTTATTTAAGGATACAAGAAAATAGCTAAATGCTAATTCAGTGTGGCTCTATGCACTTTAGCATGTGGCACGGCAGAACAAAAGAAAGAGAAACATATCCCCGCCCTTCCCAGCTGAATTGTAAACTGCCCACTGGTTTGAGTATAATGGGTATTTATGAAAGTTATCCTAAAACATTTACTGAAGTCCAATGCAAACCCAAACCGCTCAGTCAGGAAGTTTTTAGCTACCAAAAATAATCACCAGGCCCTGGCTAATATTTTTAACGATCATGCGTGCTTGGGAATTTCCTCTTCCCTCCATGGAGATAAGTGATTAAACAAAATAAAGGCAGTGGCCATTTTGATACACTGCGACGTGTCAGAGAAGAGACATATCAACAGTTCTTTTTTTGTATCTTTTTCCTAAGTCTTGACTTCTGCATTCACTGTCTGACTTTTAGGCTGAATCCCACTTCTCTATTATGTTGCTGAAATCCAGTGAAGTCAGCAAAAAAGCCATGAAAGTTTCCTGGGTAGGACTTTTAAGCCAAGGTATGAGATCCACTGAGGGGGGAACAGTTATCCATTACACACCTTATTAATTCTGTAAAAAGGACATCGAGCTCTATTCAGCTCATGTTATTTGGCTTAATCATTTCTTTAGAACAAACAGCATTACTGTAACGTCCTGTCCATTCTCCAGGTCTTCTCCATGGAGACCTGCTCTGGCCTTAATTCCACACAATGGGATCAGAAATGGACCTTGGAGTGCATTTTTCCATACACCAAGTATTTTTGAAGTAGAAAACTTTCAATCAGTTTCAAGTGTTCTCTTCTGCTACTGGGCACATTTAAAATGTCAATTATTGTTCTCTACAATGACCAGTAAGTGTTGCTGGGAAAGAGGTTGTGGGCTGCAGGCAGGGAGGAGGAGGAGGGCCCTTAGCCCTCAGGATTTTGGTGCAGAACGGAGTAACCCCAAAGAAGTCACCTTTGTAAGGGCATGGAGTGATAGGACAAGGGGGAATGGCTGCAAAATGAAAGAGGAGAGAATTAGATTATATATTAGGGAGAAATTTTTCCCTGTGAGGGTGGTGAGGCCCTGGCACAGGTTGCCCAGAGAAGCTGTGGCTGCCCCCGGATCCCTGGAAGTGTCCAAGACCAGGCTGGATGGGGCTTGGAGCAACCTGGGCCAGTGGAAGGTGTCCCTGCCCATGGCAGGGGGTAGAACTGGATGAACTTTGACATCCCTTCCAACTCATACCAGTCTAGGATTCTGTGAAATTAATGGCAGGTCTGAGGGAATCCTTGACCGATCATTTGGTGTAGCTTTTGGCAGAGAATTCAAAATGCATATTTTTGGTCTTTGCTGAAAGCAAAGTTCTGCATTTAGGATTTGGATTCTGTTATCATAGAATAGAAAAAATAAAAGAATGATTGCACATGTATCCATCTTCAGAGATGTTCCTGGTACAAGAAAATGGCAGCTAGATTAACTTAGTGAAGTTTTGGCAGTGGAAAATATTTTCCCATCTTTCTGTGGTGGTGGGAGCTGATTCCAAGGCAGATGCCAGGGATGTGCAGGGAGTGCACCTCATACCTGATGGAATTTGGTGGGGGGGAATGGGCAGGTGTCTCAACCCAGTAAGAAGCCCAGGCACCTGGGTCCCTATTCTGTCTGTGACAATTCTTCTCCGTAGGGATTTGCAACAAGAGAGGCCCCCACAGTCCCAGTGGCTGAGGGAACGTGCTCTGTCCTTGCATGAGCTGGAGGCACTGAATCCCCCCACAGTGCAGATCTAATCCATCCTGTGTGTCTTTCCATTGCACACGGGTTTCTCAAAGATACAGTCTTGCTCAAATATTTTCTGAGTGCCTGATACCTTCCTGCAGCCAGGGGAGGTATCTGTGAGCGATACAAGCTGCTCCAGCAGGACAACACTGAAACCTTATCTCTCACCAAAGGGCAGATAAAGGAGCCCTTTACCACGCTGGCTTAGCAAAAGGGAGGCTCTGGGCTTTTTCCCATCTCTGTCCTCGATGTTATCACAACAGCAGCAGTGAGGCACGGCCACAGCCCTGACATTGGGTACACGGGGGTCCCAGTGGTGCCCCAGAGCACATTGCTGCAGAACAGGGGAGTTTGGCAGTTTGTCCCCCAGCCCAGGGTTTGCTGCTTGTGTGCAAGACACCAAATTGCACAATATTTAGTCTCTGCTCCCTGTCTCCCTCACTTTCTCCCCTTCTCTTATCAGGCTTTCCTTGAACTCTTTGTCAAGAGTGAGAGGGGAGGCTGAGCCCTCAGGGTGGCTCAGATGAAGCACAGCAAGGGCTGGGCTGTTGTTCAGCCCACCTGAGTGGGAGCTGCTCACCTTGGTCTTACAGAAACTGCCCACCACGGTGTTACTCCCATCTTACAGCTGGGGCTGCAGGTGTTGGTGCTTCAGTAGTGTCTTGGGGTCACTCTGATTCAGGAAAGTGCAGATGGACAATGTGCTTCACAGTAAGGTCTGGCTGATCTCTTGATGCCAGTCTTAATTTTGCTGGAGTTGATTTATGGCCCTGGACAGGCTGACCTTGATGGCACAAACTCCCCCACACCTCTGACAAAGCACAGGAGCACGTGCAGGGCTTTAAGCGTGTGCTCAAGCATTGCTTGCAACAGAAATGTTTCCCTGGCCGGGGGCTGTGTCCCACATGGAGCCTTTGCTTTGGCTTATTTCCACCTGCCAATCTTCTGTAAGAAGCACTACTTAAAGTCAGCATCACAGAAGTCAACTCCCAGCTTTCTGTCATCACAACCCCAACTCCTTGTGCAATATGATGTCGAATATCTAATTAACATATGGGTAGCAATTAGCTTTTGGTGTTAATGAGCAGCTGCTAGTACAAGTGGGAGGGAGGGGAGGCCTTACAGATGTCAAAAGACCTTGAAAAATGTCTTTATTGCAAAAGTGGAGACTTTGATGAGGAATGAGAGATCTGCACAAAGGGAATGTCTTTGCCTGGGGAAGAGATCCAGCCACGCTCCAACAGCATCTGCAGCCTCTGGGTCAGAGGCAGATCCAGTCATCCCTGGAGGATATTGCAGGGTGCTTCCCAAGTGTTGAAAATTAGGAGTCTCTGACTCTCACTGTGAGAGATAAAATAAGCATTTACTGTGAGATAAAAACCTAGAGATGCAAAGTTCTTTGGGCAAGCTGGAAACAGAGGAAGACTCAGCAGAGGCAGCTATCCCAAAGCATCTTTTCTTTACCATTTTTCTTTTCTTCTCTCTTTTTTTTTTTTTTTTTTTAAGACTAATAATCAAAGACCTTTTTGAAAAGACTAATAATCAAAGAGCTCAGGGAACAAATATTCCCCAAAGAGCTCTGCCAAAAGAGCCTTCCTCAGTGTTGTTGCTTTGTGACTGAGGGGAGGGTCCCACTGGACATGGGGCTGCAGAGGGCCCCAAAACCCCTCTGCAAACAGGAGCCTGTTGGTCCTCTCAGCTCATCACCCCACAGCATGGCCCCATCCCAAACCAGGCATCACGTGCCCAGGTTCAGGTCCTCCCCAGACACTGCACTAATGAAGTTTTGTTTAACAACATTTTTTTGAACCTTTAGGGAAATTCGAGTGGGAAAAACACAATGTCAACCAATCATTCACATTTCGAGGCTCTAAAGTTCAAAGCTCAATTTTGGAGCTGGGATAGTCTCGGAGGAACTTTTTTCCTGAATTCTGATTTCTCTGAAATGTACAACATTCTCTGCAAAACGCAGATGAAATTCCTTGTCATAGAAAGTTTCCAGCAGGAGAAGACAAATGTGTTTCCCAGCCAGGCTGTGGATGCCTGACAGACTCCCAAGGCTCTCCCTGCGCAGTGAGAAGCACTAATGAAGAATTCAATCTCTGAACTTGATTAATTACGGCTGCACTGTCGGGTATTCCCAGGGCATCCTCAGAACTCCTCCATCCTGCCCCGTGTGTGGGAGGCACATTGTAATCTCCGGGCTGGACTCTGCCCAGTGTTGTTCCCTGTTGTTTTCCCCATCATCCTCACCTCAAGGACAGACTGGAGAGTGGCCAAGTGGGTTCAGAGGTGCCACATGTCCCCAGGATCTTGTGAGATCTGGGCATCTAAGACCAGGTGCCTCACAAGAAACAGCAGTGAGGGGATGAGTTGAGTGGGGTGCAGCTCATCCAGGGGATGGTGGGGAGCATAGGGAATGTAAAGAACTTATTGAAATGTGGCTGCTGGGGGTCTTGCCCTGGTAGTTGTGTCTCTGACTCTCTGCAGCATCACAGTAAGCAGCACATGCTGGCACAGAGCAGCCTAAAAAGGCCAATAAAACAAACCAGAAAGGACTTGGTTTCTCAGGAGCAGCTGAGACTTGGAGGGAAAAAAAAAAAAAAAGACATGTAAAAGTTCCTGCAGCAAAACCGTGGGGGAAAACACCAAACACAGCCTCAACCTTAAAGGGATCAGAGTGGGCAGGGTGTATTCAACAGCAGCCACATCAGCTGACAGGAGGACAGCATGCCACACTAATTGGCCTAAAGCCCACTCCATCCCCCTACTCAATTCACGCCTGACAGGCCCTGAATGCCATGGAGCAGGTCAGTGGTGGAGGGGGCTCACGGCCTTTGGAAAAGCCTGTGGAAAACACGTGTCCCGGCTTGGGGCTGCCTGCCCATCTGCGTGCTTTGCTCTGGTGGGTCCACTGCCACCTGCCACCGTGGGCTACACAAAAGGTCACCTCAGGATGGGCTGGGAGCTGCCAGGGAGCTAGAGCCCCAGCGGAGATGCCAGCAGGAGGTTGGGGGACAATGGGAAGTGCAGGCAGAGGCAGGACTGTGCGTATGGCCAGCATGGCCGAGTGTGCAGCACCAACACCCTCTGGCTTCCTCCCTCCCTCCCTCCCTCCCTCCCTCCTTCTCGCACACCATAACTGAGCCTTGGCTGACACCCAGGCTTTCCCCCAACACCGACCTCCCCGGGAGGACAGTGGCGGCTCTGCAAGATGAGGCGTCACGATTTCAAATGTAAAAACACCCATTCATATGGCCCCTGCTGACCAATTCCCACTCCAACAGCTATTACTGAGGACTCCAAAGACTGGGTAAACAGGAAACGTTTTCCACACATCCCGCTTCACTCCTGCGGCTCCGCTGCTGAGGCCAGAGCAGTTCCGCTCCGTGCCTGGCTCTGCGTGCACATGGAGGTGTGGGTGGATGATGTCCCTGTCATGCCCTGTGACCTGCACTCATCCCAGGGCAGAGGACACGGGAGAGATGGCACAGGACCAAGCAGTGGTTGTTTCAGATGATAAAATTTGAGTGTAGTGTTTTCGGGAGGATTCCAGGAGCTGTTGAGAAGGCTCTGCACATTATAGGGATGAGCCTGTGTGTCTGCTGATGGTGGAGAAAGCTCTCAGCTCTGGACCTGAGCTCCCAGTGCTCAGCATTTCTGATCTGAACGGAGCATCCAGCGCTGCCTCATCTCACAGGTGACACGTGCCATCTGTGTGAACCCTGTACCTTTCCACAGGGAGATGATGCTTAAAACTCATCACCAACTAGAAAACCACAGGGAGATAGACCCTCCCTATAGGTTAATGTGTGCACAACAGCATTTCATGCACAACCGAGCACACACACACACACACAAACACACACACTCTTTTGCCTCGAGGAGACTCCCCTGGACAGGTGTGCTCCCACAGAATCCACCAGCTGGGAATGCTTGCTGCCAGCAGCACATGATGTATACAATCACCTATTGCTGGAGAGGATGATGGGCAGCAGAAAGCAGCCTTTAAAACCCTGTCTGCCAAGGAAAACAAGAGGGGGCTTTCTTTAGCCATGCATTTATGTAAATAAACACAGGAATATTTTGCAACTCCCAGGGGACTTGCCCAGAGTACTGTTTTGCTGAATCAGGGTGGGAGTAATCCTGTGCTCACCGTGAGCCTGCGCACAATTGGGAGGACCCCGGCACGTGCGGCACGAGCCAGGGACACAGCCCTGCTCCAGGGGAGCCCCACATGGCACGTGTCCCTAAACCCACACCATGTGCTCTGCCAGGATAGGGGCAGAACCCACGGGCTGCCGTGGGGGTCTTGAGGGTTGACATATAATTGCCACCGCCACAGCCTTCATGCTTCTAAAATGTCTCCTTTCTTAGCATGGTCTGGATCAAAGGTTCAAAATCCAATTAAAAACTGTGTTGTTCCTCCTTTGGTCGCCCAGAACCAAGGTCACACATACACGTGTATTAAATTTGGAATTATAATCAGTTTTGCCCCAGAATGGGCTTGAAAATTAGGGCACCAGGGCAGTTGTTTTCATGCTTCTCTGCTGCCCGGCCCTGAAGGCGCCATCTTTGCTGGGTGACGTCCTGTAGGTTTTGTCACCCAAACTGCGTGTACCTCACTCCTTTCCAACACAGGCACAGTGTGACGGGGGTGACAAGCCATCCAGCAAACTGACTGACCACAGTGCTGTAACCCAAATTTCAGGGGGTCACAAATACCCCAGAACACGCTCCGCTGGTGCGTAACACCAACACGGCCCCTCATGACAAGATGGCCGCCACCCCCGCCATGCTTGGCACGGGCTGTGAGGGAGTATGGGGATCCCCACTTATCGCCGATCCACCCCCTCTGAGGGGAATGAGTGGTGTCTGTGGTGGGTGCTGCCGAAATGTGCCCCAGCGAGGTGGGAGGGCGGGGGGCAGGAACCCATCTTACGCCTGGTGAGAGGCGCAGGAGGAAGCCCGGGCAGCCGCCCTGTCGCTCCCTGTGTCCCCGGGGACTCGTGTCTCCCTCCTTTCTGTTTCAGCCCCCCGTGTCCATCCCTGGTGGTCACGGTGTGGGGGTGCCGCCCCTCAGCCCCTCTCCCTCTCAGGGTGCGGGGCGGCCGTGTTTGTTCTCCTCGCGGCGCCTGTTATCAGCTCACAACACACACAGGAAGTCCTGTCTGGGATTGTCCATCCCCGGCCTGATTTATACAGGAAGAAAAGCATAAAAAGCCGCCCTTCCACCTCAGCAGCCACCTCCTGCCTGTGCGTGGCCGGCAGCTGGCCATGCCGGGGCCACCGGGCAGGTGCCTGGGCCCGCTGGACCCGGGGTGGCCGGGCAGGGATGGCCACCGGGAGCCATCTGGGAGCACAGCACTGGGGCTGCTCCCAGCGCAGCGGGGGACAGTGGGGTGCCACAGGTACTGTAGAGCCATAATGGGAATGGGGTGGATGGGATGGGATGGGATGGGATGGGATGGGATGGGATGGGATGGGATGTGGGGCTGGCGCTGGGGCAGCGGGAGTGTGTCCTTGCCAGGTGAGACCCTGCGGGCTCTGGGTGTTTTTGCCCCTGCTCAGGCAGAGATGATGGTAGGAGCGTGGAGCAAACAAGGGCGTAAAGGATCTTTTGGAGCACATGGGTGTGTAAAGCATCCTTCAAAGCACAAGGGTGTGTAAAGCATCCTTTTAAGCAGAAAGGTGTGGAGAGCATCCTCCATCTGATCTCCTGGTGAGGCTGTCTGCTTTGCTCAGAGAGGAGCTCAGCCTCCAGCACTGTTATTTTTAATTCACCCCACTGGCACTCAGGATGTTTTCCAGGAGCAGAGAACTCCACGGGTAAATTTTACCTCCTGTGCGTGTAGAGGCTGCAAACACTTGCACAAATTCCTGTGAGATGGCTGCAAATTCTTAGTAAATCTCTTCACTTTCCTTTACTCTTTCCCTTTTTCCTTTGCCTGCTCTCTGACCACTGATACACCACCGCACTGTCCATCCTTCTGCCTGTGTTCCCTGCCTGCTGCTCTCCTCTCTGTGCTGCCAAATTCAGCCCCAAATCCAGGCAGGATGAGGGGCAGGACAGGGATGTGGGCAGGGATTCTCCTGCCTGTCACACCAAGGCTTTGTCCTGCCTAACAGCCGAGCCTGGAGCGTGCCGGGTGTGCATGCCAGGAGCTCAGCAAAGCCACGGAGCCGGCTGATTATCATGCTGTCTGTTTTCAGCTACCTGTATTTTGGGATAAAAGAGCAGCTGAGATACCCAGGCACTGGCTGGCTGGGTGGGAATATGGAGCAGAACCACACCAGTGAATGCTCTCAGTAGAAATAACCCAGCATACTTTTTCCAAGGGTCTAACATTCGTGGAATCAATTCACTGAGCAGAGAATAAAAAATAAGAAGAAACAACATGGCTTTGTCAGTGATGAAATCAATTTAAGACTGGATTGGGAAGCTGTGCGAGGCAGAAGTCCAAATGTGGTGGGCTGGATCCTGAGCATCCTCAAAAATAATCCACCTCTGGGCAGGAGTGGAAAACATGGAGTCTGTCCTGGCAGAGTCTCAGTATTCTTCCCTGTGATCTGCCGATGGAGTTACTCCCCCCTCTCTGCTGTTCCACTACCATCTCTCACAAGTTTCCCTGGAGGTAAGAAAGAGAAAATGAATCTGGTCTGGAGGCTCATTTGAGGTATTTCCCAGGCTCTGCTGCTGCAGATGGGGCTGGCCCGGGGGAGGCAGATTTACAAACTGCAACAAATTAGGGTAAACCAACCTGCCTCACAGCCCCACCAGCAGCAGGGGGGCATGGCAAAACACCAGGGGAGAGGTCTCAGACCGGACAGGAAAAGAAAAGCATCTCTGCAAAGAGAAGGGGGTGATCAGAAATGTTTTCTTTTGCTCTGTCCTCTCTCCCGAAGGGAGCTCTTGGATCCCCGTCCTGCTCACAGCCTGGGAGGTGAGGGCAGAGAGGAGCTCTGCTTAGTACAGGTTCCTGGAGCTGGAGATTTTCTCCTGGAAGAGAAGGATAATCAGAGCAAAAATCAGAGCATTTCTTGTGGGAAATGCTCTTTGCTGAGCTGCTCCCTAGGATGGTCACGGTTCAGGGACCAAGCTGTCCTGCATCTCCCAGCTATCCCACTGCACTTCCCATGCTCCCCTCTGGAGTGATTCACTGGGGAAGTGGGGTGGGGGACCATTCCCTGCTGACTAATGCCGTGTTTTGCCAGGGAAATTTCACAGAAAGCTGCAAAATTCAGTTTATTCCTGGGTGGGATGAATCATTTCCCAGTTTTTACACTGCAGCCACTGCTGCCTTCTCTAAATGTAAATAAGAGCTCAAGTGTGCATGCAAAGGAAAATAAACCTAGCTATGGGATGTTGCCCTGTTCTTGCATTTGTTTTTGCACAGCTGCAGCTCGGCTGCTGGTTGTCCCCATGGTCACCTTAAGTTATAACACACCTGTCCTGAGACACTTAATGCTTGTTAAGTCCTTACTCAGGCAAAAAAAATACCACTTTGTGGGGCTCCAGTCTCAGTTATAATACACAGAGCCCTGGGCAACTGGTGACAACAGACTGAGAGCTACAGGCCAAGTACCTTTCTTGGTTTGACCTGTTTTTATCCCACTGCCATCAGTGGACTCATCTAGATTTCCACTGAGATAACTGGTCTGCAGCTGACGCAGCTGAGAACAATATAGGACATAATAGAATAGTGGGAGGTCGTTTTCCTCACAGAGCTCTGCAGAGCAGGGGCTGCTCCAAAGCCTCAACTCAAGTGTAAAGTTTACAAACAGCCTTATGAAAAACCTGAGCAGAAGAATTTGTCCTAGAACAGGAAAAGCCATTCCCCCCTTTTTTTGAGAAGCACCAAAAATTCCTATTGCTTTAGCAAGTGCTTCCAGTTCTGTGCCAGACCCCCGCAGAGGCCAGCGAGAGCCCATTGTCCACAGCAGGTACGGGGTCAGCCAGGGCTTGTAGCAGCTGAAAGGTTTTGCATCTGTATGTGTGTCACTCTCCTGCCTGTCCCCCCATCCATCTGCCATTTCAGCACCTCTGGCCCCAGTTTGGGGCAGCACTCGTGTGCCTGGGCACGTCCCATTTTCTGTGATGGGATGGAAGTGCTCCTCTCTGATGTGGGACTTTAGTGCTGACCTCCTATTAATTCTCCTCTGTTATCATTCCTTTTTTGTGCCTACAGAGCCAGAGCAAAGTTAAGTCCCCCCATCCCCAGATACCTCACACCCTCCAAGCTCTCCTATCACACAGGGGACCGCTTCCAGCCCACAGCTCCATGCCTTGATCCACCACAGATGCTCTCAGGGGGATGTTGGATGCCCAGGCAGGTGCACTGGGCTTGGCAGGTCTGTGGGACAGGCTCTAGGAAACAGGAGGGTGGGTGAAAATCTGACTTTTGCAGCCAGCCCAGTGCTCAGCCTGAGACCTGCTCCAGGCCAGCACTCAGTGTCCTTCACAGCTCACGCTGGTGGTAAAACCAGTGGGAGACAAGGAGGTTTTGACATTGTTAAATCTAAGAGGGAGGTTGGGCAGAAACATTTCTTTCTTGGCCTGGAGACAGGCATTAATATTAGAAGTCATGGGAGTACACTTCTAGTGTGTGAGGGAGAAAGCTGTGGGGGAAAAATGTAAAACATTGGTCAAGGGAGGACTTCAAATTCAGACAGCTTTGCAGGCAGGAGCCAAAATCCCTTGCTGCCTTTGTCAGAAGCTCATTACACCGACCTTAACAGTGCCAACAGATCTGATCTTCCCCCACTCTGAACTGGCATAACTCCTGCTTCCAAGGGAACTTTGCCAGGCAGTGTCCTGGGGGATTTCCTCCCAGCATAATGAATATTAGCACATAAGACACCGAACCCTCCCCAAGAGCAGAGGATTAAATGCTCTTTTAATGGGCTATAAGCAGTTCTTTAGCAGCTGACACGGGCACTTGCTTGAGCAAAGATTTGACCCAATAAATGGAACTGCGAAGCAAACATTTTGCAATTAAAATACTGGCAGAATTTTAAAATGCTCAGTGCACTTAGGGAATAATTGCCTAATGGCTGAGAAGGCCCCACTGGGGACCCTGGAAGGTGGTGTGCTTGGTCCTGTGCTGGGTGGTGTCCTGCAAAGAGCTGAAGGATGAGTCCATCCTCTTCCTCACCATCAAATTTATGCTTGGTATCCCAGGGACTCAGGCAAAGGTTTCCCAAGCAGTTAGGGCCTCCCTGTGCCCTACCACAGTGTCACAGTGTCCGTGCCTCTGGCACACCAGCGGTGTGAGCTCAGTGCCAGTGCCACAGGGAGTCGCGATCCTGCTTCCATCCTCCACCCCACTCCACAAATGTTTCATCCTCCACAGCTCCACACCTTTGGGAGTGTCCAGGGCATCCCACACCAGGTCCATCATGGGCAAGGGCTGGGTCACTGGTCTCTGCCTGCCTGACAAGGGGAGTGTAACAGTGGGCTTTTTCTGTCCTGACAGTAAGAAACCAAGATGCTCCTTAAGGAAAGGATCCCTGCCCAGGACACATGATGGAGCACCGTGGACAAGGTGAGTGCCTTGGCTGCAAAATGAGATCCTGTGCTTTCAGCATGGCCGGATGGAGAAGCTTTCCCTTGGCTTCCAAATGCATTTTGCAATTATTAGGCAATAATTCAAGCTCTGTTCATCTCCCCCGTACACCAGAAAAAACAGTAACACTCTCGGCATAACAAGATAATTACCGTCCCTTCAAGGCTCTTGGGAAAAGTTGCCTCTGCTTCGTGTTTAGGAGATTAAATGAGCTGAAATCATTCCCGGGAGGTAGGATGGATCCACAGGGTGAGCAACCCCGCCTGTGCTGTACGAGATGCTGTGTAACGTGGAGCTGTGCTTCCACCAGCACCAGCAAGCCTTTCCTTTGCTGCTGGGAGGGATCCCAGCACATCCCAGAGCGGATTCCCCTCTGTTCCCTTCCTCAGGGACAATCCCACCAAAACTCCTTTCACACGGGGAGCCCTACTCCAGAACACCAGCACCCATCAGCTTCCCGGGGGGGTGCAGCACGACCCGGGACAGCTCCAGTTCCATCAGCGGCCTCAGCGTATCCCTGAGGAAATAGAGGGGATGGGCCAGTGATCTCAGTTGCTCTTTTGGCGCCATTGTTGTTTAGCTGGTAAATATTTCCTTTAAATGCTTACATGCTTTCGAAAAAATTACAAAACTTAATGGGAACAAATATTCCCAGGGGGCTGTATCCTGCCATTCATTCGCACATCAGATCCCCGCTATCTTCAAGAATGGCTCTGTGCATGGGCAGGCGCCTAAGTCATTTGAAAAACAATAAGCCTCTGTGCTCTAATTTTCCAGACAAAAATGTAGACAAAACAAGTGGCAATTTGGCACAAACCGAACTGCTTTGATAAATAACTGGGCATTTTAAGAGGAGCAGCCTGTAGGCAGCTGGGATGGGCTGCCTGAGCTGTCCCGGGGCAGGTGTTGCCCAGCCGGAGCTGAGCCCAGTGTGTCACCCTTGGGAGTCTCTCGGGGTCGATCCTCACATGGCTCCACAGCTGGGGGGCCCTCCAAGGAATCCTGTAATCATCCTTTAGGGCTCGCTGAAAACCAGCCTCCCTGTCCTGGCAATTTATTGCCGGCTTCTGCAGGACTTGTTGTAATGAGCTCAGAGGGATTAACGGGGCACGGCGGGAGGCTGTGGACC
Organism: Pseudopipra pipra; assembly: GCF_036250125.1. NCBI lineage: Eukaryota > Metazoa > Chordata > Aves > Passeriformes > Pipridae > Pseudopipra > Pseudopipra pipra. The sequence continues at coordinate 2,906,068 of NC_087568.1, forward strand.
AGGTCTCTAACCTAGGGAAACACGTCTCCTCTTAAAAGTATATGTGCTCGTGGGGAGTGCGGAACCAGCCACAATATGTTTTAGCAAAGAGAAATAAATTTGCCCTGGGCACTGCACTGGCGATGGACCATTTCCCCGGGGAGTCTGAACACCCCTGGGCGAGGGGCCGGGGGCTGCGCTGGGATCTCCCCCTCTTGCTATAATCCCCTGCCCACCCAGGCGAGCTGGGCCATAGGGGGTTCAGGGACCTCGTGTCCTCGCAGTGTGGGGCACACCGGGGCTGAGGGGCTCAGCCTGACGTGGGGTCACCAGGTAAGGCTCCAGATCAATCCAGGGCAGGGGTTTCCTGCAATCCCGTCTCCATCAGAGGCAGCGAAAACTCACGGGGCGCACCACCAGCGTGTCCCACCACCCCAGGCTGGGCTCCTGGGGGGGTCCTGCCCTATCCCCGCATGACTCCCCCCCCCGCAAGAACTGATTTCTCCGGCGGTCTTGCCGTGTCCCCAGATGTTCCCGGGGCGCCGGGGGCAGGTGGCGGCCGGCGGGGGCCGGCGGGGCGGGGGCAGGCGGAGGCTCCCCGGGCCCCGGCGCTTCCCCCCGGCCGGGAGGCTCCGCTTTCCTCCCCGCCGGGAGCTCATTGGGCCGGGGCGGAGGGACCGGCTCGGGCCGGGGGAGGAAATGCGCGGGGGGCCGCGGCGCGGCGGCGACTCCGCGGCTCCGGCACCGCCACCGGTGAGTCCCGGCGGGCACCGCCCGGCGCTCGGCACGGCCGGAGGGGCCGCGGCCGCATCCCCCGGCGGGGAGGGGCGGGGGGTGTCGGCGGAGCGGGGCTCGGTACCGCAGCGCTGGGAGGGCGGCCGGGGGGGGCCCTGGGCCGGCGGAGGGGCTGCGGGGCTGCGGGCAGTGCCGGGGAGCGGGGATGGGGCTGCTTCGGCCGCGATGAGCATCCCTGCGCCGCGTCCTGGCAGCCCCCCGGGGTACCCGCGTCCCTACAGTTCTTGCAGCCCCCCGGGACACTCGCGTCCCTTTACACGCTGTGACACCCGGGATACTCGCGTCCCTGCAGTTCCTTCAGCCCCCCGGGACACCGGGTCCGTGCAGATCCTCGGACACCCGCGTCCCCGCAGCCCCCCGCGGCCTCCGGGGGTCCCCGCAGCCCGCTCCGTGATTCCCGGGTCCCCGCAGCCGCTGCGTGATAACGGTGTCCTTGCAGCCCCCGCGGTCCCGTGTCCCTGTGTGCCGCCGCACCGTGCCGTACCCCCGGAGTCCCCTCCGCCGTTCCCCCTCCCTTCTCCCCGCTCCATAATGCCCGCATCCCCGCGTCCCGCTCCATCCCGCCCGCACCGCGTGCTGTGCCCCGCGGTGCCGCATCCCAGCCTGCGCAGGGAACAGCTGGAGGTGTCTGTAAGGAACAATCCATCCCCCTGCGGCTGGTGCAGACCCTCTCCAGGAGGGTTTGGCTCTAAGGGCACAGGCCAGGGCCAGAACACGGCTTGGAGCCACGGTTTCACCTGCAGAACCAGGCCAGGCTGTTGGGAAAAGTGCAGCCTGTGAGGTTTATTGCATCCTCCCGAGGGGCTGGATTGTCTCGTATCCCTTTGCAGACAGAGCTCGATTCCTCCTGCTGCCATCAGCTGGATCTTTAGTCTTGGTTCCATGGGCAGAGCTGCACAAAGTGCTGCTCACCTGTGCGGTGGGTTGTGTTTGCCATTGGCAGCTGTGGCAGGTGAGGCAAGAGCAGAGTTAGGAGAGCTATAGGAATGTTTCTGGCTGGCAGGAGAAGGATCCCCAGACTCACAGGAGCACGTGGCCAGCCAAGGAGGCTTTGCTGACTCCTGAAACAGCAGAAACTTAGAGGCACCTGCATAGTTTCACTTGCCAGACCTCTTCATTTGAGGGACTACAAAGGCAGTGACCAAAAACTATTTTCTTTTTTTTTTTAATCATAAAAAGATGTTTCTTGGGTTATATGTGTTAAAAGAGCAATATTAGAATAGGTGGTGGCAACAGGTTGGAAGATCTTCAGTGGCTATAAAGAGGCTGATTTTCATAAAATTATAAAAAAGACAAGTATAGACTATCATGTTTTGCACTTTTGCAACTTTTTCTTGTATGAAGCAACCATAGTTTTATGACCCAGAGGGATCCTCTGAACACTCGAGGTAGGGCAGTGCTGCTCCATTTCAAAGTGAAAAAACAAACCGTCTGTATTTTAGGCTCGTGCCCTGCATTTCTTGCTGTCCCCACAGGGAAAGCTCCAATGGCAGCCACGGGAATCCTGTGGGAGGACGGAGATGGTTGGCAGAGTTTGACTTAGAGACTTCAGAAGAAGCACTGCTAGCCTGGGGATCTGAGATTGTAGGGAAAATATGTGTCCCAGTATAGCCCTGGGAAAAGCTGGCTGGCGGAGCAGGGGGGAGTTAGTGTGTCTGTACACCAGTGTCCTTGGGATGTCTCCAGGAGAACTGGGGAAAAAAAAGGCTTCTTCACTACTTTTAAAAAAACCTTCCTGCAGGTCAAGCAAGGTTTGCTTTCCTGGTGGTGGAGATGCCATAAATCAGTCATTAGGAGATGAAGTTTTTTGCTATGTTTGGAGGAGAATGGAGGACTATAGGCTCTATAGCACCAAAATCCTCCTTACATCCTCAAAATCGGGCTTGCATGGAAATATGCTGTGATATTTGACATTTGATAGTTGATGTTTGATATTAAGGAACAGGAAGGGAGCAGGCTGGTTTCTCTCCAGTTGTGAGTCTCCATCTTTCCATGTTTAAGTTTCTCTACCCACACAAAGGAAAGGATGATCCTGAGTGCCTCGGAGGAGGGATTTGAGACCTGCAGGGTCTACAGATATATGGTGGCTATCCCTAACAAGTTGTCTCAGAGTTAGGAATTAATCCTAATGGAGATTGGGGATCCACCTGCAACTTTCCAGTCCAATCCCACCCCAGAGCACTTGGGGATTTTAGCAAGTTGGTTTGCAGTCACCATATTTCCAGTCTCAGAAGGGGGTTTCTTGTGTTGCCTCCCTTTTCTCAAGGTTTAATCAGAACAACAGATTCTTTCTTTAATTTGTGTATGTTTAAGGTGGGTTTCTTTATTTCTTCCTCCTTCAGCTGCTGCCATCCGGAGGCCAACTGGTTTGTTTAAATGCAATACTGTTTAAATTAGATATTGTTACTGACCTTCTTCTGCCTTGTTTCATGTTTGTCCTCGGCTAGAAAATCAAAAGCTCTTTATTTGCGGCTCAGATCTGACTCTGCAGACGGTACATATGGCCCTTGCAGCACTTTTCTCTGGCACGAACTTGTATTTTAAAGAGAAGAAGATCAGATTTCAGTGTGTTATGTGGTGGGAAAACACAGCTTTACAATGCTGTGTGGATTAAGAAATTAGGGGCCATTGTTTTGCCCTCACTGCCTAGAATTAGCAGAGTGTTTCAGGCGACACAGGTCCCTTCCCTGTCTCTCAACACATGACTGAGTGGACCCTGGTGCTGTGAGAGCCTCTCCAGGCATCCCCTGGGGTAAATCACCACCACAATATTGAGATGAGTGGGGAAAAGTGGGTTTGTGCCTGGAGGAGCTCCCTCCTTTCCAGGGGTGTGTCCCCCTTTCCAGGGGTGTGTCAGATGTCACCAGCTGGGGAAGGACATGCATGTTCACACTGCTCTTCTCCTGTTTGCAGGGTTCCACGCTGAAGGACGGGACATGTGGTAGGAGGCAGCACATCCCACTGAAGAGCGAGAGCTGGTCGTGCTGCACAGCCCGGGGTGCTGTGGGAGGGACAGGACATGTGCCACCTCAGCTGCCTCCTCTCGGGACTCCTCCTCATCCTCAGCACCACCAGCACCGATGGCTTTGCCCGGGCAGGGTAAGGCCCCATTCTGTCTGCACCTCCCAGGCGTGCCCGTGTGCATGTCATGGTGAGGCACATCCTCCCCAGGTGAAGAGCCCTGTTTGGCCAGCATGGGCATGGGCAGCTCCCCGGGCTGGTCAGGAGGTGGAAAAAGGCTCTGGCAGCCCTTTGCTGGTTGTTTGCTTTGTCACTGAAGCTAAAAAACCTCTCAGAGAAAATGCCCGTTTAGCTCCAGGCAGGGACACAAAGACACTCTGGGCTTTTTGTCCGTGAGAGTCAAAAGGTGATCAGGCCCTGAGCTGTTCAGGAATTATTATTATTATTATTGTCTCTTTCAAGCACATCCTTCACAAAAATATTTGTGAAATCTTGCTATCAATCACAGCAGCTGAGCCTTGTGAAAAAATTGTCAAAGGAGGATGCAGCTCCCATCAGAGGAGGATGCAGCTCCCAGCTCTGATGGACACAACATCTAGGGGACACGGGTGTGGAATGCCCTGGTGGGCTGGTGCCTGCTGTGCCCTGTGCTCCCCGGGATGGTGCTGTGGTCCCTGATCCTACAAATCCAGCAATTTCCCTTCCCTTTCCAGGAAAAGGGTCTGACCTGGCACTCGGGATCCCAGTATAGGCTGGGCAGGCACAGCTCAGCTCCCACTGCATCAGAGGAAGCCCAGAGCTCAGTGCCCCAGATTCTTCCCCAACCAAGAGGAGCTGGAGCTCAACATCCACCTCTAGATACAGCTCACATTTTCTACAAAGTTTGTTTTTACACTGAAAGGCTCCTCCAGCATCAAACCTTTCACATTCTGAAACCACAGCTGAATTCCTCACTCTCACGCACAGGCTGCAACCAGAGCTTTATTCTAAATTTTGCAAAGCAAACAATTGCCATTTAAAAATTGCATTTTCTATAACATTAATCACGAGGCTGAGAGGAGTTCTCTGGAGTTAATGGAAGCCATCTGATGTCCATGCTAATTCCCAGGCTTTTTATTTTAGTTTCTAATTGAGCTGGGAGGCTGAGATGAGGGGATGAGTTCCTCAGTGGGACTGACCTGCTTGGGCTGAAAAATGTTGAAAAAGAGGGTATTTAACCGAGACCACTTTGGCTGTTAACCTTGGGAAAGTTTTTGACTGGATAACAGTTATCTTAGGATATCTTAGGAAGGCTGGAGGGCCCCTTTCATCTAGCCTCTATTTTTTTTTGCGGTGAGCCTGACCCTGCCTATGAAGTCATTAATTTCTTAGTGACCAGAGAGGCATCTGTTTCAGGAATGCAAAAGTCTCAGAAAGGAAAAATCCCCCCAGAAAGTGAGTAATTTTAGAGGAAGGGAGATGATGAATGGAACGAGTAAATAATCCCTAAATCTGAGTCCTGACTGCTCCCCTGGGACAGAGGGACCGTGCTGGGTGAATGTTCGAGGAGGCATCAGTGTCTTGGCACAGGGGCAGGGGGGGAAGTGCCTGTACAGCCCAAAGTGCTCCAGATTTGGGCCAGTGCCCCAAAACAGCTTGAAGTGGCCTCCCAGGGCACTGGGGCAATTAGGCACTGCTGTTTCACTCACCCTCTGCAGAGAGGGGCTGTCAGGCCCCATCCTGGCGGGTGAGATGTGACCCTGTCCCCTCTGCTCAGCCGCAGGGTCTGTGCCGCGGCGCCGCAGAGCCGGGCGGGCGTCTACACCGAGTCCCACGTCCAGCCCGTCTACCAGCCCTACCTCACCACCTGCCAGGGCCACCGTGTCTGCAGCACCTACAGGTGAGGGCACTGCCTGTGCCACAGACCTGCTCCCAGTGTGGCAGCAACTGGGGGGGCTGTGGGAGGGGTCAGTCCTGCCTCGATCCAAAGGGACGATGCTCCCAGTGCCTGGTGGTGGGTGCCAGTGCAGGGAATGGGATGGAGGCTTGGGGAAGGTGCTCTGGCACCCAGCTCAGCCCCATCCTTGCATTGCAGGACCATCTACAGAGTTGCCTATCGGCAGAGGTACAGGCAGCTGCCCGAGCCCGTGGCCTCATGCTGTCCCGGCTGGAGCAGAGCAAACACTCACACGCTCAGCTGTAACAGAGGTAAGAGGTTGCTGGACCAGTGCTCATCCCCAGATCCCTCGTGTTCCTGGAGGAAGCCCAGGACCAGTTCTCTCATTCACCAACACTCTGCCTGTCAGGTGGATTCTCCCTCTAGGAAAGCATTTAAATTTTAAACGTCACAACCAAATGCAGTTCAATATCTGATTAATTCCCAGCCTTTCTCTGCTGCCTCTTGGGCCTTTTTCCTTTGGGATCGCTCATTACCTCTATAGTTAACAGAGGATAAATAAAGTGAGTAATTCCTTTCCACATAAATCAGCAGTAATGGAAGAGAAATGCTTTCAGGAGTCCACAAATGCAAACCACAGCAGCAGTCAGTCCATCCCCTGACAAGCTCAGTCCATCACCCTCCTCCCTCTGTCTTTGCTGCCCCTGGGCTGGTGCTGGTGTGTGTTTTGAGGTGTGCAGTGTGTGTGTTGCATCCAGGGTGGGAGGGGGGAGCTCAGGACCCCCAGAACTGCTGGGTGACGCTGTGCTGGTGTTTCCTCTCACAGCTCTCTGCTGGGTGCCGTGCCAGAACGGCGGGAGCTGCACCTTCCCTGGCAGATGTGCCTGCCCACCCGGCTGGACAGGGCGAGCCTGCCAGACAGGTACTGGCCATGTCACTCCTCTCCCTGCTCCCTGTGCTGCTGCTGGAAGAGCTCGCCTTGGGAAGCATCAGAGCTGCTGCCATGGGGCTTTGGTTGTCCTTTGACCATGCACCGACCCCTTAGTGGGGACAGGGACCAGCACTGTGGCTCCTTACCAGACCTTGGGATGTGCCTGGTGTACACACATGCACAGCTGCATGTGTCGCTCCATGACACTGATGCCTGATGGTCTGGCCAGGAAAGGATGGGAAGCCTGGCTCCCAGGGGAGCTCCCTTTGGCTGCCTCAGTGCTCCCAGTCCTCATGTGCAGTCCCGGCACCCACATTTTCTCTCCGCTTCTGGTCAGAGTGAGCAGAGCTGTGAGCACACCAGCAAGAGCCTTTCTGCAGCACAGAAACCTTGTGGGGCTGGCCCGAGGTTGTGTGCTTGTGATCCTCCCTCTCCCAGGCTTTGTAAACTCTCCCTGTAAACTAAGACACCCATTTACTGCAGGGACTAAATCTGTAAATATCCAGGGGTGGAAGGGAAGCCTGACAGTCTCCAGGAACCAGGCTCCTCTCCAGCACAGGAGCAGCCCGATGCTCCTCACAGCACAGGGAAATCAGGCAGGGTGGAGCACACCAGTGGTGCAAAGCCCCTGCCATGGCATTTCCCAGCTTCTCCCAGCTTTCCACCCTCCTGTGAGGCAGAGGAGGAGTGTGTGGCATTGACCCATGCTGGGCTAGGCAGAGCTGAGCCCATCACTGACAGCTCCAGCTCCAGTGCAGGAGGAAAAGATTTTCCCACTGCCTAAAACAGTGCTCGGGCGTGGGAAGCGGTTCAGCTAATTCTGCTTTGTGGGAACAGCTCTAATAACTCCCCCGTGTGAGGAGAGGTTACTGGGTTTTGTACACACTTGAAAGGCTGATGGCTCCTCACCACAGCTGGCTGGAACCAAAACCCTGGCCGTAAATCCAGGATGAGAGCCGGGCGCTGCCTGCGCCTGCCTGGCCAGAGCCGGGACGTTTCTGACCACAGCTTTTGCTTCTGGCTCTGTTGTGGGGGGAGTGGGCAGAAGGGAGGAGGCCAGATCCCCCTCGGGCTTAGCACTGGTTTATCCAGCTGGGCTGTCCCAGATGCTGGTGGTGCTGAGACACCCAGAGCTGTGCCCAGCACAAACACCAGCACATTCCGGGGACACTTGCTGGAATTCCATTGCAGCCCCCCATGCCTAAGCCATTTGTGCCACTCACCCCTATCCCTCCTGCCCTCACTGAGTCATTCCTGTGTTTCAGATGTGGATGAATGTGCCAGCCAGAGCCATGGCTGCAGCCAGCTCTGCATCAACACAGCCGGGAGCTACCGCTGCACGTGCCAGGATGGCTTTGCCCTCGCTGCTGATGACAAGGACTGCCGGCCCCTGGTGCCAGTGCCCGAGGTGGACACCTTCAGCCAAGCAGGTAACCTGTCCCCCCAGTGCAGCCCCAGCTGCTCTGGGCCTTCAGAGAGCTGGGGTTAACACTCAGCATCACTGGCTGGAGCAGCTGTGGCCGGATAGGGGACAACAGCCAGAGAACCCCTCGGCTTTATTCTCGGTGGCCCAGGAGTCCCTCTCCCACCCAAACAACTTCCCCTGTGCACAAATCCATCTGTGAGAGTGACACAGCCTGGCTGTGGCTTGTGGTGTCCAGGATGTGCCTGTTCTCTCCATCACCATCATCGTTCCCACAGGGCAGGTCCGGAGCCTCGAGGAGCGGCGCTGGTGACGGCCCATTATTACTTTTGGTACGCGCTGTGACACTTCAAACTCGTACCGTGAGTAATAATGCGCTGTGGCCAGCACGGGCATCACGCAGCAAACACCTGGGAGAGCAGGGCACTGCCTGCATGTGCCATGCCTGCCTTTGTCCCTGTCCTGGGCCCTCAGCAGGATCAACTCCTTGTGCCCACCGTGGGACAGGGCACACTTGGGTGCTCTCTGACAACATGGGTGCCAAAGGCCAGGCTCCACCAGACACCTTGTCCTTCAAGCATCACCCCATTACCTGAAGAATCCCCCACTTTGTTGCAGGTGCTCCAGCAGCAGGAGAAGCCTGTGCCATTAGCAGCTGGACTAGATGCCAGTGCTTGCAGCAGATGTTGAATCCAGCTGATGCTCTGGGGCCTGATTCCGGCAGGGCAGACTCTGGGGGCTCACTGAGACGGCAGGGGAAAACAGCAGAGCTTGGCCTGAGCCCTGCAGAGATGTCTTTCTCCCCAGCACCTTCAACTTCACCTTGGGCAATGGGCTTTTACCGACTGACCTTCCCCTGGTCACTTTTTCAGGTCCCTCCAATGAAGTGAAGGAAGAAATGAACGACCTGAGGAGCCGAGTGGAAGCGCTGGAGCAGGTGACTTCCAGCACACCCCTCTGCCTTGCCCTGTTGCTGCTCAAGGCTGTGCTGAGCCAGCTCCCACCCCGGGCTGTTCACAGCCAGGGTTTCCCTCTTCCCCAGCTCTATTTTTAACACAGTGCTGCCTCGGCAGCGATCCCAGCAGCAATCCCAGCTGTGCTCCACGCTGCCGGCAACACCCACGCCGCGGCTTTTCCAGCCCAGCAGCCCTTTGAACACCACCAAAGCCCCACGAGCCTGACCTGGTGGGTGCTGCATTCCTTCAGGAGGTCCTCCTGGTGTGGGGGGGACACACTCATGGCTCCCCTTCTCCCCACAGAAACTCCAGCTGGTGCTGGCCCCTTTCCACAACCTCATGCCATCAGCGCCAGAGGACGTCGGCACAGACCCCATCAGCCGACTGTCCCACTCCCTCCAGCAACTGGACAGAATTGACTCCCTGAGCGAGCAGATCTCTTTCCTCGAGGAGCGGCTGGAAACGTGTAAGTGCCTGGAAAATCAGGGCTGAAGGATTTCCCTCCACCCACACTGGCCACAGTGAGCAGATGCGGGCCAGCGAGATCAGTAACACATATGCCACTGTTAATCTAGATCTCCCTCAAGCTCAGCAGCCTGCAATTAATAAAAGATGAACACAAACAGCCCATTAGCTTCATTTCAAAGCCGTTTCTGTGGCTGCACCATCTGACTGCCCATGTAGCAGCCAAAAATTGTAAGGTTGGCACAAGGAAACGTGGCTGCAGGGCAGAGCAGAGGGAGCCACTGTGAGCAGTGGGTCACGTCTGGCAATCAGCACCTCGTGGCTGCAGTCCCTTCCTGTATCCTTGTAATTTGGTCCTTAGAAAAGAACTCCCAGCTCTTAGGAAATTAACAGTCCAAGAAGTCAATCAGGGAAATTTAGGGAGCGTGCAAAAGTTGGCAGATTTACGAGCCTGGGAAGTTTTGGGCATTTCTTTTTGAAGCCTACAGACCAAGCAGTGCACCAGAGAGGGTCTCCCAAGTAGCAAATTGAGCAAGAGACCTCAGTGAGAGTTGCCATGGGTGAAGTGGCTGGAGGTGGGGGGGTCCTGCCTGGCATGTCCCCCCATGGCACCACAGAGAGGGGCAGCATCCCCTCATGGCCCTGTGGTGCTCTGGAGAGTGGCAGTTTGACTCCAAGCAGAGCACAACCATGTGAACACTTTATTTTGATAGGGAGCTCTTTGCAGCTCATTTTCCCATTAAATAATTCCAGAAACTAGGCATGGCTGGGCCAGCTCAGGAGCTGGTGTGCAGCAACAGCCCGGAGCTCGTGGCAGGAGACTAAAGAGAAACTGGTTCAGGGCATATCCAGTCCCAGTTCACTGCTTTCAGTAATGGCTTAGATGGAAAAGAATTCAAAGAACTTGTTTGAAGACAAAGTAGTTGCAAATAGACACTTAAAAAGCATCTCAGAAAGGGGTAATTATCAGAACCATGGAGTGTTCCAGCAGACTGAGTTTCCTAGTAGTGCTCTGTACATATTATTAGTGACAGCATTGAGGAATGTGAGCAGTATCACAAGGTAACATGGATTTATTCCAAGGGATGACTCCAAAGTGCTGAAATTAATTTTTGCCAAGCCTGTTCCAGCAAGCAAAACTTGTTTTTGTTCCTTTTCATGGTCTTGCAAGTCCCTGGAGGACACAAAACTGTCCTGTCATACTCCAGCAAGCCCTGGGGCTCACAGGGCATCCCATGGAGTTACTCAGCCATCCACGTTCTGTGCCTGGTGAAGCATTTCACAACTGAATGCTACAATAAAACTGCACTCCCCAATTAGCTGCTCAGTGGGGGTGTGTGTAAGGACCAAGAAAAACTACTTTCTCTTTAAACCACCAGCAAAGGCACCAGAGGAGAGCTCTTGAAGCCATAACCACTTTGGCCTCTCTAAGTCTGAATTAGCTTTGGGACACTGCACGCAGGGCCCAGGCAAGGACTGTGACACACCAGGGAGGTGAGAGTGACACTCCCTAGTGTGGTGGGACAGAGCTAGCCTAGGGTTGTTTGCCAAAGGGAAAGCTGCAAGTGTGGGTGATATTCACAGAGGTTTAAGGTCAATCTGCTTGGGAAAGAGACAAACCAAACCCAGGCTACGGATGTTGCTGAATTGTTTCTTTTTTTTCCATCTTTCCAGGTTCCTGCAAGAATGAACTCTAGCTGAACACCCGAGGCCTTGGAACAAGCCGAGTGCATCCGCAGCTCTTATCTCACTCTCCAGCCCCAGGCTGGGGACAAAGCCACATCATCTACAGGAAGGCACATGGTACCAGGAGAAGGCTGGTTTCCCATCAGCATCTCCATAATTTTCTCTTCCAGCTCACCTTATCAAAGGTCACGCAGTTACTTCCAAACTGGATTCCGAACCCTCCACATCTCCCCCTTTCCTGCTGGAGAGGCAGCAAATAAATGCCTTACCTCGTGCCACGAGTGCCTGGCTGTGCCAGACTGCCTGTGTGTGAAGCTGAGTTTGTTTAGCTTTGCCTGGCTTTTCCTTAGCATTATGCCAGGCCGTGCTCTCCCAGGGAGCAGCGGGCACAGGGCTGGCTGTGCTGCCTGCCCTGCAGAGCACAGGCCTGGCCTGAGCAGGGCAGTGCTTCCCCACACTGCCCCGACTTGCTGTCACGTGGAAAAGGTGGGGACAAGTCCTTGCAGCCCTGAGATGTCATGGCAGGGAACAGGTGCACATGGTCCCTGCACTGGGTACAGGGAGTGGGTGCCCATCCCTGTGGTTTGGGGAGTAGAAGCACAGCCCTTCTGCCTGGGGGGCATAGCGAGGGACAGGGACCCCCCACTGCCCCTCAGTCACCAAACCCCCTCCCTGCAAGAGCTGAGGGATCAGCACCCCACATCCTCCTCCCTCAGCTCCCACACAAGACCAGGAGGCTCCTTTATTTAAATAATCATAGGTGTAATTTTTTTTTGTAAAGCACATAACATCCTCAACCCAATTAAAAGTGAACAGCAGACGACTGCACACAGAGGCACTGCTCCCTCCTCCCAGGAGGAGTCAGACATGGTTACCATCCCTCAGGAGCCCTCCCAGGGCCCTCCTGGGTTTCCCCTCCATGACAGCCCTTTATCTGCCACTCTCACAAAGTGCTGGTTTGGTTCCCATCCTCCCACCCCGACCCATCCCACAGAGGGTCTGACCCCTGAGTCTGTACCATAAGGCCCCTCCAGTAAAGCCCCTGCCAGCACCAGCTCGGCCCAAGGGCTCCCTCCACAGAATTCCCTGCCTTTCCCAGTTGAGGCTTTAACCCCAAAATACCATATAACTGCGATTCCACTAACACAGGCTGCAAAAGCTGGTCGTGTTGGTTACCTGAGTAGCCCCAGGTGGCTCATTCCAAGGTCCCTTGTGCCATGAACAGCAGAGCTAAAGGTAAAGGAACAACGGACCTGACCCAGCCTTCGAGGGCATCAACACTTCCACAGCTCCCAGTGAGGGATCCAGGAGCTCAGTTGGTCCATCCATCACCCCAAAGCACAGGGGAACCCCCTTTATCTGACCGGAAAAGGAATTCATGTCCCCAAAAGGGAGAGGTGAAGCCTCCCAAGCCCCGTTCCAGCTGCAGCTCACCCACCCTGTGGCTCCGAGGGGGTTTTACAATCCTCGGAGAGCGGCAGAGATACGCGGGACAGGCACCATCTTTCGGCCGGTGCTGACCATGACAAGTGACAAAACGAGCCCGACAGAGCCCTTTTCATCTGTAAGGGGGCACTGCAGGCACCGAGATTGTGGCCAGGCTGAGCCACCACCACGGTAGGGAGCTGCCAGCAGTTTCCCAAAACAAGATGCGGTTGGCATCTCAAGGAGACAGGCCCGTGAGTCCCGCTGTGCCGGGTGGCAGTGCTCTGGGCTGTCCGGGGGGGACACTGCATTCCCAGCACTGCTGAAAAGCCAAATCTGCATTTTCACCCAATTCTCGGCCCTCTCTGAGCATCAAGGTTGTGCAGATACAAACTGCTGCCTGGTGGTTTCCATCTGGGACATCACAGGGCTGAGCCTGCAGGAACACACTGCAGGGACACTCACGTGAGGCAGAGCCCATGCTCCAGCCAGGTTTTTGCTGTCACCCCATGCCAGCTGCCTGAGCTGGCGGAACTCACCCCTCTGGTCATTGAGCCCTTTGGTAGCACAAGTTTGATGCCTGAGAAATTCAGAAAAAGGAGACGTTTCATAGTGAGAAAATGAACCCATAAGACAAATCCGCTCGAAGGGAAACCTCAGTGCTGGCTCGACACCCTGTGTGTGCCAGTCCACGGTGTTCCCAGAGTTAGAAGTCACTGCAGAGGAAGAGAAGTTCCTTCAGTATTTGGCAACAACAAACAAGTCCCTTCAGCCACCACCACACGGTGACATCACTGGAAAAGCCTCTAGGACGAGTCCTTGGCCTCACTTGGACGGCCTGACAGCCTGAAGAGGGTCTCCCTCATGGTGCAGAAGCATCTGTCAGTGAGGTCGGTGACATCGTCTGATGTCAGGCCTTTGGTCTCTATTGGGGGCAGAACCTCCACCTTGATTTTGCCTGGGAACAAGAGAGGAGCCCGTGAGAAACCCACATGCCACAGGAGCTCTGTTCCCTGCTCTGCTCCCTGCCCTGGGCAGTCCCAGCATAGCCCTCATCCCGTCTCAGGGCTTCAGGCATCCATCCCTGGAGTGCAGGCAGAGGCTGATCTGTGGTTAGACCAAGAGCTGTGCCAAGTAGAATATTCCCTTTGTGCCCCAATTGCCACCCCAGCCAGAGCCTGCCCAGAAAAGGAGAGGTGGTATCCAATCTTTAATGAAAACATCCCTCAGTGTATTTAATTACAGCCTTTCCTGAACTAACCCAGCCCAGGCTCTGGTGCCAAGTGCTTTGAACTGAGTCCAAACATCTCCCAGCGGGACTCCTCCTGTTCACCCCAGCTCTGCTTCCCTCCCACACCCTTGTGAACCAGATCTCCACAGGAGACAACATCAACACTGTCTCCAAGTGACTCTTTGGTACCTGATGTAAACAGTTTCGTCTTTGGGTTATAGAAGGTGGTGAAGGAGGAATACACCACAGGGATCACGGGGACCTTGGGGAAGGAAAGAAAAAGAGGAGTTACTTGCACTGCAGCAACTCAGGGCTGGCCAGAGACAGGCAGCAAATCCCACACAGCAGAGCTGACCTGGCCTGGCTCTCAGACACACAGGGCACACACAGCAAGACTCACTTCCAAAGGCTGGGACAATTAGGAGTCAAACAGGATCAAAAACACTCCCCAGCAACTCAAGGCACAGGGATACTCAAAGAACTAGGGCCAAGTTCCACTTCAGCCTCAGATCAGCACTGGCTTCTAGGGCTCCTCATCCCAAGCCAGGCTTCAAAGCTTGGGTATTGTCTGTCCTGCAAACAAACACTGCAGGATGCCTGTTCTGCCAGGCCCTGCCTGCTGTACCAGCACATGTCTGGGGCAGGGCAGTTGCTGTGCCTTCAGCTTCTAAGAAAAGGAGTCACCAGTTGCCATCAATTGCTCCTAGGGAAGCTTCAGGCAGAGCCAGGGCCAGGAGGGCAGGCACAGAGTCCTTATTCCATGCTGATAACACAGACAGGATCTACAGTAGGTGACTCAGGGGGGTGTAGCAGAGGCGGGTACCAGTTCCACTGACATCCTTCCCTTCCAGCAGCTGCCAGGCCCTGCCTTGGCTGCGTCACCCAGGCAGGAATGGGGATGGTACAACACAGGCTGCACCCTGGGTTTAGCTAGTCGATCTCAGCAAGAGATCTGGCACCTACTCCCTTCTCCAGAACCCCTGCTGGAACATCTCTCCTAGGGAAACCAATTTCCCCTGAGGCCTCGAATCATCCCAGTCCCTGGCACACTGCCCCAGTGCCCTGCCCAGGCAAGCAGCCCCCTCTGAGTGCATGGACAGCTCTGGCTGGCTGAAGCCAAGGAGCTGTTTGCCTGCTCCCCCACTGACTGCTCATGGATGTTGTCACTTTGGGGAAAAAAGACATACCAAGAAGTGCCATATGGCCATCAGGGAGGGAGCAGCTATTTCCACACAGAGCAAGCCCAGATGTTGCTATAAAGCATGAGCATTAACAATCCTGAATCAACTCTGCCCTATTGCAACCTGGGGGATTGAGAAATGCATCGACAGCTTTGGGATTCCCCAGGAAAGCACCCACTGAGCTCCCTTCCCAGAAGGAGCTCTGGGCTGCAGCCATGCCCCCAGGAGCCCCTGGGCACAGGCCCTGCCAGGAAAGCCTGGAGTGAGGGTCAAGTGTGCCTGCCCTGCAGATGGAACACTGGGACTGGGGCGGGCAGGACAGAGGAAAAGGCAGCTCTCCATTGCCTGCAGCCACCTGTCCCCAGGGTCAGGTCACTCCCACAGGGGATGGAAAAGGCTCTTGGCTCCTTCTGGGCAGCACTTCTGACACCTAACAGTGGTTTACCTGGGGAGGTGTTACCTGGGAACCTGAGAGCAAATAAACCACACACTGCATGACCAGCCTGGAATGCCACTGCAAAAGCACTCAGAGTGCCTGTGCAGGGGCAGAGCACTGTTACCTGTGCCTGGACAGCGAGGTGAAATGCTCCTTTCTTGAACGGCAGCAAATCCCCAGTGCAGTTCCTTGTGCCCTCTGGGTACACCCACACCTTCAGCTGCACATGGGAGAGACAAGGCTTAACTCCAGCAATCCACCTGCAGTGCCCTGAGCTGCCAGCCAGCTTTGCCAAGAGCTGCAGGTGGCTGTGACTCCAGGTCAGCCAGCACCAGGAGCTCCCCATGCCCCCGTGCCCAGACACAGGCCACCCCACCGAGCCCCACGGCCACACTCACGTTCTCATTTGCCATGGTCTTGGCAACCTCAGCCATCACCATCTTGGCGCTGTTGGTGCTCTTCCTGTTGATGAAGATGACGCCGCCGAGGTAGATGATGAGCCCCACGGTGCCCGTGTACATCAGCTCCTTCTTGCCCACCTGGACACAGTTGTCAGGCAGGATCTCCATCAGCCCTAGTGGGATGGCAGAGGGCAAGACCCAGCAGTCACCCTGCCTGCCTGCACCTCAGGTGGGACAGGAACACGAGCTGAGGTTGGGAGGGGACAGGGAAAGGCTGATGCCTTGTTTCAATCCTGGCTTCCGCTGCCACCAGCAGAGCAGGAGACTTGGCACACAGCAGTGTTAGTGAGGCAGGGTGGCTGCAGGTGACAGCAAGAACCCCCCAGAGGCAGCTCAGTCCTCAGTCCCAGGGAGCCCAGAAGGGCCACTGACACACACGCTGGGCCAGCCAGGCCACCAGCAAGGCAGGGATGTAAAAGGGAGCTGGGAAACACCCGAGGGGCAGCAGTACCTGGGGTGCTGCACAAGTGTGGGATTGCTCAGAGCAAGGGGAGACCCTTCCCACGTCCAGCACTGACAAGGAAGCTGGACCAGCTGGCTCTGCAGCACAGACTGGCCAGGGCAGGGGCTGCTTGGCCAGGACACACGAGCAGGACTTCTCTGATGGTGAGCAGGAGAACTGCTCCTTCCCTCCCACCAGCTGCTCACCCATCATGTCAAGGATGCTCTGATGGTTGGACACAATGATAGCAGGGCCCTCCACCTCGAAGTTCTCCAGCCCCTTCACCTCAAACCTCAGGCCAAAGAAATACTTGAAGGTCTTGACCACAGCTTTGATGATTCTGTGGAAGAGAAGAGCAGTCAGTCATGGGGTAGGGGGGCGACAAGGGCTGCTACACCCAGGGTGGGTTGGGAAAGACAAGAACTCTAGGACAGAGAATCTTCAGTCTTATTTGCCCTCGGGTCCACCCAGGTGTCTGCCCTTCATGGTCCCATATGCTCAAGGTACTTCAGTTGCATGCCAAGTCCTCTCCACTCCTAGTGTGGGAATTTTACTGGAAGCCTGGGGGAAGCTGACTGTAATTTTGAGGCTGGTTCAGCCAGACTCAGTAGCCCATGCTTCCTTTAAGCTGACAGCATCAGCTCACAACAGGCTCTTTGGAAATGGCAAGCCCAGCCTAGTGCAGCTGTGAGAGCTTTGCAAAGAGGGCGCACTGGAAACCCTCCAAAGTCCAGGAGAGGGGACATTGTTTTCAGCACTGGATAAAGGACCACTCCTCCTGCAGCCAGTCCCAGCTATGGAATGCTGTTCTTTTCGTCTGTGCCATGGTTCTGGTCTGCTCCAGTGCCACCAGTGTCTTCCTCTTGCAATCAGTGCCCCCCTCCCCAAGTTGTTCAAACAGTTCTCCCAGGAGCTGCCACTCCCCAGCATGCAGGGATCAGCCCTCACACCCAACACCCGAGGAAGGCTCTGCCCGTTCTGCTCCTCACAGTGCTGGAAGACACTGCTCAATGATACAAACAAACCTGGAGTGCCATCACCTCATGGGAGTCCAAGAGAGGAAGGGAATGGAGGTGAGAGACACTTCCCTACACAACCCAAGGATGTGAGCAGCAATTAGGATGCTCCCCACGCAGCTTGGCAGAGGCCCGGTGCCCCCCGGCAAACACATCTTCAAGCTTTTGCCTGTCAGTTCCCTTCCCCAGTGGATCTACAGGTCTGACAAAGCTCCCAGCTCTTCCCAGGGCTGGGGGCCCGGCTGGGAGACACTGGCAGCTCCACTCAGCCGTGCCAACACATGGAGCAGGCTGCCATGCCCTTGCCAAGCACACCCAGCCCAGGCCCACCGGCCGAGCCCCTGCCAGCCCATGGCAGCAGGGCCCATCTGTGCCACCCCCAGGCAGGTGGGACCTGGGGACCCTCCAACTGGGCCAAAGGACACAGCCAGAAGCTGGCAGAACACAGTGGCTATTTTGGGCAGGGGAGCAGCCATTTACCAGGACAGGTGGCAGAGGAAACTTGCACGTGAGCAAAGCTCCCAAGAACAGCCACCAGCTCTGCTCTCCCCCGGAGCTGATTCAGGAGCTGACCTGCCCTCCAGCAAGCACCTGGATGTCCTGCCTCAGGGACACCTTCTCCCTGGCAGACAGGGGATGGAGCTTTCCTCCCTACAGGAGGAGACAGAGGGACAGTGTCAGCTTTGCCACCCCACCACCCCACCACAGGGTCCAGCTGAAGAGCTGTACAGCAGCATCCTCCTGGGAAGCATCCTTGTCACCCATAGCAGGAGGTGAGCACCTGGACAGCACCTCATCCTGGATTGGCAGCAGCTCCCAGCATCTGCTCTCCAAAAGTATCCACATCCCTGCCATCTGCTCTTGAGCCACATGACTTTCCCCAGCTTGCTCCTACCCACAGTGGGGTTCCCATCTCTGTGGGGTGTCCTGCCATGCAGACCATCCAGGCACTGGCTTTGACACTGGAGTTCAGGCCAGGCCAATGCCCCCGGGTGACACTGTTATCAGTCCTCAGTTCAACTCGCTCCAAAGGTTATGGCCACACCCAGGGAAAGGACACAGGGAGGTGTATGGAATGCAGAGCTCCAGAGCTCCATGGGCCTGCTCCAAGGCTCTGGGGGTGTAGCTCAGGCGAAGAGACGAGGCTGCCCGTGAGAAGAGGCAGGGTGACACGAACCAGTGAGGTCATGGGGGATGCCATGCCACCAGGCTGACCTAAATCACACTTCTCCTCCCTTCTGACTGCCAACCAAAAACGAGGTCACTGCTCTGGAAGTCACACTGCTCAGTGGCTGCCGGGAGAGGCTGGTTACACATTACTCAAGAGCAACCACCCGGCTTCCTCCTGCCAGTCCAGAGCCAGTGTTTCCTTGCACAAGATATGGTGTGAGCCACTGAAAGAGGCAAAGGGGCAGAGCTCAGAGCAGTGACCAGCAGCCCTGCTGAGCTGCCCACGTCATCCACAGGGTTAAGAGGATGGATCCGACCCTCCTCAAACCCCAGAAACAGCTTCTCTCTTGGTATAAACGATCCAGACTTGGTGCAGCCAAAGCTGCAGAGAGCTGTAAACCCAGTGTACATAATGCCAGATGCAAAGAGTACAAAAATAAGAGGGAATGTGGCTTTTCAGTGCATCCATAACAGTCTGAGTATGAAAGCCAGCAGCCCCCAGATTCACGTGCTGTGCTCCACAGGCTATCCCAGAGGCCTGTTTGGGATACTCTGATTTTCAAGGTCTAAGGAAATCTGCTTACCAGATTTGAAGCCCTTACGAGAGGTTTCACCACTAGATAAACAGCTCTATCTCTATCAGACACCCAGGGCAACCTCTTCCAAGCCACACCAGCTTGGCACTGGAGCCAGGAGCACAGCAAGAACGGGGTGTTCTGCGCCAGACAGTGACACTGTTATCACTGTCTGTCCACCAGCACATGCTCTGCTCCAGCCTCCTTTCTCAAGCTGGAATAAGCAGACTGGGATGTTGGAGAAATAAGGAACTTGCTGGATCACCTCAGCCACAGACCTCCCAAGGGCTGGGATCCATCACAAGGATCATCAGCCAGTGCCAGCATGTGATTCTGGCAAAAACTCAGCTCAGAGTTTCAAAATGAGGCATTATCCAATGCAAGAAGTTCTTGTTCCCAAATAATTCCTTTAAGCTTACAGAAAATTTAGAGGGTTTATTTCTGGGGAGGAATTAAAAGGAGAGCATCTCTATCACTGACATCATAAATTCTCCCAGCTGCAAAGATGGTTGTGCATTAGAAAGCTGCTCCTGAATGAGCCAAGGCAACCAAAGCTGGAGACAGGGATAGGCAGGAGATTCCAGAGCAAACTGCTGTTTCCAGAGCCTGGGTCCACAGTACGGGCTGGGGTGGGCAGGGCAGAGCCCTCAAGGCAGCACATCAGTGCCCTGTGCCCACTCACTCTGCCCTGAGTCCTTCCTGTGAGAGCCACACTGCAAAGCAAAGTCCAGCTCCACCTGCTGAGACGCTGCCCAACCTTTGATCCAAAAGGATGTAATAAGGCAACAGGGCTCCCCTTTCGCCTGCATCCATATAACCCGGCCCGGATATGGAGGTGAAAAGTTGCCTATGGGATTGCAAATCCAGGAAACGGAGTTGTCCTGTGCTGCCAGCAGAAGTGCCATCTCTGCCCTTAAAACGCGCCTTGGCACGTAGAGGAGCTGCTGGACGAGAGCAGCTCCTCAGCCCCTGCCCCGGGCGCCCTGTCAGGACACACGGGCTGACAGCAGCTGCACGGCTGCCCCGCTGCCGGCTCCGGGCAGCACATGGCACCCTGCCGGGCACGGAGGAAACACCCCAAACACAACCACAGAGCCGTCAGGGTTGGAAGGGGGGGGATCACCCAGTCCCAGCCCTCCGCCGAGGCAGGGTCGCGCACAGCAGGTGACACAGGAATGCACCCAGGTGGGTTTGGAATGTTTCCAGAGAGGGAAAATTCACGACCTCCCTGCGCAGCTTGCTCAGCGCTCTGCCACCCTCAAACACTGCCGTCCTGTAGCTTCCCCCCCCCCCAAAAAAACCCCACCCCGTGCGGGGTCTGGACCTTCCAGACACCTCATCCCCAAAGGCGGCTCGCTGGGGGCGAGGGCTCAGCCACGGCCACGCCGCGAGCCAAGAGGGGACCCCGGCTGATGGAACAGAGGCCGCCACCACCCCACCAAGCGCTCCGGGGCTGACCCCGATGTCCCCAGCGTGTGTCTCACCCGACAGCCCCCGTGCCCCCTCACTCACCTCATGTTCTTGACGGTGCGGCCGCCGTTGACCAGCAGGCAGGCGGCGGCCGCCAGCGCCGAGGACACCAGGCACAGCACGCAGTAGAAGCCGATGCGCAGCGCGAAGTTGACGGCGGGGCTGAGCTCCATGAGGACGTGGAGCAACAGCAGCACCGCCGTGCCACACACCAGCCACCCCAGCTCCATGACGGGTTCCACCCGAAGGAGTTCCTGCCACCACCACTGCCGCCTCCTCCCCGAAAAGCCCGGGCTGAGCCCGCCTTATGTGGGCGGCACGTCCCGCCCCGCCGCTCCCTCAGCGGGGCGGGACGGGACGGGCGCCCGGGGAATGTCCCTCCGGGAGCGGGGTGTCTTCCTGGGGGGGAAGGTCCCTCCTGGAAAGGGGGTCCCTCATGGGGAGGGAAGGTCCCTCTTGGAGCGGGGTGCCTTCGTGGTCAGGGAAGGTCCCTCTTGGAGGGGGGTTCTCGTGGTGCTGTGCCGGTCTGGGTGCCCCATGGCACAGTGGGCGCTCAGGGATTGTCCCTCATGGAGAGGGGGTCCCTCATGGGCAGGGAAGGTCCCTCATGGAGTGGGGGGTCCCCTCATGGTGCTGTGCAGATCTCAGGTGCCCCATGGTGTGGTGGGTGCTCAGGGAACGTCCCCCACGGAAAGGTGTCCCGTCGTGGTGCTGTGTGGGTCTGAGTGGCCCATGGCAGGGTGAGGAGGGAGTATGGTCCCTCATGGAGCCCTGTGGGGGTTTGGGACCCTCACGATGGGTTGGAAGGGACTTCAAAGATCATCTCATTCTAAGCCCCTGCCCATGAGCAGGGACACCTTCCACTGGACCATGTTGCTCCAAGCTTCGTCCAACCTGGTCTTGAACACTTCCAGGGATGAGGCAGCCACAGGTTCTCTGGGAAACCTGTTCCAGGGCCTCAACACCCTCACAGTAAAGAATTTCTTCATAGTATCTAGTGTAAATCTACCCTTTTACTGTCTAAAGCCATCCCCCCTTGTTCTATCACTGCACACCCATATCCAGATTCCCTCTCCAGCTTTCTTTTAGTTCCTTTAAGTACTGGAAAGTGCTGTAAGGTCTCCTCAGTCTTCCATTCTCCACAGGCTGACTAATGGGGTTATAATAGTTGGTCCCTCTTGGCATGGTGAGGAGAACCTTGGGTCCTTTCAAGGCCATGTAGGGCCTTCAGTTCCCTCATAGTGCCATATGGGCTCTTTGAGGGTCCCTCGTGGTGCTGTGTGAGATCTTTGGATCCTGTCCTGGCATGGTGTGGGGTCTTTGGGCCTGTCATGAAAATTCACAGATCAACTGAGTCAGCTGTGAATTTTGGTGACAGATCCCCCCGGCCACATCTCCCTGCCCCTCATCTTGCCCACCTTCTCTACTAGTGCTTGATGCTTCTTTTTTAGTAGCACAAATGTGCTGAGTGGGATGGAGCTTTCCCTGCTGGCACTGGAGGTAGGGCAGGATCAGGCCCAGCAGCTCTGTGGGTGTGAAGCTGGCACAGGAGATGAAAGCGTCTGCTGGAACTGACACAAACCGTTCACTGGCCTTGGCAGGTTTTGCAACACTTTTTATAGCAAAACCCCAGTCTCGTGGGTGGCGGAGTCTCCACTGGGATGAGATGTGACCCTGCAGCTCTGATCACCCTCTTGGCATCCACAGCCTTGCTGCTCCAGGAAAAATCAAAGAAAAGTGTTGTCCCTTTTAAAATAACCCTTATTCCCTCAGCTCTCCTTGGATTCACCAACAGAGGTTGTGTGCTGTTCCCAAACAAGCTGTCACTGGAACGGGGAGGGCTCACTGTACTTTCACTGCCCTGCAGCAGCTTTAGGGCTTGAAGCAGGAGACAACCTCCTTCTCTCCGGAGAGCTCCAGGCCAGCACTCCCTATGACTGCCAGGCAATGACATCTCAGAGCTGGTCTCATGATTCCAGCAAATGCCACAAAGAACCCTTATTGTATTAGCATCTCGACACAGCATTAGATTAATCCCTCCGGCCTGTGTCGTACAGACTGTTCAGAGAGCTCCAGCACCCAGCATATGCCTGGGAAGTCACCGAGACCTTTGCAGCTGAGCAGACGCTGGGCCCCGAGCGATTCTGCGTTGTCCTCATGACGTTTGTGCTTTTGTTGACATGGGAAGAAAGTCACTGGTGATCTGTCACCGGGGCATCGTGTGAGTCGATCCGCAGAGCTCACGAACGCTGGCTGACGTTGAGAATCTGAAATGTAAATCCTGGCGCGGCCGCGGTGCCGGCGGCAAAAGGCATCAACAGATACGGCGTGGTGGGGATGGCAGCGGCGCGACGCTTCACGTGTGGGCTCCTGAAGGAGCTTGGCTGCCATTCCCTTCTCCCCACGCTCTCCAGCAGATTAGCTGGAGTAATGCAAATGAAACGTTTGATATCAGTCTGTAGCTCAAGGAAGGGGAGTGCTTTCTGATGCCAGATTAGAAGCCAGACATGGGCCTGCCCGCTAGCAAGCAGAGCTGTCACGCTGAGTTATTTCATAAGGCAGGCGGTTGTGCTGCCAGATGACGACAGCCTGTGCGTTAACATTGTCATAACAAACTGCCTGATGGAAGAGGCCCCTGAGCCTCAGTGCGCTGTGGAACGCAGCAGGGATCACCTCAAAGCCCCTGAAACGCGGCTGTTTTGGGACAGAGGCAAAGGTGACCCCCTCCCTGCCCTCCCAAGCTTCAGCAGCCAGGATGAAGCAGTTCCAAATTCTTTAAAAAACCCAGTTTACCAGACTGCGCTGTGTGTTTTGCATATTTAAGCTACTGACTGGATTATTTAGATGTGATGGAAGTGTACCCTGCAGGTAGTGTAGCTAAGCAGGGTCCAGAATCCCTGGCAGAAGCAAGAATCCACCAAGTGCCAAGCAGAAGGGTCCACACAGCATCACAGTAGGATTTCTCTGCCTCAGTCCGTGGAGAGCCATGAAGCTAAAAGTGTTAGCCTTGGCCATAGTTTTCTGATGTCTTATAAAAATCTGGCTGTGTTATTCTTTATCTTTTATTTGTCTAGACTTATTGCTTCCCTTGGAAACAACATGTGACCTCACTGTGGATGACTAGCTTCTGACTGGAAAAGAAATAGAGCCAGGGAGAACATGTCCCACGCATGCAGGGAGAAGAGGAGTGGAGAAGGGAAGAGAGGGAAAGCACTCAGAGGGGTAGGAAGGAAGATGTGTTCATTGCCTGGCATCAGTGCACAGGGCTCAGCAGGTCATAGAGTAGCAGGAGGCTCAAGGCCAGGGGGGTGAGTGCTCAGCAGGACCCTCCAGGGGCGCTGGCTGGGCCAAAGGAAGGTTGGATCTGTCTGCAGAGCAGCATCTTGCTCCTGCTGCCTCACCTTGCCTCTGCCCTTTGGCAGCTCTACCCCTCGGCCTCTTTGCCTCCTGCCAAGGGACGTGTGTTGAAAGCAGCAGCTGGGTTTGGTGACCTTAAAGAGAAGGGAGGAGGAAACAACCAGCCAAACATCCTCATTCTGGGCCTGGCCGTGGCACGCATGTGCGTGGCTGGGGAGCCCTCACAGGAAGCTCCTCGGCACCAACCCCTGCTGCTGGGTGCTTCAGGGCGGGGACTTGGGGGCAGTAAGATGATCCACACATCTGCTGTATCTACTTCCAGACCTCTGTCAGTCTATGCATCTATCCTCTTCCCTCTTTGCCTGTCTCCACTAGCAGCTGTCTTTGAGAGACATGTCAGAGTCTGGCATCACCCCTGTGTAGCTCAGGCTACACAGAACATCCCAGCATCATGATACAGACAAAGTTATGCTGCTATATTGCTCCCACATAGGCAGGGCTACAAACTGGGAATTTTGGACCATCTTTGCATCCATAAGCAAGGCTGCCTCAAGGGCTGACACCCGTGGGATGGCATCACTGAAACCTTTTCTGGAAGTGTTGCTCTGGCAAAGACAGCAAAGAGGTCTGCCCTGTGCTGTGCTGGCCTGGAGAGGGACACTGCAGGCTGCTTGCAGAGGGTGTGCTGGCTAAGAGCAGTTTGTGCAAAGGATGTGGGTGAACCCCATTTCCCTCTCAGTTGTTTCAGCCTAGAAGAGCACCAGCACATAGGAGGTGAAACCCTCCTGCTGCTCCTCATGTGGGTGGTGTAGAAGCCCACGGCTGAGCCCGCGCTTGCACAGGCAGAGCTTCAGACTGACCCCCAGCCCAGCCTCTGTGTTGGCTCCTGCTGCTCCATGGCCACACTCCCTGTAGTTGCTGGGCTCCCCAGCAATAACACGTCAGCGCTCTTGTGACAACAGAGTAAACAGTCAGGGAGGAACCGGGCTGGTGACTCAGCGTGGTTTGAATGTGAGCGCTGCAGTTACCCACAGGACAGAGCAACAGGCTTGCACAAGAGCCAGGAGCATGAGATTGCTAAACTGCCTGGTGCACAGCCTCCACTGGCCACTGGAAATACAAAGAGCCCGAGGGACTTTGACTCTGGGAACGTGCAATTAAGCGAGAAACACATTTTAAAAGGCTATTAGATAATCTGAACCTTCCTTCCTGTAACCTTTACTCACCTACAAGTAACTCTACTGAGAAAGTAATGACGTTTTATGTGGGATGTTCACGCCAGCCAGTTGTGGGTTTATGGTACCATCTCTGTGGAACTGGAGCCCTTGGCAGGTTTTGGGCCCCACACAGCCTGTGCTCTGCAGGTGCTGTGGGACTCCCAGCCCTGCCACTCCTCACACACCTAACACCATTCTGCAGAGAATGCTTTCTCGGGGCTTGTCTTACCTCTACCTTGAAAGACTCAAACGAGGATTTAAATCCACGCAGGGCACAAGGCTGATTTGGCATGATCCTTATCCATGAGGAATGCCGCAGCAGCAATCCCATGGAGTGCCAGGGCTGTCAGGCAGAGTCAGTGCACATCAGTCAAGGACTGCTGCTGGGGCTTACACCCCACCATGCCCCCCAGCACTGGCTTTTATTTTTTCCTCCTGGCAGACTCTGACAAAAACAGGAGCTAGCAAAAACATGAGACTGCAAGATCTCTACTGTTGCATTTGCATTTGTACCCACAGGCTGGAAATCCCCCTGCACCTGATGTTCTCTGCACCGTACGCCCCAGGAGAGGCTCTGAATGAGAGTGTCCTTGGCACAGAACATGGCCCCTGATACAGCATCTCATCTGGCTGCAGCACCTGAGCTCCTTCAGGCCCAAGGATGGAAAGCTGAAATCACTTTATTTTCCAAGTTGCAATAGGATTAGGCTTTTTCCTAAATGTCATGTGTTAAATTAAGGAAATCAAATTGTTTCTGATGGATTTTGTGTCGGTGGAAGGGACTGGGTGGATGACCTGGAGACTTGACAGACTGAGCAGGGAAGGCAGAGCCATTAGCCAAGGGCTTCTCTTGATGGGCAGCCTGGGACTGGAGAGGGGTTTGCTGCATCTCCCATGGCAGAGTCTCTCATCTCAAGTCAGCAGCAGCGTGACATGTCCCACCTGGGCTGGATTCCAGGGATGGTGCTGAGCTCTGTGTTTGTGTTTTCAGGGTTGTGACTGTGTCTGGAGAGGAATAGGACACTGATGTCCATTGGGATCTCCATCCCTGCCTCCTAAAAGGCATTTCCCTTGCTCTGAAGCATCGCTTGGTACCTGCTCTTTGCAGGCCCTATTAGCTGAGCTGTGCTCTCTCCCTGTGCTCCCAGCAGCAGGTGCTGAGCATGGCATTACCAGGTTGCCAGACCTGCTGGCACGGTGCCACAGGGTGTGCCAGCACTGTGGCACACAGCAGGACTAAAGGGCCTTTGGGCTAAGTCCGTGAGTGCAATTAAACCTTGGCTCAGCTTCTGCATCACAGGGCAGCTCCTGGGGCTGAGCTCAGCCATGGGAAGCCACAGCACCTCCCGAGCTTGAGATGGCCCAGGGACCATGGTTTGCTCTGCTGATGCCAGTACTGCCAGCTCTCTTCTCAGTCACCTTTGAAGGTGATTCCATCCTCCTGCTCCTGGAGCACGTCTCCATCCCCCTTCTCTGCCTCTCCCAGGGAAAATGGGCTCCTCTACCTGCACAGACGGTTGCTGTTGCTGGACAACACAGGAGCTGTTGGAGAATTAAAAGGGGTGTTGCCACCACAGAGCAATGGAAATGTACCGACACCGTTGGGAAGGGCGGGAGGGAGCGGAGCAGCCCGGGGTGCTTTCAGCACAAAGACCGTTTCTCTTGTGAACAACTCCAGTCTTGCCACAGGAATGAACTCAGCCGTGGGCTGAGCCACTGGGCTGGGGTTGAGCTCACACAGGGCTGGATCGCTGAGCAGGCTGCTGGGACCTGTTGCACCACTGCCAGGCAGCAGCTTTGTTTAGTAGATGCACAACATGAAACCAGCACCCAGCTCTGAAATCAGTACCTAGTTCTTCCAGGAGTACCTCTGTGCGAACAGAGGGTCTGGGTGGCTTGTGGTGCTGAGGTACCTGGAATTGGATGCCACAAACTCCACAGCTACTCCCATCTCATTCTACAGCCTGGTCAGAGCTGTCAGTGTGTTGCAACTGGCTCAGGACCTCCTCCAAGTGCCACAGTCCAGCACAAGGTGAATCCTTTTCCTGGCAGAACTCCCTAGAAATAAACCACGCTCACCTCAGCGGGCTAAAATCTAAAATCCACGTGGGGAATATGTCTCCATGAAACAAACAGTTTCTCTCTTTCTGTTTCCTCCATTATTGATTAATGCCTCTTAATGACTCCGGCTAAAAAACTCTCGTAGTTGCCGCCTGTCATGGAAGATCAATGGAGCAGCATTAGCAGGAGATAGAGGCAAACTGTCCTGGTAAGCTCTTCAGAGGCCATCCCAGGAGCAGCCCCGCCACCTGCACGATCGATAGTTCAGCATGACCTCTTCCTTTTGCTTGCTTTTTCTCTCCTTGAGCTGGTTGGGCAATAAAGTCTGACTCCAGCCTTTTACCAGGACTAGATTATAACTCTCCCGATTGATCTGATATGTAAAGAATAAAGGGCCCTCTTAAGCCAGCTGTCTGCACTGGAAGAACTCAAGTGGCTGCGCAGGCAGGGTCAGACCCTCATTAATTCCTGGCTGCTCGGGACCCTGCTCATGCGAAGCGTGAAACTTGTACCACAGTGCTGGAGGGAGTCCATTAGTCATGACAAATCCAATCTGACTTCTGCCCAGAGCTTTCCCAGTCAGCTGCCTGTGCTGCTGGTGCCTTTTCACAAGTGCATCATCATCAGAGCCACCATGCCCTGTCCCTCCTGCTCCCTTTTTGTGATGCATCTTCATTTCTTTTCTCCAGAAATTGAAGTGCTCGGTGTGTGAGGAGGAGGGGGAGCCCTTTGTTGCTTCACACACTGAAGGTATGCTGCAGCCAGCAGATGTGTGTCCCAAGTGAAGCCACACGTGGGGGTCCTGGGCAGAGGAGGTGAGGGGGGTTCTCCTTCCTCAGACAGCCACTGTCTTCTTGAAAACCTTTTGCACACCAACCCTCCAAACTATAGCCTCTCTCCTGCACTGAGGCTGATAAACAGGGAGCACCTGGAAGATGAAGGCTGACTTAAAAACCCAAGAGTTGTGTGTGTTTTCTCCCAGAACAGGACCACTTAGAGATGCTCTGATATCTCAAGTGGGTATGTGGGCTGTGGCTCCAGATAAAATTCATTTCCTACTGCATGTTGGTGCAGCTGTGTTGTCCCGATGCTGTGGGTTACTTGATGCGGTTCAGATGTCAGTTGGGAAAGCCCAACCCTTCTTAACACATCAGCACCCTGGGCACGACCCCAGGAGGCTTCAGAGGTGTCTGTGAGCATCTGAATGGCATCTGTGGGGTGAGGGACCACCAGCATTTGCCTGGCCTGTGCCATGCTGTGATGCCACAGCCCATGTTTTCCAGGGAGAGGAATGTTGAGCTGCTGGCATTAAGCCAGCTCGTGTTTGGATGCCGTCCCTCTCTGAGCACAGTGGCCTGTGTGTCCGCACATGGTGTCCAGAGCTGCTCGTCCCACCTGTGCATCTCAGTCTCCTCCAAGGCCAACTGAGCCCTGTGCCTGTTCCAAGGAATGTCCCCCTGGCCAAGCCTGACTTTGGAAGCCAAATGCTCAGGGTGAAAGCCGAAAGCCGTGTCCTGGCTCTCACAGCAGCAAGAGTGCTTTGCCTCAGGGTGTGGTGTGGAGGGGCTGGGGGTTGCCAGGGGCTGTCTGTGGCCACCAGTGAGGGAGGAATGCCCTGGGTTGTGTCTCCCAGTGCACTCTGTGATGATGAATAACTCCGTAACCAGCTAATCCGGGGATCTGTTTGCTCAGCCTCCTTCTCTGAGCTCCTTTTCCTCCTTGGCTGGGAAGTGCCCACAGTTGGCACATGACAGAAATCCCAATGAGAATCCCTTCCAGAGCCACTGGGCTGGCAGAGCCACAGGGCTCCGGGCCACAGCCACCACCCTTTGCCTTTAACCCTGGCACTGCTGGCAGCAAAGCCCTTGGGCTCCCCCTCTTCCATCCCATGGTTCAGGTGCAGGGCCTTCCCTGTCCCCAGCCCAAGGGGATGGTGGTGAATGGAGGTGGGACCCCCTCAACCCACGAGCTCTGTGGGGGCTGCACACCCTGCCCAAAGCGTCCAGCGAGCCCCAGCAGCCCCAGCTTTTGACCTCTGCTAATTCCGTGGTGCTTAATTACAAGTAGCAGGGATTTGGAGAGGAAGCAGAGGGGGCGAGCACAGGACAGATTGGAGGGAAGATTGTGCTGGGGGTGGCAGGGCTGTCAAGCCAGAAACACAAGAGCTGATTAGCATTTCTAATTATAACTGCTGCGCTCAGCCCGGCAGCGCCCGGCAGGCAGCAGAGGCAGCTGACGGGCTGCACGGAGCCAGCTGTGGATGCCACGCAGGAAGCCTCAAATCCTTAAAGGATGCACAGAAAAGAGCATTAGAGCCTGGATCCATCATCGCCGGGGGTTCCGGCAGTGCCTGGGAATGCACAGCTCCCCAGGACTCATATCCCCCTGTTTTGTGGCCATAGGGCTGACCCTGATGGCACCGCTTGGAGAGGGGAGAGCGTGTGCCCCTCTTTTGGTTCTGGGTCCTGCACCCCCTGCCAAGCAGTGGCTCTGGGCCCTGCAGGCGATGGCATTGGGCTGTGCTGTCCCCAGCTGTCACCCAACCCCGACATCCCACCTGCAGGAAGGCAGGTGCTCTGGAGGGGATGTGGAGGTGGATGTCTGGGGCGTCCTTGCTCATGAGTAAGGGCTGCTCCTCACTGCTGTTAGCACTGGCTGGCTGATAATTTATTCGTTATCATTTAATCAGGCAAATATTATGGGCCAGCAAATGACCGCTCAGGGCTGCGGCTGCCCTGGGAGCTCCCATGTCCCGAGGGCACAGCGCTCTTGGGGACGTGCCCGCAGAGCCACCGCCTGGCTGGGAAGTGATCAGAGGCCAGCGTGCGGCACGCTGCGGGCTTAGCTGGGATTAGCAGGGCTTTGACCAGGAGAAACTGAAGCGACTTAATCAAGGGAGCGAGTGAAAGAATTCCCAGGGAAGAGATCATCATGGACTGCTTTCGGCATCTTCCGGATGGTGCCTGGGGGACCCCCTTCCCCACTTCCGAGCCGCACAGCTCAGCTCTGAGTGCCTGCCTGCTGCTGGGAGCCCATCCTGGCAATGCCAGGGGATTTTTGGGAAGGGGAGAGATCCCTTGCACAGGGGCAGCCCAAGCTGAGGGAGCAGGAGCATCCCTGGTGCCGGGTGCCTGAGATAGAAACAAGAGACAGGAACAGCGGGGAAAGATCTCTTTTCCCTTGCACACTGAAAATAAGATAGAATCACACCTGCAGAATTGTTATTACTCTTTTGATTGGATTAATTAATCATTCAGTGATAACTGCTTATTAGGCATTCTAACAATCAATACTAATCACTTAATTACTTGGCATATTACAGCTTGGGAAGGTCTGCTCATTCCTAATTAGATTCGCTGGACAATCCACCTCTGAGTGTTGCAGAGCCCCATGGCAGAGATCCCTGGATTTCAAGCCTCCCTCAGCTTTGGTCCAGATCTGTAATTCTCATCTCCATCCAGGGTTTCATCCCACCTGTGTGTGCCACACGTGACCCCCAAAATCAAGGCACGGGGAGCTGTGGCAGGAGGGTGAGCAGGGAGCAAGGGGTGCTGGGAAGCCCAGGCCATGGCACAGAGGGGACATCACTGCAGGCAGGACAGATCCCAACAGGCAGCTCTGTGATGAGGATGGGCAGGCAGGAGTTGGGGTGGAGGTGAGGAGCCCAGGGTGGGCAGGGCAGGAGAGCTGCTTCCACTGCTCAGCCTCCCGAGATGGCACCGAGGGTGGTGGGAGAGAAATCCCACTGAGGAACGCTCGGGTGAGCATGAAAACATCTTCAGGCTGGGAGGAAAATAAGGAATTTATTGGTGCTTGAGAAGAACTGTTGCCCTGTAGCTGTGCAGGAAAGCAGCATATCACAGCACTGAGACCCTCCTCATCCTCACAGCTGGCTCAGCTACCGGGCACCCAGCGATGCACCTTCCTGTCCCCGCTATTTTCCAACCCCACCATGAAAAATAAAAATAAATCCCAGAGGTTTTCTCTCTTACTGCATTAATTAAAACTAAAAATAAGCCGTAGAAGTTCCAGAGAACCACCCTGGATTCAGTGGGATGTTAAAACCTGCATGGGTGGGAGCTGTGAGTGGCCAAGGCGATGTTCACCGGCCCTGTTACTGCAGCAGTGCTGTGGGCAATGTCAGCTCACGTGGAGGTCTGGGCATTGCACGGGCTTCTCACAGCACAGGAGCAGTGGGATGATCTCAGGGTTAAAAGCAGACAGCAAACACACTGCAGGATTTGGGGGTTTCAGCCAGTTTTGTGTGATGCTTTTTATTTATCACCGGTATTTGGATTAGACCAGCAAAGGCTTTTGCTTGACACTGAGTAGTGAGCTTGACATACACACTGAGTGAGGATCTGGGTATGGAGTGACCAGCTTGTTTTTAAAGGTCATTTTGAGCCAAATGCAAGAGGAGGGAGCAATCTGAACCGTGAAAAGGGGACAACTTGATAATATGAAGATGTAATAGCAAGCAAAGAATTATCTTAACGATGACCCTCCAGGACCAATTTCCATCATATTTTTGTCTCCCTGTCCCCCTTGCTTGCCTGTGTACACCTGGACAACGCTGTCCCTGGCCTGTCTGTCGGTGTCTGACACAAAGCAGCCCCTGTCTTGCCCCGAGGTTTCCCTGCCGAGCCGCAATGCAAACAGGGAGGGCAGCCAGTGCTGCTGCTGGGCTTTGGGATGGAGAAGGGAAACAGCGAGGAGGCAAAGGAGCAGGGATGATGGCAGGTCTCAGCGTCGAGGGGATGCAGCCCCCGAGCCATGCTGCGGGTAACCGGGGGAGGCTCTGGCAATCTGCCACCCAAAATAGCTTTAAATAAAGCTTGGGGCTTGGGGCCGGGGCACATCAGCATCTCCATGGACCCCCTCCGACAGGGTCATTAACGGCAGCTGGGAGACCTTGCCTAGCCTGGGGTGGGATCCCCGGGTGGGTGGGACCCCTGGGCTGTGGGATGGGACCCCCAGGTGGGATGCCCGGGCGGGGTCCTCAGATGCGAGGTCGGGTTGACCCGGCGTGGGTGCGACTCCCGCGGGGCCGGTGGGGCGGGGGCTGATGCTGCGGAGCCGAGCTGAGCCGAGCCGGGCAGCAGCCCCCCGCCTCCCCGGGCTGCGGGAGCTGCGTGCACCGCCCCCCCATCCCGCACCGCCCCGCGCCGGGCGGAGCCGCCGAGCCCCGCGGGCCGGGCCGGGCGCTGCGGCGGAGCGAGCGGGCGGCGCGGCTGGGCCCCCCATCCCCGGCCCCCCCCGGGCCCCTCCGGCCCCGGCGGCGAGGCGGGGGCCGCGGCCGCGCCGGCCATGCCCCCCGGAGCCTGAGGCCCGCGGCCGCGGGGCGCCCGCAGCATGCGGAGGATCCGGCGGCTGGTGCATCTGGTGCTGTTCTGCCCCTTCTCCAAGGGCCTGCAGGTACTCGGGATAGGGGGGATGCGCCGGGATGGAGGATGCGGGCTCGGGGGTGCGCCGGGCCGGGGAGATGCGCCGGGATGGGGGGATGCGCTGGGATGGGGGATGCCCGTCTCCGCATCCTGGCACCGGCCGTGCACAAAGGGACGCTCCGCCGCGGTCCCACCGCCGCCGGTGCGGGGAGATGGGGAGCCGGGAACCGGCACCGGGGAGGTTCTGGACCGGCACTGGGAGGGTCGGGACCGGCACCGGTGGCCGCAGCTCGTTGCATAACCCGCGCCGCGCTCCGCCGTGCCGGAGCCTGGGAGGATCAGGGCAGCCCATCCGGCAGCCCGCAGCGGTGGGTGAAGCTGCCGATGCAGCACGGCAGGGGTGGCTCCTTCCTTCTCTTCCTTTCTTTCTTTATTTCTACCCCTCTTCCCATCCCCGCGCTGCCGGGGGGGCTGGAGACCCGCCTCAGAGCTCCAGGGACTGGAGATGCTGAGGACCAGGGATGTCAGGGATGCTGGTGTGGGTGTTTTCTCTGCAGCTGTGGGATGAGAAACCCCGACTCTGGCAAAAGTCCTGGACCAGAGAGGTTATTCCTGAGGGCACGTGGGGGACACAGGAGGTGGTTCCCATTGGGCAGAGGGTGCTGGCAGGAGGTGGGTGCAGAGCTGGGAGTGCTGTGAAACAACCCCCGTGTGCCCAGGGTGCTGCAGGGGAGACACAGGGATGGAGCAGGATTTTGTGATGCTGCATCCATTTTACCTTTGAAGTCAGCTCCTGCCCAAAGTCACTTCCAGGTTCCTCCAGAGTCATCCTAAAACTAAACACATCAACTCTCACAATCAAAAGGTAACACCCTTTGGTGCAGGGCAGGCAGTGGGCAGGGAAGCTCCTGTGCCTTGAGACTGAGGCCCTGGAGGAGCCCTCGGCACCACCTTGGATTCCAAAATCCACCCAAAGCCCAGTGGTATCTCTTGTTGAAATGCATCCCCCACATATTTTTCCAGCATTTAGGGGATGATGAAGCCAATGCTCCCCATGATGTGCTCAGACCAGAGTCCTGATCCCCCTCCTGCCCCAGGAACATGATGAATTCCAAGTCTGAAATAAGCAAAAAGGGACATTCTGGCCTTTCCAGGGTTTTGCTTTTCCAAGACATGTCTCTAGTAGGAGATCCATGGGAAGAACCCCTTTGCTGAGGGCAGGAGGCCTGATGGGTCATGTACCCACCCTTGGGCAGTTCGGGGGGGGCTGCTGTGCTGGGGAGGCTCTCGGGGGTCACAGAGGTGTGTGTCTGATTTCAGGGCCGTGAGCTGGTTCTCAGCTCACAGGAGCAGCCACCCATCCTTTGTCTTTGCCAAGTCCTGGCCGTGGTTGGGTACTCTTTAATTAAATTTCACATTAATTAGCGGTGCCATTGCTTGACAGGCAAACCAGGCACCCTTGCCCGCTTCTCACTCTGGGGTTTCCAATTAACATGAGAAATGCCATGGTCTCAAGGCAGACCTGCCTGCTCTCACCTTTGCCTGCTCATTCCTGGGACTCCCAGGGCTGGGGTGAGCCAGTGGCTGCAGCCAGGAAGGCAGGAGGCCCCATCACCCTGACAGAGCCCCTGCAGAACCTGCAGAGGGGTGGGGAGGAGGTGTTTCGGAAGTGGGAGTGGGTTTGGGCTATGAGACCCAAGCAAGGATCCCTGGCAGGTTGTAACGGCGCTGCACCCACTCAGATCCAGCCCTATCCCAGCAGCAGGTTGTGCTCTCACCAGCACAAGGAGGGAGGAGGCTTTGGAGGTGGCCACTGGCTCTCTACAGAATTACCTGTAGAAACCAGAGGGAATGAGGTGTTTGATGCAAGGATTCATTCCCTGCCCTTCAGAAGTGCCAGGGATCTGCACCATGTGACACGAGGCAGGTGAGAAGCTTCTGTTGTGGGAGGCCAGATGGCAGCAGAGCTGCTCGTGCAGGGTCAGGGGGAAGAAACAAAGCCAAGAAAACAAAATCCCGTTGTGAGCCTCGAGTTGTTTGCACAGAGCATTGCCCATGTGCTGCCAGGTCCCTCACTTGCCTGTTTCCATGCAGGAGCTGGTGGTGGCAGCCACCTGTGCCTGTGGGGCTTTGCAAGGGGGGTTCTGCTGAGAAGGGTCTCCCCAAACAGGAGCAGAGCCTCTCACAGCCCTGACGGGGGAAGGGCAGGAGAGCGGGTGTTCATGGCTGCAGCTCCCAGGGATGCACAGCATCCAGCTCGTGCAGCCCAGTGCTGTAATCTCCCTGCTTTTAGGGAATTTTAAGTGACCTACTTGAAGCAGGAGTTGCATAATAGGCTGATGAATATATATAAAAAAGGCTGAAGGTTTTGCCAACGCTCAGGTCAGTTTGTACAGCAGAAGTTGTCCTTGTCCGGCCGCTGCTGCCCTGGGCAGAGCCCTGCCCTTCACCAGCCTTTCCTTTCCCTTCCAGGGTCGCCTCCCGGGCATCAAGGTGAAGTACCTGCTGGTGGTGTGGCTGGGCATCTTCGTGGGCAGCTGGGTGGCCTACATGCACTACTCGTCCTACTCCGAGCTCTGCCGCGGCCACGTCTGCCGGATGATAATCGTGAGTGGGCCAGTTTGGGGTGCTGGGGTGAGCAGGGCCGTGGGAGCCCCATTCCCTGCCTCCCAAGCCCCAAAGCTGGGCCAGGGAGCCCTCCTGGCAGCTGCTTCCCTGGTGCCATCCCCGGGGGTGGGAGAGGTGACCTTCCCCTACCAGGGAGAGGGAGAAACAGGGTAATGAGATGTCGGAGGGAAGCAGCCAGGGCAGGCCAGGCAGACGTGGGCAGATTAATGCCTGTGGAGATGAAGCTGGAACATCAGTGAGCAGAGAGCAGGATCTGTGGGCAGGGACAGCATCGTGCCACCCTGGGCTCCACAGAGCTGGAGAAAAAAGGGGAGCAGGCAGTCCGTGGGTACCTCTCTGTAGTTGCTGATGTGCCCTAAGGAAAGCACCAGAGCAGACACCTCGTGGCAGCTTGGCTTGGTGTGTTTTTCCCCTGCCTGAGGCTTGCAGTGGGGTGCAGTCTGTCCCCCACAGATCCCAGCGGGATGCCCCCGGGATCGCTTTGTGTGGCCCAGTGGCAGGGGAGCAGGTCACCTGCCCAGCCCAGGGGAGGAGGGGGATGCCAGGCTCTGTCAGAACATGCCTCGTTGGTCAATCCCCCAGCAGAGGAGGGAGACAGGAATTGCCATAACAACAGCGACGAGATCGTTTAATTTGATTTTCTGCCTGACTCCGACCACGGGGTCTTGGGCGCTAATTCCTGCTCTGAGCTCGGGGTTCCAGACACTCTGTCTGGCCATGTCTCCTGTGAGCAGGTCCAAGGGTTAATTCCCATCCACATCAGAAAAAAAAAAGGAGGAAAAGATGCAATGAATGTCTGCAGCTCCTGCTTTCAGCCCCGAGGCTGCTGTGCCCTCGCTGAGGAGCTGCAGCGCTGCAGCCTCTCCTGCCCAGGGATGTCTCCAGCTCCCAGCCCAGAGGATCAGAGCCACCGTCTGTCCCTGTCCCTGCCACCCCCTGGACCAGGGCCAGCCCATCTCACAGCAGGGGCTGCTGCTCTGCTGAGCAGCCTCAGCCTCTGCATCCTCATTCTCCTCAAATCCATGCTGTCCTCTCCTCCAGCCCTGGAAGCTCTCCCAAACTCCTGGATTTACATCCAGGAGCAAATCTCCTGTGGTCCCTCCAGCAGCACAGGGGGTCCCTGCCAGCCCAGCCCCACTGTGCCCAAGGAACTGAGCCATCCCCAAGGGCCAGACCCTTCTCTGGGTCTTAGAGCAGAGGAGATTTTGGGCTGGGACATCTTTGGAAAATGGAATAGGAAGTTTGGGGGTGCTGGAAGAGGCTGGACTCTGAGCAACTGGCACTACATCTCCCTGATCAGGGTCTGAGCACAAGGTGCTCCTCTCCCTCCCAGCCCCCTGAAGTGGCCGAAATGGCCACCAAGGTGCAGACATCACCCAAACCCACCTGCACACTGTGCTGGCATGGCATGGGCGTCTGAGGGGGGTCACACACCCCCAGCTTGTGTCCTTGGGGTGCTCCATGAGCTGCGGGAATAAGCTTGGATCTATCAGACTTCTTTGGATGAATGTGAAGCTGCCCCTGCTGAGCTCCTTTCTCTCCTTCCCCTCCCCAGTGTGACCAGTACAAGAAAGGAATCATTTCTGGCTCCACGTGCAAGGATCTGTGTGAGGAACGTGGCCTCCTCTTCCAGCACTGCCTCTCCTCCTCTCCCACCCAGCAGGTAGGTCTCTGCCTCCTCCACCACATGTCACGGGATGGGTACAGGCATAAAACCCGGGAGATCTCCTCCTCACCCCATCCCTGTTCCCGTCCTCAACCAAACCAGAACCCAGCTCTGGGGGTTTTTTTGCACTTGCTGTTCTCCTCCCACCTCACCCTGTCCCCTCCCCTGTGCTGCAGGTTTACAGCGGGCTCTGGAGGGACAGGGAGGTGATCATCAAATGTGGCATTGGAGAAGCCCTGAGGGCAGACAGCCGCCCGGACTCTGTGCCCAGGAGGGACGTGGTGCTCTTCGACAAACCCACACGGGGGACGTCCATGGATGAGTTCAAAGAAATGCTTCTCAACTTCCTCAAGGTCAGTGCAAGGGTCTTGTGGGATCCCACAGGCCCAGGATGCCACCTTCAAGTTGGGAAGACTAATTGTGTCTTTCCTTTCCCTCGAACAAGATCTCCCCTGGCCCACACTCCTCCACCCACTGCTGGGTGCTGGGCTGGGTGCTCCCTGCCACGTACTGGATTAGTGGAGAAAAACCTCCATTTTCTCCCAGGAACTCTTATTGGTGATATTTGAGTAGCAGCAGCCCTGGAGGCCTCTGTGCCTTGGCTCTGGGTGGCATCTGTGCTGGGCAGAGCTGATTCACAAGCCCATGGTGGCCCCTGTGTGGGGCTTCTGGGTCAGCAGTGGTGCCTGGCCTTTGCTCCCAAAACCATGCTCCTGTCTGGAGCCCTGAGGCTGGTAACATTCTGCTGGAGCTGAATCTGTCCACACAATATTGTGGCATCAGATCTTCTGGAGTGTGGCGCTGTTTCCTCCTCTCCCCAGCTCAGGTCTTCGCACTCCCAGTTTGGGTTTTGACACCTGAACACAGGGAGCTCTGGGGGTCTGATGCCACCTCTTGTCCCATTTGCAGTCCAAGCTGGGAGATCAGCCATCCCTCCCAGCCCTGGTGAGCCGGGTCATCGCCATGGCTGACGTGAACCGTGACGGGAAAGTGTCTCTGGCCGAGGCCAAATCCATCTGGGCGCTGCTGCAGCTCAATGAGTTTCTTCTCATGTTCTCCCTGCACGAGAAGGAGCACACTGCCAAGCTGCTGGGGCACTGTGGGGACCTCTACGTCACCGAGAAGATCCCCCACACCTCCCTCTACGGGCTGGATGTCCCCCCCTTCCTCCAGTCGCTGCTGCCTTCCGTCGCCCACCAGCTCCTCCACCAGTGGTTCGCGCCGGCCTGGCCCCGGCGCGCCAAGATCGCCATCGGCCTCCTGGAGTTCGTGGAGGAGATTTTCCACGGCACCTACGGGAGCTTCTACATCTGCGAGACGGGCTTCAGGAACGTGGGCTACAACGACAAGTTCGACTTCAAGATGGTCGACCTGAGGAAGGTGGCGACGGAGGCGACAGTCAGGGGGTTCCTCAAGGGGCGTCACTGTGAGCAGAACGTGGACTGCACCTACGGGCGGGACTGCACGGCGGCCTGCGACAAGCTGCTGAAGCAGTGCAAGGGCGACATGGTGCAGCCCAACCTGGCCAAGGTGTGCGGGTTGCTGCAGGACTATTTGCTGTACGGGGCGCCGCTGGAGCTGAAGGATGAGCTGCAGAAGCAGCTCCGAACTTGCATGACCCTCAGCGGCCTGGCCAGCCAGATGGAGGTGCACCACTCCCTCGTGCTCAACAACCTCAAGACCTTGCTCTGGAAGAAGATTTCCAACACCAAATATTCCTAACGGGGGAAGCATGGCCCTGGAGTTTAGGATCTGCCACCTCGGAGTCAAGTCTAAGGGCTGAAGGCCTGTTTCTCCATCTTCCCCACAGGTAAAATACACCCTGCACAGGGAGTTCAGCAGAGCTGCAGCCCCTTCTCCATGGAAAACCAAGCTTCATGACTTCCACCACCCAGCAGGATCATGGATCAGTCAGCAGGAGTGTCTGCAGAGCTGGGACACCAGGCTGGACAGGCTTGGGGGAGGAAGATGACATGGAAAGGGATAAGGAAGCGGAGCCCAGCTGGATGCATCTGAGCGTTTCTTGATTAACAGGAAAGCAGAGCAGAGTGATGGGAATGAATCATTCATGCTGTACTTGTCACATCTTCTTTTGATGAACGTCTCTGATGTAAATAAACAGCTTTTACGTGAATCACACCAGTACATCAATAGTGAAACAGCAGCCTGTTAAGTACCAGCTTGTTTGTGATCTAAAAAGGAGGAAAAGGTAGATTTCCTGATTCAAAAGTCTCTCCTTAAGTGTCTGAGTCATCTGCCATCAGATCCAGCTGTAACATAGGAAGCAGATAAGCAGTCTGTTCCACAGTGTTGAATCCTGGCAATTCTTTGGTTCCATTTTTAAGTGCCTGACCCTGACAGTGATGCCATGGCTTGTGTGAGGCTCCCACTCGGCTGCTCCCACCCCAAGTCCAAAATTGGCAGCACAGGCCATTCCCTCACCTGTTGGCTTTGGAAGCTCTAAGGCCAAGGAGAGCTTAAAGGCAAAGGGCTAAACATGAACAGTTCTGACCTGTTAATGTGCT
Source organism: Pseudopipra pipra (assembly GCF_036250125.1). Lineage (NCBI taxonomy): Eukaryota > Metazoa > Chordata > Aves > Passeriformes > Pipridae > Pseudopipra > Pseudopipra pipra. The sequence goes on from NC_087568.1 coordinate 2,945,385, forward strand.
CCATGTGTCCCTTCCCACCACACTCAGAGCAGGGATAAACCAACCTCTCGGTTTAATTCTCCTAAAACTAAGCTGGGCTTGCCCTGCAGAGGTTGAAGGTTAATACCAGAATAATCCAGTGCTTCTCTTGTTATTAAAGTGAATTTCCAGGCAAGCTTTCAGCAGGTCTCAAGACATTTGTTTGGCTGTGTATGTACTACCAGGGCTCTAAGTATAGTCGTTTCCTTTAAATGCCCAATTATAGCAATCTTAAAACTGTGGGTAGGGAAGAAGAGCTTTTATAAACTCCCCAAGGCTGCTCTGTTCCCAGCACAGCCATATTCCTGCTGCTGGGGTGCACGGTGGTTCTCCTGCCAACAATTCCTGAGTGGAGTGTGCAGCTGATGTACAATCCCAATTAAAACTACACCTGACAGTATCACCTGGGAATGTGATCAGCAGAGCTGTGGCTACATTTAGGAGCCCTCTGAGGAGAAAGACCAGGATTTCCTTGTGTTAGTTCTTTCGGATCCTCATCACCTCGCACTGGTGTTTATGGAGTCAGCAGGGCCCTGTATCCAGCACAGACCTCCCTCCCTGCTGAGGAGTGGCCTCTGCAGAGCAATTTATCCCTGGATAGGCTGAGCACTCCCGAAGTTTCTGTGTTTGGAGGGTGACAAGTCCTCAGCCCCTTGAGTCACCTGGCTCAGGTACAGACACCGCCAAGGTGAGCAGGGCCCCCTGTAAGGTGTGGGTTCACCTGCACAGGAGGGAGCACGTGGGCAGGGCTGGGATTCAGTCATGAATCTCCACACAGCCACTGCAGCTCATCCATTGTCCTGCATCCCCATGGCAACCAGCTCCACTGGCAAATTAATTTGCTTCTGCTATTAGCAAAGGAATCCAACACCCACCCATGGCAATGCCCTCCTCAGGTCATCAGAGAAGCCATTTCTCACCTTCCCCTCTTAGTTACTGGTAAATTTTGTCCACATATTCCCACTAAATCCCTGCTGCTCCTTTCCCCCAAAGCAGTGTTAAAGCAGCAGGCAAGCACCTGGAAAAGGGGTTTTCCCCTCAATATCAGAATTTTTAAGTAATTATGGTGAAGATCCAGGAGAGGCAGCTCCTGTACCTGACAAATTTATTGAAATAAACACTTCTGACAACAACTTGTCCCATCACCATCACTGATCCACAGATCCCACAGCACTGGATACTCCCAGGGATCACTGATGACTCAAAAACCCCAAAAGCACAGTTTTGCTCATCCCTAAAAAGCACAAAGTCTTTCTTTGCAGTGCTCATGGTTTACAAGCTACACAGGAACATAGGAGAGAATGAGTAAAGGCAAAGCTATTTTGCAGTCAAACCTCCTCCAGATTTCCCACAGAGGCTGGAATAAAAAGCCAGAACACAAACACTGATAATCTGATCTCACTGGATGCTGCTGCTTCTGCAGCAGAGATTTGTGCCCAAGGGGATGGAGGTAAGAAATACCTTTAATTCCAGGAAGTACAAAACCATCCCAGCTCCCAGATCTACAAACAGAAGTCTTAAATCCCAGAATGGTTAAAAAAATATTGTTACTTGGGGTGCTACAACTACACGAGCCCCATTCAGACTTATGGTAGGTGGCATCTTTATTTAGTCCTTGTTTTAAAAATCCTTCTTAGCCATGTAGAGAAAACACAGATGATCAGCTTTTGAGGAATCCATGAATCTTCACATGCAGACACTGCCAATCACTTCTTTTGCTGTTGCCACTTTTGTTAGGAATTCTGAAACTCAGGCCATGACCTGCAAATAAAGAGAGGGTCCAGGATGTCAGACAAATTCTAATATGGCCAGGAAAAGGGAGAAATAATGTCAATACTAAGGAGCTAATTAACTCCTGCCATCCAGACTTTGCTGCCCTTGTTTGTGTTGGAATTGCCCAAAGATTTTTTACATCCCAGATGTGAAATAAAAAAGCTTCATAAAATGAACCCAAATGTTAGGGCAGTCATCAGAAGGGCTCAGTTATGAGGGTTCAGAAGGTTACTTTTAGAAAAGGATTTCCTTCAGTCCAGAACCACAGGAACACCTCAAATCCTATTGCCTGGATTCCCTGCCTGGACATGTGTGGCTCAGGACCCACAGCAGAGACAGAAGCAGATGGCACCAATTTAGGAGAAATTCTTTGCCATTCCAACAGAAAGCTTTTGGAAAAATATCTGTCTGGGCAGACAGTGCACTTGGGTGAGTTTAGGCAAGGGCTAATCGAAGGGAAGGATAGCTGGAGCCTGCTCTGGGTTATTCCTTCACTCCCTAAAAATCCAAGCCGAGTTTGCCAACCTCAGGGCAGAGCCAAACTATTAATAGTGCAGGGAAAGAAAAGCTGGGCTTATTCCAGTGTTCAAAGCCATGACAGAAACCAGTCATAGATGATGAAGGGCTAAGTTATGTGCTGAGACATTTTTAATTTCTCCCAAATCATCTTAATACAAAACATTTCCACAGTGGAGAGCCAGGTATTCTTTCAGTAAAGCCAAATTCTTGGCCCAGGAATGCTGCTGAGGCTGGGGAAGGCAGTTCACAGCAAATCCTACCAGGAAAACGTTCATAGTTATCCTGTGCCTCACACAGGGAAGTTCTGGAGACACTTATTAGCACTCACGGCCCATCCAGGACCCCTGATGGGAGTAAAGCCTGATGAAAAACCCCAAACATGTATTTTAGGGTTGAAAGAAGCCAGGAAATTTAAATAGAAGAGTCACATCCCATCTCCCCCCAACCTGATTAGCATTCTTTTCCAAAGCCACTGCTGGAGGCAGTGACTTTTCCCAATTAAAGGGCTCACTTTGCAGCCAGCACAACCTGCAGGCTCTGCAGCACCTCTGGCCCTCCTTAATGCCCATTTAATGAGGTTTCCCCCCGTTTAGCTCTGCCAGAGTCTGTCAGAGCTGCAAAGCCTCAGCTGCACAATCTCTGTGTGGTCAGAACTTCTCACCCCACTCATTCCCAGAATAGGTTCATGTCACCCAAGGACAGTGACACACAGAACTATCTGCATACAGGGACACCTGTGCTCCCTCCTTGGAGATTCCTTTGCCATCATGCCAGAAAATAAATACAACAACAACAAAAAAAAACCCAACTAAAAACTCTGTGCTCAATAAATTATATTTTTGCTTCTTGTCTGATGTTTTACCAGCCAGAATGTGATGCATGGGGAGGTGAGATCTTGTCTTGGGAAACAGGGCAAAGCACTGCTGCACTTGAAATCACTCCTGAAGGATCTCAAAAGACTTCCAAGTTTCAGCATTAAATTTTTCCCTGGATTACCCAAATCAGTATTTTTATTTCTTTCTCCATTACCTCTCTAAGAGATCATCTCCTTATTTTGCACATCTGTGACATGAACATGACTGCAGCAGTTTTGTGTCAGCAGCACCAGAGCCTGTTTTGAGAATCTTCAGGCACATAAAAAGTTTAAGCTCTTGGCCTGACAGAGCTGTCCCTGAAAGGAGGCACTTTGGGAGCTGAGAAAGGCAGTTCAAGGAACTGAAATAAGTGTCAATCAGAGGTGTTAAACACTGCTTACAAAAATGCCTGCATTAGCAGAACCTGAAAGTGTTTCACCCAAAATAGGGGTTTGTCAGCAAAAAAAGATGAAAAAATACTGAATTTTAAGGCTTTTTTCTGCAAGAATGCTTTAGTAGCATTTTAATTTTTTTTTGTCCGTGTCCTGCAAAAAGTTCATCAGGACAAGATGTACCAACACAAGGGTTTCTTTCCACTCACTTTGGTAACACGTTGAGAAATGACCCAACACCCACCTTTGACATTTGAAGATCATTCCAGAACTCAGCCCTGCTCTCGAGAGGAACTGTGAGAAGGAAAAACATCCTCAGTTTGGGGTTTTTTTTGGTAAAGGATTGAGCTGATTTTGTGTTTCTCCCCCCAAAAAGCAAGCATGATTACAAAGCCACATTTCAGAAAATTCCTGATTGCATCTTCTGCTTTAATTTTACTCCAGGTGTAACTTTCTCCCTAAGCTAAATCCACACCCAACTCCATCTATAACCCTGCCCATGTTTTGGAAACAAAGTAAGTGTCTGTTTCCCTCATCTCTTCCACTCCCAGGGACAGTTCTTGATAGCTACACAATGCCAAACCCTGCACAGCTTGAGGTGCCCTTTCACAGGCAGCAATCAAGAATATCTCTTAAGGCCAGGAAGGAGTAAAAATAGAATTCAGGAACAGAGCTGTCACTTCTACTTGTCCTTGTAAAAATAAGGAAGGACCTTCCCCTGATGCAGTTAAAACTAACATCATTTTAACTGCTCTTAAAAGGAATTGTGCTCCACCTTTTGCTGATTCTCTGGAGAGAGAGTTAAATGTGGAAACAACATCAAGCAACTCATCTCTGATCTCTGACCTCTAATGAGATCAAAGGAGAGCAAATCTCCAAGGACTCAGGATTATTGGAATAGATAATACTACAATTTGCCAATCCTCACAAGAGCATCCAGTGACAGGACAAGGGGAAATGGCTTTAAACTGAAAGGGGGGAAGTTTAGATGAGATATTGGGAAGAAATCCTTCCCTGTGAGGGTGGGGAGGTCCTGGCACAGGTTGCCCAGAGAAGCTGTGGCTGCCCCATCCCTGGAAGTGTCCAAGGCCAGGCTGGACAGGGCTTGGAGCAATCTGGGCTAGTGGAAGGTGTCCCTGCCCATGGAGGGGGTGGAATGAGATGACCTTTGAAGTCCCTTCTAATCCAAACCATTCTGTGACTCTCTAAAGCAATAAAAGGAATCTGAATTAGCTTTTAAGACAGTGTTAGTAAAACAGCTGCTGTGCCCTGTCCACGCTTCACCATTTCAGATTTACATTAAAGGGAAAAAAAAAAAAGTCACAAACAGGAAAAGCAATAAATAAATGTCAGGTTGTTGAGCAATCCTGGGAGCTCACAGGGGTCAGAGCACCAGGGAAGGAGTCTCCTGTTCCTCTCTGCCACCGATTGACACAGACGTGGCACTGCAGCCACGCCTGCAACACGAGATGGGGCAGGGCTGTGTGAGCAACTCACACTGCTGTGGCTCACCTCGGGTCTGGGACACCTCCTGCTCTGCCAGTCACGTGGCTTTGTCTGGAAAACACGTGGAAAATACATACACAGGGTTTAGACACACTTCAAAGCCTGGTTATACAGTTACTGGTGACAGGAACTTGAAAGAAATGCATAGCAGAGGAATGTTTTTGGATAGAAACAGGGTTGGCGACTCCCAGGACATGCTCCCAGTGATGTCACCAACTCACCACATGGCTTTAGACTAATAACTCTAACTCATTCTTCTACAAGATTATGCCCACAGGATGTGTTTTTCAAGGCTATATAATCATAAAGCCACGTGCAGCTTCTCTGCAGCACATCCACTACAGGTCAAACAGAACAGCTCCCCATCGTGCTACACACAGACCTCACACTTAGGGCAACCAGAAGTGAGTTTTTCACCAGTCTCCTCGGAAGCAGCTGGTTTATTAATGATGTCAGGCTGTCAATCACTCTGAGTGCTCACGGGCTGCAGAGCAAACGAGCATAGAACACAGCCTGTCTCTCTTGCCACGTCTTGACACAAAGATGCCACAGCAGCCATCTCTGCAACGCCAGTGGCAGCTTGGGAAATAAAAAAAAAAATCCCCAAACCAAAAGCATAAAGACTGAAGAAAATGCAATTACGGGTGCGTGTCCCACTCCTGGAAGCATTTGAGGCCAGGCTGGATGAGCAACCTGGTCTAGTGGAAGGTGTCCCTGCCCGTGGCAGGGGGTTCAGTGAGATGAGCTTTAAGTTCCCTTCCAATCCAAACTATTCCATGACTTTATGGTATTTATAAGAAGATTATATCACCTCTTGGAAAGCAGTGTTACAAAGGCATTCGGTGGGCAGCATTTGTGTGAATCATCACCCTTCTCTTCTGAAGACACACCATCTCTGCCCCTTCATTTTTTGCCTGCTGATGGGCTGAAAAAAGACAAATAAAGAATGCAGTGAATACCACACGAGTGTTAGGCAAACTATGCAACCACCTTTTTTTTTGGCGAAACACACTGTTTACCTGAAAACTAGAGATTTAAAACATAATTTAAAAAAACAGAATATCTGCCGAAGCCTAATTTTAGCTACTTGAATCTTTAAAAAAATATTTTCCTGAAAACCTGAATAGGCGGCAGCCTTAGATTTTCCTCCCCTCCTCGGAGGGGGAGTATATATTAAAATATATATTAAATGCATATATTGAAATTTATATTAAATGTATATATTAAAATATATACAGCTGTATTCAGATATCTGTGTGTGTGCATGTATATATTTATACATATATATAAAATGGCCCTAGCCCATAGCTATACATGAGCTGAAGATATACCGGATTTACAGCGCACGTGGCAGCGCCTGGAGCCCCCGGAGCCCCAGAGGAACCGCGGCCCCTCCAGGATGGGTCCAGCTGAGCGGGGACCCGCCTTACCTTCACTGTCCCCTTCACGTCCCCCCGGCGGGGCCGCTCAGCGCCGGGGCCGAGGGGAAGCGGGACCGGCCCTCAGGGAGCTTCGCCACAACATGGCACGGGAAGGGCAGCGCGGCCCTGCCCGGGCGGGCCCTTCTCGGCCAGCACCGGCTTCCCGCCACCGAAGGGCCCCTCAGTTTCGCCATGACCAGGCCGGGAAGGGCCGGTCCCGCTCCCATTCCCAGTCCCACTGAGGAACCCCCGAAGACCCGCACGCTCCGCTCCGCGCCCGCAGAAAGGACGATCTAATTCCCGCCTCCCGCTTATATAGGCCGGGAACGAAGGGCCCGCGCGGTGCTTTCACGCCCGCGAGCGCCCCCTGCTGGGCGGGAGGTCTCAAAGCAGGGACCGGGGACACGGGCGAGGAACGGGGGGCCCTGCTCAGGGCTCTTCCCCACCCTGCAAGACTGCTCTAGGGCCTCCCATGGAGGCACGAGGCGTACTAGGGGATGGATATCCCTTTTCTCAGCTGCTTCGGGAGCCCCTGCTTCCCGTGGTTTGGCTCCGAGCATGTCCTGGGACAAAGCATGGACCCTCCAGCCCCATGATGCAGCAGCCGGTGGAGATCCTTCAATTCTGTGATGAACCAGCCAGTGGGGATCCTCCAACCCTGCTGGGGCCCCTCCAGCCCTGCAATGCACCAGCCACCCTGCAATGTCCCCAGCTTGGGGACATTCTTCATCCCTTTCCCTCCCATTGCCTTGACTCCCCTGGCATTGCAGACTCCCCTTCCCATTTCACCATGGAAGAAACAAAAAGGATCAGAGGGATAAACCCCTTTATTTGTTAAGAAGAGGCGCGAGATACAACTGGTTTCAGGTGAGATCATGAGCTCAGGAACAGGAAGGCCACAGGACATCGGCACTTCCTTGCAACAGGGACAAACCCAAGGAATGGGGCAAGGTCTGGCATGGCTCCATTTTCCCTGCGTGGCTCTGGAGGGAGCAATTTGAGCCGGGGACTGTGTGTGGCTGTGACCACCACGGGATCTCTGTGCACAGCAGACCTGGGGGGCCCCTTCCACAGCCAGCCCAGCCCTGCCAGAAGCCAGTGCCCGGAGTGCAGAGCCAGTCCTTTGGAACTGGAGCAGGAGACCCATCCCCAAGGGACTGAGCCCATCTCGGGGGCTCTAATTGCCCTCAGCTTTCCTCCGCAGCTCCTCGACGGCCTCGCTCTGCCGCCTCTTGTCCTTGGCGCGGATGATGGTCATCCTGAAGAGCTTGCAGTAGAGCTCCACGGCCGAGGGGCTGTCGTCATTGCCGGGGATCGGGTAGGTGATCAGGGAGGGGTTGCAGTTCGTGTCCACCACGCCCACCGTGGGGATGTTCATCTTGGCGGCGTCCCGGACGGCCACGTGCGTCTGGAAGACGTTGTTGAGGCTGCTGAGGAAGACGATGAGGTCGGGCAGGCGGACGCCGGCGCCGAACTGGATGTGGGCGTTGGTGAGGAGCCCGCCCTGCCAGTAGCGCGTGTGCGCGTACTCGCCGCAGGCCCGCGCCGTGCACTCCACCAGGTGGCAGAACTGGCGCTTGCGGCTGATGAAGAGGATGATGCCCTTGCGGTAGGCGATGTGGGCCGTGAAGTTGAGGGCCAGCTGGAGGTGCTGCATGGTCTGCTCCAGGTCGATGATGTCCTGATCTAGCCGGCAGCCGAAGATGTAGGGCTCCATGAACCTGTGGGGGCAGAGGGAGGGCGGCACAGGGGCACGGGGACAAGGTGTGCAGGCACTGAGCGCTTCTGGATGTGGGGTGGCCGCACAGGAACCTTCCTTTCCCCCAGTCCAGCTCCCGGCTGATACCAGAGGTGCTCTCTGCAGAGAGCCCTCGTGTCCAATGTCTGTTCCAGCTGGGCTTGGGGGGCTGTGGGTCTCACCCCCCTTGGTGCCCACATTGTGGGGGGTCCCTGTAATCTGCCCTGTGTGGGCAGTTCCAGGCTCAGACCAATCTAGTGCAGCCCCCAAAGCAAACATTGTTTATGGAAGCACTCCTGATGTCAACAAGCACTGGATGATGAAATAATTCCACTCACCTGTGCCGACAGCCCTTTTTGTGGCCCAGGTGCACCCGAGCATCAAAGAGATCTTTCAGGGTGAAGAGCTCCTTCACGTTGAAGAAGTCGGGGTGGTTGAGAGGCTCTGACAGCAGCTTGTCATCCGCAGCTGAGAGAAGGGAAACAATCAATCACTGCTCCCTCTGGTGTTTTGGGGGACGAGCTGGGACTGCAGAAAGGACCCCGATGCACCCACGACCACCTGCTGCAACGAGGCGATACCTGCACGGGCATCGCTCCTGGCCTCCCGGGGAGGGAAAACACTCACCGCTGGGCTGGGTCGCCACCGGGGCCGTGGCCGTGGCCGGGGCCGGTACCAGGACGGTGCTGTAGAGCCGCGGGGCCGCTGCGGGAGAGAAACACGGGGGTCACACGGGCGGGCCGGGGCGGACCAGGCGGGGCTGGGCAGCGCCCGCTCACCTGCCCGCAGGAGCCGCGGCACCGCCATGCTCCGAGGGCACCGCGGGGCAGCGGGAGCGGGAGCAGGAGGAGGATGAGGAAGGTCAGCGGCGCTTTCCGCTTCCTGCGGGGCGGGGCGGGCCCCGCGCCCTCCCCGGGGCGGAGCGCGGCGCGATCGCGTCCCGTCGCCGAGCAACGCTCAGTGCCCTGAGCCATGTCCGGCCCCGACCCCGGCCTGCCCGGCCGCTTCCGACAGCCCGCCTTCTACCGCGGCTACGGGTGAGCGGGGAGCTCGGGGCGGGCCCCCCGGAGCCCCCCGTGCCCCCACCTACCCCGTGCTCTCGCCCCGCAGGCAGCCGGCGCCGCACCCCCGGTTCCGCACCACCAACCAGACCTACGGCAGCAGGGCCCCCACGGTGCACGAGCTGCCGGTAGGTGATGGAGGGACCCCCGGGGGGGCTCGGGGTCAGCACGGCCAAGCTGTGCCCTCCGCGGCGTCCCCGGTAGCTGAAACCCAGCTTCGCATCCAAACTTTGCAGGCGCTGTCGCTGTGGGCAATCTTAAACATCTCCCTTCTTTTCTCGCCCCTCCCCAGACCTGCTTCCGCGTCATCTCGCACAAGTTTTCGGATCATCTGGGCAAGGCTGGCATGTACAGGAACAACAGCCTCAACACCTCGCTGGAGAAGAGCTACTGCACGGGCCCCGACACCTTCATCACCGCCTACGAGCACATGGACTTCCACCCCAGCTACAACCCCAGCGGGCCCTCGCACTGCAGGAACCTGAGCTAGGGAGGGACACCAGGGAGCCACCGCGGCTTCTCCCGGTGGGGAAACCACGCACAGCTGAGATGAAACCCACTAATTCACAGAACGACTGTTATTGTTAATAGCATATATTGTTATATATGTTAATTTATAAAGATTTAGTGTGGTTAAACGTCAGTTAAATAGCTCATAGGAGCCGTCTCGCTTAGTTTATAGGCAGCATATAAATCCTAGAACAACATATATCCCCTTAACCTCTTCTCTGTCACTAATGATCCTTTAAATTCTTGGCTCATGTACCACATATAATTAAAAATTAAGATTTAAACTGCTTCTCTACTATTCAATGAATAACCAATCTGCAAGTTTTCCAGAGGTATCCATTAACCTTTTGGATTGCTTGTAGAAAGTTAATGTTTCTTCTATCTCACAACTACAAAGCTTTAAGGAATTATTCAAATAACGACAAGTAATCAAAAAGAAAACGTTTTCTCAAGTTTTATTGTAACAACTGTAGCTACAGCCAGTGAAACTGCACTGTCCAACTGCACTAAAGGAACACCTTTACATTTTTAGCTTAAAAACTAGTTTTGAAGAAAAACTGCTCTGCCTGTTTACGGATGAGAAACAGTCCCATGTTACAGGTGTAACACAGGGATAGTATCCATTAAAAATGAACATAATGCTATTCTAGCTGTTTGCAAAAAATATAAATAATGAGTTTAGTATTATGGCCAAGCACCACTGCAACTGATATTCTTCAGTGTCATAAATATTCCCTATTTGTGGCACTTGGTTATCTCAAACAAAGGAATAGCTGGGTAAAATCTCCCCCCCCGGCTGCAAACACACCAATACATTGGAACAAATAAACAAACTGAGCAGAAACAGGCCTGAAAAGTTAACTTTTAAAATATTTAACATGTGAAAATAAATAAGCAACTCTCTACTGTTCACTGTTAATTCTTCTATTAGACTCTAGACAGTACCTTGAGCTTCTTACAACTTCCCTTTCTTCTCCTGAAATGAAGAAAATAACAAAGTGCTGAATTAATATAAATAGTTGTGACTGTTTTACGTATTATTTTTATCCACAGATTTTTCTGCAGGTGGCATAATTTAGGGATAAGAGTGCCTCTTAAAAATATAACTGTAGTGGATTCTGTCACATATCTTCCCACTTCATCTGAAAACACCCACCTCTTTTCTTCCTTGCCTCAATTTCTTGTCTTTTAGTTTTATTCTTGAACTGAAACCAGTTCCTTTGAAGAGTTTGACATGCAATGTGCCTTAGTGTTCAGATGTTAGACCAAATACTTAAGAAATACCTGCACAAATTCAAAATATCATCCTAAAGATGACACATTTTACCACACAGAATCTCCCTGGAACAGTCTCTTTCTACTCTGTCTTTTGAAAGGAAGATTTTCATGTTTGCAGATACAACTATGTGAGGCTGAACTATCACAAACTGAAGGTTTGAAAAATTGAAAAGCTTATACATTAATAAAAGAAATGGTGGCAGGGATGGTGTGTTCCTGCCTCGTATAAAAAAGCAGCTACACGTCGAAACGTGTTCTTAAAATAGCAGCAAAGAATGTTTATAAAAAATTAAGGTAGTTCTTGTGGTCTCATGAGGATCCTTGAAGATTGTTGCTCCCAAAGCACTGAAAAATAGTCACTGAGGTAAAAATAAAGCACTAAATCTATTTTCAAAGTCCTGCACAAGCATAGATTTATCTGAGAACCGTGGTACTGCAGCCAGGAGGACATCACTTACCAGGAGCCATACTGAAAAATACCAAGTGGTTTAAATAACTTAACATCCAAATTAGCACATGTTGTGCTCTGACTGAAAAAAATAATCACTGCTCACTCTTAAAAAATATGAACCAGCATTCATTAAAAAAGGTAATTGTTTGCAAGAGTGGGAAGACCCAAGTTCATGATTCCATCTACTGCAGTAAAGGATAAATTGCTGTCCCTGGAGGGTGGAAAAACGGGAAAAGGACTTTGTTCTGGTCACTCCCCAGAGCTGTCACTGGGTGCTGAAAAGGGCCAGGAGGGCTGTACAGTCTGTGCCCACTCTGGGGCTGTTGTGGTTGCTATAAACAGGAAATAAAATCTCCTTTTGGAACTGCATCTGTCAAGATCCAACCTTGAGAGATCTGCCCTGCAGTCCCAACCTCGGTACCATGTGTGGTATAATGATATACTATTATTATCAATTAAAAAATCAATATCATCTTTCTACTCCTCAGCTGGTCAACCTTTAGTAATGTCTCAGAGGGATTTCTTATTGATCCCAGACACACTTTTTTTTAAACAAGTGATAAAAACTGTAGCAGGATGAGGACACTGCCAGTGGAGCCATGCCACTCTTGTGGCTGTTGTCCCAATTCCACAGATGTTCCCTGACACACATTTAGTTACACAAGGAAAGACTCCACTTCTTGACCACAAACACCAGCAAAGAAAACTGCTGTTGGGGTTTTGCTAAAAGAAGCACCATTCTCACCTCCCAGAACAGCCACCACTTTGTTTGGCCGATGTAGCTGGCAGACTCTCCTTCATTTTTTTGTTCTAAAGAAGTTAATTGCACCCTCAGAACACAGGCAGGAAGGGAGAAAAGGGAACAGAAAAATGCTACTCACTCAAGATGATGACACAAACCATAGGAGCACTCCGGTTTCATGGTCCATGGGCAGAACCCCATTTATTAAACATTATAAACTCAGCAATGTACACCATTTCCTATATACAAATCAAGTTTATCAATTTAAAAAAAGTGCTGTTTGAAATCAGGTTTTATTTAAAGCACAAGGTAACTGGAATTGCATCTTAACTGGAAGTGAATCAGTTCACAAGTTGTACTGAGGACACAGACACAGCGACAGGGGCACGAGACACCTTTAAAGTCTTAATGTTGATTTACTGAAAACTTGGAGGAGAAACATTCAGCTTTTTATACAAACAGTACATAGTGCTTCCACCATCTCTAGGAAAATTAAGTATACAGTTTAATCCTTTTAAAGCAAGGTACTCAGAAAACTTCTATTTTAAAATACCAGCCTACTGACCTATTCCAAACAAAAGGCCCAAATCCTGCAACGGAATCAAGGCAGACCGAAGGATAAGCCTGTGTAGAGGGACTGCAGGCACTGAGCTAAGGAAAAAACCACTTTTCCAAGGTATCCTACCACAAAATGGAGATGATTTAACACACTGACCTTTTAAACAACCCGACCAACCAACCCAAGGACTACAAAAAGGCGGCCGGACAGTAAGAAATGTCAAGTGAGCACTATAAACATGTTTAAAACGTAACTGCACAACAGCATAAACACACCAAGGATGTTGTTTCTTTCTCTACATGCCACAGTTACTCGTTCTACTCTATGCTACGCTGCATTTTGCCACTATTCTGCATCACACCAGGGACACCATGAGACACTGGATCCGGTCTTGGCTGCTTTTGCTCCAGTTTGCAATTTTAAGGCCAGCCTCGAGGAAGGCTGAAGTGACTGAGGAACAAAGTGATGCTAAGTGGTGGTTTGGCTGAGAGAAGTTCTGCAGAAGGCGAGACAAAGAGAATATCAGATCAACTCACAGGGACAAGATGTAAGAACAAACTCCTCAAAGGACTTCACTACACACAAATGAAAGAACGACCAACAGCTCCAGTTCACACTTTTTTTTTGAATTTTCAGTGAAACCAGTGTGAGGGCACTTTTCTTTTTTTTTGTGACATGAATGTGCTACTTCAATCCCGTTTAAAGCCAGTACAAATAAAAAGACAGTGGTGAAAAATTGCTTTATTCTGGCTGCTGGAAACGGAGGCAGAGAAAGAGCCAGTATGAAAGAACAGCGCTGAAAATATCCGTGGCGTTTACGTCGGGGCTTCCTACAGCAAACCCAGCTTTGCTCTATTGCACAAAAACTGCCAGTGAAAAGTTCACAGAAATGTAACATCTTAGAAACCACTTCTGAAAAAGGAAAGTAAGGGCACTCAATTCCAGAAAGTTCATTCAGGAAACCAAAAGCCATCTCTGGGTAACTGCAGGGCGTCAATTGAGGCTAGCGAGGAATTGTTTCAGCCTTGCAGGCCCAGTAGTATATAAATCCAGAGAAATCCAGGGAAATCGTGTTGTCTGAACAGACAATGCTCCTTCACTTGTCTTAGACTGCAATTGTGCTTGGAATCATCTGCTAGCAGGAGGTCTTAGGTATTCAAAAGGACTTCCAGCAGCTGCTGAGATCACTTTACACAGGACAGTGCAGAGAGACTGATCCACTTTATTTACCTGAATTTGCATTTGTATCTTCCAGGTTGGATCTCCTGGAATTCCCCTCAGGGAACAACCCCCAGAGTCCTCAGGGGAGGAGGACTGAGACTCCAGCAAAAAAACAGGACTCAGGACTGTCCTAAGGCAGCTGGAATGTGACCAGTGTCAGAGAATCTGCATTGCTATCCAAGGCTGTGTTTTCCTGGGATCTCTTAACAGGTTGCCAAATATATTCTGTGCGCAAACAGGTTCCCCTTTGATAGGTGATCAGAGGCCTCATAATTTAAAGTGTGATCAGCCAGTATCTTATCTACAGTAACTAGAGCTTCCTGTAGTAATGCAAGCCCTAAAAATCATCATAAAAAATATTTCCTTAGAGCACTTTAAATAATTTACAAAATTCTACAAAAACTATGTATGTTTATCCACGATATCCCTGTTAAATAGAAGCATTTTCACATTAGTGTGTTTATGACATACAGGTAACAGCATCTCCCACTGTCTCTCCTTTCCTGTCTCAAGTTTTATCAAGGTAATTACCATGACAGATATTTTCTAAAAAGACTGTTACTGTAAAAAAAAAGTGTACTTACATATTTGAGACCTTTTTTTCCAAGAGGGAATCTGGGCAGTCCCCTGCAGATAGGTCAGTAAATTTTGCACAGGTTTTGGCTAAAAATTCCTGCCCTTGGTGCACTTCACTAGCAGTTTCCCTGTTCTGCAGGACAGGTATTTTTTCTTCCAAATTGGAGCTGGTTACTTGAATTTCTTCCTGCCTGTCAACTTTTTCTTCCTTAATGCACAACTGCACACTGTTATCTGCACGTGCTCCTCCACTAGTTTTATCCACTGCTGCTGCTGTCACATTTAATTCCTCCTGTCGGCAAGCTAAACTGGGATCTGGCCTCTTGTCCAGGGGGTTATTCCCTCCCTTACTGCACGCCTGTGCACTCTGCTGAGCTGTGTCTCTGCTAATTTTATCTGCTTTTCCGGCTGCCACGCTGCACTCGGGGCGTGGGGGATCTACATTTGAATCAGCCCAGCTGCCCCCTTCCTCCATCCACACCTGTGTGTTCTCAGCTTTGGATGTTCCTCTGCAAACCTGATCTGCTTTTACTGCTGCCTCACTCTGTTCCTGAGAGGAGAGGCTCAAGTGAGAATGTGATTGATCTCCTGAGGCATCAGCCTTTCTGCAACCCTCGGCTTCCTCTTTGACACACAGAGGAGCAGTCTCAACTCCTGCACAGGTTTCTGCTACATGGGGACTTGACACTCTCACAGTGACTTTCTGAGAAGAACTGGATGCTTTTATTGCTGTTGTACTCTCCCCACTAAATTCACCTGTTGGCAAGGGGTTAAGCACATCTGTATCCTGGGAAGCTGCCTCCACTCCCAACGTGCTGTTCTGGGCGAGCAAACTCTCTGCTTTCTGCCTTTTGTTCAAAAGCATTGATTTCTTCCTGTCCCGGGCATATTTTAGACCTGCAATAAATTTACTGGAAATTTTTAGGTGAAAGGTGTTCTTTCTTTTAGATCTAGGCTTTGCACTCATTACTTTTTGTACTTTACAACCTTCATTTTTGCTGGGTTTAGGGGGCTCTGTTTTGTGGACATTCTTTTTACCTGTTGCATTCCCAGGTAACTCACCAGCACCACCTTTAACCCCCCCCACTCCTTGCTTAGCTTTTGACTGACCAGTAGCATAAACATTCTCTGCAGAGGAAGCACATTTCCCACTGCCATACAACATTGCACTTTTCCCTTCCGTTCTCTGGGAGTTCCTCGACTCCTCAGTTTGCTGAGGTACCTCAGTCTTTTTACTCTGACCCGGCACGAGGCTGATCTCGTTCTCCACCAAAGGCTGCTGCTTTGCTTTTCCTCTATTACCAGTTTGTTTGGTCACTCTAAATAGGTCTAAATCATCTTTTTGTATCTCTGAATTGCTTGCAGAGTCTTTGGCCTTTTCTGCCAAAAACTTCCTGATTTCCTGCTCAATGCTGTCATCGCTGTCCACTGAGCTGCTGTCCTCGGTGTGACACACAGCTGGGAAAGTACATTTTCTATTTTTAGCCACCCGCTGGTTTGAAACTGGTTTAGGTTTATTCCCCTTTTTAAGCTGTAAGTTAAACTCCAAGTTTTTCATGTTTTCTGGTTTCTCATTGGGAAGTTTGATGTTCATGCTGTCTGAAGGGTTCCTCACTGCGTTCTCTCTCACAGCTTTCTTGGGTTTTGAGAGGCAGCTTTTCAGCAGCGCAGGATTTTTACATTTCCACTCGTTTTGTTGGAGGCTGCTGAAATCATCCAGCAGCTGAGCTTCTGTCTCGCTGAATCTGACTCTCTTCTTGCACTGAGATTTTTGGTCCTTGGACTTCTTCTTGAGCTTTCTTTTTGACCGTAGCAGGTCCTTGATAGCACTATCAAGGTCCTCATCGCTGTCCAGAGAACTGCTCTCATCATCCGACCCCTCCCTCTCTGGAGTTTGGGTTGTATTTTTCACGAGTTTTCTTGTGCTACTCTGAACCTGCAGGAAAGGGTTTACAGAGTCCAAGGCCACACATCTGCCATCAGAGCCAGACAATTTGGGAGACACGAGCTGCTGCTGCCTTGTCTCTTTACTGCTGAGGCTCTGAGCATCACAGGGTTCTGCAGGGCTGCTCAGGGCACACTCCTCTTGGAGCACGGGAAATTTTGAATAGTTACCTGCTTGGAAAAGTCCCACCTGCAGCTGTTCAGCTGTTTTTGATGCCCCTTGTTGTGCTGTTCTACCTTCCCTTTTAAGTCTCCTTTTCTGACTCAGTGATAGCTTCAGTGTTTTGGGGAGAGAAGGCTCCAGGGTACGGGTGAGGCTGTTTTGATCAGAAGGCAGAGGCATCTGGATCGA
The DNA here is from genome assembly GCF_036250125.1 of Pseudopipra pipra. NCBI lineage: Eukaryota > Metazoa > Chordata > Aves > Passeriformes > Pipridae > Pseudopipra > Pseudopipra pipra. Next base: position 2,962,300 of record NC_087568.1, read on the forward strand.
GCGTGACAGGCTGGGAGGCTTTGCTCCAAGGTTTTCTGACTGTGCTTTCAGAGCCAAAAAAGCCCTGATTTCCTGCTCTATACTGTCATCACTGTCCACAAGGCTGCTGTCGCTTTCACAACGGGAGGATGAGAGAAGCTGGGGAGGAAAGAAGGAGTCTGCAGCGAGGGATTTGTTGTCACTCCCCATTTGGGATGGCATGATTGTTTTGGAAATATCAAGGATAGCTTCTGCACACATGAGCTCTGCAGATGTGTCTGCTCTGCAAGAAGCCTGCAATGTGAGCTCACAAGCAGCGATCTTGTTTTCTGGAAGTGCAAAATGTCTGGCCTTTTTCAGTGGTTTAAACAGCTTGTTAAAGTCATTGCTGGTGCTTTCTAATCCCGCTGACTTGGAATTAATTTCTTTTCTCTTGTTGCTTGTAGGGCTTTTACGGATTTCTGGTGAGGCACTTTTTGTGGAGCTAATTGTCAGGCTGGCAGAAATGTCCGCCATCCCCTTTGGATCAAATTGTTCCCTCTGCAAAGGGACACAGTCTGCTGCATCACCTGCCTCTTTCCTGATTTTCTCCAGCTGGTAGAGCTGAATGGCTTCTTCAATGCCATCATCACTGCTCGAGTCAGATGTGTGCATGCTCTCCTTGATGAGTGCTTCCCTTGGCTCCCAGTAATGAGCTCCACTTCCCTCATTCTGCTCCTCGAGCCAGGGCTGGCTGGCAGTGCCCATTTCCAGATACGCTTGGTTCACCTGGCTGAGCTCACTGGGCTCTGCTTGGATTTTGGACTGCAAACACTTGGACTGTGTGCCGGATTTCTGCAGCTTGGGATGGTGTCTCAGGAGCAGCGCCTTACAACCTCGCTTTATAGCACCACAGTTCGTCCTGTTTGTTGTTTCTTTGTTGCATTTGAGGACAGATCTCACCCGGGAATCCTTTTTATTCCCCTCACTAACACATTTACTAATTTCTTGCTGCTTCTTCTCATTCAGGAACTGCACTATTTCAGCTTGTATGCTCTGTTCAAAAGAGTCATCGCTGCTGATGCTCTGAGGGGAAGCAGGCTGGAGCCTTTTCCCAATTCCCAGGTGGTCAGACAGGTACTCTTCAGAGAGCATCTCGGCTTTAAATTTCACAGGGAGGAGGTCACCAGCCGTTTTGTCCTGCGAGAATTCTCTCTTAAACCTTTTGTCTCTGCTTGTAGTCACAGAACACTCCGCATTCCTTGGCAAGGACTGGTCACTTTTGCCTTTTGCTTTCAAGTACTCCTGGATGGCCTCCTCTATTCCTCGGTCCACAGAGTCGTCGCTGTCAGAATCGAGCAGGAGGGTCCCAAACTCCACATTCTCTTCCACTTCAGTGTCATCTGAATCCTCAGGGGATCCACACTTGGTATATGGAGGCTGCTTCTGGAGCAACGGGGTGCTGGATGTGACTCTGTTACTGGTGCCTTTTTCTCCCTTCTGTTTCTTCTGCATAATACAGCCACACTCATTGTTCATACCCAGGGCAGACTCTTGACTCTGCAGGTTGTTTATGATCATCTGAACTTTTGCACTTACACAGGTTCTCGTGACGTCCCCGTCAGATTCAGGGAAGCAAACGGGATACCTACAATTCCTTGCTGGTCCAAAGGACTCCCATTTTGTCTGAAGAGCTACCAAAGGAGGAGCATTCATAAGGAACATTCTAGCAGGCAACAGCAAAGTCCACGATGGAACAGTTTTTCAGACTGGTCTCTCTTCCATCCTACAAGGGAAAAAAAGGAAAATATTTACTATTATGCACATACCTTCTAGAAATTCCATGTAATAATACTGGTAACATAAACTGCAAATTATTAACACACAGAACTACTGTGTCAGATAATCACAGCAGTCAACACCACTTCAACAGGTAAATCAGTCACTGCTGCCATCAGGGATAAGTCAGAGCACTCGTCATTTGTGGTTTGCAGTATTTTCTGGCACAATCATAATCAAATTCAGGTAATTATCTCCACTTCTGAAACTCTTTCTGCAGTTCCCACTCCCTTTTGCATGTGGATGTAGAGTAAGTTGGACCGTGATCCGAGGTGGGGGGGGGACAAACCAACTCTTACTCAAAGAGCAGAGTAACTGTGTTAGCAGGAGGCTGGACTCCAAAAACTCAGAATGTTCCGTGATTCTGTGAAAACAATATCCCAAAATAGCTTTTACTGGTTCTGGCTTGACATTAAACATGCACAGCTGAGGGACTTGGGGCAGCTCAGAGAGAAGGAAAGGGAACTTAATTCTTCCTGAAACACACTACACAGCAATAACCCCAAGACATCAATCATCCGGCCTCACTGCAGGATAAAAGCCCTTGGCAAACACAGATCTTTAGGAGTGTGCAAAAGCAGGATGGAGATGATGAACTATTCTTTGTGTTACAGTAGAAACCCCAGACAGAACAAAGCTTTGTTTCATGGAAGAGTGAAAAAAACCATCCAGAAAACAACAGATAACACCCCAACTCTGCCTCCACGTGGCCTCATGAGGGCTGATGGTTTCACCTGCAGCATCGTTTGGTAGGACCAAAACAGTATCTGGTTGGCACAAGGCAGTAATTCCTAAAACACTACAGCAGTTGGGTATTTCTTCAAGCTCAGGCTCCACACAATCGCAGTGAGCTCCGACTGGAGAGTGGCACCGGACTCTGCCAACCTACAATTACCCTCTTTTCCCTATGAAACCTCTCTGACCTTGCCCTCATCAATTATTCTCCAGTTCTGGTTTCAAATTAATCAGTGACAATAAATATTTTAAAGAATTAATGATTCTAAACTCTTTCAAACTTCTATTTATTTACTACTGAGAGCAAGGTAACAGACAAGCAGGGAAGACAATTCTTTCTTTTCCTCAGTGGTAATTCACCTCAAAACATCATCCCTGTAGAATTAAAATTTTAAGTATAATGATCAAGACCATCCCTCCTCGCTGGGTGGTACCTGGAACAACACAACATACGCTGTTTTAACTTCCACCTTTTATTCATCTGAAGACAGTTTGGATTTATTTCAGCTCTACACATGCCAGTAAAGCCAGTGCTCCCAACAGAACCTGTATTTGACCATGAATTAACTGAAAGCACCCAAACCCCCTGACTTTTAGAACCACATAGCTGAACACAGTTTCTAATGCGGCCTCTGACACATTCACTAGGGCAAACATAAACTAAAAACATTTTTTCCTACTAATAAGCAGCTAAGGATCAAAAAGACAGAAATTAGAATACTTCATTACCTTGAAGAAACGCAATTAACACACTCTAGCTCCCGGCTTCATTAAAAAAAAAAAAAACAAACCACAACGTATTTCCTATTAACCTATTTCCACAGTTTTTAGAGAAGGGGCAGGTGCCTTTTGCTGTTCCACGCCTGGGTTGTGGTTGTCCTGCAAGAATTATATGGGACTGGGGTGAATTTTGGTGCCACTGCACCGCACCAGGGCACCCACCCAGGCTCTGAGGGGGCACCCACCTGAGGGCACCCATGGGGGCTGTGAGGGGACTTCCAGGGGCATCTGGAGGCTGTGTGAGGGGGGACGTGAGGGGACACTCGCCCAGGGGTCACTCACAGAGGGTGTGAGGGGACATAAGAGGACACTCACCAGGGACAGCACCCAGAGAGGGTGTGAAGGGAAATGAGGGGACACACAGTCAGGAGAAGAGGGATAACCCCTGGGACTCTGTGAAGGGAAATGAGGGGACACACAGTCAGGAGGAGAGGGATAACCTCTGGAACGCTGTGAGGGGAAATGAGGGGACACACATTCAAGGAGGAAGGGGATAACCTCTGGAACGCTGTGAGGGGAATGAGGGGACACCCAATGGGGGACATCCACAGGCGCTGTGTGAGGGGACATGCCGGGACACACACCCGGGGGACACACAGAGAGTGTGTGAGGGGACATGAGGGGACATGAGGGGACACACACCGGGGGCACTCATAGAGTGTGAGGGGACATGAGGGGACACACACCCGCGGGCACCCACAGAGAGTGTGTGAGGGGACATGAGGGGACACACACCCGGGGACACCCACAGAGAGTGTGAGGGGACATGAGTGGACACGAGGGGACACACACCCGGGGGCACCCACAGAGAGTGTGAGGGGACATGAGTGGACACACACTGGGCGGGCACGCACAGAGAGTGTGAGGGGACATGAGGGGATACACACCCCAGCGGCCGCTACAGAGGGTGTGCGAGAGGGACCCGAGGGTCCCCCCACCTCGGGGGGCACCCACAGCGGGGCTGTGCCTCCCCCCCACCCGCGGGGGTCCGCCCGCAGCGGCCGCACGCGGGACCCCCGCGGGGCGCCGCGCCCGCTGCCCGCGGCCGGCCGGGCCCTGCCCGCGCCGCCATGGCTCCCCCTTCCCGCCTTCCGCCGCCCCGCTCCCGGGGCCTCCCTCGGCCGCCGGCCCGCGCCCCCCGCCCGGCGCCCGGCGCTCACCTGCCGAGAGGAGGCCGAGAGGGGACGGGGGGTACGCGGGGCGGGGAGGGGGAATCGGCGGAGCCCCGGCCGGGCTGTGCGCTCCGCCGGGCTCCGCTCCGCCGCTGCCCGCCGCACTGGTGCAGGGGCGGGCGGCGCTTCCTTCCCTGCCCCCGGGGAGCGGGAGGCATGCGCCGCAGGGCTCCGCCGGGGAGGCGGGGAGGGACCGCACCGCGGCCGGGGCACAAAGGCAGGAGCGGCCGCTGCGGCCGGGAGCCGGCGCGGAGGGGCGGGAAGGAGGGAGGGAAGGGAAGGGAAGGAGGGCGCCTGGAGCTCGGTAACGATCGTAACGGAAGGTCCGCCGGCGGAGAAGGGGCACCGCGGAGCCGCGGCCTCCGGCAGCCCGCGGGGCGGGCTCCAGACGCTGGTCCAGCAGCGCTGAGTGGCTGCGGAAACACCAGGGGGAAAGAGCAAGATACGTGTGAGATAAGAGTCGAGGGTAATCCATCCCGCCCCCTTCGGGGTGCCAAAGTGGGGGAAACTCGAAATATCTGCAAAACGTGACACTGACCGTCCCAAGCGCAAAGTTTGGGGGGTGCAGAACTAGAACTGAGGCGCAGAGAGCCGAGGCCTCTGCTTCCAGCAGCTGGGGCAGCCGGTGCTTTGGCTCGTGGAGTCATTGGAGCTTTCACGTGGAGAAACAGCAAAGTTTTAGTGCTCTAATTCATTCCTGCGCATCCCGGGCTTTCCCCGAGGATGCGCTGCCACCCCTGTGCCGGCATCCTTCCTTTCGGGATACCCGTTCCAACCTGCTCGTTCACTAAAACACACACAGAGTGAGTCATAACTCTCAGTCTATAAATCCCCACAAGCATTTCCATTCCTAGTTTCTGGCAAACAAAAAGGCAGTGCCTCGACACAAGGTGCTGCCCGTTTTCGCTTTGTCAGTGCGTTGCTTTTTTCCCCTGTGGGGCTTGAACACACCTGCGATGCTGCAGAGGAAACCAGTGTCTTTTGGGGGGGGGGGTGTTGCCAAAATCACGGGAAAAATGCTCAGGCTGGGAGATGTCGAATGGCAGAGGGGGACAGCAGGTACAGAAGGTCCCAGGCTGAAAATGGGCTGACTGAGAGTGTTGTGCTCTTTTTGTGTTCCCTCTGTGGCAACACATCACAACATGACATATGGTGAGTGCTGTGGGACAGATTTCCGCCTGTTTTTATCCCAGAGGTTCTTGGGGAGCACACGTATTTTCAGGCCCTGATGAATTGTGTGCTTTCCTGGTCTCCAACTTCACATTCTAATTTTTTTACCCCCCCCCAGGAATCCTCTACCACCAAACCAAGTCTGACCTTGGGACTGTGGGATAGGACCGTATTTCAAAGCATCACACACAGTTACAAACTCATATTAATGTATCTCCTGCTCTTACAACAGATAAAACAGAGCCAATAAGACATTTGCCTGTGTGTTCCTGTCCCTGGGATATGTAACGTGCTTTTGTATTCTGAACTGGCTCGCTTGAACGAGGCTGCTGAAAACAGCAGAGCCAGCATCTGTGTGCAGAAGGAAACAATGAACTTGCTTTTCTTTTGCTGCAGAATTGCAGCCTGGAGGTGAGGAAACTTTGCTCCGCTCACCATGTTCCTCCCAATGCCACGGCAGGGAAAAGAAAGGGCTCTTGTATTCATGTATCCTCTCGGGCCAAGTCAATTTACATGTGAATGCACTTTTAAAATAAAATTAAAGTCAAAGCTATGGCCAGAAGCCTGATAAATGTTTTTGTGCACATGCAGTTGCTTGGAAGGGGGGAGGCTGGATGCTGCTGGAGAGCTCTGCTGTCACCAGCCGAGGTGGCACTCGTGGCTCTGCAGAGCAAGTGGCCCCCATGTGCCACTTCAACTTGAAAGAAGAGCAGAGCCTCTCCCCGAGGTCCCATTAGGGATGATTTGTCTTCCTGATCCATAATCTTTGCGGAAATGAGAGCAGTGGTCCCCATCCCTGCGTCCCCTCTGGACTGATGACAAAGTCACGAGCACTAATTGGACCCCTTGTTAGGATGGCTGGAATGGCAGGGAAACATTCACGTTCCCGAAAAGAAACATCTCCCCTGACCTCCGGATCTTCTCATCCCATTTGCAGCTTATTGCAGGGGGTAGGAACAGGTGCTCATTACAGGTGGCTTAGGGTACCTTAAAGGCTATGGGTTATCAGAGGCTGAAACCAGAGCTCAGGTGATGTTTTTTGTTATTTTTTTTTTCCTCAGCAAGAGAAACGACAAGATTAAAACCAAAATAGTAGGAATAAAAGGGCTCACCTCACAGTTGTTGTTGTCAGGTAACCTGTGGCTTTGTGGCCAATTACAGTTCCTACATGGAGCCGTGTTAAAACACTGGGCATGTCTGCTGTGCTGCTGCTTCCTTGGGAATATGAGGCATAGCCATGCCTGGGACATGAAGGAAGTCCTTTCCTCTGCTAGTGGCAGTTTTGCATTCCCCAAGCACGTAGTTGAGTCTTGGGGCAAATCTGATCCACGACAGTGCAATCCTGCAGTGATCACTGAGTTTTTGGTGGAAGAAGCAGCGAGGAAAGAAGGTGGACATGAAGTCCAGGCTGAACCTTGATTTTCCCTGACCCCAAGTATTTGGGGTTTGTGTATCACTTCAGGACACCCAGTACTGGTCCAGCTCCAACATCCCCCTGCCACATTCAGCTCCTTCAGTTTAATCTCAGACAATTTCTTAGATGGAGAACAACTGCAGCATGTAGGAACATGGCAAATTGAAGAGCTTAGTTGTTATTTAATAAATGCCAAGGAGACTCATGAGGCCCTGAAGTTATAATAGAAAGATCTAATTTAGGAAAAAAGGAAGAAAGATGCCTGTGAAATCTGCCAGAAAGCGGCGCTGGGTATTGAACATTTCTATTTACCTTCTGAATGGAGCAGAGATGGTGTGAGCTTCCTTACAGCGGGGCTGGATGCTGCCCAGGGAAGCAGCACCAGGGGCAGGAGGAGGTCTGAGGGCAGTTCTTGGTGGAGCTCAGTCCTGGAAAGCTCTGCTGTGTCTTGCCTTGGAAGACACTGTTGCTGTAAATGGCCTTTGGTTGACAGATTTTTTTAAAGGAAAGAAACCCACTGGCTCCATGAAGTGAATGAAGTTGTATGTATAGCACAGAGGCAGGTTACAGAATGCATTTAATGTTTTTGAGTCAAATCTGATCAACTTCCCATTCATTACTGACCACTATACAAAGTATAACTGAAGGTCTCTATGGGGCACAGATCTTTGCTTTGGAAGATATTCCTTTTCCATAGTAATTCCCGGAGTATCTGGCATAAGAACACAACCTGAGAAACACAATTTAGTGCCGAGAGGTAACCCTGACCTTTCCTTGCTGTCATAGGGCAGAGACCTCTAAAATTTCAAAGGAAATTTTGAAAGGTGTTTTTAACAGGAACTGTAGTGACAGGACAGGGGGGAATGGCTTCAAACTGAAAGAGTAGCTTTAGATTGGATATTGGGAAGAAGCTCTTCCCTGTGAGGGTGGTGAGGCCCTGGCACAGGTTGCCCAGAGAAGTTGTGGCTGTCTCATCCCTGGAAGTTTGGATGGGGTTTGGAGCACCCTGATCTAGTGGAAGGTGTCCCTGCCCATGGCAGGGGGTGGGACTGGATGGGCTTTAAGGTCCTTTCCAACCCAAACCATTCTATGATTCTAAGTGATAGCACCTCTCTCATATTCTGTACCTGGAACCTTCTAATAGTTTTTGTATGACTCACTCCTATCTAGGTTAAATTATAAATTTTTCATGTTTACAATCATGGACATGGGCCGTGTAGGCTTTTAAGAGTTTTCTTTACACAAATCTCCCCTTTCCGTCCACCTCCACAGGCTTTGCTCGGAGGCAATGCTGTCTGTATTCCCACAAGGACATTTCCAGCTGGATCCTATGCTTGTCACAATTCTGCTTGTGCCCATTAGGTGTCAGACTCTTATCGGCTCAGTCTCTGGTTTCTGGGATTTCGAGGAGGATATGAGAATATGAGAGCTGGTGTGGCTTGTCTGGGGTGTCAGCTGCTCTCTTGCCTATGGCTCCTACCCAGAAAGGACAGACTGGGTGATGTGGTGCTCACTGGGCCACTGAAGGAGACTCTCTGCTGACCTTGGCCCAGGCTTTACAAGCTGGGATTCCTCCAGAGCCACTGCTCATCCCAGGGCTGCAGAATGAGCATCCACAGGCAGCAACTCCTGCCCCAAAGCTGCTGGGGTTTGCAGCATGCTTATGTTTTAGATCTCATCTAATTACATTCCTCAGGTCAGCTCTTTTGGTTCCAGTAGCTCCTTCCTTCTGCTTTTGGCTCTGCAGGGTCACCGAGGCACTGCCAGAGCAGTGATGGGCCTCTTTCCACCTTGTCCATCATCCTTTTGGGATGAGCAGTTGGAATTTAGCATTGATGGTTAGTGCCAAGCCCTGCCAGCAACATGAGTGCAAGGTGCAGGGGCAGCTTGGATATTTCCTGCATCTCAGGGCTCGGGGAGCTCTGTTGAACACATGGGGATTCATTCAGAGACAGAAAGTCCTTTTTTACTTTTTAATGAACCATGTGCAGAGTTTCCCACAGCAACACTTTGATTTCAGCCACGAGCCAGGATATAAACACGGGTGTTAGGTGCCACGAGCCAAGCTGGATGGTGATGAAAAGGGGTCTGTGAGCTTTAAAATGGCCTATTTAAGGGGCAAGATCAAAGATGCACCATGGGATAAAGACCTGCCCTGCTACAAGAAGAAAAACCAGAATGAAACAGAGATGCTGCACTTGCTATATATTTCAAAAGAAAACTGTTCTGCTTTGACTTTGTGCTGCAATTGCTGAGAGCTTTAAGGGGGCTGGGGGAGGGAAAGAAAACACATCGTGCTCCAGCTCCTCTCATTACTGCTCCTCTGACTCCTCTGCTGAGGAATCCCAGCACAGCCGGGGACTTGTCCATCTGCAGTTATCGGGTCCTGAATTTACAGAGCACCTTTTCTGCCCAGCTGCTTGCCCAGGAGCATCCCTGCAGCCCCCCATGAGCCAAAGGTCTGCTGGATTATCTTCATGGAGCAACTCCTGAATCTCAGCAGAGGCATCCTGAGCACTGTCCCAGCCCCCATTAGCACCAAGCCAGTGTTTTTAAGAGGCATCTTCCCATATAGGAAAGCTTTTCAGATCACCTTCAAGGAGTACTCTATTTTTAGCATCTGTGGACTCTCTTGGCTGCAAACAAGCAAAACCTCTCTGCAGTGAATTCACAACAGGGCACTGGCTGGTGTTCAAAGTCTCTGTCTGAAGTGTGGCACAAAGGAAGTGAGGTCCCTGTGGAGCGGGTTGAGCCCATGGTGCCACCACAGGATGCTGCCTGTCCAGTGGCCCCAGGGTGGGCAGAGGGACTTACAAGGGCCAGGGGGCACAGCCCATCCATTTCATTCACTGACACCTTTGCAATTGCCAAGTGCTCTTTGCACAAACAAGTTTTGATTACGGATTTGCAGACAGCTGCTACTCGGCTCAGTGGCCAAAATGTTTCCTTAAACAAGTTTTGGATCAAAACAAAGATCACCACTGTTTTGAATTTTCACCAGACTGAAAAAACACGCTGGAATGGGGGAGTCTGTGAAATCCTTTGGCTTGGGTTCTTCTCCAGCAAACCAGCACAGAATGAATCCCCCTCAGCAGAGCATCCGTGCAGAGCCAAAGCCTCCCCGCTGCTCTGGAGGGTGAAGGGACCTCCCAGGAGAAGTTTCAGGCAAACTGGGTATTAGCTATATTTGAAGTATTTATTTTTTTCCTAGTCCTAATTCTGCTCTCCCAGTGGGCCAAAGGCACCTCCCAGTGCTCCAGCCTGGAGAGGGGGAGGGCAGGAGCCCTGACCACCCCTGCTTTGTGCAAGATGCAGCTGCTCACACTCCACATTCACATCCCCGCACACTCTTGCTTTTTGTGGGGCTTTTAGGGCATGGCACGTGTCCAGTGATGGGAATTTTGGCCTAAGTGCAGTGTCAGATTCACCCTCCCATCCTGCAGAGCTGTCAGGGATGGAGGAGTATTGACTGGGCACTGCAAATGCCTCCAGTGCAACAGATCCATAATGGCTTTGGAAACAGAGAATGAGATCAAAAGCTGTCCTTCTAGTAAGCGTTAATAAAACATGGTATTTAGAGAGGTGCTTTCTCCTGGATGGGGTGTGTGCTGCTGGCATTGACAATCTTTTAAAGTGTTTCCTAATCCTGATCTTGAATTCCCTGGCAGTGGCCTGAGCCCCTTGGAGAATGACCCAAATGCTCTGTGATCCATCCAGCACCCCCAGAGATGCTGGCTCTGTGGCACCAGCAGCTGCCAAGCTGAGACGACAGTGTGGGGCTACAAACCCTCACCCAAAATGTGGATCACAGAGCAGGTCCAACCATGTACCAGTACCTGGCACTGCCCAACTTGTCTGGGAGAATCAGAGGGAAGCACAAGCCCATTCCCTGTCATGCTTTGCATTTTGCTCACTGCATCCTACGCAATGCGGGGCAAGGGCTGGGTCTGACCCTTGGCCAGGCCTCCCTGCTTGCTTCCCAGCTTGGCTGAGGCTCAGGAAAACCCACGGGCATGCCAGGGAAGGTGTGGAGGCAGCACCTCGGGCAGGCTGTGTGTGCCTGGAGCCGCGTGTGGGCTGGGAAAGCCAGAGCAGCTTGTAGCCGTACGTGCTGCAGGCCGGGAGGAAGGAACCGGCTGCAAGGAGCAAGTGGGAGGAGGAGGAGGAGGAGGAGAAAACTGGGTGTCAGCAAACGAGGCAGATTGAGAGCTGAGACGTGTTGGTGATTGTATTTGGGATGTGATCAACGTTTCCTTGTGACTTGCACAGTCGGCAGGGGCCTGAGTTGCATGGAAAGAAAATATAAAATCAGTGGGAATGGAGCTCCAACATCCCCTTCTGCTGCTGGGGGCTGTAAAGGAGGGTGAAGCCCTCACATCCCATGCAGATCCAAGCATGGGTTCTTCCAGCTCCTGCAGGGCAGGAGGTGGGTGATCTGGTGGGTGGCAGAGTGCAGACCCCTACTCCTGGGAGCTGGGACATCCATGGTTGGCAGGTGCTGCCAGCACAGCCAATCCCATGGAGTGCAGCCTCCTTTTCCTCTGGATACCAGTGGGGCTGGCCCTGATGGTTCGGTCCCCAAATCTCTCTCTGGGGACATCTCCAGCACACGGGAAGAGCGGCTGTTGGCAGAAACCTGCCACTCATTTGGAGTGCTGGGCAGTGGCTTGGCCTCAGCACCCTGGGGAAGGGGGAGCCGGGAGCCCAGAGTGGGAGGAGGGGGAGCTTTTCATCACCCACTCGAATCTCCACCGTGGTAATTCAGATGAGTGTCACTGGCACATCTGTTCAGAGAGAGAGAAGTAATACAGGTCCAGCTGAGCAACGAAATTGCTTTCAGGGCTGTTGATTCCCAGCTCGGGGGTGTGCGGTCAGCTTGACTGCAGACTGGAGATTTTTAATTTATTTTTCCCCTCTCCTTTGCCCTGTTCCTTGCAGCCAGCAGAGATCAGTCACATGTAAAGCAGGCACAGACAGGATCTTTGAATCCTATTCCCCCTGTTCCCATTCTCTGGGATAGATGGGCCATCTGGGCTCATTCATGAGACCCTGAAATCACTCACATGGCACCTCGATGAAGGATTTGCAGCTCACCCGCGACCAGGCTGCCCTGCTTATCCTTTTGCCTGCCTGGGTCTGGGCTCTGCTTGAGGACCCGTTTCTCCTCTAGATGGTGCAGCTGCCATTGGGCACCAGCGAGGCACCGAGATGCAGCCAGACCCCAGCCCCTGCAGCAGAACGTGGGGTGCAGCCAGCCCTGGAGTCTCCTCATGACCCTTCCCAGTCTCTCCCAGCAGCAGGATGGGTGCTCTAGGGCATAGCCCCCAACGTGTCACCTGCCCGAGGGTCTGTGCCAGGTACCTGTGGAGCATCATTACTCTGCCAACCATGGGCATGGAGCTGTGTGGAACCAAAGGAATGAGAAATCCACCTCCTTCTATTCCTGGCGTCTCTGTCCTTGGCAGGGCCCGTCCCGGCAGTGCCCAGGGGAGATGCTGGCAGAGCTCAGCGGAAGGCGGAGGAGAGGGGACACATCCCGGGGGTGACCCCGTGCCTGGTGGCAGTCGGGCTGTTTCCGTTCACACCAGGCACAGACCAAGCTGCCTGGAGGAGCCGAAATGCCATCACAGTCCTTTGTTAGAAACCCTGCTCCCCTGCCATCCCCTGACTCATCTCCAGGCGAGGAGGGATGTGCTGCCAAACCCGCAGGGCTGGGCAGGAGAACGGGCAGCTCCAGGCTGGCATATACTGAACCTCATCTTCCCACCTGGAGTTCAACATCTTTGCCCACCTGATGGCAGCGAGAAGGACACACACACACATGCTCCCCTCCTCCAGGGCCACTATTCCTTGTAGGAACCATCTCCTTGCTACAGCAGGGATTGTGTCAGGGCAGAGTGAGCTCTGCTGGGTTTACCAGCCCCAGTGAGGACACCAGTGAGCTGAGCAGGTTGGATTCGGGATCCTGCAGACAGGGGAATCCTGCACAGCTCTCCCTGCAATACTCCCTATTTGTTTAGGCTAAAACCAAATGAATACGACCTTAATGATTTGAGTGAAACAATAGGAGAGATTCCAGCATAAAGAAAGATTTCCTCCCATTAAGCTTTGCTGGCAAGCTTTAGAGCCTGTATTTTAAATAAATGTTATGAGTGCATTTAAAAACACACCATATGTTCTCCCCTGGATCTTTCTGGGAGCTGCTATAGTGTGGCTCTCGACTGGATCTCCCCCTCCTGGTGCCAGGGTGTGTTTTGCCGTGTGCCACCCTCAGTCCCAAAGCTGTGTCCTGACTCCTCCTCGTGCCAGTGAAGAAGCCATGTGAGGAACTCCCTGTGCCCCACAACACGGGCAAGTTTCTAGAAATCTCTGCTGAGTCGCATAATAAACTCTTATTAAAGCTCTGGTGAGCTGATTAACTTGCTGGGGGCCTGCCCTGCATCCCTGCCATGATTCCCACAGCTCTGCCAGCTGCGGCACCACCCTGTTTTCTTGCAAAACAGCCCCAAAACAACAGTGGCAGCAGGGTTTGGGATGGCTTAGTTCCCCCCGACCGCTGTAGGTGGCACTCCGGCCCCACCACCCGCCCGGCTGCCAGCGCTGTGCTGATGCTGGCAAGGAGTCAGGGGATGAGCTCGAAGTTTACAGCAGATTTTCCCTTCTGACAGATTACTTCTTCATTTCTAAGAGGAGGACTTCTCATTAAGTACATTTTTGACATTTTGTCGAGAGGGGGGAAGCTGAGAGTTGTTTTGTTCAGAGTGCGGCTCCGGTTTCACAGGTTTGGGGGCTGTGGGGGGAGTTTTATTATTTTTTGCTTTGGCACCAAGGTCCCTTTTCATAATTATTCAGTTCTGAGCACAATTGCTGCGGATTGGAGACAGACATGTTCCAAACAGAACCCAACTGAAGAGCCAGGAGGACTTTGAGGTGGAAAAGCAACAGCTCCCTGTTCCGGCAGTGTTTGGATTTCAATGCTAATCCAATAAGGTTTGATTAAAGTGTATTTTCAAGGCAAATTCAAATCTAACAGCAAGTATCATTGTTCTGGGCACTATGTGATTGCCTGGGCATGCCAGGCTTTGGCTGAGCTCGGGGCTGAGGATCATAAGGCATGAAGTTGGTCCTGACTCTGCCAGGGACTCGTGGCTGCGTGTTGGGGACCTGGGGACATCCCCAAGGGGACCCAGTTTCCTTTGGGCAAAGCTCTGCTCTCACCAGGTTCTCTTTGCAAGATGTCCTAAAGGACAGATCAACAACTAACTTTAGTGTCAATTATGCAAATCAGCCTTGATGGAAACGCAGGAGTGAGGATATTATCACTTTTATTTCTTTCCAGGGTGGGGAATAGCCCTTTTGGAAAATCCTTCTTCTTGCACAGCCACGAATGTTTCTTCCTCTTGGGTTCCTTTCAAGTGAAGAAAATGCTGAGCGAGGTTGTTGCCATAAGCTCCCAGGACATTTTCATTGATCCAAATCAAAGAGCAAGCATCAAAAAGGCACCGTGTGACGTTGTGGATGTATTTTAATTATGAAAAATGTTGCAAGCAGCTTAAAGAAAGCAAGTGCCTCATGAGAGGAAAAGCATTTCACTTCTCTTCTGTCAGAAAACACTTTTTCTCATTATCCAAGTGCTGAAAACGTGCGCTCCTCAGGGGCAAGGACCGTGCTGGCCTTTCACAGCTCGCGCCGAGTGCAACATCAACAAAATTGTATTGAAGTGCCCTGAGATTTTTCTCTTGTGCACTAATTGCCATTCCAGCCTGGACTCTTCCCACCCCCTGTGCAAACACGGGTATAAACTGCCTTGCTTTGCTGCCCCAATGATGCCCAGCACGCCTGCAAAGAGGCTGAGCTCCTGTTTAGGTGTTTTCTCCAATAAACACTTTTTCATCAGCTTTGAAAAGCATTTGGAAACCTGATTTTCTTTGTATCAACAGCTGTGGGTGCAGATGCCCTGTTCCTCTTGCTGCTCCCTGTCCAGGATTTCAAAGCTGGGATAAACCCTGAGCTACTGATGACTGAGACACTTTCCTTCCCTCTGCTGGTCCCTGGGGGACATTGGCCTCGGTGGTGACAGCGCTGGCAGCAGTGGCCACGCAGGGTGGAGGCACAGCCTGAAGTGTGATGGGCTCAGGACTGGGATCACCTCTGGGTGATCCACCCCTCCCTGGCACTGCCTGGGAGTGGCTCCTGTTTCGCAGAGGTTGCTGGCTCTGGGAAGAACGCCCTTCTCAGCAAAGCTATCAAATCCTTCTCCCCTGGTGAGTGACATGCTCCTGCCCGAGAAAATCAGATTACGGCGTCTTTTATCCGTGACGGCTCGAAGTGCTGCCGCTGCTTGTTTTAGGGAAGGAGTCTTGTAGATGGAGACAATCCTATTGATGTTTTTCCCTGGAAGGTGATGTTAGAGCTGAGTGCTAAAGACACGTCAGAAGGTGCTTTAAGCCGCCGACCTGGTCACCCTCTCACCCACGGGGCCATCGCTGCAGACTTGAGGGGCACCTCTGGGGGGAGACTAAAAGGACCTGCTTGCCCCCCACAAGGAGAAACACAAGTGTGGGTCTGTTACAGCCTAAGACAGGCTGAGTGGGCCCAGGGAAGGGGCTCAGGGTTTCTCTGGCGAGGGAGGGATGCGGCACATGGCGCCGTGGCTCCCGGCAGATGGTGCACCCGTCTCCGTGCACTTGATGGGATGGTGGGAGAAGTTATTATGAAAGACTGCCGTGACATTCACAGCACAGATCTGCCAAATGGTGTCTCGGGGAGATGGAAGGAGCACATTGCCATGCTGCATAAATTGGTGCAGAGATATATCTGGGGCTGTGTTTCGGAGCAGGGCGGAGAGGAGCCCTCGGCTGGCTGTGGAACGGGGTGTCCAGCCAGTGCCCTGCTCGAGGCCGGCACCGAGCCCCCAGGGAGGCAGTTTGTGTTCCTGTGGATGCCTTTTGCTATCAGGATGTTCATCATTTGTAAAATCTGGTCCTTCTGTGACAGTGTCTCAGATCAATGCAGTGTCCCCTTCAGTGTCCCCTCCCAGTGTCCCCTCCCCAGTTTTCAGCTGCATGGACCCTCACAGATGCCCTGTCCCAGCTGTGGCTGAAGGTCCTGCAGAGCCACATGGACTCTCCATCCTGTGGGCCCATCCTGGAGGAGCAAGGGCTGCACATCCCAGTCCAGGATCCCTTGCCACCTGCTCTGCAAGCCTGGGTCAGAAGAGAGCTGTGCTCTTGCTTTCTCTGTGTGTGGAGACAGTATCTCCTGGAATTATCATTCCTGCTTTTTGGACAGAAAGCAAATCAAAATTCAGAAAATCCCAGCCCCAGCAAGAAGATGGTCCAGCTCAGATTTAAGTGGGATTTATTTCCCTGTTTTTTTCCATCTCTTTGCTTTCAGGGTCAGGTCCCCTCCACAGCTTGCCCACCCTGAGGAGCAGAGGCACCACAAGGATCCTCTTTCATATTTGCTTCCTCTGAATCTTGACAAGGGGGTTTAATTTTCCATGGCAACTGCATCCACGAGACCTCCCCACACACAGACCCACTCTGTGGGGTGCCAGAGGGCCGTGCTGTGCCCAGCTCCACTCCAAGCAGGGCCCTCTCCCTGCCAAATCCTACAAATAAAAGTGACTAGGGCATGAGCAAGTTGTGCCCTCTGGAGAACTTTTCCCACTGGCACAGAAGAATCCGGAGGATCCATTCCTGAGTTTCCCTGTGCTGCCTCAGTGGGCTCTGCAGTGCAGGGCTGGCTGGGGTGGTCTCCCCGTGGTAAAGGAGAGGTGTTCCCAGCTGGATGTGTGCTGGATGTGGTGTCTCAGCAGCCGGGAAGCATCAGCCCGGGAGCGGAAGCTCCCCCTCTTCCCATAAACAGCCAACAAAAACGAACGCCCACGAGGACGACATTCATACCTACAAATTAGCTGTGCCGTGGAGCTGCACTTAAACAAACCTCCTCCAGTGTGACGGGAAACCTGTGCAGCTCCCGCCCCATCCTGTCCCTGTCCTTGTCCCCGTGCCAGCTCCTCTGTATCCTGAGCTCCTTGTTCCCCCTCCAGGATGGTGCCGCTGGCCCCTCTGAGCTGTGCGTGCTTTGGGCTGCTCTGTGGGGGTGGTTTTAACTCCCCAGGGGATTTTCTGAGGGAAAGAACCTGTCCTGCAGGTTGCAATTCCCTGGATCTACAGCCATAAAGTAAGGTGGGAAAGGGCCTGATCCTGGCCTGACAACCAGAGACCCACCAGCTTGAGGAAGAAGACAGAAGGAAAACAACCATGCATGTGGGAGCTGGGCTGATTTCTACCTCATTTGCTCATCCCATCAGGAAAATCCCAATTTCTGACCATTCACCATCTCCCAGCAAACACCTATGGACACCTCCCTAGTGGTGGCACCTGCTGTCCCCAGCCCAGGGTACCCAAAATATCTCTCTGCTCCAAAACCCCAAAGGAGGAGATGTGGATGGGAGGTCTCAGTGGAGCCCATGGCAGTGAGCAACTGTGGGAGCTCAGGGAACCCTGGAACCCTCCAGAGTGAGACATGAGCCTGACTCCCTTGGGCTGCCCAATGCTGGTGAGACAGAGCCCCCCTAGAGTCCTCCCAGCCTTTTGAGGGATCCTTTTCTCCCTCCTCAAATAGCTGGCAGTGGTGGGAGACCCCCAAGACACCCTAAATCAGCTCAGTGAGTTCTCCTGGGGACATTGCAGGGAAAAGGGGGTTTGAGTCCAAACTCACTCACTCAGTGAAGGCTTTTAGGAAGAAATAATTAGCTCCCTGTTTTTTACCAAGAGCTTCTCCCCCTCCATGCCCTCTCATGCCAGGATGATGTGTCATCACGAGAAGCTGCAGGATCATTTCCATAAGATAAAAAAATTAAATAGCTCCTATTCATCACTGGGCTTTGTGCTAATAGCCCGTGCTCTTTAAAGCAGGAGCCGGGGCTGTTCCTGCTTCCATCTTGTGGGATAAAGGATCTCTGTGCAATCCTGTAATAACCTCTTTCATCTGACGCCCTCAAAGTGCTTTTGGACATAAATTAATTAAGCCTCACAACACCCTATTGAGTTCAAGCTCACCCGAGGTTTTCATCATGTGTTCCAACAATTCATGGCATCTTTGTGGCACCAGTTTTTGGCAGCCCAGGGGTCGTGTCCAGCTGGGGAGGGAGTGGGACCCGTGCAATTATTTCTGCCACATGTTGGCTGCTCCTGCAAGGGCTGGGCTGCCCTTGGGGTTAATCATAGAATCATGGAATGGTTTGGGTTGGAAAGGACCTTAAATGTTGGAAAGGACCTTCCCATGCCCTTCCACTATCCCAGGTTGCTCCAAGGCCCATCCAACCTGGCCTTGGACACTTCCAGGGATGGGGCAGCCACAGCTTCTCTGGGCAGCCTGCACCAGAGCCTCCCCACCTTCACAGGGAAGATCTTCTTCCTAACACTTAAGTTAAACCTGCTTTCTTTCAGAGAGGCTGATGAGGCTCTTGCAGGATCTGGGCTGAGGAAGGATTTGCCGTGTGCTGTGAGAGGAGAGGGGGGAGCAGGAGCTGTCGGTGCGGAGACTGTGGTGCTGGGGATGCAGAGTGGCTCATCAGTGGCTTCAGAGTCCTAATTATATCTCTTTAATGAGCACCCACACTGTTATCGGGGGTTCCTCTGGGGCTAAGCGGCGATCCAGGTTCTTTTAATTACTTCTGACTCTTAATTTTCATGTCTGTGCTAATCCTCGTAGTTCCCCTTCCTCACTTGGCGCTAAGGACTCATTACCAGGAAATGCTTCCTCCTCCTCTCTGCTTCTTGCACAAGGTTTTTTCTTCT
This sequence comes from Pseudopipra pipra, assembly GCF_036250125.1. Classification (NCBI taxonomy): domain Eukaryota; kingdom Metazoa; phylum Chordata; class Aves; order Passeriformes; family Pipridae; genus Pseudopipra; species Pseudopipra pipra. The sequence goes on from NC_087568.1 coordinate 2,981,178, forward strand.
TTTTTCCCCCCAGATCTTGCAGAAAGAGATGGAGCAGGAAGAAACTGCTCACCAAAGACAGCAAGTTAGGTCGGGAGGGTTTAAGTTTCTGGAGGAAGCACAGGAAGGTGGTTGGGATGGAGAGCTCGTCTCCCACTTCCACAGGGGCTGGAGCTGAGAGGGGGCCAACCCTGCAGGCATCAAGAGCATCAGGGATAGATGATTTCCTGCAGGCATTGGCTGTGCTCAGCCCCACTCCCAGCACAGGGACTGCTCCTGGTACACACATCTCATCCAGGAGCTTCTGGCACCTCTCCAAGGTGGGAATTGCAGCGGTTTGGGATCCTGATGGTCCCTGAACTCTGGCTTTGCTGCTCAGCATCCCACGGTGGGGAGTGGTGAGGGCTCCCCCAAACGTGCCATGGTGCTTTTCCCCATCCCTGCCCCCTCCCTGCAGGGACAGGCAGCCTGTGGCAGGTCTGGCAGCTGCCAGGGCTTGACTCAAAGAGCACAAGTGTCTCAGGGAGGCTTTAGTTCTGTTTTTGGATTGTTCTGGCCACAGAGGGGGCACTGACGGAGACATGAAAGCCCGGAGGCACTTCAGAAGGATGGAGGCGAGGAGGATTCTTGCTGGGAGAGACAGCCCAGGCTCTCAGCGCTGCCCCAGCCGTTTTTGAGAGCAGACTGGGAAAGTGTTTGATCTCCAACCAAGTCCTCGATATTTTTGTGATTGGGATGAGACCTCTCCTGCCTGGCAGTGCCTGTGCAGCCTCCTGCTCGGGAATCCCTTCTCCAGGGGGAGGCTTTAAACTCCCCTCTTGCAAGCTGACCTTCACAGGGGGGTCCTGGGCAGCTCCTGGAAGGGGAAAAGTCTTTGGGGGCATTTCTGCTGCTGGCATCAGGATGGGAGGACAGAGGTGGTGGCTGCCACCCGCTCCAGCACTGCTGGGAGGGCAGGAGGGGCTGGGAGGGCAGGAGGGGCTGGGAGTGCTCTCTGTGCCCCCCACCCTGGGTCCCAGATGCTTGTGCAGGTCCCTGCAGGGCAGTGAGAGGGAGTGGCAGGGTCCTGACAATGCCAGTGGTCCCAGTCTTAGAAAAAAGCACCAACCCAGCCCCAGAGGCAGAGCCTGCTGTGGGTGATCAGGGCAAACTGAGGCTCAGAGATGCCCTGAGCCTCACAAAGCACTTAAGTGCTCAAGCCTTAAGTGAAGCTGGAGCCTGGGGATCCACACCTGAGCTGGTCTCCCCCATCCTCTGATGTTTTCCACCGGTTTTTTTCCCCTTGACTGAAGCAAAAGGCTTTCAAAAGTGGGACTCGGGCCTTGAAGTGACACGTAATTGAAGGTGGTAATTAAAGGCACAGCCGAGCGCTGAGTGAAAAAGGGAAAAATAAAGGAAAAGCGCCAGTTGCAATTTTACAATTTAATTAGGTTTGCTTTCTCTCGTGGTGGGGAGGTGGCAGGCAAACCCCGGAGGCACACGGGACTTTCTGATGTTGCTGGGATCCAGCTTTCCCAAGGATAACTGCGCAACTCCGCCACACATTAAAAGGCAGAGATTAGCAAAAGGCCTTTTTCACATATTTTTTTCTTCCCCCCTTGAGAACGGGAGAGCTTCTTGAAGCAGAAACTTTCAATAATTAAAAAAAGCAAAAAAGGAAAAAATAATAAGTGTTGATATGGAAAGCATATGAAAATAGATCTCTGCTGACTTCCCCGCTCTGAGATATCGTCGACTGGCAGTATTTTAAGTTTCCCTAATAAGAGAGCTCCAGTTGGTGCTTTGGCAGCACTGGGAGGTGGAAAGCACCTGTTTGAGGGCAGGGACTGTGTGTCCCCAGAGTCACCTGGGCAGTGGGTTGAAGCTGGAGGTCGGTGCCAGCCTTGCAGCGGGATTTTGGGGTGGCAGCTTGGGTTTTGTGGGGCACAGCCCATCCTGGGGCGAGAGGCACCCTTGGCAGAGCAGCTCCGACTGCTGTGCTTTGGCATGGGAGTATTCTCACTTGTATAAATTATATAAATCATCCCCCTGGATGAGGGAGTGTGCACATAAATATGTAGATTCAGGCTCCAGCCCTCATGACTTATTCACCAGCAGCATCATATTGTTTCTAACTTTGGAGCAGTTCCTGGAAACTGTTCGTTCTTCAAATTAAAAAAAGATATATGGGCGCTGCTGGAGCGGCCACGTGTTCTCCTGGAAGCACTGGGTGTGCTGGGGACGGGCTGAGCAGCAGCAGTTGTTGCCTCCCACCAGCTTGGATTCATCTGAGGGGCTCACACCCACGCTGGGAAGCCAAGGGAGACCTGTCTGGATGTGGAGTGGGAGTTTGCAGGGTCCTTCCCTGGCTGTGTCCCCCTTTCACAAGGCAGCCCCTGCCTGAAACCTCCAGCTTGCAAAGAAATGGCTGGAAATCTTCACTTTTGCACCAGCCTCAGTTCTCCTCCACCTGAGGCACCCTCGGGGTGGATCCCAGGTGACCCAGCAGCTTTTTCCACATCCCCATGCCCGATGCTTGTGGTGCTGCAGGGTCCCAGTGATGCTTCAAACTGAAAGAGTGGGTTTAGATTGGATATCAGGAAGAAACTCTTCCCTGTGAGGGTGGTGAGGCCCTGACACAGGTTGCCCAGAGAAACTGTGGCTGCCCCATCTCTGGAAGTGTCCAAGGCCAGGTTGGACAGGGCTTGAAGCAAGCTGGGATAGTAGGTGTCTCTGGCCATGGCAGGGGATTGAAAGTAGGTCCCTTCCAACCCAAACCATCCTGTGTTTCTGATTCCATGCTCACCTCAGCTCCCACCCCAGCTGCTCACCACTAAACTCAGCTCCCATTTTACTACATTTTCCTGAGATTGGCACATGAAGGGGCAGCAGCAGCAGCATCCAGCCTTCAAACAAGGCAGTTACACCCAAAATGGGAGGATGAGCAACCTCTTTGCTGCTCCCACTGTGTGAGACCATTGCCCAGTAAACGAGCAGCCCTGATAAGGATTAACAGCAGCAGTTGTTGTGCATCCCAAAACATCCTGCTTAATAGACTCCGTGGAGTAAGTATTGTCCTAAGTGGTTGGGAGCGAGGAGCGTGGAGGCTGTAACAAGGTGGACGTGCCATTTGTGCAGGAATTATGTCTCACTGAGATTTATCAGAGAGCTCAAATCGCTGTTAATGAAACACAGTTTTGCTGGTGCCAGGGAAATTGGTTTTTGTGGAGGCTGGAGGGATCAGTGTAGAATATTCCAGGTATCACCTCCAGTGCAGCAGGAAAATGAGCTTCCCGCTTTTGGCGAGGCCGGTGAGGTCAGATCCTTGACCCTGTTGGAAAGGGTTGGGAGGAGCCCCTGAGTAAAGGGCTTCCCCTCCTGGACTGCTGCTGGCTCCCGACAATCACTTAATTCTTTCACGCTCCACTTTGCCAGCCCTTAAATCTGCCTTATGTGTTTTCAATGTATTTTAAATTTCTTTCCATTCCTAAAAGCTCCCTGAGAAGATCTCCTGTCCACAGCCTCTTCCAAGTCTGCCTGGTTTCCTTCCAAATTTCTTTCCCCACGGGCGGCCAGGCTGATCCTCGTAGCTCTGTGCTGCTTTCACAAGCTGGGAGAGACCAGCCCCTTGTTTTAAAGCACAAATAAACACACCATCCTGTAATTCCTCCACTGCAACTGTGTTATTTTCCTCCCAAGCCCCCGTGCCTTGTGCATTCAGGGGAGCGGGTGCTATAGAAAATGCCGCAATTTAATTTGGGAATCATTCTGCTCAGAGAAACCGCAGAGGAGGAGAGTGGAGATCTCTGGCATCAATAAATCATGACATGTTGGGAATTTCACAGCTCTGCATAGCACATTGTGTGGCACAGGACGGATGTGGGCATCCCTCATCCCTGGCCCATCTGCAGAGGGACCCTCCCAGGGAGACGCGGGAAATGGGGGATTAATATTTGCTTAGTTTGTTTGCTTAAGAGGCAAACATTTGCTGATGTGTTCTTGGCAAATCCAGGACATTAATTACTGGGTACCAGAGCACTGGAGTGCTGTAATCCACTCCACACCTCAGCGAGTCCCTGCTCTCATATCTGCTAATCCAATACTTGGAGGACAGCCCGCATCCAGGGCATCACACGGGAGCTGGATGGAGCTTTGGGACTGCCTGTGGGGAAGCACCATCCCAAGAGGTGCCGGGCTCTGTTTACAGCCCCAGCCCTTCAGTGAGACCTTCTGCTGCCTTCAGACCTGTGGTGGCCCCGGGAAGCCCAAGGCACTGAGCCCTTGTGGGCTTTTCTGCTGCTCTGTCTTTCCCTGGGGAGGGACAGGATGGGCTCAGCCCTGGGAACGGGCACCGACCAGTGCCTGGGAACCCCCAAGGATCTGCTGCCATCTCCCCTCCCAAGGGTGTCAGAGGAGCTGAGCAGGCAGCACTGACAGCAGTGCCTGGGAGATTGCTGGAAAATTTTAAAGCAGAGAAAAAGCCACATTTCCCCTCCCCTCCTCGTGGAGATTAAAACGGAGAGTTGCGCTGGCCTCGCCACTGCCACTGGAATAACAATGGCTGTGAGAGATAATTAGTTGAGCTTCTCCAATCCTGACAATCAACTGAACCCCTCCAACCCTGATAATTAACTTGACCCCTCCAACCTTCATAATTAACTGAGTTCCTTCAACCCCAATAATCAGCCAGGCCCCTCCAACCCTGATCAATAACTGAGCCCTTCTAACCCTGATATTTAGCTGAGCCTCTGCAACCCCAAGCCCCAGAAGCTCCTCATCCAAAGGGGATGCTGGGCAGCACAGAGGGTCCCAAGGCCTGTTCTCCTGGCTCTGCCCAAACCCAGCACCCTCTGCACTAGCCAGGGCCAAGCTCCTTCCCAACCTCCCCCAAAACCATCACAGCCCAGGAGCAGCAGCCCTGCGCCGGGTCCTCTCGGTTGGAGGAGGTTTAGCAAAGCCCTAAGAGGATCGTGGGGAATTTTTCTCCATGATTATTCATGTCTAACAAGAACTGGCAGCTTTTTTATTTTCTGCTCTCCCAGGCTTTTCCAGAGGCTTTTCCCCCCTCGCCCCGCAAGGGCTTTCAGCAGGTTTCTTAAGTTTTATTGCTTTGATCCCATAATGTGCTGTTATGCAACGAGACAAGCTCTTCCCGTCACTTCCCAGGCTTCAGCCAGGCCTTTTGCTGTAATAGGCACAGCACTGGCTTGAAATATTAACGAGTTTTACCTTAATTACCTTTCAAGCTTCTCAGGGCTCTCTTCATTTTCCTTCTCACTCACTTTTTCATATCAGCCAGGAGCAGAGGCAGATGCTGGGGGAAGGTGGGGTTCATCCCCCTCCTCTCCTCACCCTGTGCATTGGATGCTGCCCCAGTGAAGGAGGCTCCTTGGAGGGGTGGGCAGCTCCCCGAGCTCTATGCTGGCAGGGCAATGGGGGGATTTTTTATCTTATGGTGAAACATTTCCCCCCAGAAATCTGGTTGCTAAAAAGAAGAGGGCACTCTACGTTCTTCCTGTGTTTCAGATAAATTAACCTCTTATCAAGTGTGAAGCATGGGATGTCCCAACCTGTGCTACTCAGAATTGGCCTCTCCATCCTCCCTGGCACAGGAGACCTTTCTCCCCAACCCTCAGCCCTGTGCCCATCACCGTGGCATTGGGAGAGGCAGCAGCTTCCTGTGGCACTTCCCCAGCTGTCCCCGCTCTGTCACCACTGCCAGTGACACTTAAATTCCTACAAACCTTTATTAGATAAGTGCATTGGGGCAGCAGCAGAGCAGTGGAGTATCTGAAGCACTGCTGAAGCTAATTTCCTGATTCATCCAAATTTCTCATCAAGGGGAGTGGTGGCCCTGCTGGGGACGGTGCTCTGGCTCAGGGGACAGAGGGGAAAGGATAAGGGGATGGGGCTGGATTTTTATTACACAACTCAGCTGTGTAAACCCAGCTCCTTTTTAAGCCACAAGCCAGGAGGAAAAACTGGATTGGTGCTTATTTATTAATATGCTTTTTGGTTCAGTAACACTCACACGGTGCGTTTGCTGCCGTGGAATTCCACGCGGAGCGTCGGAAAGTAGGGCGAGGGAGACACTGATAGCTCCGAACGAGGAGGCTGATTCATGGCTCTTTGCTGCAAAACTCCCGTTTATCTTCCCAAAGACTAATTTTACGTTTGCTGTCATGTTCCATCAGGCCCACGGAAGCGGGCTGGGTGCTGGGGATGGTGGGATGCGGGCGCCGGGTGGGATGTTCAGCACGGCACAGCACCGGCTCTGTGCAGGAGCAGCATCTCCCCATGGTTGCTGTGTTTTATCAGAGTTTCTCTACCGTGTTTTATCAGTTTTTCTACCCATCATCTGGGAGGGCTGGCAGGAGGGACATCTGGGAGGGGACAGCATTTCCAGGTGCAGTGTCAGGGAAGGAACCAGCCCATGAGCTTTGGTGTCCATAGCAGGGGGTGCCAGTGGCTGTGTGTCCCCTGGTTGGTGACTTCAGTAGCGACAACAACACAAGCCTTGGCTGAGTCTCCAGGAGTTATTACTCCCCAAAGCTGCTCCTGCACCTCCTGCCCCAAATGTGGCTGCACAACACCAGGCAAAGGCAACTTTCCCAGCAGGAAGATGGGTTGTGATTATGTTATTAATGCCACAGAGAGCTGTGAACCCAAACCAGCCACTTTTTAAATGGTTTGGGGGTTTTTTTCCCTCCATACAACTTGATCATCTCTTCTGCTTGAATCTGTGGCTGCTCTAATGAGCTGTCTCACACGGCTGAGCAGGCTGGAGAGAAATGGGGGAAGCAGGAAAGTGGTGTGTAATCCCACAGGGAGCATTGGCACTGGCAACTCCAGCCCCATCACCCCTCCACCTGGCACAGCAGAAGACACCTGAGCCCCCAGGCCTTTCCCTTTGGATCTTTCTTGCTTTCATGGGTGTTTTTCTAGTTAGCAAAGTGGTGGGTGAAATTCCTTGTACCCTGTCAGAGCAATGGGCTGCCATGTCTGTACAAAATAAGGGATAAATCCTGCTTTGAGGGGTCAGTTTCTAATGAGCTTTTTCTGCTGCCATATTTTCTTGATCCTTAAGTTTTGGAGTGGTGGGGGATTGTGAAAGTGGCCTTGGGTTATTATTGAGACTAAGGGACTGCCTGGGATGCTGAGAAGCAGCACTAGGAGAGCTTGAAGGGACCAAGGCTGGAGGAGAGCACAGAATAGGAAAAAACCCCAATTCTTCCCCAAATCTCTGTGTGTATCACTGTCTGTGATGCAAAGCAATGTAATCAGACAACTGGGATGCAGGACATGAATTAAACATTCCCCCATAGCTCCTGAGGACTAATTTCTTGAAGCCCAGATCCATGGGTTTTAAAATCAGGAGGGACTGTTGGCATCGTTTGATCCCACCTCAGTCAGTCGTGTGGGACTGGGGAGGAAAGGACACTGTGTGCCAGGGGCTGGTTCCCATGGCACAGCTGTCACCATTCCTCTGTCACTGCCAGGGAGGGGACACTGCTGCTAGTGTCCCATCAGTATGTGAGGATGGCTCAGGGGGAACCCACTGTGGCCATGGAACAGGGGGATTTACCCCCAGGCAAAGCAGGACCATCCCCTGAGGCAATAAGTGGTGGGGAGATAAGCAAGAGATCCCCACTTTGCAGCTGGAGCATCATCTTCAAGGATGGTCTAGTGGCCCCCAGCTCTGCTCTTCCAAAGAAGGGGGTAGTGACAGTCCCTGTGGATTTTTCCTGGATCTCTTGTGGTTTGGAGCATCTTTTCCACCAGCAGGTTTTGCTGTGAATGGATGGGCAGCCTCTGAGAGCACACTGCCTGTGTGGTTCATTAATTACTCACGTTATAAGGCTATTACAGCCAAGAAATTGCATTATTAAAAAGAAATCTTTGCAGACGCTTCAAATGCGTCAACTCATTCAATAGCTGACACTGGGTCATAATTAAAAGTAAAAAGTATAGGCCAGAAGGGGACAAAAAAATGGCAGATTTCCTGAATATGGCTAATGGAAACATTATTAACATTAGAAAATTGCATAGGAGAAATCACTGGCTCCTGGCCCAGTTTAAATATGCATCAGGCTCCTGACGTGTGCCTATGGTGATTAACAGCACTAACTGAAAAAAATATTAAATTAAATTCATTGAGCTGCCTTTAATGGCTGTGTCTGGCTCCTTTGTTCCCTTCATTACAACAGGCAGGCAGGCAGGGTCAATCCTGGGATGCTCCTGCCTCCAGGATGTGTATGGCACCACGGGCACCCAGCCAGTTTTCCAGCCAAACTGAGGACAACCCAGAGCCCAGGGCTGGGCACAGCCACTCGTGGAGGAAAACTGGAGAGGATGAGGATGGGGGAAAATCCCCTATTTGCTTCCATCTGTGCTCTGCTGCCCATTTGCATCCCTGGGGATTTGAAGATCCTCCAAGCCTCTGCCCAGGTCTCTTCTGCACCCCAAAAGAGCCTTTGGGTGATGCTTTTGCTCCCTTCTTCTCAGCTCAAAGCTCTCAGTTCTGTCACCGCTTTGCTTTGCTCTCAGGTTTTTTGGCATTTCTACGTTTGTTCTTCGTGGACGTTGCCGTGAATCAATCTGGCATCAGGCCCATTCCCTGCCTAATATTTCTCAATAATTTATTATCAGTGGTTTAATCCTCCTGGGAGCTCCCTCCACATTAGAGCCTGTTGTTCAGTCAGGTCATGTCCCAGACTGGAAGCACTTCCAGCCCTTTGATTTGTTTGTGTTTTATGTTTTTGTTGGGAGAGCAGTAAAAAGATATGAATTTTTCCCCCTCTTGAAATTAATTTATCATCTCAGTTGTTTCCTTTATTCTCTCCAATTGAACCACAACTTTCTGGTGGCTCTCATATCCCTCTTTAGCAACTCTGTTCCATATGGATGCTGTGGGATGCAGCAGGATGCAAGCACATCCCTGCCCCCTGCACATCCTGCTCCCCCTTGTCTCTGAGTTATTCCATGGGAGACCAGTAGTTTGCTGAATCTCCTGGTCTGATCAATCTGGTTGACATCCCCCATTTCAACCAAACCCCAAATTTGGGTTCAAAAAGCTAAAAAAGCATCAAGGTGACCTGAGCAAGCAAGGATTTGGGGTGGGCTTGTAACTGCCTTGGAAAAGAGATTTATTTTTGAGGTACTGTAGCCCTGAAAATTAAAAAGTCCCCAACTTTCAGCCTAAGAAGCCCCATGGTCTCAGCCCCTCTGCTCCCTCTGGACCAGCACATGGCAGCAAGGCTGAACTCTTTGATGGTTTGCAGGGCAGAAATCAGCTCATCCCACCAGACTTTCCCATCCATCAAGTTCTCCATCCCTCCTCTCCTCCCAAAGTTTAGAAAGTGTTGGGACAGCTCATCCCTGGTAACAGGTGATGCAGCACCACTGCCAAGTGTTTCCATGATGCTGATTAAAACCATTCATGGAGAATAATATCAGTCAACACTGTTACCCTCTCCCAAGGAGAATCAGGTTGTATGTGCTTCTCCGTCGTGTTCCTCGGAGCAGTTTTCAATCCAACATTCAAAGCACCACGTGGGAGCTGCTGCATCTTTGGGCAGGGAAGTGTCACAGCCTGACTCTCTGTCTGAGGTGCCAGCCTGGAGGAGTCAGGCTGCAGCCTCTGGAAGCTCAAGGAATGCAGTGATTTCAGCATCCCCCAACACAACCCGAATCCCAGGCGTGGTTTTCCGCGCACAAAGGCAAAGCCTTGCAGAAAAAGGCAAAACCTTCCCTCCTCCCCTGCAGTCATGCTGAAAAGGGCCTTTTTTTCAGCTCCAGGAAAGAGGGTTTCTTTACCCAGGGGCTGAAAGCAGGGTCACTGCCGGGTAAATCCTGGTTAATTCCAGGCATGGCCTCGGATGGCTGTGCCCTGCTGCCGTGCCGTGGCTGTCACGGGAGAAGCGGCTCGTGGATGAACTGCAGGCACAGACAGGGATGGTGGCACTGGCAGGGGACACGGTGCCATCCCAAGTTTGTCACATGCTCTGTCACACTGCTGACAGGCCAGGCTGCTGGAGAGACCGAGGGGAGGGAGAGACTCAAAAGCATCCAGAAAACTCGGGAAAAACTTGGGAGCAGCAGAGGAGCTCTGCACCTCTTACGTCTTTGCACCCCGGAGAGGAGCCAGCAGCTTTAGGCAGGAACAGGGACAGAGAGCTGGAGATTTTCATATGAAATATTGAGATCCTGAGATCGTTGGAGTGGAAGGCAGAGCCGATGTGGCTCCTGAATAAATCATCGGAGCCAACACATGTGCTCGCCCGCAGTGACGTCTTTGAGGGGAGAGCGTGGGACTTGGAAAGAGGAAAAATAAAATGGAATAAAATGAAATATAGGGCACTTTTCCCCCCCAGGAGCTTTGTTAGTGTAATAATTAGCTTATCTCAATCTCCTGTAACATGTAACAGCCCAAATCTGCCCCCTTGTTTGCCTCTCATCAGCCCGTCCACCGTGCCCTCCTCCTGCACTGCCAAACCACAGCGTGCCTTGGCAAAACACAGAACTCGGTTAAAATTTCATGGTCTCCACATAAGCAGTGGCCTGTCAGGAAAAAGCTGAAGCCTGGGGACTGTGGTGCCTTCCTCAAGCTGGAGAAATGCTGGAAGAAACCGCACACGGAGATCACCACGTGTCCAGAGCTTTCTTCAAGATATGCTCTAAAACCTCATTTGGACCTTTCAGTACTTATAAAAAAGAAGGAGAGAGACCTTTTACATGGGCAGATAGTGACAGGATAGGTGAGAAAACAGATACATGTACTGAAGGATGTTACTGAGCTTGAAGAGTGCAGGTGATACTAATCCCAGTGAAACGGAGATTTGCCCTTGTTAGGAATCAAATGTTTCTCAGGTGGTTGATTCTTGTCTAATTAAGAGCTTCAGAGACCCACAGAGGACTGGTTTCAGCTGGTTCCGAGCCCTCCCTGGAAATAATGTTTTCCAACATCTCTAACATCATCCTCAGAAAATGTCTCTGGAGTTAAATCCTCAAGACAGACTCGGGTTTTTAAAAAATGCATCGCGAGCGCATCAGCAGCACCATCACATGAGCAGGAAAGTAGGACAGGCACGGTGAGTTCTTCATGCTCCCTCCCCCCTGTGCTGGGCACTGGGGCTGCTTGGGACGTCCTGGATCCTCTGAGCTGCCTCATGCCACTGATTCCTCATCTCCAGAGGCACTCCAGTGACTGTTTCTCCTGCAAAAGGCCTGGGAGACATTTTGGTGTGTTTATGATATTTTACTTTGAAAAGCAGGGTGAGCAGAAAGCCCTGTTGCTGGCCCAGCTCACCAGCAAATGAACCATCAGAGCCATCTCTGGGCTGGAGGGGGCTGGGTCTGGTCCAGGCTGTGGGTTTGAGCAGGGTCATGCAGCAGGTCTATGGAATCACCCCAGTTTAATGTGATTATTAAATTAACAGTCTTTCAGTACCTAAAGGGGCTACAGGAGAGCTGGAGAGGGACTTTCACAAGGGCATGGAGTGACAGGACAAGGGGGAATGGCTTCACACTGGCAGAGGGGAGGGTTAGATGGGATATTCTTCCCTGTGAGGGTGGTGAGGCCCTGGCACATGTTGCCTGGAGAAGCTGTGCCTGCTGCATCCCTGGAAGTGCCAGGCTGGATGGGGCTTGGAGAGACCTGGGCTAGTGGAAGGTGTCCCTGCCCAGGGAAGGGGGTTGGAAGTAGGTGATCTTTAAGGTCCTTCCAACCCAAACCACTCTATGATTCTATGATTATTGGAAAGGTTTTATGTGCTTTTGAAGATATGTGTTAGAGGTTTCCTTGCTAAACGGAGAAGAAATTTCTGCTGCAGAAGTGAGCTGTGCTTGAATTCTGGCAGTGAGCGTCCTCGGCATCCCCACAGTTGATAGGTATCAATTAAAAAAGAAAAGGAAAACTCCTGTTTTCACCTGCCTGTGCTCCTCTCTATAGTTAATGTCCTGCTGGGATGTTCATGCAGCCCCTGCACTGCCACAGGACACGGACGTGGCTCCTGAGGCACCACAGGACTTGACTCTGGCGTTCCCTGCACAGCCCTCGTTTGATGGCTGGGATTAAGTGGCTCTGGGTGGCTGTGACAGGAAGCAATTATATGCAAATAAGAAGCCGCGCAAGTGTGAGTAAACATTAGGGGTTGTTTTTTTCCTGTTGAACCTCTGTGATTTAAAAGCCATTAAGGGCGCAGCCAGCTCACTGATGTCAGCGTTTTCCCGGTGCTGCTCGTCCCTCGCTGCTGTGTGGCTTCAGTAGCTCTCACATCCTTCCCTTCCCACAGCTCTGCGGGAATCTGCTGCCTCTTATACCGTGTGGAACTGCCAGAGGTCCGGGATGAGCAGGGGGAGAGCCTGCTGCCCCACATCCTTGGACATGTGCAAGGTTCATCCCATGCACCCTCCTGCTGTCCCTGGCTGCTGGAGCACACAGGGCTTGGCTCCCACAGCAGGAACAGGTATTTTTCCATCACTCTCTGCCCTCCTGAGTCCCGCTTCTGTGGAGAGCATTAGGGTCTGCTGGGTGCTTTCAAGAATTAAGTGGAGTCTCTGCTGCTCGGTGCCTCTAATAAAGTGGCAATAAGAACAGTAGCTGCTGTTGGGGCAGGATGGAGGTGTGGGGGCTGCAGGACCAGCAGCCTGTGTTTGTCTGGTGTTTCCTGTGGATGCTCTAGAGCTAGAGGCTGTGCTCCCACCTGCAGGGACCAGACACGTCTGTGCAATGTGGCTGTGAGGTCCCTGGTGAGGGGTCCCGGGGGGTTTCACTGCTCTGGTTGAGTTTTGAGAGCTTTGGGAAGGGTCAGCCAAGAGCCTGCTGGCTCCTGTTGCTGAGTGAGTGGTGGGATGGGGTCTGGGCAAACCCCCTCCGTGGGAGAGGGAGCTCAGGGGATCAGCAAAAACGCTCCATGAAATGGCTGTAGCTGCAATCCCAAAAGTCACTGCTGGGAAGGGATTTTTGGGGTGAGGTGCTGCAGGTCCTGGTTGTGATCTGAGGGGAGAGGCAGAGCTGCAGCTCAGCAACTCTGCTCAGGGGCAGGGAAGGGGACTTCACCCCCCTGGGGCTGCTCACTCCTGCACCCCCTGGCACCCTGAGTCCCCAGGATCCAGCCCTCAGCTGTGGGGGTCTTGCACAGACATTTCCCCTCGGTGTTATTAGGGATAATTATAATTCCATCTCCCTCACAGCCTCCCTCCAGGCAGAGATGCAAGATTGATCCTCCCGTCCTGCCCTGAGCTGTTGGTCAAACATTTGTCTCTGGCACCTGGGGACGTGTGTTGGTAAAAACTGCAATTCAGACCGAGGAAATCACAGAGAAAACAAATACTGAGCCCCCATCCAGCCATTCGTAACACGTCACGCTCCTGACAAGTTGCTGCCAAATAGCCAAAAAAAAAAACCCAACCAGCTCCAGCCTTGAAATTTTTCTAGTGCAAAGATAAATGAAGGAGATTCATGTCTCTGTTGGCGCTACATTGTTTTGCTCAGCTGGCTGCAGAGCAAATAAGATGCGGTGGCGCATTGATTTGTAGCCCGAGAGCTGTCCTAGCAAATGGATGGGCTGGGAAAAACTTCATTTGTGGCTTAAATTGGAGAAAGCAGCGAGTGTGGGGAGGGGACACAGCTCCCAGACACTCAGTGCCCCTCCGAGCCTCCTCCCCGGGGGCACGTGGCACAGGAGGTGAGAAATAGGGCTGTGCCCCCCAGCTCTTGCTGTTTTCTTGGGATGCTTTTCCCTGTGGTTCTGTGGGGTCTTCCCTGTTCCCCACTCAGAGCTTGCCACCCTCGTGCTTGGACACAATGCCAGCAGTGATAAAAACCCAAACAGGGAAAAGGGAGGGGAATGGCTCTTTTTCTAAGCTGTGCCCCACCAGCCTCGGGCTCTCCCTGCAGGGAGGTGACAAGAAGGGGTGACATCACGAGAATTTTGGCAGGCACAGGCCCAGGGGAGCACGGCAGAGCCTGGATGTCCATCCATCACTGTGGGTTGTGCCCCGGCAGGCTCCGAAGGGGGCAGGTGGGTCCCTCACCACACTTCTGCTTGCTGTTGCGCGGGTCAAACGACGCTCATCAACATTAATAAACGCATAAAAATACCAAATCAACGTGCAAAGAGCATTGAAAGGCTGGCAGCTCCACTGGGTCTTTCTGCAGAGGGTCTGGGTGTCCAACCTGCCATCGAACGAGGCTCCCCCAGCGCCACAGAAACACCCGGGAAGAGGGCAGAGGGAAGATGAGGAAGCACAAGGAGGCTCATCCCTCCCGTGGCTGCTCCCCTTCTCTCCCCATCAGCCCCTGATGCATTTGATGCAACCCTTGCTTAAGAAAAATCCCCCGTTGCTCTCTCTAGACAGGAGGCAATTTGAAAGTCCCAGTGATTCCAAGGAAAAGCGATGCCGGCTGCGCCCTAATGGAAAGAGAGCCAGTTTTATAGCAGAATGCAAATGAAAAGGTATAAATAAACAATCCCTCACAAATAAGTGCTCGCCTTTAATGAATATTTCATATACAAAAGGAGTCATTGACATTTTGCTGGATTGCTTCAATTAGCTCTTGAGCCTCGTGTTCATGCAAATAATAAGCTTGCTTTTCATAATGCTTTGTTAATCTGCTTCATAGTGTGAATTTATACAGTAATGCATCACACAGACCTCCTGCTGCAGCCTTTATTGGATATAAATGACTTAGTAATTGCTATTGATCATTAAAGAAGTGTGGTGTTATTTTGGAATTACAGTGTGGGGGATCTTTGCAAGGCTGAGGGAACTGGCTGGTTTGTTACACGCAAGCCTGGTTTATATTCAGGGCAGTGACTAATGGGTCCTTGGGAGGAAAAGCCAAAGTGTGCCAAGATTGAGTCTGGGGAAAAACACTGCTGGAGTCATTGCTGCCTTCCCATCATGAAACGCTCCCGGCTATATATTCAGAATATATCTCAACATATTCCATTTCGCACATCGATCTCTATTCCAACTCAAACTTTGCTAAGATTAGCCAGGAAAATATTAAGGCTGGCTGGGGACAGTCAGCAGCAGGATCTGGGGGGAAAACATGGTGACACTCAGAGTGGCTTCTGTGGGAGCCCCGGGCAGGTCCCTGTGTGTGGTGACCCCCTCGGGGTGGGCAGGGGCTGCCTGGCAAAGCCCTTCCCAGGGCTCCCAGCAACCCCAGAGAGGCTGCAGGTCTTTAATCTGGGCTTGCTGTTTAGCTGCAGCATTTGAGTAATTAAAGCAAGTGTTTTATGACTACCCCTGTTTGCAATATTGGGAGTATTGATCACAGCTCCGGATCCTGGAGTCAAGTCAGCAGGAAGGCCTCTGCTTTCCCAACAGGGATATTCGGGCTGAACCTCGTTTCCATCACTTCCTGGTTGGCTTCCAGCTTCCAACATTAAAACTTCATTGCTTTGGAATGGAAAAAAGCTGGAGTTGCACTTTAGATTTATATTTTTCATTTAGAAAACCCTTTTCTTGTTCATTGTTCTTGCTTTTCTTCCCTGCTATTCTCCCTCTGATCCCATTTCCTTCCCTGGAAGATCTGTCCCTGGCTTGCACATTCAGCTATGCTCAGTGCTGGCTCCTGGGTTGCTCAGAGCACAGCAGAGCTGTGAAATCTCTGCTCCTCCAGTGCCCCAGGAGGGTGCCCTGAAATGCTCCCCCCTCCATGGGGTTTCAGCCAGCTTTGACATACACATCCATCTGGAAAATGGTTGGGGGCATTGACTCCTCTCTGCCTCAAAGGCTGTGCTGGGACTCAGTTAATTAACATCTTGAAAGGGCTGTGAGATCCCTCTCTGACACTGTTTTTATTAAAAGCCTATATGCACATTTTTCCCCTTCCAATTTACCTCGTTTCCCCCCTGGAATGTGCTTTGATTTTTAAGCAATTTATAAGTCCTTGGGCTTTGCCTGGGAGTTAATTTATACCAGTTTGTGTTTTTCTGTGTATGTACATGTGCTACAGTGCATGGGGAAGAAACAGAAAAAGCAATTGAGTGTGCTGAGGGTGGTATTGATGGAGTAGCAGTGGAGGAGTTATTTCCAGGAGCTGAGAGCTCGCTCCAGCCTGCCCAGGCAGATACTGCAATGCCAAACTGTAAATCCCACCAGCCCTGGAGGGAACTGCACCAGCAGGACCGAGGGATATTTCTGGGCTGAACTCTGGGAAGGGCTCTCTATGCTCCATGTGGGGTCTGGATGCCTACCCAGGCTGAATTGCAGAATCACAGAATCATTTACACTGGAAAAGAAGTCTGAGACCATCGAGTTCAACCTTTGACCAAACACCTTGTCAACCAGACCAGAGTTTTAAGTGCCATGTCCGGTCATTTCTTGAACACTTTTAGGGATGGTGACTCCACCACCTCTCTGGGCAGCCCCTTCCAATGCTAGATAACCCATCCATGAAGAAATTGTTCCTGAGAGTTGCCACAAACTATATGAGATGCCACTTGGAGTGGGTCACCAAAGCCAGCGAGGGTCCTTCTGCAGCCCCAAAGGATCGAGGCAGGCGTCCAGCCAGGCACAGTGTCCTCCCTTTGCTCCCTTTAGTATGAGCCCCATGGCAAGTCCCTCTTGCCCAGCTCCTGCCCAGCAGCCTGGCTCTTGGGAGAGGCTGTTCTCATTCCCATCAGCACAGCTCTGCTCCTGCCTCATCTCTGGGAAACCGGAGCGTGATGCTGACGGCATCAGGCGCTGCTGAAACGTTCCCTGAGTCACCCCAGTGCCCCCTGGGCCACTCTGACGTGAACTTTTGCACCACCAAAGCAATTTGTTTCAGGGAATTTTATATATGCAAATCCCTGGTGATATTTCATGCCATCCACAACTCCAGAGGCAGCTTTTAATAAAGGCTGGGAGGCGAGGGGACAGCCAGGGGCCGAGCGGGTCAGCGCTCCGGGAAGTGAGGAGCTGCCTGGGATTTAATGGCACCACATCCATTTATGTCCATTGGGAATGTGACCCCCCCCCTCCATCCCCCAGGACTGGAGCTGTCTGCATTTCTAAAACTGCTCCTCGGAGCAACCTGTCTCTTTTCATTTGTGATTTGGCCTCGGGAATGCTGGCGGATCCCTGCCTGCTGCAATTCCAGCCCCTTGGGTTTAACACTTATTTCCTCGCCATCCCATCCAGTTTTTATCTCTCCTATTGCTGTGCAGCAAATCTCCAGGCACATTTGCAGTGGGAAAAGGTGAGGAGTTTGGGGTCTGGGCTTAGGAGCTCCCGCAGCACTTGAACCCAACGGTTGCTTTTATAATTTATTTACAACCATTATAGATGTTTGCAGCATCCTTTTCTTTTTTTTTAATGGCTTTTCAAATAGGAAAAAAGAGCAGCAGAGGATTCCTCAGGCTCGTGCTCGCAGGGGAACACGTTTGGTGCTTTGGAGAGCAGGGCTTCATGCTCGGAGTGGATTTCCATCAGTGGAAAGCCTGACTTTGCTCACCTCCCCACACTCCAGCATCCAGCCCTGCTCTCCCTCTTTGTTGGTCCACTGAGGGCAGAGGTTGTTTCTTCTGTCTGCTTTGGTGATGCTGGTTGTTTCAGGTTAAACCTTTGCATCTCACTCAGACCCAAAGCATCATTTTGGATCTCAGCAGGATTGTGCAGACTGAGGTTTTACACCCCAAGTTGCCCTTTGACCTCTTGGGGAACCCACTGTCCCTCTCCCACACCCACTGTTACTCCAGATATTGGCATTTCTCATACCCCACCCTGTTCTCCAGCAGCTCAGGCAGGTGTGTGTGTCCAAGGTGCATCACCCTGGTCTTAATTCTGTTCCTTCTTTGCCTTGTCTCTGCAGCAGGTTGTGCCCTGTGCCTTGAAATGGGAAAAGCAAGGACAGAAAGGACCCCTCCACCTTCCACTCATTGTGAAACTACAACTGTCACCTCCCGACAAGGGGCAGAGAGTGAGTGGGGAATGCCAGGACTGATCTGCATTTAAAAGAGGGGGAATCAGCAGAAGGAAGAGGAGAGGAGAGGGGGAGATAAAAGGGAGAGGGGCCTGAATTTGCATGTTGTTTTTCCTTATGGCAATAATTATTTGAAAGCCCATTTACTGCCAAGAGAAATAAAAAAGAGACCCCTTGGCATTGCCCCAGACTCCTCATTTACTCTTTATAAGGAATACTTATAAAAACTGAATAAAACATCTAATAAGCCTGTTTGGGATTCCTTGAAAGATGTCTCCATCAAAGCACTGGGGTCAGCCTTGCTCTTCCTGCCTCTACTCCAACATCCATGGTGCAAACACTTCCCTTCTCAGGAGGATGCCCAGTGTCAGGGCAGCACATGTTCCTCCCAGTGGGACATTTTGGGGTGTGAATAAGCCCTTCCTGGCTGCCTCCTGCCCTGGGTGATGATGAATTTGGCAAGGAGGTTGGACTAGATGAGGTCCCTTCCAACTCTAAGAATTCTGTGATTCTGTTAAATCCTTTTAAAGATCCTAAAGAAGGATGTTGGAGTGGAAAAGCTTTTGTGTTCCTTTGGAGGAGGGATGAAGAGGATGGGGAGAACTCCTGGGGTGGAAGGGATGCTTGTGGGAATGGATGCCTACAACAGCAAGAGCATGGGGAGGAGGCAGGGGCAGGAGAGAGAAAGGTTTAATTACACTGCAAACCCAGGAGCCACGAGCTTTGCAGTGCTCAGCTCATTAGGCACTTATGAAATTTGCAGGCCATTAGATGGGGCTTTCAAACACCAATTTCATCCTGCAATTCCAAGACTCTTTTGCTCTATGTCAGCTTCTGGTTGCAAAGACAGGACTCATTTCCTCTGCAGTGTGGGAATGCTGACCAGCAGAGTGTGTCCAGCCTCTGCCTGCCACGCTCCCTTGTGTCCAAGCCCAGCCAGGCACAGGGATGTGTCTGCACCTCTTTGTGCTTCTCACACTCATCTACCCAGAGAAAAACCTCTCTCCTCTATTCTTCTGTGCTAGATGAGCCAGGGGGGCTCATTAGTGGGGTTAAATTAACCAGGGATCAGCTGGATCCATTGCCTTACCAGCTCTGACAGCAAAGGAAGCTGAGCATCCCAGCGTGGTGCTGCCCTGCTCCATGGGGATCCCGTGGGACAGCCGTGCCCCTGCGTGCAGGATGAGACCCACGGGGCTTCCCCCTTCCCGGTGGGAGCAGCCCTCTGGGAGGGACATGTCCCCGGACCAGCAGCTCTCCCCCTCGAGGCCGGTAAGCCCTGAGGGAAGCGGGAGCACACAGCCAGCAAATTAGCCGGCTGTAAGGGAGGCTTTAGGAAAATCCAGCTCGTTTTGTGGCAGCAGGTCAGCGAGGCTGATGGCAGGAAACAGGGCAGGGGAGGTGGGTGCCCAGGCAGGTGGATGGGGCTGGTGATGGGGGTCAGTGCCTGTGGTCAGCCCTTTTCACCAGGGACACCCTGAGACCCCCCGACACGCTCAGCTCTGTCGGCAGCAGGAGCACACGGAGCACAAACCTGCAGCCCCCCAGGGAAATTCATGGAGCTGCCCAGCACTGGGAACATCCCTGGATCTCTGCTGTTTTGTCCCTTTCCAATACAAAGATCCCAGCATTGAAAACAAGGAAAAACAGATTTATCCTGGTTTTCTCCCATACACTGAGAAATTTGGGAAGAAATGGCTGAGTGTCAACGCTGTAACCCAGGGAATCTCCCCAAATAGAACTCTGGAGCTGCCTCTCCTGCCCTGCATCCCATGGCCTGATCCATCTGCTTCTGGCTGACCTCTGGGATCACCTGCTGGGGAATCATGAAATCACAGAATCACAGAATGGTTTGGGTTGGAAGGGACATTCCAATCCCCTGCCATGGGCAGGGACACCTCCTCACCAGAAAGCTGCTTTTTCCATGACTTGCTTTTCTCCTGGCATTGAAGAATGTGCAGAGCTCTCCGAAAAGCCCCGGCACTGTCAGCACTGCATGAAGCCTCTCTTTGCTTTGTGCTTTGCATCAAATTTGGGAGCTGCTGCAGTGGTTACAGTGATGGAAACATCCACCAGAAAAAATAACCTGGCCATAAACTCCCAATTTGTTAATTATTTCACTGTTTGTGAAGGATCCCCACAAATATCATAACCCTGCTACACCCCCTTCGCTCTCAGATGGGAAGAGGGGTTGAGGAGGGAGAGAAATCACTGCACTTAACAGGTGTAAATATTTTACATTTTTTAATTAAATATGAGAATCTGCTGAGGCTGGGAGCAGGACCATCCTGGAATATGAATTATCAAGAATCCCTCTTCCCAGATGTTCACTCTCTCCACCCCAGACCCCAGGCATTTAAGACAAATAAAATGGAAAATAAATCCAGGTTTAAAAAAAATCCCAAACCCACAATGGCAACAGAGCTCCCCAGCTCCTGCAGAGCCCTCCCAGCCCACCACTGCTTTGACAGGGACAACTTCCATCCTGATTGCTTCTAAATTAATAAATTCAATGCTAATTTCAATGAGGGCTGTTTGGGGGTGGGGGTCAGGGCAGTGGGGGCATTGCTGGTCTGGGCGTCACAAACGGAAAACTGGAAACTCAGCAGCTGGAGACATCCATGGCAGTTTGCAACCTCCAGGAATTTTTTCCTGCTGTGATAAGAAAAATGAAACAATTTTCAGGGACAAAGGGATGTGAGAGGGTACAGGTGCTCAGCAGGATTTACCTGTGTCCCTCTGGAATATGGTGATGGTTTTTGGTTACGTTTCCTGCTGGACCAGCCTTGTCCAGCAGCGCTGGGTCCCCGGGTGCCATCCTGGATCCCAGCAGAACTGAGCTGCTTCTTGGCTCTCCACCAGCACAGGCACTCAGAAAGGAGACACTGCTGAAGGTGTTTCTATTCTGGTCCTTTTGGGAAGAGGTTTTGAGTGGGCACTGAGGATGGAGGATGCCTGGAGAAGGTTCCCTGCGAGCTCTGCACATCAATTAAGTGGTGCTTCCCGAGAGAAGATTAAGTGGATACAATTGGCCAGGATTGACCTCGATGGATCTCTTTTGATTTATACCAGCTGTGGAGCTGATCCAGCATCTGCTGGGCTGGAAGTTATGCAATGCCTTGTCCTCAGGAACCTGGGGCATGGCTCCCATGGCCGGCATTCCCGTGCGGAGTAGAGCAGCAGACAGCCCTGCTGAGCCCCTGCCAGGCACACAGTGCAAATCCAGGTCATGATAAGGCAAAAATTCAGCCTAGAAATCATTTATACCCCTTACTTTTCCACCCTGAGGACAGAGGGGAAACGTGCACTGGACTAATCTCTGTGACCAGCTCAGCTTCACCCTGGGCTTCCTTGTGGGAAAACATCCAAAAGCTCTTGATGTCTCCTGCATTTCCAGGCTGGACACACTTCAGGGCCAGTGGTTCCTCTGTACTTAGGAAGCCAATCTCCTGCTGATTAACTAACAAATGACACCAACATCTGATGTAAACCACGACATCCTACACCACCCTCAGTACAAACAGAGGTCCAAATTGAGTCCCTGAAAATGCAGCTCAAATTTTTCCACCTCCCCTTGCTCTGACCTTGGCCTGGGCAGTGCTGGTGGTCAACTCCAGCTCCAGGCTGACCTCAGCCAAGCCCTGATCCCCAGCACAGACAGATACTGATACACTGGCAGAAGCTTTGTGCTGAACCTGTGGGATCACAGTGGGGCAAACACAGACACAAACTGTACCCGTGGATACTGCAGAAATATCTGCACCTTCTCCAAGAAAATGTGTCACCTCCAGCAAGGAGCCGGTGTCTGGAGCAAAGCGAGGCACCAGCAGGGAGCAGATGAGCCTGTGCCATCCTGTGATGTTTATAATTAGGCTGTGTGGCAGCCTAACATACATTATTGGCCTCTTCACTAATAGACTTCTCTAATAAGGGAGCCCTTAAGTGACCTTGGCGAACAGTCGTCTCCTTCAAGCTGGTTTTATAATTGTGATTGATCTCCGAGGTGCTGAAGCTTTGCTTGTCCTGTTCCACATCTCCACATGGTCACAGGGACCTTGTTCCCTCCAACCCACCTTCAGAGCTGATACTTCCTCTGAACAACTCGCAGCAACCAATTAGTGACACATCTCTCGCTTACAAGCAAGACCCCTGAACCCCAAGGGAATGGAAATTCCCAGGGTGGGTCCAAGGCTCAGCACAGTGGTTTAGTTTGGCAAACAACCAGTTGCATCGTGCTGGAGCACAGATCAGCCCTGCAGGGGTGATACCTGTGAAGGCTTTGGGCACTGCTTTGACCTGGTCCTGTCTGGGACCACCAGGAAGTTGGTGGATGCCCTCCCAAAATAAGATGATGATGAGCCAAAGCTTGTTACAGGATTCTAGAATCATGGAATGGCTTGGGTTGGAAGGGACCTTAAAGAGCATCTTGTTCCACCCCTACCATGAGCAGGGACACCTTCCACTAGACCAGGTTGATCCAAGCCCCATCCAAACTTCCAGGGATGGAGCAGCCACAGCTTCTCGGGCAACCTGTGCCAGGGCCTCCCCACCCTCACAGGGAAGAATTTCTTCCTAATATCCAATCCAAACCTGCCCTCTGTCAGTCTAAAGCCATTACACCTGCATTATCCCTACCCATTGTCCTACACAGCTCCTCTTCCATAAGTCCTGAGCTCCTAACCCACCTCACAGCCTGGTTGCTCACCTACAAAATGATGAGAAAAGCTTTGAACCCTTTGGCTCCACGACTGAATAAGTCATAGAGGAGAACTAAGCTTCATCCCAAATGCTTCTTGCCCTCCTGCATGGCTGAGCACCTTTAGGGAGAAGCTGGGAGATGTTCAGCACATCTCCAGGGCAGCGTGAGCGTTCCTGCCCTCCGGATGCTCCGGAGCCAGGGATGAAGAGAGTGACTCTTGCTTCCATTTTTCCTCTCACACTCTGATTCCAGAGCTGCAGCATCGAAGCTTGAGCTGGGATGGGAGGAGGAAAGTGAATTCCCTCAAGGTGGATTTTGAAAGAACTGTGAACAAATAAACAAACAGACGTTTCAAACGGTGAAAAAGAGGGTCACAGCTGAACGAGCTGTGAAGCAGCGCGTTCCCTTTGTGCAGATGTGATGGAGTGTTGATGTGCAGCGTAATTTCACACTGCCAGACATTAAATTCACCCTTGGTTTTGTTGTGAGTGTGAATTTTCTGAGTGGTGATCAGCTGTGAGGAGCTTTTGGGGAGCTCCCAGTGCAGGGAGTGAACTGGGGGCTCGTCCCCACACCAGTGTGGCCATCCAGAGCAGGGGACTAGTTGTAATGGAGCTCTCCCTGCTCCCAAGAAAGCAATTAAGAGTAAAAACTTTGGCTTTTCTTAAAAAAAAAAAAAAAAAAAGGGGGCTAATTTTTTCCAAAGGCTCTTGCTCTGTTGGGGCAGCAACAGCTTCAGCATCACTGGGAGAGGCTGCAGCTCTCCTTAGCTGAGGGTGCTGACCAAGTGCAGACCTTCAGGGACCTTTTAGTCTTCCCAAACTGATTCCCACTTGCCCCTGGTGACCTCTCTCTCTCTCTGTGTCTCTCTCTCTGATTTCATGACAAAACAGTAAATTCGAGGAGGCATTTTTGGTCAGCAGCTGACCTGGCTGTGCCACAGCAGCACCTGGCTCATTCCCTGCCTCTGTAATTGCAGGTTTGATAGGGCTGGGAGTTTTGCTGGGATTTTTAATTGCATGCTGAAGCCAACCCCGAGGGAATATTTATTTATTTTTATTTTTGGAGTATTGGCTATTTGGTCAATACCCTTCCCATCCTGAGAAAGTCAGTGCAGTTGTGTGGCCAGACTTGTGAAAGGTAGTGATTTTCCATTAGCCTTTGAGTGGGAATTGGCTCCTGAGCTGGGTGGGAATTCTTTATGGACTATGTTTCTCAATGAATCTGCATCCTGGAGCAGGCTCTTCAGGAAAGATCAGTCCTGATGAGTTGCCTCACTCAATACTTCACTTCCATGGGAGAATCACAATCACAGAATATTGCGAGTTGGAAGGGACTCACAAGGATCATCAAGTCCAACTCTTCAGGGATCAAACCCACAACTTTAGATGTAATTAGCACCGTGCTCTAACCAGCTGAGCCCATCTCAGGGTCAGAGGGGAGGAGGATGGAGGGAGGAGAGAGGAGGAAGAGGAGGGAGGGCGAAGGCATTGGGAAAATAATCTGGAGTTCTCAAAAATGTCCCGTGGATCTGCTTTGTGGATCAAAAAGGTTGGGTTTTGTAGGATCACCCTCATTTCAGAGTTTTGGTAAATGCATCTACCCTGTGGCCTGCAGCTAAATGTTGAGCTCCAGTGAGCTCCAGATCCCTTGGTGGAAGATATTGGGGAATCTTTTGGCCTTGCATGAGAAAGAAAAACATCCTCCTTGGATGTCCAGCCATCATGGAACATTACCACCAGCTCCCTGCCTGCACAGCACATCCCCAGTTGAAAAATGGGTTTCTTTCCCAGGAAAATCTGTGCTTGCTGCTGCAAAATAACACCAGATGAAGCACATACACCCAGCACACTGTTATTAGCCCAAATTATTTGGCTTGCTTTCTTGCTTCCCATTTTTTTATTCATGCTGTCGGCAAGCAAACCCAACCAGCTCCATTATGTATAATTTATTCTGGATTAGATCAAAGGAACAGTTTACAGGATCGGTTTGGGCATTATTATGAATTATTTTTTTTTTTTAGCTTTTTCCATTTTTTTATAAATATATATTTATTCTCCCTCCCCTTCTCTACGCTCCCCACTGCCTTTGCTCATAAGCAAATTATAAATTATTCACCAGCCCATACAAGACAAGTGCTTCTCAGGACTAGAAATCAAATCAGCCCCAGCAGCAGCGTGGGGTGGGGGCCTGGTGTTTGCAGGGGGCAGAGGCAGACGTGGGTGTGTGTGGGGATGCAGGGATGCAGCACCCAAACTGGTGCCATGGAAAGGCACCTCTAGGACCTGTCAGTCCCCAGGGGGGTCTCAGGGCTGTGTCCCAGGGCTCTGCACTTTGTAGGGCAGCTGGAGCCTCCCTGCCCTCACCCTGCAGTGCTGGGACTGAGATGCCCCTTTTATAACTGGAAAGGGACTTTTTGGGTGCAGGGTCCCTGAGTGGCAGCATGGGCAGCTCACAGAGGTGTGAGGGCTGTCAGCTCCCCACTAATGCCACCTTTCTGGGCACAGGGAACATCAGTCCTGCACAGACTTCAGGTAAAAGCGAGGATTTAAAACTTATCCCTGTCTCTGGCTGCCAGAGGGGTCCATGGCACCCCTGGACATGCTTTGCTGGGGGGTCTCAAAAGGCATTGAGCTCTGCACCTCCCATTACTCCCTAAAAATGGGGTGATATCTCCCAGATTTGCAGTTGGAGGAGGGCTGCTGGAATCCACCCCGTGCCTGGGCTCTGCCTTGCTGAGCATCACCCGAGCGGGTTGGCAGCACCACTGGGAAGCATTTTGCTCTCCACAGCCAACCAGACCACCTCTGGGGTCTCAAAAACCTAAAATATTTGTTCCTGTGGCTGGTGCAGGGCATTTAGTGCACGGCAAAGTCATTTTTAACACCCAGCAGAAGGGTGTGCTCTGGGAACAGGGCTCCTGAGCAGGCGACAGCTTGCTGGTGCTGTAAAAAGCTAATGCTAATTTAGCAAGAAGCTGATCTAGGGAGGCATCTGCTCATCTAAACTCTCATAATCTCCCCGGCTCTACAGTATGATGCTTCAAAATCACTCACCCAGACAAGGCTTCCTGAAAGGGGCTGGGGGTGATGGTGGGACTGAACCCCCACGGGGCTGCAGGTACTGGGGGATGTCTGGGAGTCACTGATCTGTCACGGGGTGCTGTGGCTGGAGCACGGGGAGGTCTCTGCAGCTCCTCACCTGCTCCTTCAGCCCTTCCCATGGGAAGAATCAGGCCCTTTCCCTGCCCCTGGGGTGTGTGTGCACATGTGTGGATCCGTACCCGTCACACAGATGTCCCTGGAGCAGCACAGCTCTCCTGCCACGGCTCTAATCAGAGATTTACAGGCAGCCAGAGCCCTTATTTAAAGGTTGATCCACAGTGGAGCCAGGAAAGACTCTCTCAGATGTGAAATAGGCCTGGATTAGTTACAATCAGTAAAGTGAACTGATGCGTTTCTTCTACATCAGGTCAAGCCACAGACCTGCCAGCTCGGAGCAGGCTCGGAGTGTTTCCCGTTGCAGGAGGGCTGGGATGGGGTTTTCCACAAACCCCATTACTGGAGGGAGCCAGAACTCCCTCTGGCCACCTCCCCAAGGACCCCATCTATTTGGACCAGCCCCACAGGGCCACCAAAATCCCGCTGTCCCCAGGATTCGTAAGTGGCTTCTGTCACTTCCAAAGCTGCAAATAGGGATAGGGACAATTCCCAGCCCTGTACAGGCCAGGCAGCCCCGACACAGGCTCGTTTTCAGGATCAAAAATGGGTCAGGATGCAGCAGAAACATCTGCCATTGATCCACAGGAGCGACAGAGCCAGCAAATAATTGTCTCTTTGAAAATCCATTATCACCTCCACCCTCTTTTTAGCTGGGAGCTCTGGGAGCTGACAGAGACTGTGCTTGGAGTGTGGATGGTAAATATAACACCATATGGCCGAGGTATTATCAGGCTCCTAATGAAATGCCATTTTTATGCATATGCATTAATAACTCCTGCATCTTTGGTGGGTACCTGTGTGTGTGCATGTGATTATTGCTTATTGAACATCCTTCCAGGACACCTCGTCTGGGTCCAGAATGGGTGGCTCGTGCCAGAGAATTTCTCTAAAAAAGCTTTAAGGGTGGTTTTAAAGGGAGAACGGAGTGTCTGAGCCCAGGTGAGACCTGGAGGAGGTGGTTTCTGCAGAGCCCCAGCCCGTGCCCTCGGGGGGATGCTCCTGGCAAAGAGCTGCAGGGCTCGGTGGCACCGGAGGCAGCGCCTTGGCAGAGGCAGCCCCGGGCACGCAGAGGGAACTGTTTACTTTCCTTTAATCTCTGCTCCTCTGTGCTTTCCCATCTTCAAACACAGGCTGTTCTGCCAAGGCGTCTGCTGGTTGTTTGGGCAGATCCTCCCTCGGGAGGAGGCGGGTTGGGAGCACACGCAGAGAGCAGGGGGTGTTGGGGACACAGGAGACGCCCAGTCAGCTTCTCTGAGGGATCAGGGGACAATGTGAGACCTCACCTCTCCAGACCTGCTGTTCCCTCCCCAACTCCCTCTCCTGCAACACCGTTTTTTATTGCAAAATTTGCCTTTTTTTTTTTTTTTTTTTCTCCTCACCAAAATACAAGAGCAGCCTTTCCTGGTGGCAGAGGGAAGAAGGCTTTTCTCAGGGAGACATCCATCACAGCCCAGGCTTATGCTGACTTTTCCAGGAGTCCATCGTTCACCCGAGGCACTCCCATAAACCCTCCATCTCCCTTCGCCCTCAGAAAATCCCATTGACTGAGACATCCTAAAAACCTCATTGAAAGGTGAAAATTGTCTCATTGACAGGTGCTGTGCAAATTACCCTGAGATTCATGACCTCAGCAGGGGATGGCTTCAGGGAGACACTGGAACATTTCTGAAGTGTAGGGTTTAATGTGATTGGATTTACAATGACTTTTTGGTCCTTTGCTCTATAACTCTTTACAGACTTGGGGCCATCTCTGTTCCTCCCTTGCTGTAGATGGAATTTCATCTGTTCTTTTGCATGGCTGAAGTGTGGCAGTGGGCAGGGGAGCAGAACATGCATGTGGGGCTCAGTCTCCTGGGGATTTGTAGAGCAGCTCTCCTCTTTCTGCCTGTTTTCCACTTTACTGGATGATCCACTCTGCCAACATCCGTTTTTTTTCCCCTCACCTTGCAGCCAGCTTGGAGGCAGCCATGCCTATCCCACATTCCAGCCCCAGGGCAATGCTGACAACCTGCTGCTGGCCATAATTCCAGGGGCTCAAAAAGCCCTCCAGAACGTGGATTGCCCTGCTCTGGAACAGGAAGGTGTCACAGAGCTCTCTCAGACTCATTTCCACCCCGGAGAAAGGGATGTACAGCAGCAAACAGCTTTGGGCTGACTGCTCGGGGATGGCAGGCCTGGCCACAAGCCTTCCTGCCTCCAAGAAATCCTGAAAACCCAGAGCCAGCACTTGGGTTCAGTTTTCCTGAAACACCTGAATTTTAATTGCACTTGTAGTCCCCTGCTGAGCCCCTGGACCACCAGCCCATCTCCAGAGGGAGCAGCAGGACCCCCTGGTGGTGTGCAGTGCAGAGCTGCTGTATTTTATCAGCATCATTCCACGAGCACTCTCCTGGTGGCATTTGGTGCTGGAGCCGAGCGCTGCCCAGCAGTAATTAATGGGGCCCTTTCCTACCCCTGAGCTCCACATCAGTGGACTATCAATTACCGAAGCCGAGCTGTGCATTTCTGAGCTGCTGAATAACTGAGGGGACTGCTGAGAGTCCAGAAGTGGCTGTCATCTTCTCATTAGGTATTTATTAAAAGTAATTTAGCGCCTGTGCCTGCGTGTTAATGGAATCCCAGCGGCACTGGGGGACGGAGCCGCCCTGGTGTGAGAGCAGTGTCAGCCCCCCCTGGCAGGCTGTGGAGACAAGCAGTGGCCTCCATCCCGTGTCCTTCACTGCTCTGGGATAACTGGAGGCTGCCCAGACCTGCCCGTGGTGCTCTCAGGCAGATCCTTGTGAAGGCTGGGAGTGGGCAGGTGGCAGGAGGCACCCAGAAATATTTCCAAACTGCTCAGCTGTTCTCTGCTGTCCTGTGTGGGACACCCCAAAGCTGTCCCCAGTCATCAGGGCTCCTTCAGAGCCATCACTCCAAACCCGTGGGCAAATTACTCACCCGGCGATAACCGCTATTATTCCTGCTGCTCTCACTTCCCATCTCCCCATCCTCCCTTGCCGGCGCATTATTTATTCCTTGTTACACTGTTCTGAATAATTCCTCTCTCTTTTGATCACTGCAGATCCTTGAAGAGGGTTGTGAGGAGACCAACCACCGAGGGCAAACTTACCATAAACATTCTGAGCTGTGGGTGAGTGTGAGCTGAGCTGCAGCTGGGCTGGGAGGGGGCTGCAGGCTGGGCAGAGCAGCCGAGCCTGCAAGGCTTAGGGAACACTTGCAAGGATGCTCTTCCAACTCAGGCCAGGCTCTGAGCAACCTAGTCTAGTGGAAGGTGTTCCTGCCCATGGCAGGGGGTGGAATGAGAGGGTCTAAAAGGTCCCTTCTAACCCAAACCATGCTGAGATTCTGTGATTCCCAGGCTGTGAGCAGAAACTCAGGTCCTACCAGCACCACAATCTCCAAACCCCCAGGGACAAAACGTGCTTTGGGAAACCTGCAATCCCTCCATCCTCCTACCATGAAACCCTGAGGCTAAGAGGGTTTTGAAGCTGAGAGCAAGACTTCATCAATCCAGAAACCTGCCAATACCCAGAGGGGTCTCCCAGGAGAGGTTTGCTGTGCTTGCTGCTCCATGGAAAGATGTGCAGCATCACAGAGAAAAGCTGGGAGCCGCACAAGGCAGAGCCATCATCCCACCAGGATGCTGGAGCCCCAGGAGCTCACCTTGCACTTGGAGCACAGAAATATTTTGGCTGCATTGTGCTCTCCCCAGCATCTTCCTTCCACTCAGCCTTGACATCTGTTTACTGAGCTGATTAAATCACCCCAGAGCAGAACCTGCGTCTGCAGGAACGTGTTCGGGCTTGAGCAGGGCAGGGATTAAAAACAAAAGGAAATGGATCTTTTATCAGTACATTTTTTTTTAGTGGGAGACGCTGGGGTTTCTAATAAAAAACACCTCCAAATTAGTGTTTTTCTTTCTTTGTTTCTTCAAGAAGAAGCTGCTTTTCTGATTCTTCCAGCTGTGGAAATCAATTGCCAAATGGGATGTTTGTGGATGTTTGAGCAAGACCCAACAAATTCCTTTAAAACAAACAAGCAAACCAGCAGTTGTTGTGTTTGGGTTTTTTTTGTTTGTTTGTTTGTGTGTGTGTACAGGAACACATCTCAGGGCTGGAGGATGTTTGGGAGAGGCTTTGCTCCTCCTGTCGCCTTTATCTCGCTGCGCTGCCCGGAGGAGTTTGATCACAGCTGGGAGCCTGTAAGCTGCCTGTAATCCAGTAATATTCATAAATGACTGTGCATGTTCCAGAGCCTTTGTCCAATCCCTTTTTATCCCGGGCCTTAGGCATTTGCAGTGGAGCTGTAAAACATCTCTGGCTCTGTCCCCAGTGGGCCGGTCCCTGCTCGGGCCACGAGGGCGGCTCTGGGGCAGGTGGTGGCACCCAACAGGATGGTCCTGGCTGGCTGTGCTGGGCCCTTATCCCGCTCCTTGCAGCCAGTGCCACAGGGCTTTTAACTCCCCCTGTACCCAGGCCAGGAACGAGCAGATGGGACCTGTCCACATGGCTCTTTTGGAGGCTTTGCGAGGCCAAACCGCTCGTGGGCAGGAGGCTGGAGCAAGGCTGGTGAGATCCAGCTGTGTGTTCTCTCCATCCCAGCCCTCAGTACCAGCCAAGCCCCTTCCACCCCGAGGCAGGAGCAAATGTTCCCCCTCTGTGGAGCTGTGCCAGGGTATCCTGAACATCCTCCATGACCCCACCCTGGCAAATCTAAAGGCAACAACTCTTGTGGTTGCAGGTATTCCTAAGTATCCCACCCAGGGCAGTGAACCAGCAGCTTTGTGCTGGGCTGGGAGCCTGGATGGTGCTTCCCTGAGGCATCCCCACTTCCCAGGAAGCTCTGCTCCCAGCAAAGTTGCAGCAGTGCTGTAATTGCAAATCATCTTTGTAATGCTCTCACTGTAAATGCTACTTAAGATGTCATCAATGATTGATATATTTGCTAATTGAGGCTTCCACTTGGGCTGATAGCCACGGTGCTTTATTCCTTTTATTATTTTCTGTTATTTTTATGACTGACATATTTGTAGCAGCACTTCTTTAATCTTCATTAAGCAAACTCCCATGGGAGATGTGGTGGCAGCACAGCAAGGGCTGCCCAGGCAAGGTGGGATGATGCCAGAGCCTCTGCCTTCCACAGAAGCACTGGGAGACAGTTTGGCTGAGTGGAGCAGATGGGAAGGGGCTGTTCTTTCTCTTCTGCAGGGGACATTCACAAGAAAGGGAAGTCCAGCCCACGCCTCAGTTTCCCTCCTGGTAAAGGGCAGCTCAGCTATTTAATGCAAAGGGGCACTGGGAGAGAAATATTTAATAATTTTTACATGGGGGGAGTTGTCTGGTCAAACATCTCATGAAATAAATAACCACTTCACTGATGCCCAGGTGGAACAACACCTTCTCCCTGCAGCTCCTGCCTCCATCAGGTCTCAGCACCCACTGGATAAACCAGCCCACAGCTGGAAACCACCAGTTTGGCTTCTAGATTCCCAGGAGGGGGCTGTGTGGTGCCATGTCCCAGCACCCAGACCTGCCCAGCACCCTGCAATGGTGCCACCTCTCCCGATGGGCAGCAAATCCAGCTCATTTTGGGGCTGTGCTTTGCTTTTTTCCAACAGCTTTTTTTCAAAAACGTGTACCTGTGCCAGGAGGCACCGAGGCTCTGCACTCACTTAAACCAACTATTAAATAATGATAATCCCCTGAATGGCATCCAGACCCGCTCTCCACTTCCACTCACTCCCTTCAACGCTGCCCATCTTGGAGGGGCACCAAGAGCCAACTGCAGCATCTGCATTCCCTGCCCAGGAGAGCTCATCAAACCTGCAGGAAAACCAGCCCCTGCCACGCTCACCAGGCACGCCTGGCATCTCATTTTCCTAACTGAGTGTTGGGATCCAGCTTTATTAACACCAAACCCCAGGGCTCAGAGTGCCAGCCGTGGTGGGCAGCAGCGTCCGGGCCCATCTGCTGACACCCGCCTGCCTTTCTGCTTGCAGGGAAGGGAAATGGGTTTGCAAGTGCAAATATGATGTAAATAAATAAATAAAGCACCGCTGCCTGAGCTATAAAGTAGGGGCAATGTTCTTTCTGTGCAGGCCCATCTGCTGCACTTCCATCTTCTCCGGTGGGAATGAAAGACAGGTCGCTTTGGGCAGTGCCCAAATGGGTGACCCTGGGTGAGGGTCTTTATGAGGTGGAAGCTTCTGGGGGTGAAGCTCACCTGGGGTTCACTGCAGCATCTTTTGAGAGCCGTTAGGATGAGTGGTGTTTCCCACCTCCACTCCTGCTCCCACCCTGGGATGCTCTGCAGCAATCCAGCATTCCACCACCCTTCCAGGGGGCACAGCCACCTCCCTTACACCTCTGGCTGCTTTTCCCTGCACAGAAGGCTGGTAATAAGCTATAAATGAGACATTATGGAGGTTGAAAGCCCTTTGGAGCACCCTTGGAGAGCCCATTCCCTTCCTGCTGAGGGTGCCGTGTCCCCACCCGCCAGAGCTCAAGGACACCAGGATGAGTGGTGGGACAGCTTGATCCCTCCTCCCCACCCAGCTCCCAACAGCTTTCACCAGGCTCAGAAGTGCCTGCTGTGTCAGGTGTGAGGGCTGTGAGTGTTTTGCAGGGTGCCATGGCCATCCATGCACCCCCAGCTCCGTGCTGTGCACACTGGGAGGGGAATAATCAGCCCCTGTGTGCTTGGATCTACAGAGGGTCTGTCCTTGAACAAGAGGGGGTTAATAAGGAGCAAAAGAAGGGGGAATGAGGCAGAAAGCAAACCTGATTTACAGCAGCAATTTTCTGGGAGGGCAGTGACTGTGACCAAGGGGGCCCCTTCCCCGGCAGAGCTGACCTGGCACATGTGGCATGGCAAGGCAATAGTGTTCCCTGCCCTGGGAATGGTCCTGCTGCCCAAAACCACACAGCCACCTCCTGGAGGTGATCCATGGAGGGACCTGGATCCAGTCATCCCGAAGGAGGATGCACAAAATGTGCAGCTTGCTTTGAAACACAACTCCATGAGCATCCGACACTCGTAACACGTAGTGATGCCGACTGTCATCCTCACCTGATCCAACACAACTGAAAAATGGGGAGTGGGAACATTAAGGTTTTGCAGCTCCAGGAAAGAGCAGGTTGCCATGGTGATGCCAGTTTCCCCCTCCCCTGTTTTCTCCTCCTCCCTTTCCCACTCTTTGGGGTCGACCAGGAGGAGCTGGCAGGCTGCTGGGGGGATTTATAAGCTCCAAAATAGGCCATGGTTCAGGGAAGGGGGAGAAGTACTGCAGTGGTCAGCAGCAAGAGCCTGGCCCTAATCCATGTCCTGTGCTCTCTGGGAAGGTGTAAATCAGGGCTGGGCAAACACCGGGGCAGCACCAGAGTGGCTCATTTGCCTTGCCTTATCCTCGGAGGGGATCTGTGGAAAACTCCTAAAGGATTTACTGCCACTGCAGCTGAACAACGAATAATAAAAAGAGGGGAAGAGGAGAGCAGGCAATTTAAAGCCAGTTGTACAGCCCTGGGCTGGTTGTGGCTCTCCAGAGTGGGGCATTGCCCTTGGTGCCAGCCCATAGCTCTTTCTGGGGCCATTTCTGCACGGACCTGGGGGGGTTTTGGTGGAGCTTTGCTGGTCCCCTCCTCGGCTGCAGAGATACAATA
Source organism: Pseudopipra pipra (assembly GCF_036250125.1). Taxonomy (NCBI): domain Eukaryota; kingdom Metazoa; phylum Chordata; class Aves; order Passeriformes; family Pipridae; genus Pseudopipra; species Pseudopipra pipra. Next base: position 3,014,634 of record NC_087568.1, read on the forward strand.
TATGGCAGCTGGGCAAGTGGTTGGACCCTCTGAACCCAGATGGGTTCTGGGTGATGGATCAGGTTCACCTCATCCCTGCTCCTGCCTCAGTCCAGACCCACATCCTGCCAGCCCTGCCCGTCCCGTGCGGCATCAGCTCCTTAGTGACTCAATTTTCTTTAAGCTTGGAACAGTGCACTTGAAAATAATTAGCCTGAATAGGCTAATGGAAGGAAACAAGAAATCCTTTATGGACAGTTGGCATGGGAAGGTTGCAGTCTCCTCTGCACCGCTCCTGATCCACTCCAGCTGGAGCTGCTGCTGCCAGCCCCAAGCCCTGCCCTGTTTTTATGTTTGATCCCCTCCAATCCAAGCTAAAATCTGGAGCAAAGAGAGGTCTCAGGGCAACCTGAACTCCCCACAGATCCCTTTTGCCCCGTTTCCTTTGGCAGTCCTGACAGGCACTGCCTGTGTGACCCTCCTGGGGTACACAAACAACTGCTGCCTTTTCCATGGGGACATCGGGGTGGCTTCAGTGCTGCTGCTGGTGCCTGTCCTGGGAGGTCTCAGCAGGTAAAAGGGTGTTTTCCTGCACGTGGGGCAAGGTAGTGGGTAAATAAGTAAGTCCAGAAGAGTGTCCTAAAATTCCTATTCTCTTGTTTCAAGTGCTGGGAAGAGAAATCGCTGATCAGTCGTGAAAGAACAAAATGAAGAAGAGGGGGAGGTTACTGGGGAAGATGCTTAAGGATTCACAGCCATGAGCCAGCATAGACACACGTGGAGCCTTACATCTAATCTGAACCTCTTCCTAATCACCAGCCATGGGAATACATTTGCTTCAGGTTCCCAAATTGGCCTCTCCTTTGCAGCTCGACCACAGCTCTGTGGATTTGCAGCGACAGGGTCATTTGGAACTGCTTGAAGTCCCCCTGCTACAGGCAAACCAGTGACTCCCCACTTGGTCTGGAGCAGCAGCAGGAAGGACTGGCCCTGGGGGCTATGGGATGTTGGCTGTGACTATTTTGGGCAGCATCTCCAGAGCTCCAGCCCTGCTCCGTGCCCGCAGGAGGAGGCAGGTGGTGGGCAGGAGGGCCAGGGGCAGGCAGGCTGCCTGATCCAGGAGGTGCTGAGGTGCTAATTGCTGCAACCTCCTTCTGCAGGCACAGGCTTTTCACTGCACTGCCTCAGATATTTTCCCTGTCTGAATCTGCAATAAGGATTTCATCTGCTCCCAGAGAAGACTCACCCAACACGTGTCTCTCCCTACCTGCCCTCTCCTCTCCACACCGAGGCACTTACAGGGCAGAGCATCTGCAGGGATCAATTACTCCTTTACATCACCACTCCTTTTCCTTTTCTAGCTCTTTTTGCTGTCACCTTTGCATTTTAGGCTCTGGGAGCATCCCAAGGCAGGTGAACCTTGCCCTGCAAGCCATGGATGGGACTGAGGGGCCGTGGCACCTCTCAGGCTGCAGGACAGTCACACTGTCAGTGTGGTGCAGAGCTGGCACTGGGCTGCTCAGCCTGACTGTGCCTTGGCATGAGCATCATTAACATCCCAGCAATTAGAGGAGCTGTGTTGATTTGCATCAAGCTCAGAGCATAAAGAGTTCCAGACCAGATGGTAAATTGGGTCTGTGTGTGTTCCTGAAAACAATAGGAATGTATGCTGGGCTTGGACGGGGCTTTGGTGATGGATGGGATCTCTGGAACGACCCTGCTTGCCTGAGCTTGAGGACAAGCCCTGGTGCTTATGGCACAGTGTTTTGGCTTGGCCTTCAAACCACCCATGTGGGTGTGGAGGAGGAGTAACTCCCCAGAGCATCCAGCCAGCACGGATCAGGCTTGGATTAATCACCTGATCCAGTTGTACTTTATGTCCTTGAGCAAGTTACTGCCCTTCTGTGCCCCACCACTTGTCCAGTGTGTAATGGAATTACCCACAGCAGACCTGCCAGCATTTGGGATCTGGATTCCCTGTGCCTCTGGCATGAAAGTGCTGGGCCACGTAGGCACCTCATGCCTGCCCAGCTGGCGCCAACTGCCTGGAAAAGCTCTGCCTCTTCCCAGTGTTTTGCCATGATTAACTGGTCAGCTGTCAGGGCCCCATCAGCAGGTTCACACGTGCAGGCTGCCTGTCTCCATCCTGGACCTTCTCCAGACCTTGGTCCAAATGTTCTGGCTTGGAGCCATCACTAATATTTGCTGTTCTGCCCTGAAATACAAATCAAGCTGATAAAGAGATTGTCTCCAAAACGTATCCAGAAAAAATTCTCTACTTAAGTGAGATCATTCCCAAGGACACACTGGAGCTGGTGGAGGAAAAGTGGAGAACAGCTGGTGCCTGACCCAGCATGGACACACCCCTTGTCCTTCCCTACAACATTCCTGCTAAACCCATCTTCTCCTGGGATGGGAAGAGAAATGGTCTGGCCTTGTATTGGGCTGGGCTGGAGCAAGAAAGGCTCATTAAAGTGTGCTGAATGCAGGAGTTCATACCTGCTTAGGAGCATCTCTGAAATCCCTGGGCTCCTCCCCATCCATATCCCAGGAAAAACTCAATCACCCTGATTACCCCAGGATCTGTTGACTCCAACCCTGCAGAGAAGCCCCTCAGCCCTTACTGGAGGTCAATGCTGGCAGTCAGGTTTCAGGGATGCAGAGGAGGAGAAGGACCCCATGTCTGGGGACCAGGAGAGCCCACCATGGCCACCAATGCCTGGGAGCTGCTCCAGTGCCCCCCTGGGAGTCAGGGAGTGCCCAGGCTCCCCAGCACATGCACCAACACGTGTGTGATCGTCGTGGATCCTCCTCTCCTTGTTAAACTAAGGCCCCTCTGCCCATGTCCCACCCCTCAGCTTTGGAGGGGATGCAGGAACGTGGTGGCAAACACACACTTAAACCAACAGCCAGGCTGGATTATTCATTATTCTCTGACTCTCTCTCTGATGAAGGCAGACAAAGTCACCTCTCTTTTTGTGCAACGTGTGTGTTGTCTTTGCTTTATTTTTTATTTGTTTCTTCCCTTATAAAACTCATGTGAATAGGCCAGATGCTGTTGCCATAGCAACCCTCTCTCTTCAAGCAGCAGATGCCGGAAAAGGGTTTTGCAGTTTAATCCTCCTGGAAATCTCCCCATCAGAGGTTGCTGGTATAAGATGATACTAAGAGATGCTCAGCAGCAGTGCTTGGCATATTTTAAGTCCCATGTGCTTCTTTTTGCATGAAGAACCCGCCCTTTCACCCTTTGGAAATGGCACATATCACAGTAGGAGCAGCAAATGTATCCTAATGCCTCATCACATATTTAAAGAATCTTTCCCTGCACAGCTCCCAAAGCATTCCATGGGGATTAAGGCAGGAGTGCAGTATCCTGTTCTTGAGGAGTGGGGCAGAGACCAGGGCAGCTGCCTCCACCACACCTATCCCAGCCCACCCCGAGCTGCCACCAGCACTAAATGCACATCTTGAGGTGTATAAATGTGTGCCTTGCATTGAAAAAAAAAAAAAAAAAAAAGAGAGAAAAAACCCCATTTGAGCTTGGCAAGAGCAGCTTCCCATTCTAAATCCATGGAACTTCTGACCGATGTGGTCCTAAGAGAGAAGACATTAAATGCTGTTTGAAACCAGAAGTGACCTGCTCTGGATGCACACTGACAACACATCCCCCTTCCTGCTGTGAAAGTGGGGCCCTCCATGCAGGATTCCTGCTGCCTCTTCCATCACCCTGCTGCCCCTGCTTCCATCAGCCTCCATCCTGCTCCCTGGGCTGTGTCAGGGGGTTGCATCACTCAAGCTCCTTAAGAGGATGGATGGAAAAGGCAGGATTTCAGCCCGGCTTGTTTAACAAAGATATATCCATTTGAAAGAAAAAGCTTAGGAGTGGAAGGTGGAATTTAACTAGTGCAGAATGAGCTGTTCAGCCTCTCTTAAAAAAAGAAAATCCTGTAGAACTTGACAGAAAGTAATAGCCATTGTATTTTGGCTTTTTCATTGAACAGATTTTGTGTAGGCATAGCAGGAAACTTTGTGCTGATGGATTTTAACTCAGTTTAATTAAAGCAGTTGAAACGCAGTCAATTCCCTGCTTTCTAGTGCAGAAAGGCACAGAAAAGCAAAGGGCCTATTCAAGGCAAACCTCTTCAGGAATTCGTCTTCTAAAGGAAGCTTTTGCTTGTGTCAGGTAGTCTGAGCCTCCTTAACCCCAGATCTAACACACAGTGTCAGGTTTCTCCAGGAAAAATGTGTTATGTTTCATGTTTTATTGCATCAGGACATGGAGTCATCCTCAGAGGATCAGTCAGTTTGGTGAGTTATCCCAGAGCCAAACCACTGGTGACCCACAGGCTGGTGGGGGCTCTCTTAAAAATAACCATGCAATGATGTGATTTTTGGGGTAATCCTGTGCAGGGCCAGGAGCTGGACTCAATGATCTTTGTAGCTCCCTTTCTGATCAGGATATTTTATGATTCCATGATTCTATATGACCACGGCACAATGTGATGTCCCAGATTAATTCTGGATTATGAAGCTGGTTTTAGGGTGCAGGGAAATCAGAGGGTCACAGGCAGCAGACCCCTCTGCCCCTGGGCAGAACCAGCACCTCTGGCAGCAGTTAAGGTGAATGTAGGTTAAACTGCCTTCAAAATTTGTAGGGATGAAGATCCCCCCGTCTCAGCAAGCAACACATACTGGTCAAATGGAAAAAAGCTCACGTGTCAGTGGAGGACATGGTTGAGACTGGGCTTCCAAAGTGCCATTCAACCCTCCATACTGAGGACTGCAAAACCCAGCCAGAGTGAACTCAAAGGCTCCTGCAAAGCCACATCCTTCATGTTCCCTTTGCTGGCTGAGACACGGAAGTGAGTGAAGAGCAGAAACCAGAAGAAACTGGAATTAACAACTCCAATCTGAGCAATAGTGAGAACAATTTTAATTCATGGCAAAGCTCTGCTCCAGTTCTCCTCTGTTTGCTTTCCATCAGGAGAAAGCTTTGTCTTGTGATTAAGTGAAGGACGAAGGGATCAGGACTCCTGGGCTCTGCTTTTAACTCTGCTGCTGATTTCCCAGGTTTCTTCAGAGAGGTCACAAATGATTAAACGCTCGGAGCCGGTGCAGGCTCAAAATTCCCTCTGACGTCAATGGGGACAACAGGCTTCCAGCACCAGTGGGAAAACACAGCCTCTAAAGCATCCTCAGCTTCCTGGGTGCACAACTCTCCTGCCCAGTCCTGTGGAGGAATTTACTCAGATTTACGGGAAGGAGCCTGCAGGATTCCTCTGGTTTGCTGGGGTGGGGAATAAAAGGGAGTGCAGCAAGTCAGAGTCATCCTGCTGAAAAGAGACTCCCCCCCACCCCACCACTTCATTGCCAAGGTCTCAACCTCACCCCCAGCTCCACAAACAGCCTGCACAAACCCTGTGCCATGCTCCTGCTGTCACTGTGGCCTCTGGGCTTGCTGAACCTGCAGGAGTTTGGGGTACCTGGCATTTGGTGACCTTGGGGCCGTGGAGGTGTGCAGGGAAGGCACAGCCACGCCCCCATAACTGTGCTGGCCCTGTCTCACACACTGGCAGATGGCACTGTACCCATGGCATGCTCCTTTCCTGGCACAACCAAATGTCCCCAGTTACCAGCACAACAAGCAGATAATTCCTTGCATCAGCAAGTGATGGAGAGGAGAGCAGGCAGGAGGTGCAGTGGCAGCTCCTCCGCCACAGCTGCTCCTGGTTCATTTGCCCTTCCCCTTGGAGAAGACCCAGCTCGTTATTTCAGGTGCTCCTGCCAGACCCCACTTGTTTTGAAACCGGTGGATAGAAACAGCTCCTGACCCTGTGGCTGTAGCCCATGGGTTTTCTCTAAGTGATATTCTTGGCAGATAAATTAAGCCCACTTTAAGCCCTGCCCTGCTCCTTCCTTTGGGCTTTTCCTGATGCAGCTGCCTGGCAGAGGTGGAGAGTAGTCCCACCTCTCACTGTCAACCATCCCTTGCCAAAGGGCTGCAGGTTCAGTAAATTCTAGCCCAGGGAAAGGCTGTTTTTACATACTTGCTTTTCAGAAAAGGAAATGGGCTCTTAAGGGAACACAGAATTTTAATCACCTGGTTTGGGCTCATGCACAGCTCCTGGGGCATTGCCAGAGGTTGGACATGGTGGCACCGTCTGTCCCTTTATTTGCAAGCAGTCATTAGGAGTGATTAATTATAATGATGCTATTAGATTAGATACTAGGAAAAAATTCTTCCCTGTGAGGGTGGTGAGGCCCTGGCACAGGTTGCCCAGAGAAGCTGTGGCTGCCCCATCCCTGGAAGTGCCCAAGGCCAGGTTGGACAGGGCTTGGAGCAACCTGGGCTAGTGGAAGGTGTCCCTGCCCATGGCAGGGGGGTGGAACAAGATGAGCTTTAAAGTCCCTTCAACCCAAACCATTCTGTGATTCTGTGATTCTGTTCAACCCTTTTGCAGGTGTCAGCTGAACATCCTGGGGTGCTCCACCAGCTCCTGCCCGAGGCTGCATGGCTGGGGCTGCATTCCCTGTGAAGCATGGGGTGGAGATGCAGGGGAAAGGTGGAGGGAAGCCAAGATCAATCCTCTTTTGCCATCAAAATAATACAAAATTCATTTGTTTGAACAAATCCCAGGGAACTCCATGACACTGGTGCTTGAATCTCTGGGGTGTGCTTTGACACACAGCTGGGAGCAATGACTGAAGAATGCAACTGAAGAGCAGCTTCCAGGAGCCTTGCAAAAAGAGGTGAGCCTTCCAGCCTAAAGAACAATTTCAAACACTACTTATCCCATCAAATTGTGCTCTGTAATCCATAGTACTCTTAAAAAAACCCAAAAAATAGAAGGAGGCAGCGTAGGGGCAGGCTGTAGCTTAGGCATGTAGCAAGCTCCTACTTAGCATTATTTATCACCAAGGATCTCCAGGCTGGGCCATGATGAATAATTCATTTTTCTTCTCAGAGGCTGCATCTCGAACCCAGCCCGGTCTGGCACCTCCCCGCCGCGTCCCGGCTCTTCGGAAAAAGCAACTTGGGCATCTCGGTGCTCGGAGTCCTTGGCCTCTTCGTGTTCATGTGAATGTGACAGCCTAGCGAGGGCTGGTGCTAAGTTTATCCCTGTCTGTGTGTGCCTCGCTGCCCGTCCTCCCTGAGCATCCCCCGGTGCTGCGTCGCTCGAGCCTTTTCGCAGCGCTGCAGATCCGGAGCTGTGCGTGCTTCCCTCGCAGAGCCGATTTCCACCAGCTCGGGAAACAGCCGAGAAATTAAGGAGAGGAGCCGTGTCCTTGTTCAAAGCTCTGTCCCCCCGCCCCGACCCTGCCTGGCCCCAGGCTTGGGGGGGTGTGTGGAGATGCAGCCCCTCCCCGGTGCCTGCACGGAGAGGGAGAGCGGGAGACAGGAAGAGGAGCCAGCAGCCTTTTATTCTGGGACCCACTTGGAAACGTTTTCTAAAAGACCAATAAATAATTAACAGTGGTTATAAGCATATTGCAGACACGAGGAGTTTTTGCTGCAGGTGCCCGTGAGGACGTTGTCAGTGTGTTATCGACTGGAGGCTGCACCTCATCGACTGGCCGCTCATTAAGGCATCTATTCCATCTATTCATTAACTCCTCATGGGCAACGAGCAGAGTTTAATATAAAATGGAACGGCTGCAACCCCCCAAAATAGCTGAGCTTGGCTTTTAGGAGACGACGTCATATCTTGAGTAGGAACAGAGGCAGGGAGGATGGAGGGGGGTGGTCAAACCGTTCCCAAAACCCGGCTCAGAGCTGGACCTAGAGCCTTCCAGTCCCTCCCCGCGAGTCAGGCGCCATCGGGAGGCAGGTAAAGCCGGCGCATCTTTCCCGAATCGATTCTCCTTCACTTAACTTTGTCTCTGTAGATTCAACGTCTCATTCCATCAGTAATAATAGATATATCCCGTGCTGGGTAGGACCCAAATGCTTCCAGAGGAATTTCCAAAGCTCAGAGGAAGGGTCTGCCCCACCACTCTGCATACTGGTTTCTCTCTCTCCCAGGCTCACAAATTATTGCTGGGTGGGTTTACACTGAGCCTGGGGATGCTCATTGCTGGCAAAGGAGTTAAGGAGAGCTCAGGACAGCAAGAAGACACTGATGATTTATTTCACTCTCTCTCTAAGGTAATTATGTACCTAGACAGTCTTAAAGTGTGTATTTCTTTTCTCCAGCAGACCAGAACAGCCTCTCTGATTCCAGTCTAGCAGATAAATATGTATTTACACACTTTATTAAGATGGGTATTACTTTCCTACAGGACTGGCATAACTCTTCTGCTCTGGTATTTTATGTAAAACTCTATTTGTACATTAGTTTGAAAGATATATGACAAGTTAGATGGACCACAGCAGCCTTGGCCATTGCTGAGGAGCGATGTGTGAAGAACACGTGGTGGATGAGGGTGTAGATGAGACACGCAGCTTCCTCAGGACCTGCACTCCAGCTCTGCTGTGGGAGGAGGGGATGGCCTTGCTGTGCTCTCATCTGTTCTCAAAATTAAAAAAAAAAAAACCAAACCAGCACTGAAATGTCAGGCCAGCTCCAAAGCTGAGGATGGCAGGTGAAACTTCGGGGAGAGGCCACCAAATGTGTCACCAACGTGTCAGGTTTGGCATTTGAGTCTTCCAGAGCTCAGGCAGTGGGATCATCATCATCCCCCCATTATCCCCCTCCATCCAGGCTGCAGCTCCTGGACAGACTACTCAGACCCTCTCCATCCCTGATGGAACAGGGGCTCCTGCTTTCCATGGAGGTTTTACTCCTGGCCAAACAGTGGGATGAGTCACATTCCCACCCTTTGGCCGCTCTCCCCGTGGTGCATCTTGTGCTGGTGGCTCGTGGAAGAGGCAAAAGTGGATCACACCGACCAGGGTTTCAAATTACTGTTGTTTTCTGGATCACATCGACCAGGGTTTCAAATTACTGTTGTTTTCTGGATCACATCAACCAGGGTTTCAAATTACTGGTGTTTTCCCATGGGCTGTTTTTGCTGGATCCAGAAAGGACATCCAGAGAATCTGTCCCTGCCCCAAGCACTGCAACATACCCCCTGCTAAAGCAGGCAGGGTGGAAGAGAGGAGGGAGCTTTTCCTGTCCTGGAGGGCTCTGGGAGGAGGGAAAAGCACGTTTTCATGCTGTTTCACACGCAGTAAAAACATGGCTGGATTAACCCCACGAGGCAGCATCTATAATATATTAATTCTTGTATAATTTCCTAAAGCTGCTTAACTGAGAACCTCAGTGCATTTAACACACATTAGTAGGTAATAGCAATTAATCTGGAAAAAGGGCAGCAGTTCAGGCACAGGCAGGACAGGGGCTGCCATGGTGAGGGGGTGTCCCTGTGAGTGAATTCCAGCCCAAGTTTGTTAGAGCTGGGTCTGCACAAGCCCTTCCTCACTGAGCTCTGTCCCAACACCACCCTGGTTCTGCTCAGCAGAACATTTCCACGTGTGCCTGATATTAAGCAAGGAGTGTTCCTACTGGCTTTAAGGGGACTATCTAATCTCCTTTAAATTAAGCATATGATTGGGTTTTGGCTAGGTTGGGTCCTTGGGCCTTAATCTCTTTATGCCCCACTTTCTCAATCTGCAAAATAGTAATTATCTACTTCGTGGGGCTAAATTAATTTCCCATATTTCACTGATGCTCATTCTGGCAATATGCAGGTTGCCATTCTCCCAGAGATTGCAGTTTGCATGCTGCTCAGCAAATTATGTATTATATATCCATACACACACGCACACACACAAATCTAAGCCTCGGGGAAAAAAAAAACCTAAATGTCACGATGGCCAAGACAGGATGTAAGCAATAACAACAAGGATAACACAAATGCAATTCGTGGATTCAGAGGATTTAGTGAATGGAGAATAGGCTGAGTTGCATGAAAAAAAAGGTAAGAAACTCAGCTGAGTTAAGAAATAATACAAAGAATAATGAATATCAAACAGGATGGAAGAGCTTAAATAAAAATTAACTTTTTTCAAGTACAGCTTGGGAGAGCTGATGGTGGTCAGTGCAGAGGGCAAGGAAAGAAACTGAGACATTGTTTTTAACCCCTTCATGAATCTCAGAGGAGAAGGGAAAAGTAAATGAAGTTTGTGGAAAAAAATCTGTCATGGCCATGTCTCTGCTTTGCAGGATGTGGAGGGCTCTGGATTTGGGGATAAATCGACAAATGTTACATGTTTCAGGGGGGAAACATGAAATAGAGAAGGAAAAAGGAAATTCCTAAAAATACCCTAGGGTTTCCCTTTTTCATTTTGACAGAATAACCCAGGGTTTTGCTCCCTGGGACTTGGAGCACAAAGCGTGGTAGGACCAGGAGATTTTTGTTCTGCACCTGCCACTAGTACTTTCCCTGTTTGCTGTGAGGCTGCAAACAAGTAAAGATTCCATTAGGGATGAGGCAGCAGTGCAGAAATGTTGGGCAGATTAAATCTTGTTTGGTGTGTCTCTTTATCAGGTCTCAGCCCAGCTCTGGCAGTGATAAGGTGTGAAAGGCTCTGAGCTGGAGCTCAGGGATCAGTAATGTTCATTAAGATAAAATCAGAGACAGGCTCCTGCTCTCTGTTTTCCAGAAGGACTCATTCCATACAAAGGTAAATAAAAACCCAAACCTTACTGAGTTATCCTCAGGGGAATCCATGGGCTTTGTCATCACGATTTTCATTTTCTCCTGCCACAGTCTGCAGAGAAAAAGAACAGCTGAGGGACCAGAAAGGAAAAGAAGTCAACAAGTTACGGAGCAGCATCCACCTGGTTAAGTCTAATTCCAATGCATTGACTCTGCTCAGCTCCTTGGGGAATGAAGGAATGAAAGGAAAGGAGAGAAAAAAAAAAAGCAAGGAAATTGAAAGGAGTAATTCAATTTGGGAAGAATTATTCTCCTAATGATTTATGGCTTCATTAATGACTGATTGAACAAATGATTTTTTTTTTTAACCTTACTAGGAATTGAGGTGCTGGCTGGGAGGTTACTGGGTGTCACAGCAACACAGACTCACTTGTCTCCATTTAAATACTTAATGCTTTCCATCTCCCTCCCCTCGGATCGATAGGATCTGGAAGCAGGCTTCTTGTTGCAGACTTCCCTGGCTTCACAAAAATGTGCCCAGGAGCAACAAGAAATGAGTGAATATTCAGTAATGAGACAGGGCAGGGAGGGCACCAACACTGCAGAGAGGTGTCCCACACCTGGGAGTGTCCAAGGCCAGGCTGGACAGGGCTTGGAGCAACCTGGTCTTGTGGAAACAGTCCCTGCCCATGGCAAGGCTTGGAACTGGGTGAGTTTTAAGGTCCCTTCCGACCCAAACTGTCCTGTGATTCCGTGATGATTCTTTGCCATGCATCGTTTACGTGTTGATATTAGAAATAAACACAATAAATCCAGGCTCTGGCCAGTTCTCAGGGCTCACATCAACATGAAAACCTCCTGATTGCAAAAGCCCTGTGGGCACGAGGTTGCTGGGTGAGCAAAGCCAGTTAAAATTCATGATCTATGTTCACCACTCCGGTGCCTCCAGGCTCAGCAGCACGAGCGAGTCAGGCTCGTGTCCTTCAACTCTTCAATTAAACAGCCTCCTAAAGTTCAGACCCTGCTAATTGGTCTCAGAACTGCTTAGTGCCATAATTGGGGTTTTCCTGCTGGCAGATGTGCCACGCTGGGGCTGTACCAGGATGACCTGGCTCGAGGCTGGACCAAAATCACTTTGGGTTGAGAAAACTGAGGCCGGGGAAGGGAGGGCAGGAGCAGAAGGAAGGGAACAAACCAGTCCCTTCATCCAGAGATGCACTTTCCAAGTCTAAATTCAGGCTGGAGCCTCCTGTGGCCAGGCTTGGGTGGTGCAGTGGGGCTGATAGAGAAGTGCAGACATTGCAGCAGGTCCTTCCTGATGGGATTTTTTATCACCTGCAATAATGAAGGTCAGAGCTCCCGTCAGTCAAAGCTCTGCTTCCCTTAGTTTAGCAGGAAGATGGGAGAGCTGAACCACGGTGTGACCCTGTTGCTATTGGATATGGGCTCCATACAGATGATATGCAAACACATTTAAGGTTTTCCTGTCTGTTTGCAGGAGCAATATCAATTTGCAAAGATGAGCTCAATTAACATAACTCATTACTTTTCCGTGTGTCACTGGTGTCAAACGAACACCTCCTTTGGAGGGACTCTCAAGGGGAAAATGCTTGGCCCATATATGTCTGTGTGGCTGCTGCTGTGATATAACAGCAAAGATATTTTCTTTCCTCCTATAAAATGGGAAAATTCCCTTTTGCTAAGCAGAGAGGGAGCTTGTGTGGGGGCTGAAGAAAAATGTCTTTGGCAAACATATTTTTTTTTTTTTGCCACAGACACAGGCTGGGGAACATCACTGCAGTCTGCACCCTCATGGAAAACACAATCTGTCTTTTCATAGGAAAAAATAAATTTTTTTCCCCTGCTGAAGAAAAGTTGAAACCATTTTGGAGACTTGTAACTCAAACTTTTAATTTTTCAGGTTAACCCCTTCTTTGTTTGGAAATACCAGACTATGAATTCATTTTGTTGATTATACAGAATCACAGAATGCGTAAGGCTGGAAGGAACCACAGTGGGATCATCTAGTCTGACCTCCCTGCTCCAATACTAATAAATTAAATTAATGAATGAAAGAGGAGGGAATTGAAGACTGATTTGGGATCAGGAGCAGAGTTGCCTCCTCTGAGCCTTCCTGTACATCCCAGGTGCTGCTCACTGGCCATGAAGGAGGAACCTGTGGCCCATCACCTGCCCACACATGGAATTTCATATCTGTTTTGGCATTTGGAGCTGTGTGTCCTGCCCATAGAATTAAAAATAACACCCCAGCTGCAGAGGTGAGGGCAGGAGCTCCGAGCAGTCCTGGCACAGGGATTTAATTCCCAACACGAGCAATGTCAGATACTTTTGGGGATATAAAGAAAAGTAGCCAGTGGTCTCTGAAGTGTGGCTTCAACTGTGCTTATTTTCTCCTTGCAGAGGCTGCTTGCTTTCTTACGTGATACACATCAAAAAGGCTATTTTAAGTCAGGGGGTTGGTTGGTTCTTCTCTCTCTTTTTTTTTTTTTTTTTTTTAAGAGAAAATCAGCTCCTACACCACAAAATTGCTGCCTGAATGCTGGGTTGCAGCAAACCCTGGTAATCTTGCTCAGCCCTGATATAAAATGACAACTGAGGGTATCGATGGGAGAGCTTCATTTGCTCTGCCAAATGTCATAAGCAATTCCAAGGGTTTTTTTTTTTCCCACCTTAACAAAGCGTCAGCAGCATTAAAAACTGAGAGGGGCTTGGCCAGGGAGCTGGGTGGAAATCAAGGTGTTTATAGCAAAAAGGAAAGGTCATGGCTTGGTGTCTCTGCAGCTTTTTGTGTCCTGTCTGTTGTCCCCAGGGATTTTTGGGGTGTGAGCTGCCACTGCCCCACCGCCGAGCACCATCCTGGAAGGATGGAGGGGTAAACAGTGAACATTTCACTGGCCTTTGAGCTTTACCACTCTTTTTATTAGTGCCCCAAAAATATTTTACAAGTGACTTTTGGCTTTTTTTCTGTCCTTAACTAAATACAAAGAAACGGAAAACATCAGTGGTGGACTGCATGTGCCGGTGGGGAGGACACAGCCCCACTGTGCTGGGGGGCTTTGCCCTCTCTCTAATTGTTCTTTATTTGCTGCTTTTTGGCTATCAGGTGGCTCTGTGATCCTGAAGCATGTGAGGAGGTGTCCTCTCGGGTCTTGCTTGGAGAGAAAGGGTTTTTTTGACAACTTTGATTAGCAGCAGGAACAGGTCACCCTGCCAGAAGGATGCTGGGCTCCAGCACACTCAGCCCGAGCACCTGAGGAGAGCAGGGAGGGGAGGTGGATAGTGCTCTGTGATCTTTTTGCCAGCCAGATTGATAGGGAAGCTCCATAAAGGGCTTGGGCACCTGCTTGGGCACTGCTCCTGATGCAGCTCTTATTAATTCCTGCGGCAGGGATGGAGCGGCAGCGCTGCTGGGTCCGTGGCTCCCTGCCAGCTCCCCATCCGTGCTGGCTGGCTCTGAGAAAAGCCCTTCAGAAATGTCCTCATCTTCCTCACCTGAGCCACCAGCAGCAGGTCATGGTGTTGGATTCTGTGCTGCTGGTCGTGCTGGGGGTCGGTGCCCACCCCTGCCACAGCCACCGGTGACACCGACCCGGCCTTGCTGCAAACACCACGGGCTTGCCTGGAGGTGGGGATGTTTTTTCAATTAGAACAATCCCCTCTCCCTTTGCTCCTGGTCTCAGAGGAGCCTTGGAAATGTTCCTGCACTTAACATTGCGTGTAATTACGGGCTGGCTGGGAAAGCAGCCCTCGGTGTACTTAGCAGCATCACCTCCTGATTTTCCAGGCAGCACTTACTAAGCAGGAAAGGAGGAGAGGCAGGAATTATCCAAGCCTTGTGGGAGCCATACATCATGCTCAGTGGGTTTTTGACACCCTCCATTAGGCTGGAGCATGGATGTGTGGGATGATGCAGTGCTGGGCACCACAAAGTGTCCCCTGAGCCGTGGTGTTTGGTGGCACTGCCATGGTCCAGCCAGCCCTCGTTGGCCTTCTGGAGTCCTGGTGTCCCAAAGGAGGCTGCAAACAGCTTTTGTTGAATTCTGCTGCAAGCACCAGTGAGAAGAAATGCTGGAAAATAGCGTCTGTGGGGATGAAGTTTCAGATTTTGATCCATGAGCCAAATTAAAAGATTATTTTTCCTCTCAATAAACAAATCCCCTCTTCCCCTTCCTGCTTGCTGAGACATCTGCTCCTCTGAAAAGAGCTTGCACCACAGAGAAATCCCCCCTGCCGTGTGTCCTACTGTCCTCTCTGCCTGCTCTGATTTGCATCTTTTATATTTTCTTTGGATTGTGCTCGTCAGATTCCGTGCTTAGATGTGGTAGCAGTGCCAGGGGGGTTTCTATTACGAAATGCTGTTAACCTTTTGCTATTATTTGTCTTATACGTCCCCATGTGCTGCAGATGCTTCTTTGTTATCCGAGAGAGAATCCTACAGGAGTGCTATCAAACACAGAGAGGGATGGAGGGAGGGCTCAGGGCTCTGTAGTGGTAATGAGCAGCTATGTGGGGCTTCAGGCCTGGAGGTTAATGCCTGGAGCTTTTAAATCAGGAATGATCAGAAATGTTGAGAACTGGGTTTAATGGGAGACCGAGAGCCCAGCCCTGGACTGGAGGGGCAGCCTTGAAAGGAGGTAAAACCACTGACTGCTGGTTGGATTTCCATCCTCCAGCAAGTGATTCCTGACATCTGAAGTGGTTTGTTCTGGTGCTGGGGGTCCCTGACAGCAGCTTTGGGTGCCCCAGGGGCTGGTACAGACCCAGCAGCTTTTGGGACTTCTTTAACCACCCATTTACCTTCCATTTACACATTCTGGAAAGGCAAAATTGACTTCATTCTGCCAGGCCAGTGCCCTTTGGGACTGAGGACAAGGCTGCTGTCACACTGACTTGTCCCTGCTTACGGCCTCTCTGCTGCAGCACTGCCAGAGAAGCCCCGTTTTGGTGGCCCTTTGTCACTGTCCCCATGTCAGTGTCCCTGTCTGTGCTCCAGGATGGCACCCCCAGCCCAGCTCGAGGACTGGGCTGTGTTTCAAGGCTCCTGGGACAGCCCTACCTGTTGGAGAGAAGAGCATTTCCCTCCAGGCTGGCTGCTCCTCCCTGGCCACACCGAGGAGCAGAACCTTGGCTTTGCTTAAACTATCTGATTTTGCTGTCAAGGGAGATGGTGGTCCTGAACCATGGAAAACGCAGTTTTATTTCAGTCCAAGTTTTTCAGCTCTTTCCTAATTACTTATTCTCCCTTCCTGGGTTCTCTGTCTTCTTCCCAGACAAGAAAACCAAGAGAAACTCTGAAACCCTGGACCAGACCTACAGTGTGAGAACAAATCACATTTTGGGGGAGCACCAAGTCGGTGCAGAGAAGGATTTCCCAGTGAGAGCCTTGTGCCTTCCTGCTGCCTCTCCTTCCCTGCCTGGGCAGATGGAAGGCAGCAGCTTTTTAATTATTAAAATTAGTGCATCCTTGAAATCACGTAGCATGCTTTTGGCTCTGCAAATCACTGCTTTCGTGAGAGAGAGGCAGTAATAAAATTAACCGACAGAGAGGAATAAACAAGTGGCACAGATGTAAATATTATATAATCTGCATTTCCTAAAATATCCCTGGCTTGGCATCAGGAGTGGGATTCAGAAGAGAACCAGAGCAAGGGTGCTGATAGAAAACAAACAATCATAGCAGGCAAATAGTAATTAATGGTTCTGTAGATGGGTATTAATGTTTGCATTCAACATCCTTGCCAAGAACCCTCAAGGTTCTTCACATCCCTCTGGGTGTGCCAGGGAAAAGTGGGGAAACTGAGGCAAATGGGAAGCCCCCAGTGCTGGGCTTTTGGGGAAGGTGTTCCTGTGGCTTCCAGGTTTGTATCCAAGGCTGGAGCAGATTTTTAGGTGATGCAAAGTGACAGGAGTCATTTTAAGCCAACGGTGCTGGATCCCAGCACGTGCAGGGAGCCTGTCCAGCCCTTCGTTTGCTTCTGGGGAATCCCTTGACACATCAATGCTGGAAAATATCCCACCCTGCTTTCCCTTTTTGCTTTGCACCATAGGAATGTTATGTTTTAATGGACAAATTAGTGCCAGGTCAGCTCTCATATTTATGTCAGGTAGTGACTGCAGAGCACCAGCCTACTCTGCCCGGGTCTGCTCCAGCTCTGGCACTGCTGTGCCCATTTATGAGCATATTTATCACATTTATGGAGTGGTTGCTGCTCCATGGGATCACTCCTGGCCTGAAGAAGCCACGGTGCATCGTGAGAATCGGGGCAAAACACTTCCAGGAGCAGCATCCCATTCACGACAGGGCACCCTGCTGGGTTCAGTGTGGGGAAAGGGAGTTCCTCCAGCTCACTGGCATTTCTTGCTATTTGTTTGGAAAAACACAGAGGGCACCTACACCAAAGCACAGGGACCAGCCACGAGCCACTGCAGGGTCACCAGAGGGTGACTCCAGCAGGTTTGAAGGGGAGGGTGCTCAGGCACAGAGCTCTCCTTGGAGCACCACACTCCCCGCTTGCTGCTCGGGAATCTGGAGTGAGTGGTGTTTGTTGTAACGTGACGGTGCCTCTTCAGTGTCCCATGTCTGAAGTCACATTGGAGAGACGTGTCCCATCTGGTGAGTCACAGCCTCCTCCTGTCACTCGGCTACCTGCAGGGCCTCGCAGGAGGAGTGATGACTAACCCACGCAGAGTGACACATCACAGGCAAATGTAAATATTGCCTTTTAGTTTTTGCCTTCTGAAGCCTCCAGAAGAAAATTAATTTCATTTCAGTTTGAAAACACGAGCCAGCCTGGTGTTCTGTGCCGTGGCTGGGAGAGCAGCTGGGTCAGTCCTTCCCGAGCAGGTGGTGATGGGGAGATGCTGCTGCTTCCCATGGCTTGGCCCCCGCCTCCCTGCTGGAAAAGCTGTTTGGAACAGCACCTGGCTGCGGTGCTCAGAAGTGCATCCTCCACTCCTCAGCCCGCAGGCAATTCCAGCCCTGCTGCCTGCAGGCAGGACCAGGGATCACTATCCCAGGAGATCAGCCCTGGCCCTTCTGCGTGAGGGGGATTCACAACAGCCCCGATCAAAAGCCCTCCTCTGATCCGAGAGACAGCGGTCGATGGGAAATTAGCTGTGCTCTAGGGCCCGATTGCTCCGGCAGGAAGGGGCTGCTGGGGGGGATGAACTCATTCCTGCCCTGTGATGGAATCAAAAGGGTCTGGTCCCAGCTGGCTCCATCCTATTTTATTTTTTTTTTTCATTTTCTCTTTTCACTCAGACTGCAGACAGCTCCTGTGCCATGAGAACAGTGGGTGCACGGGTGGGTGCAGCCGCCTCCACGCTGCGGTTGATGTTCTCCTCTCCTCTTGGTGCTCCATCAGCACAGGGGGATTGAGGAGGAGAGAGAAGAGATGGGACATGGGATTGGGATGTGGCTCCAGTCCCTTCCCAGTGCTCCTTCTTCCTCACTCACATCATTTAGAGGGTAAACCCTTAGTGCAGTGATGCCGTGCCCAGCGCCAGCCCTTGCCGGGGCTCCTCCTGGCACTGGTGGTGCCTGGGGCCAGCTCACACAGAGGTGACTGATGTGAGGCCGGTGTTGGACACCAGGAATGGTCCTCACAGCAGAGGCACAGAGCTCCCAGAGTCTGTCTCATACTCCCTGAGTATCTCCCACATCCCACGGGCTGTATCCAAAACCAGAAGTAAACCCAGGCACGTGTGTGAACACTTTAAATATGATTCCAGTCTTGTGTGAGACACAATCTCTGCACATGAAACAGGTGAAAGACCGTGTTCCCCCAAGGCATGGCCTTCATCACATTCAGCTGACGAGCACTGAGCATCAGAGGAAGGTGAAATCAAAAGAATAAAGTACATGATTATAGACAGCATAAAATCTTTAGCGAAATTGTTCCAATTGCCTTTGAAGCTCCTGCCAGAGATGCTATTTCCTTTTGTATTATTACTGTTTTGAAGGGAAAAAAAATCTGTATTCTCCCCAAACCAGGTTGCTGCTGTACTCTTTGTAAATGCCTGCCATCTCATCAGCTCCACATTAAACCAACATTTCGGATTCAAACAGACTATGCAAGTGGATAAATGGAGTAGTAATGGCAGGAATTAGCAAGCAGGGCACAGGATTGAGGCAGCAATGATTTACGAGGCTGAGGCAGGAACAATCAAAGGCATCAGATCACTTCTTTGCTGCCCTGTGTGCACCTATTTGCATTTTATTCCTGACAGCTGGATTTTAAAGGTAACTTCTCACACGACTGGTGAATAAATGATGCTCTTCTTTTTGTTCTTAGCTGAACAAAATTGTTCAGAAATGGGTGAGAAGAGTGGAATTTCTCCCTTGACCTGTTGGGGTGTTGTGCCTGTGCCCATTGCAGGGAAGCAGCAATCCGAGGGGGCTGATCCTGCTGAGCATCCCAAGACACCACAGCAACAATTCCACAGTCACACTCCTCGTCACCATCCCTGGTGTCCTGTCCTGCTGGGCATTCCCCAAGGCTCTGCTCCTTTCCATGCCAAGCCACTGCCACTGCCCAGCACTGGCCACCCTCCACTCATCCCCTCCTGCCATTCCTGGTGGTTTTCCCACACCACCACAACCAAACCAGTGTGTGCCCACAACTGCTTCCCTTTCCAACCCTGACCACTTGCTGACAGCAGCTGGAAATCCCACAGCAGCATCCCCAGGGACCAGCAGTGCCAGTGATGGCCTTGGGACCATTCCTTTAAAGGGGGAAAGGGCTGGAGATGCCCACAGGTGCTGCAGTGGGAAGGAGCTGCTGGAAAAGGGGCTCTTTTTGAATCTCACTGCCCAGGAGAGCCAGGGCTTCTCTCTGGGGATTCCTCTGAGTTATTCTCTGAGAGCTAAGCTTGTTTCTGGGGCAGCACATGGAGCTGAGCCATCCCTGTGGGAAGGGAGAAAGCCAGGAATGTGCTGGACTCTTTAACTCTTATAAAAGGCTGAGGGCAGTGGGTGTAAATCTTCAGTGCTGTTGTCTCTGGGGTTTTATGACGATGAACTGCTGTGTATAAAACCTGATCAATGGACTTTGTGGGAAGATACTAAACAGAGCTGTGTGACCCCAGTGGCCGTGTGCTGGTGGCTGTGACGCCAGTGACAAGATGTGCTTTCCTGCTGCCGACCGCCGGAACGTGGCTGGCTCCGGGATGGGAACGCGGGAGCTGCTTGGAGAGGGAAAAGATGTGAGTACTGGGGGGCAAAAGAGGAGCCCCAGAGGGTTGAGCCTGCTCCCTGCCACGGGGGATGGTGCCTCTGCAGCTCTGCACCACGAGCATCAGCTTCCAGAGCTCCTGCGTTAAGAGAGGCAAAGAAAACCCTGTAAGAGAAAAGAGAAATCCTGGTTTGGAGCTGATGACAGGGTGATCTGGGGGTTGCTCAGTTTTTCTTTCAGATCTGAGAATTCTGGAGTTTCATGCCCCGGTTTTGCTGAGCCCTAACTCGACCTGTACCTTCTGCTTCAGCCAATAACTGGATTTTATAAGTGCCTTGACTGAACTCACCTTGTCACAAACTTCTCTGCTCCCTCAGTTCGTCAATGTGGGGGAAAATCGATAGCGAGCACTTAAACCTGCCTCTACCCTGGCTGCCCAATGGGCTTTGACAGAAAAATAAAATAAACCAGAATGGAGTGAAATAAAATACAATAAAAACTAGCAACGCTTTCCTCTGCCAGACATCACAGGAGCTCACTCCAGGCGTGGTCCCACTGCTGCGGGAGGGACTCTCTGAGATAATACTGATTTTGCTGGGTGATGGTGGAGCTGATTTCGTCTCTGCCCTTGGATTCTGCCTCCTCCCTGCTCTGCTTGGCTTTCTTCATGTTCAAATTCTGCCTCTGTCCCTCACTGGACTCAGCAAACACTGCTGGGAGGACTCTCACACTCATCCTGTGTATCCAACACAACTTTCTCCTCACACAGGAGGGGACAGTTCGGGCTTTTGAAACACAGGACACGTCCATGTCTTGGTGCAGGATGCTTGTCACCTTGAGAGATGTTTAGAAAGCTGAAATGAGCAGGAGGGATGGGGTTTGTTTTGCAGCCCCCCCTCCCCTCACTGCTTCAGACTACCTTTTCATGCAGGGGCAGATGCCAATGTTTGTTCTTCAGGCTCCCTCATGCTCCTGCATGCATTTCAGCCATCTCTTCTCAGCCACCTGCAAACAACAGGAATGTGAGTGCTGTCCCCATCCTTTCCCTCTCCACTTCTACCTCATTTCAACAGACTGAAATTTAAACAAACAGATTTTTGCACTTGATTCTTCCCCTGCTCCAGGGGCTACAGCAACAGCTTTTCCTCATCATCTGATGTTGACGCAGCCGCAAGATGCAGAAAACAAAGGAAGGTGAGCAAATTAAGCAGGTGGGCATTTCTGTGCTTGCCAATGCCCCCTTCCCTGGTGCTGAGGAGCAGGGAGGGAGCTGAGAGATGAGAGAGGCTGTTTGCCTCTGGTATCTACCTGGAGCTCTCCCGGGGTGCCCCCCTCTTCCCTGCAATCCCCGAACACACCTCCCTGGACTCGCCCTTTGCTTTCAGCTTCCTAATGCCTGTCCCACCTCCACTACTCACATCTGCAGATCAGGTCTGCAGTCTCACAGTGTCAGGAACTTCAGAAGGTCCCAGAATTCAAAGGCCAGTGGGGACAAACACGTGATGGCCTCCCTGCAGTCAGCCTTTGAGCTCCACGGATCAGTGGTGAACCACCCAAGGATGTGAACTCGACTTCGGCTTTGTGCCCTGCTCCCTTTGAGGAGGAGGAGTGAGGGGAAGTGTTGAACTGTGGGTACAGATGTACATCAGACAGCCCTTGATGTCACCTGCAGACCGGGGTAGTTCACTTCAGAGAGACACTGATCTACCCAATTCTGCTGCCACGAAGATGGGAGAAAAAAAAATATTATAGTGATTTCTCCTCCAAAATGCCTCCAAATAAATGCTCTCATCTAAACCAGCAGTGCCATTCCCCCCCAAAAGTAAGAGGGAAGCAGGACTCCAACATTCAAAATGCAAAGACAATTTTAAAATGCCCTTTTATTCCCCCTCACACAAAATGGGAAAATCTAATTTTTTTCACCTAACATACTCATCACAGGAATCCATCCTCATTTGCAGCTGTGAGGAAATTCATCATTTTTAATTCTATAAATTCTAATTTATGGTGCTCAGCAGCTTTGCAGGAGATGAAGACAGCAGTGGGCATGGGGAGGTTGCTGGGAAAGGCTCTCATTTCCCTCCTGGCTCTCACACACGTGAGCAGGAGCCGTGAGGGACCTTGAACACGAAGGCAGAACTTGAGATGGGTTATGTAGGCACTTACCCTGGAGTAATGAGGATGAAGGTGCAGTAATGGCAGCCTTTGTGTCTAATAAAGGCAAATTTATTCAGAAGGCTCCCAGAAAGTCAGACCATGACAATATCAACCTCAACTAGTTGCTTCCTGATCCGAATCTCTAAGTGGCAGGAAAAAAAATTACAGCTCCTCATCCCTCTGTGGAAATGAATGTAACTGGGACAGCAGAGCTAAAACATACTCAGGAAAAACTATGGTGGGCACTGCCCTATGGAGCTGATGGTCCCACACTGGTCCCACAGAACCACAGAATGGTTTGGCTGGGAAGGAACCTTAAAGACCATCTTGTTCCAACCCCCTGCCATGGGCAGGGACACCTTCCAGGTTGCTCCAAGCCCCGTCCAACCTGACCTTGGACACTTCCAGGGCTGGGGCAGCCACAGCTTCTCTGGGCAACCTGTGTCAGGGCCTCCCCACCCTCCAGGGGACGAATTTCTTCTTAATATCCAATCTAAACCTGCATTAGGATGATCAAGATTTGTAAGGATGGAGGAAGTTTAAGCTCAGGGCATGTCACAGGCTGCCACTTCCGCAGCCCTGAAAGGTCTTTTTGGTGTTTTTTGTTGTTGTTGTTGTTGTTGTTTCTTTGTTTTTGCTTCCTCCCCTCCCTTTTCCACGCAAAGCATCAACACCGTGGGGGTGCCCGGCTACCGAGTGAGGGGAGCAGGAGGGGCGAGGAGCAGCAGATGAATATGCATCATGCCTTTTGTGCGGGCACTCTCAATGCAATTTTGCTGACGAGCTCTAAAATCTATTTTTATTGCAGCTAAAGTGCCGAACCATCCTTTAAGGTAAATGCAGAGCTGGCCGGGTTTCCTGCTCCTTGGCTGTCCCCGCTCCCGGCTGGGAGGGAATGGCTGTGCCGGGAGCGATTTGCGGCGCTCCCGCGGCTCCGGCCGTCGGGGCGATGTCGGTGACACGCTTCAATTTGGGTGAAATAAAACCTGTCAGGGGGGAAGACGTTCGGCTCCCAGAGACTTTTCCCAGCAAACGGAAGGAAATAAAGGGCAGGCGGCTCTGTCAGAAGCATAAATGTTTCATCAATTCTTGCTTAACTCGGCAAACCTTCCTCGGGTAGAAAGTTTGCAATTATTACCTGGATCAAGACAGCTTAATTAAGCAATTAGGATGTAAAGTTAACAGCCCTTGCAGAATGAGTTGCAGTGCTTTAATTTCGGAGTTGCTCGTGCGTGCAGGAGAGTGACGGTTTGGGAAAAGGCAACTTTTTTTCTTTTCCTTCCCTCAAAACACAACCACCGTCAAATTAACGGGATAGGGCACGTCCGCAGGCACTGATGGGAATTTCGCCTGAATCGGGATGCAGCAAATGGCTGAATAAAGCCCCACCACCAGCCTTGCACCAGCCAGAGACAACGGCTCCTTGGAGAGCCCGCGGAAGGCAGGACGTCTCTCAGACCGACTTAAAGTCCCTCCTGTGGCTTCCCGGGAACCACACAAGTAAACAAGGCGGTGAGGTGGCTCCAGGGAGTGATGTGCTGGACAACCTCCAAAATCTGCTGGATCGGGTCTGCAGCTTTCTAACGATTTTCAGCCAACACCAAACAACAGCCGGGAGGGGCAGCCAAGGTCGGGCTGCGGAGTCAGGAGGCACAGGACACACGCCTGGACATCTGCCTCATTCACACACTGTCTCCATCTGTTCAGGGAGGCTGTGGACATTCTGGCAGCAGAAACGCCCCTCTGTCCCAGCCATGAGATAGTGTTGGAAAAGGAATGGCACGTGGAAGTTCCCCCAGCTCCACCTTGCTGGACCTGACTCGGTGTCCTGTGAGTCGGACACCTCGATGTCGTGGCCAGCAGTTCTTTCTGCACGGCACAGCTCCTCTTCCTGCTGCTCTGGGGAAAGCCTGGATTTTAAAGAATAAACCTGCCGGGTTTGTAAGCTCCTTAACCTCCATCTCCGGTGACCTAGAAACACCGGAGCTCCCTTGGTGTCCCATGTGCTCACATCCTCCCCTGCCCACGGATGGATTTGACAGCTCCTGATGCTTGGAAAACAGGCTCAGCCTGAGGCGGAGCTGCAGGAGTGTAACATGACTGGGGAAAGTAGAAAGCTGAGTGATTTTTGACTCGGGTCATAAAATCTTTATGGTAAGTAAGACGAACCCCTTGAGGCTTGAAATTGTAAAATTCTGGTTCCAGGCTGTTGGTCCTGGAAATTAAATTCCCGTTGTGCAGTCTCAGAGGTGCCTTATGCAATGCCCAGTGGCACCAACCAGGAGGGAGGAGTGATGCTCACAGACCTACATCCCACCACCACGACCACTGGGTAACAGCAGGGGCTTGTTTGGTCCAACATTCACTGGTCTGGAGAAAACAGGGAAAAAATGATGGGTTTGGAGCTCAAAGTAAAAACTATCAGTGAAGTGTAAACTCTGAGAATACGGATATTTCTCCAGTGCTTTCACTCCTGCAGTTAATGGCATGAATCCCCCAACACATCCATCTAAATGTGTCTGACAGAGAGGCCTCCAGCTTGGACTCTGACCAATCCTTGTGGTGTTGTTGTTGCTTTGGTGGGTTTTGAGGTTGCCCTCTGCCTTTTGGGGTCTGATCTAATGGCAGCTGCAGCCAATGGGAACCTTACTAAGGACAATTAGATGAGCAGAAGGCTGAGAAAGGAAGTGGGTTTCCATCTCAGAGTATTAATTTAAACTGCTCCCTTGGGGCTGTCCCTTTAAGGAGGCCTAAAATCATAATTAAAAACTTCAGGCACAAAACACGGCTTTTTCTTAATATCTTTGGGTAATTAAAACTGTCAGTGGGGGGGGATTAGCACAGGTTAGACACGGTATTTCAATTTAAACTTCTTCTGATCCCTTGAAGTTTCTACTTATTATTTTTTTAGCAAACTTTAATCTAGCTACCATAGATCTGCAAATTAGACCCAGCGAGGTCCAGCCCATGTGAGACACTGCTGACATGTTTGATTTGGAAGATGATGGGCTGATGGAATAACCTGAGCTGTGTGGACTGAGGATCCGGCCAGAAACACACAGATGTGGGAAGACTGATCTTGACTGGAATTAATGCTTTGAAAGCAGTGAAGACAAGGCTGAATTAGCTGAGGTTTCAAGCCAGAGGTACCCAGACATAGTCCTGCCTCCACCACAAGCTTAATTACTCACCTTCAAACCATGCCCAGGGTTGTGTTTCCCTGCTGTGGAAGGGAGGAAAGCAGACAGCCCTGGGCATGGACCATCAGAAAGCTGAGAGATTTGGACAGCAGGTTTTAAGCAGAAAAACCAGAATTTCAGTAAGTTGTAGTGAAGCTCAGAAGCATCACCAAGAGCTTGCAAAAAAACAGCTCACGAGGTGACTGTCCTGGTGATCACACAAAAACAGGAGGCTGGTTCCCAGTGATACTGGGATGGTTGTGTCCCCAAGGGATGCCCAGGGACTGGTGTGCTCCAGGAGCACCCCCAGCCTCAGCATCTCCATTCCCTCTGGCCTTACCCACGTGGGAAAGAACAGCCCTGAATTCAGCAGACAATGATGAAGCCTCTTTAGGCTCCCCTGACAGAAAACCACTTTAATAATGGCTGATTGAATAGGGAAAAAGCCAACAAGAGCACAACAACCCAAATCAATGCTCGATAGCAGCCTATTATTTTTTCCCTCCAACAGTCCTACAGGACAACTCCTTCCCCCCAGCTCCACCTCGCCTCAGAAACACCACAGACCTTGTAAACAGGGAAATTTGAAATAAAACACCCCGATTGGCTACCCTGGGGACACAACACCACAAACACTTATATATCATTGGCCATTCCAGCTGGAAATAAAACACCACCTGTAATTCGTCACAGCGAAAACACGGCCTCGTTTTTTCTCATTCTCCGTTCCCCCCCTCTTTCCACCCATCAGCAAAAGTGGGTGGAAGTCAAAATTGCTGAGCAAAAATGTAATGTATGTACATAAGGAGAGGAAGCAAACGACTGGGATTACAATTTATTGCAGAGGCCGTAGGCGGCGTGTGTGATTGCCCACAAGGAAATTGCCAGAGATGCAGATATTTTGCAGAGCTTCTTATTTACTTTCTCCTCTACTTTGCAACTAAATAAGATATTCAATAAGAGTTGGCAATTTTCTCACATGCAGCCTCCAAACAGCTCTCTATTTTTGATGATGAGTAGTAATTTCGACATTTTGCCTTACAAAAAAAAAAAAAAACCCACCGCACACACAAAACCACCCAATCTTCCACACTTTATGTTTTCCTAATGGAAAGGGGTTATTCTAGTAAGAAATTACCCTTCATTTATGGAAAAAACCCATTTGATTACTTAAAAAAATCACTGCACAGGCTGAGCCACAGTGATGTGTGGTATTGTATTATTGAAATGCCCCTGCTCTTTTTGGGATCTCTTTGGTATTGATATAAGAGTCAGATGATATTGATGGTCAGGGAGCTTGGGAGAGCTGTAAAATATCCATCCCGTTGGCATCTGTCTTCCTTAGCTGCATTGACTGGAAACATCAGATCCAATTTCTTTGGAGAAGCGGCCCGGAATGACAATTTGGAGGGAGGGGAGGTGGTGAGAAGGGTGAGAAGTGAACCCAGCCACGTGGATTGTCTCCGGGAGAGGGTGGGGAAGCACGGGTGGCACTCCCAACCAGCTGCTCAGGGATCAAAGCCGTTTGCAAAAATCGTATTTCCAGATGGCTTGGAAGCAGGACACCACCAGGCCAACCCACCATGGTCTGTCAGCAATGAATATAAATGGTGCTGAGCATCGTGTTGCTGAGAGGAGCATTTATCCTCATCATCAGTGGCATGTTTTGTCCTCTCTCCTTCTTGGAAGGCACCTCCAGGGGAGTCACTGAAATGCTTCTGTGCCTGCAGGCAGCTCTTGGAAGACCCCAGCTTTGGGGACACAGGGCAGGGACACCTTCTGCTAGACCAGGTTGCTCCGAGCCCCGTCCAACCTGGCCTTGAACACTTCCAGGGATGAGTTTTCCAGAAGTTTCCCGCACACTATCAAAACCCAGGTCCCTTATGGAAGTGGGCTGCTCTCAGGGATATTTGGGTACCACATCCCATCTGTCCCCAAAGAGACTGGCCAGAAGAAAGACTCTCATCCAAACCAGTGGTGTCAAACATGTGCAGATGAGCACATGGTTCAGTGAGTTTGGGCAGGAGGCTGAACCAGCCCACAGGATGCAGAGGTGGCTGAGTGCTGAGGCCGTGCCCTGTGCATGGAAAGCTCCTGGGAAGACGCATCTCAGATCCTGAATTAGCTCCCTGCAGCTTCAAAAAGGCATTGAATAATGTAGACAGGAAAATGAGCACAGGACAATCTGGCTGCCATCCAGCTTATCCAAATATTGCTATTTTGGGCTTTGTTTGAGTTTCTTTGCAGCTCAGAGGCACATCCCAAGATCCCAGTGCTTTTGATCTGGAACGCACTGAATAATTCCCTTTAAACAATAATAAAAGAGGAATTTTTGACACCGCCTCCATAGCAACGACTGATGTCATAAATGCAGGAACATGACTTCATGGCAGGACCCGAGCTCAGGAGGAACTTTTACTCAAGAGCAAATATCACCTGCAGTAGAGTGGGGAATACAGAAAACTAGGTAAACAGCAGATCACTGCTTTGCATAAATGTCCTTTTACCTCAAGCAACTGCTGAGGATGAACATCCCTTTTTCCAAGGCATGGGATGGGTTGTTATGAGTAGGGCTCTCCATGTAGAGGCAGCTTTGGAGAAGTGGTTTTGCAGGCACTTAACCCATTCCCAGCCCTCCCTTGGGAAGGTCTCCAGCGCTGGGCTGCACAAGCTGTGAGATTGCTAAATAACTCCAATGAGATAAAGGATTTTTCTAGATTTTCTTGGCACTCACAGCACAGCAGAGACCTGGGTGAGAGCCCAGGGGTTGTAACCCAGCCCCTGCTTCCCAGGACAGCACTGTGGTTGTGGAAAAAGCTGTCCTGTTACACAGGGAGTCTTTGCAGTGGGTCATGCCAGGTCAGTACAAGCTATCTGGGTAAATGAAAGCCAGTGTTGGTGAATACAAGCCCCCACTGATGGCTGCTGCAGCAAAAGGCTCTGCTGGAAGAGCTCCTTGAGCATCCTGGGGACCGCTCGCAGGATGGCTCAGTGCAGTGGAGCTGAGTGGCTCTTACAGGGCTTTCTGGACAAAAATAAAATGTACTGAGGCATTTTAAATTCAGCCTGGAGGCGATCTCTGTCTGCAGCCCTTGGTTCACATCACCATCTGGCAGGAGGAGCTGAAATCCATTTCCATCAGAGGGTTTGCCAGCAAGAGAAAGAAAGTGAAGGTGGGAGCTGGTTTCTCGAAAAGCAAGGGCTCTGTCAGAGCTCCCACTGCCTGGCAGCCCCCGAGCCCAGTGCCTGGGGAAACAGGAGCCTTTTACTTGAGACCCTGCTGTCATTGCCTAAATCTGCAGCAAAAAGCAAACCCAGAGAGGGCTTTGTCTCTCCACGGCGTAGAAAATTCAGCTACTCCAAGAGGGGCAAGTTAAAGGGTCCTTTCCTCTGCTCTGTAAGTCTAAAAAACAACTCCTTGAGGGGTTACTCTCATGAATAACTTGAATCTGCTGCCAGGACCAAATTCCAGCATCCCACTGCAGTGCCTGAGGATCCAGCAACTGGGGAAAGAAAAAGCCAGTGGCACTCCTGGACATTCAGGGTGTCCTTTATTTAGCCTGAGCCCCCGACAAGGCAGATCAGATGAGCCCCATCCTATAAAGATGCTCCATCCTATAAAGATGCTCCATGTCTACAGACATATTTCACATAATATTTTTGTCAGCCAACACTGTAGAACAGAGATGGTTGTGTCTACTGGGAGCCTGATTTTCCTGCTCGTGCTGGTGCCTGCCCTGCCAATAACAAATAGACTCATTTATAAAATCTCTGTCATTGTCACCAGGCAAGTTACTGCAGGGCCACCGAGACATGGGCCTCAGGCCAAGTTATATTGCTCGCTTCATCATCCCACACGCTCGTGTTGCCTGCACCAAATTTTCAAAATCTATTATTCACATCAGCCTGGGGTTTGAGGGAACAGATTTCCAATAGTTTGCAAATATCGTATTTGGAACAAACAAAAGCCATTTCCATTCTGCAGAAGAAATAGAGGAGTGTGAGTTAGAGGCTTCAGGAGGTGCCTGCTATGAGAGGAAAGAGCGATTTTGCTGCCTCGTGGGTTTTCCATGTGGCAGTGACAGGCAGAGGACACAGTGGAGACCCTGGAGAAGAGCACTGGATGCTCCAGTGGTGCCAGCTGGGATCCTGGAGAGAAGGCAGGGAGAGGGACTGAGCATCCTCTTGCTTCTTCCTCCCTTTCCACAACCTTTTACAGGAAAGAGAGGTCAAGGGCACGGTTCAGAGCTGAGTTTGTTCAGGGAATGTGCTTGAACAGCCTAAATCTCCCCAATTTCTCATCCCTTCCCTGCTATCAAGCCCAGGAGGGGCTGTGTTCTCTCCAGGGGAGGGCTGGGGGCTCATCACAGCTCCCCTCAGCCACAGATCTGCTGTTGGTTTCCCTTCTTACCAGTTATTTCCATTTCCTGATCCACCTTCCTCCTCCCTCCCCGACAACAACAGCCTTTCAGCCACCAAAGTGGGACAAATGGCTCAACGACAATTTCATATTTATTTGTTGTCCTTGAGATTAAATATTCTTAAATAATAACACCAAAAAAGGCTTAGAGCTACGGAGGAAATTCTTCTGAGCTCCCATCAATTCAGCACAGCAAAGGGACATGGGATTACAGGGAGGGTCAGGCTCTGCCCACAGCAAGGTACAGGATTTGTTTTTCCTGAAACAACGGGGGTTTTTCTGAACCAGTTTCAAGTGGAAGCTTAAAATCAGGAGAATGTTAATCTGCTTTTACGGTCCCTGCCTTTAATCAAAGCCTGTTGTAATTAACGTGCACACTAATAACTCTGTAAATGCAGGACAGATTTAATAGGAAGAGTTTGCACAACAGGAATTTCAACCAGAAAATGCAGTTTGGGGTGTTTCAGGCTTTCTGAAGAGCCACCAGCTCCACTGCTGCCCTGGAGGGCTCCAGGGGAGGGGCTGCACCCTCCTGGCACCACGGGTGTGACACTTAAATTCTTCACATGCAAAATTCCGACTGAGTCGGGGCAACGGTGAATTCCAGAAGGGAAAAAAGGGGGCCTGGGTGGGCGTTTTCCTCCACCTTCAACCCCCCTGGGAGCTGCCACACTGCACGGAGGGCTGGGCCTGATGGAAAGCAGGATGGAAAGCAAGGTACTGACATCACACCCCTCGGTGCCAGCACAGGGATGGAGAGAGCCAGAGTCCTGCCCTGCCACTGAATATTACTTTCCCTAAGAAAAAAAAAAAAAGGGGCTGGGTAGAGAGAAGTGGGGAAACTTGTTGGATTAATCCAGAGATTTAATGTCCAGCTGTTGTGGAGTTTACAGGCATAAAAGATTATTGAGCTCGGAGGTCCTGTGCCACAGAGACTAACAATTTTTTGCTGCAACGGGGCTATCAAGGATTGGGATTGTGTTTTATGGGGCTGATATATGGCTCCATAAAGAAGAGACAAGATCTCTTTCTTTTCTCTTTGAGTAGTTAGTGAGTCACGCTACAAAGCTACAATAAACTCAGCTGGAACATCCAGGGATTCCAAAGCAGCAATGCCAAAGCCTTCATATTATTACTATTAATTATTACTATTATTACATTAATTTCTAAGACATCAATCTCCATACTATCTGGGTACTGTGATTTAAATTTAGCACAAAATTAGCATACATTAGCTAAATTAATGTAACATACCATATGTGGCAAAAACCAACGTAACATAATGTGGAATAAATTACAATAATTTAACATTGACTCGCAGGACTTGATGAGACTGTAAATCTTCTTTAAGAACTAAGATTAAAGCGAGAAAACATTAAAAAGTAGATCCATTTTACAAAGGCACAGCCTTTGCAAACGCAGTGTTTTGAAACACAGTTCATTTAGTAAAAGGTTTCATCCAATTTGCCACTTAATAGCATTGCTTTGCAATTACAACATTCCCTTTCACCCAGAGCACCTGCAGCGCTTTACAAATAATAATTCATTTGCGGTGTGTCTTGTGAAAGCCGAAGAGCATCAACATCCCCAGGTTTTACACGGAATGAAAATGAGTCGTGGATAAATTAAACCATTTGGCCGAGCGTGGCAGAGGCAGGGACTGTGCCTCGGAAACCCTGACTGCCTGGACCATCCATCAACACGCTGCTGCTGCTCGTGTCAGCGATGGAACCTCCTCCCAGCTCGCTCTGCTCACACGCCAGGCTCTGATTCCTGCGTGGGATGGAGGGGATCCGCTCTGATCCCCAGCAATTCCCACCCGCTGCTGCCCTCGCCGCTCCTGCCATTCCACTGGGGATGTCAGAACTTCTCCCCACCACCATGGGTTTTGTTGGAGGAGGTATCCAGCTTTAAAGGAGGGGATGTTTTTACTGCAATAATCACACAGAGCTCAGTTTCTCTCCTGCTGGAACCACCTCGCTGCTGCAGAGCCGACAGCAACCCGGCTCTCACCGGTCCCCTTGGGGACCAGACAAGAACCAAACCACACAGGGAAGCTCTTCCCCCATTCCTTTGTCCCCCTGTGCTCTGCATTTCACTCAGGGTGATCAGAGGAACACAAGCAGCACTGGGAGCTTTGCTGCAGCTCCTGCTCTCGGGTCTGCTGGGAGGAAACCCAACAGCATCTCCCCTCCATGGGAAACGCTTTGCTGCTGTGAGCTCTGGAGAGCTGGACTCCTCTGTGCCTCAAGGGGAGGAAGAGAGAGAAGGGAGAGTCAAGACATTGTCCTTGAAGAATGCAGGAGCAAGTATATTAGTCATAGAAAATCCATTACTCAAGATGATGAATGTCCTTTCCTGCTATGTTGCTGTTAGTTGCTGGAATTAAAACCCAGACCTGTGTTGCAGCTCTGTGAGGACACTAATTTACATGACAAGTACACAGATTAAAAAACTAGTATTTTGCAGGATTGCAGAGTTGGTCTGGCTGTTGGAGAATTGCCCCTTTCCAGTCTCCACATTAAGAATCCCACCAAACCCGAAATCCTCCATGGCATGTGATGGACCACAAGCAATGCCAGAGCACTTCTTCCCCCAAGGAAAGGGGGTGCCCACGGGGTGTCTGTGAGCAGAGCAGAGAGAGGATTTGATCATCAGAGACAGCTCAGGGGTGGCCACAAGATCCAGAGTCAGAGAGATGTTTGTGGGGAAGATGAGGGGTCTGGTGTCTCCCCTGTGGACCATCCTGAGCCATAACTTCTGAGCTCCAAACTCACCCCACAGCCCAATTCCTGCAGGACACGGCCAGATCCTCACACAAAAAGCCTTTGAGCCCAAGCCAACAGGGAAAGCAATTAGGAAAGATAGCTCCAAGTGCACTAAAATAGGAGAAAATAGATGAGGTAGGTAAAGTCCTGCTCTCCCAGGGATATGCCCATCTGCCCTGGCCATGGGCTGCCTGCCCTCCATCCCTCCATCCCTCTTTCCTGTTTGGTGCAGCTCAGGGAGGCTGTGGCAGAAACCTGCTGATGTGCTCCTATTGCTGGAGTAAGTCCATAGAAACAGCACTCATGGCTGGCAATGCTGCACTGGAACAATATTCCCATGGAAATTGCCATTTTCATACACGAAAGAGAGAGAGAAAAGGAATTCAAGCCTGGCAGAAGGATGACGAAGGTATCGAGGTCCTGGGCACCACCCTCAGCAGGAACCTGCTGATGGAGGGAAATATTATTTTTCAATAATAAACCAATTTCGAAGTGACTCAGAATCCAGTGACAGGGGAGTAATTTAATCAACATCTCCAAATCATTTCACCTTTGGAGTAAGAAAATGCGCTATTGGAAAAACCACAAATGAAACGTTCCCAAGCGTCTGAAAATCCAGTTTTGGGTTGTTTTTTTTTCACGCCCCGTCCTTTGAGAAGTTATGACACGGTGCCAAAATGTGAAAACACACGGATTTTCTGAGGAATAAAAAAATTTAAATTTTGCTCACTCCTGGTCAGCCGTGAGCTCAATATTATGGAGCAGGTTTTTAAAGCTGTAGAGGAGGTGATGAAAGAATATTAATGACATTCTTAGATGAGCAGTAAAATACACTGATGCCGCTAATAAATTGTAGCTGCTTTGGTGCCCGTTGGGATTTTGGATGGATACAAGCTGATCTGAGAGATAATTTTTGTTGTGCTTTGCTGGAACTGGTGGAGGAGAAAGGTTAAGATCGGGGACAGTGGCTGTGCTGGGAAGACAGGATGAAACCCCGTGGTGATTCATCACCTTAGAACAATGCAGACCATGAAGGAACTATTATAAACCCAGGAAGGGTAACGTAAAACCTCCGAATTATTCATCAATCCCCAACCCAGGCTGCTGCTCGTGCTTTTTATCTTGCAAATAAGATGTCAGATCTCAGGAGGCTTAATTCAGTCTCTGCTTCCCCAATTTGGTGGACCATCTATAACAATTTGCCATTAAATATCCCACATTCACAAATTTCTACATTTATTGGCGTCATTTTAAAACATCATGGCTATCTTTTTATGTCGGCAGGAGATATGACAGAGCCCTTCAATGAAGAGAATTGACTATAAAAGGTGCTAATAAAGAAATCAATCTAACATTATAGCGCATATTTAGAATTAATTCTACCTATTCTCCCCCAACCCCCCCGAGCAATAGACAGCACCTAATAACAGCGGGATCATCTGAAAAGGTACATCCTTTGATTTAAAAACTGATGTGTGTCAAGGTAATGGGATTAAAAACGAATTGCCATTTTTAATAGCTTCCCACCAGCATCTATCTGGCTGTCAGGGCTTCCCAAACAACAGAACGCGAAGACGCAGACTGAAATTAGTCTGTCTCGTTTTAAGACTCTCCCTAATGATCCTCTGAATGAATCCCTGCTCTTTGGCAACAATAATTTCGGAGTTAAATATCAGCTAATTTATTTTTTTTGTGTGCGTCCTGATGGCACACAATGGGTTCTACACTTGGCAGCGGCGCCTCGTGGGATGAAACGAAGTGAATTGTCAGGGGGAGAATCAGGGGTTTTGTTGCTCTGCCAGCGAAGGAGCAGCACGGGCAGAGCCTGGTCCTGCTCTCAGGCGTGGGGTCTTCGCTGGGGTCTTGATGGAAGGCGAAGCTCCAGTTTGGAAGCCCTTCTGGGGTGGCTGTGGGGTGGCAGGGCAGGCAGGGCTGCTCGCCCCGAGGGCTGTGCCATTCCCAAATTGGCCCTCCCGTGTCCCTCAGCCTGCACCACACACTGACAGCCGTGTCCCAGATTAACTGCGGTGCTGACACCGCTCTGCTCCCCCGCCCTACAAACCTGTCAGGGAACGCATGAAAGCAGCTTTTTTTTTTTTTTTCTCCTCTTTTTCCCCGTTTTTTTCTCGAGCCTTGGGAGTTTTACATATCGGGAGAGAAACAAGGAGGCGCCGAGGCTTTGATATTCCCTGGCACATCTCGTGCAGAGATCACTTGGTTTCTTCGCGGCGTCACCACCAGCTCATGATGTTCCGCCTGCCATGGGAACGGGGGCAGAGAGGCAGCTCAGCTCAGCTCCCTGCTGCAGATGCCTCCAAAGAGGTGTGGAGGGAGATAGACCCAAAATAACTTCAGGGCTTTCCCTTTTTTTTTTTTTTTTTTATTTTGCAGGGAGCTCGGGCTGAGGCAGGGTGGGGCATTCACAGCCCTTGGATGTGGGGACCCTCACAGGTACCACTGTCTGAGTCTCCCTGTGCAGGTGAGGCAGGTCAGACCTGCACCCAGCGCCCTGGTCTGACTCCAGTTTTCCCAGTTCTGGGTGCAGGCTGGGAGCTGGGATTCTTATAATTGCAAGCACCATCCCTGTGGGTACTAGAGAACACATTAAAAGGGCTGATTTCAATTTCCATCTTCTAAGGGGTTTATTAAGAAACAGTGTGGGTAAATATCCTCCATCCAATTATGACAATCACCTTGAAGGTACGGTGTCCTTTTAAACAAACATTAGATGCCTTATTAAGTCTAAATTAAATGCTCACTAAGGGCCATTCATTGACAAAGAAATGTTTCCAAAAGTAATGAGCAGGTCACCTCACTGGTGTATTACTGCCCGACCTTGGCTCTCTGAGAGACAGCCCCAGATAATGCACCAAAGGCTTGGCTGATGAATGGCTGTGCTGAAATGCTCTTGACCTTAGGAGACACTCCAAAGTGATGAACAGTTAATGATGAAAGGCTCCAGAAAGAGATTGTTTTAATTTCTGGCCATAACATGCAATTTTTAGCCTTGGTGGGGGAGGGAAGGGAGGAGAGTGCGAGGAATGGAGAGAGGAGGGTAGATTTCAATATTTAGCCAAAAGTGGTTTAATAGCACTGCTGAGATGCACTGAACTTCTGGCTCAGAGATGCTGTAAGGGGTGAGCAGTGCTTTCCTCAGCCCCCTCTAAATTCATGACAGGTGGTAATCACTGAGCTTTTCCTCAGGGTGTTTGGTGAGTGCCACTCCTAATACACCCCACAGCCTCCTGGGCTTCCAGCATCCTCCGAGCTGACCTCTTGGTCTCCCAGCA
The DNA here is from genome assembly GCF_036250125.1 of Pseudopipra pipra. Taxonomy (NCBI): domain Eukaryota; kingdom Metazoa; phylum Chordata; class Aves; order Passeriformes; family Pipridae; genus Pseudopipra; species Pseudopipra pipra. The sequence goes on from NC_087568.1 coordinate 3,050,223, forward strand.
AAAGCCTCTCTCCCCCTTCATGACCAAAAGGCCACCAGATGATGACCCATGTTCCTCCACCCCCAATCCCTTCTTCCCAAGCTCCAGCACCAGCCAAGGCACCAGAGAGAGCCCAGCACCTCCTCGTCAGCCTGTGATTGCTTTGGCCCCTGAAGCAGTTGCTTTTCTCCCATTCTGAAGGCAATAAAAGTAATGAGAAGAGTGATGGTGCCATCTGCTCCCAGAGCTTTTCACCTGTGCTGGGAAGGCAATTTGTTTCCCTGACTCTGTCAGACACATCCCCCAGGCAGCAGCAGGAGAGCTCAGCAATCCAGGAGCCTTTTTCCCTGGCACAGGGAGCTGTGCAAGAGGTTTGAGACTTGGAAAAAGAAGCATCCAGGTGCATCCGTTCACTTGGAGGGACAGAGCAAGGGATGGAGAAGTTGCTTGTGAGCTGGAGATGAAACTAGCCCTGGATAAAAACATCTTCATGGCTTGGAGACCAACCTGGGGTGCTGTGTATCCCAGAAGTCATGTCAGTCCTTCAAGATGGTGCCATTAATGGTCTCACTGGAGTATTCAGAGAAGGATGTGCAGATTTTACTGCCCAAAACAAAAGAATGAACAAAACCAAGTGAACAAAAGGTAAGGGGAAGGGGGAGAATGGCTTGAGAATAGTAACCAGGATTTTGATTTTGTTCTCTTGGTCTGTTGGCTGAGAAATCAATAGAGGAGGTAAAAAAGGGGAAAAGAAAGATTTGGCTGGAAAAGTCAGGCTGAGATTCACTTGGAATCACGAGACAAAGTCCCCATAGGGCGAGGCTGGAGCAAGACTTGCCAGCAGAGCTGCAGGTCCCCATGGGGCCAGGCTTGGTGACAATGGCAATTTGTTCTGGGTGCCAAAGCTCCCCTTGGTAAACAACACCAAAACATCAGAGCTCAGCCTGTGAACACTAACACTGCACCCCTGACCCTTGGGCAGCCTCAGATGGTGGGGGTTTGAGGATTTTCTTGAGGTCAGAGGCAGTGGTTGGTATTGGTGTGACCCTCAGTGTGAGCCACCAGCTCACGCTTCTTCCTCCATCTCTCTGAGGAAATGAGAGGGATTTTTGTTTTTTCCCCTCCCTGGTAGCTGAATGTAGAAAGATGTATTGGTTCAATCTAAAGGCACAGCAAACAGTCACAGGGCCTTGGCTCCACAGGGATTTTTTTGTTCTATTTTTTTTTTTTTTAACCAACTAATTACATTTTAAACAAATTCTCACTCTTGAGCTTGTTGGGAAGTGTCAGCTCCTGTTTTTCTCATCTGGCCTCACAATGCTCTCTGTGGCTGAGTTTGCCTAACACTTTGATTAACCTTTCAGGGCACTTTGCTTATGAAACAGCGAAACAAATGAACAATGTGCCCCTTTGCCTGAAGTTTCAGTCCAGCTGCTCTTTAATTGGCCTGTGCCCTGAGTTTTAAAGTGGCCCAGTCTCCATCCTCCGTTTTCATCTATGCCCACTCACCACAAAGATAACCCTGGAGAAACACAGAGATGCAACATATATAATATATGAGTGTCTCTCTCCCTGTATATGTTTATAAAATCAAACTATCTCCTCTGCTTTGAGTAAAAAGCAGGGCTTCACCTTACTCCAGGGCATATGGGCTTTCATGATGGGGAAAGCGAAGTTGCAAAGTCTTTGGGGGACCTTTCATACTTCCTAACTGTAGGCATCTAACTAAAAAGCTTCAGTGAAGACCTTAACCATCCTAAAACAGAGAACAGGAGGGCAAGAGAGAAGTGAATGGCTCCAGAGGGCAACTGTGAGTCACAGGAGACAGGGTGGAAGGACCTTGAAAAATCATTGAGTTCATTTCCCTGCCTCCAGGCAAGATCAGCTCGACCAAAACCTCTCCTGACAGATGTTTGTCTGATCTCTCCTCCAGATTTTCTTTTGCTGCTGTTTTAATCCCATTATTTCTTGCCACGAGAGCCGTGAACTTGTAAAATTAGAAAAAAAACCACCTGAATTCTTCTCCTCTCTGTGGAAAACTTGAACATACTTGGTGAACTTTCTTTGCCTTCAGCCTTTTCTTCCACAGGGTTCCTTTAGTTTTCTTCTGCTGAGGTGTTCTCTGGACCCCTTGCCCTACTCACTGTTTTCTTCCACGTATTCCTACTGCCTATTCTCTGCCTTAGGTGTTCTTGAACTGCCATTGGGATGTGCCCATTTTTCTTCCTCTTCCTTCCAGCCGGTTTGGAAAGACAGCAGCAACACTCCCTCAAGAGTCACCTCAACCAGAAGGAGGGTCAGGAAGGAAGGCCTGGTTTTGCTTCACGTGCTTCTTGGCAAGACATGCAAGGGCTGCAGAAGAATTCCTGTGGGATTTCACTCTGATCTTATCATCCAAGAGAAAACTGAGGTACTCCAGGGCCAGCCCCTCCAAAGGAAAGCTTTCCAAAGTGTCTGGTCTCAGGTAAGAGCTGCTAACACTAAGGGCAGGTGGGATGGATGGACCTCTCCAAAGGCATCTCTAAACTCATTCCAGGGTCTTTCTTCTGTTGGGCAAGGACTAAATATAAATATTTCCTGCTCCACTAACTCACCCTGCCAGTCTTTGAGCACAAATCCCTCACCCCACATGTGCCAGTGGTCTCTTAGGAAGGAAACCTTTGATTTGAATCAATTGGGCTTGATCTCATCTTAGAAAACCCTCACAGCCTGTGTTAGACTGGTAAAATATATTCACTCAGCCACTGAAAGCTTGGCCTCTCTGGCTCCTGGATGCAGAAAAGCCTCGTTAAGGAGTTGCTGCACATGGATCTGGGGGGAGAGGGAAGTCAGGAGCAGAGGACACAAGAAACGGTTCTACAGTCCATTAACTACACCCCAAAAGAAGGGCTGAGGTCTTTGAGGAGACCTGCAGAGAGCATCCATCTAAAGCTTCATTTCAGCTGCTAAAAATATGCAAGAGCTGATTTTCTCCTGCTTGCCTTTCCCCTTACAAGGCGAAAATCCTCCCGCTAATGGCCTGTAATCTCTCTGCCATTCCTGGTGGCAAATAACTGGTGAGTCTCGAAGGGCGAAGGAGCTGACTTCTGCTTTTGTTCTTGCAGATGGGAAACATTAGCAGTGACAACTTGAGCTGTGCAATATGTTTTACTCCGGGAGGAGAGAGGCTGGTGCTGCAGGAACAATACGATTAAAGCTGCCGAGCAGTGGGAGCCGCTGACTCAAAGGCTCAGCTGAGCAGGGGGAGGGCAGTGCCCTGACCCCCCACGGGACCTCTGCACCCAAGCCATCCTTCTTCCTTCCCCCCTGGACCGCCTCTGACCCTGGCAGGGATGCTCCCCTGCCCACCAAAAGCCTTTTCCCCGAGGAAACAGCCACCCGGAGGAGGTGCCAGGGCGTTCCTGCACAGAAGGATGAGCTCGAAGTAATCTACTCCAGCAAGATATGGAGGCAGACTTTTGGCCAGGATCCAGGTTTTTATTAATATCCCAGGCTGGGGGAAGGGAAAGCTGTTCTTCCTTTCACAGAGAAAGTGTCGAGAGGAGGAAGAGAGACACATTTCTGTTCAAGCCTTCTGCAGCCTCCAGGCTCTCGCTGCCTTGGGGGGTTTCTCGTGGGTATGTTTGCAGGTCAGTGGGAAGGCCCAGGGTGTTGTGGATTCCTGTGGTAGGACATATGTGTAAAAATCCTTTTTCATTTTATACACTGGTAGGTGGAACTGAGAGGAAGGGGAACTTTGTTTTTTGCTTAATAATTTATTTTTAATCCTGGCTTGAGGAGAAACCCGATTCCTGGGACAGCAAATGCTTCACTCAGAGCAGAGGAAGGACAGAATTCAGGCCAGTTTGGGGAGGTTTAGGATGAGAAGCTCTGCTGTAATCTCTACTCTGCCCACAGGGTCATCACATGTTGTCCATATGGGAGGTTTCATCCCCAAAGTCTGCTCAGCCCATAGTTCCCCACAAGGATCACAGTGCCTGAGTTGGGCATCTGGGCTTCAACCACAGCAAACATCACCCATCTGCTGAAAATTTATTTTAGGGCAGCCAAGGCACCCCAGAACATCCATAAGAAATTCTATGTGGAAAACTGCTGGACAAAAAGGAAGGATTTGGGGATTATCCAACATTAAAAGCAGCAAAGAATGGGAACACATAGTCCAACATTTTTATCTTTAGGTCTTCTTTTAACCTTTTCTTTTTCTCAGGTGTTGGTGGTAGAGCTCTGGACTATCACAGATGACATCATTAATTTGGATTTCAGGAAGCCTTCAAGGAAGATCTCTGTTGTCAGCTCTGCTCTTTTTTTTCTTTTTTTTTTTTTTTTTTTTTAGCTACTAGACAAGCCAAGGAGATTTAGGAAAGCCCTTAGGGCTCAGCAGGAGGACAGGTCCTGAAAGATGAAGAGTTTGGCAGCCAGCTTGGGATGGGCAAGCTCATGTGCCTTCCACACAAAGAGCATTCAGCCCTGGGTTGTGTCCAAGGAGCAGAAATCAGCCTGACACTGGGAACAGGAGGCATCCTACCCCTGAGAAATGTCACCCTCAGTCCAGGAGCATCATGTCAGCTTTCCTCCAGCACAGAGACTTTACCTTTCCTGGGGCTGCAACACCAGTATTTTGGAAGCAGAGACATCACAGAGTTTTGGGAGCCACCACAGACAACACAGCAGGAAGCATCTCTTCTGCTCCTTCTTCCCTCCTGCTCCCCCTGCTCCTCCCCATCGCCCTTCTCTTCCCTCCTCCTGTGTGATGGAGGCAGCAGAACATGCTCCTCTTTATAGAACTGCTGTGGGTTGTGAGGTTTAATTTGCTTTTCTTGGGGGATCAAGTCTTTCTGACTGCAGAGGGAACACAAGCCTGCTTGGCACGTGTCAGAACCAAAGCAAAGCTTTGCCCTGTGACGACACATCTTCCTGGCACAGGGCATCCATCACCACTGCTACAGAACTGCCCCACGGTGCCTCAGAGCACCCACTTCTGTGGCTGATGGGACTGCACCAGAGCACCAGCATAGCCCAGCAGCTTGCAGGACAAATATTGGCCAGCTTGATGGCTTCTCCTTTGGAATAACCCCACATCTGGGAGTGCAGGGTCCTGACATTGCTACTAAGTGCCCTGGAAAGAAGCACAGCTAAGAACAAAGTATGCAAGGCAGGAGAGAGACTGGGAGAAAAATGTGCAGGGAACAGTCTATTAATACCTGCCTGTACTGCCATTGGCTTTAATCAGCGCTAATAATCCCTCACTGTCAGGAGCATTTCCATTGAGCCTCTAATTTTAAATAATTATTATAATAAGGATTCTACTACCAAATGCTAGAAACAGCATCACTGTCACTAGGACTGTACCTAGTAATTGAAAAACAAACAGGCAGAGGATCTATCAACCACACACACCAAAGAAAGAGAACATTAACTACCAGGCTGCAAAGCCCTTTACTTGTCATAATATATTAAGTGTTTCATTACACATCCTGCTGGAGCTGCAATCATAGGATAAGCCAGATATGGGAAGACCTAAAGGGCCAACATATTCTAGGGAAATAAGGTTTGTGTCAATATTGTTCTGCTCAAATACAGCATCTGTCATAAGGATTGGCCTCATCTCCTGTTTGGAAACTTGAGGGTCGTGGTTTTAGGTGTCTGGGAGAGCATCCACCCAGCTGCACACAGCTCACAAAGGGGTGAAATCCTTGATGCACATCCGAGTTCCTCCTGTGCACTGATTTTTCTCTCACTTCATTAATTCCATCTTAGGGAGGAAAACCATAGAATCACAGAACGCTTTGTTTGCATGCTCTTTGTCCCTGAATTCAAGTGAGCAGCTGGAAAACATCCCTGAAGAGGCTCCCTGGGGAGGTGGTGGCTGTGGGAGCAGCTCAGGAGAGGAGAGATGCTGGTGGCTGGGATCTGGCTTGTGGGGTGGACTTAATGAACAGGTCTTGAGCTCTTACTCCATTTCCCTGAGCTGCCCAACTCCCCAGCTCTCTCCACACCCATCAGTGTGCTGCCTAATTGACCAATTGATTAATTGACCAAGGACATAACAGCTTTTCTTCCTCTCTGTCTAAATTAGACTCACACTGCTGCTCTGGTCCTGGCGTGGAGATCCAGCACCACGAGCCTTGGAGCTGCCTTACAGTGCTGGTGGCTTCCAAGGAAAAGGACCTTCTCTGGAATTCCTTTGGGGTTTAAAGCATTGCTTAGAAGAGCATTTGCAGTGCTGGTCATTAAGCTCCTTCCAGAGAATCTGTGGCTGCTCCATCGCTGGAAGCGTCCAAGGCCAGGTCGGATGGGGCTTGGAGAAACCAGGGCTAGTGGAAAGTGTCCCTGCCCATGGCAGGGGGTTGGAATGAGGTGAGTTTTAAGGTCCCTTCCCACCCAAACCATTCTAGGATTCTATGAAAACCAACCTTTTTTTCTTTAAAAATAACCACAGGGGCAAATTTCCCACCACTCCTACCAAAAGCCTTTAAGTATCTCCCCACTTAGCACAGCAACATCACTGCAACATCAAGGAAATTCATCCTTCCCCTTTCATTTGGAATGGTTGTGAAGCCCAGAGGAGATAAAATTCACTTCAAAAGAGAAAGAATTGGGAGAAGGACCCAGAAGTCTCAGCTCAGTTTCTTTTTAGGCTTTCCACAATCTCAGCTCTGTTTCATAAGAGCTGCTGTTTATGTGCCACCAGCTGCTTCTCCTCTGCCTTTTACTGTCCTTGAAAGTGGAAGCTTCCAAGCTTTGGTTTAAATTTATTATTGATAATAAAATAAATAAGCAATCATTGCAAAAAGCCCTAAAACACTTTCACGCTTAATTTAAATGCACCAATATAACATTTGGAATAATCTCATGAATAGATGCAGGAACTAAGATCACGTAAAATAACATCAGCAAATTATCTAGTTGCCAACACGACTTTCTGATAATAAAAGGCAGCTCAGGACAATTTACCATTGTTTAACCTAATTTATTTATCTCCACACAATCACAGCACAGCCCTGGGGGGAAACAGAGGGGGAAAATAATTGGGAGTTGATTTATTTCTATTCGTTCGCTCTAAATTGGAGCAGAAAATAAAAAGGTGGAATATTTTACAGAGGGGGAAAAAGAAAAAAATCATGCCAGAAAAATTAAATCTCTTTGGAGGGAGCCAGTTTTCAGCTGCATGTTGCCCACCTGGCTGGTTCTTCTGCAGGCAGAAAGCAAAGCAGACAGCAGCCATCCCAGCAGGCACTGGGGAGTTGCCATTCCCATTCCCCCAATGGGAAAAATCCATTCTTTTATTCGATAAATCCATTTTTTTTGCTGCTGAAAATTACAATCTTTACGGAAAGGCTATTTTCCTGTTAAAATGCCAACTCGATCCGGAAAATAACAGCGCAGGCCCCGCTACTGAAGAGCTTGAAAAGGTTAAGGCAAGTCTAAAAGCTATTTGGGAAACACGTGGCCACTTCTGTGGGGAAGAAAATGCATCATTTCAGAGGTGAAGCCGGAACACCTGGACTCCACAGCCTGCCAGGCTTGTTTTGGAGGCAGCAGAGGAGATGTATCCCTTCACCTGTGGCAGACTCGGCAGGAAAACAAAACGTTTGGGGAGAAGAATGGAAAAGCTCCTAATTTATCACAGGTTTGATGTGTTCCCACACCTGCTTGAAAGGAAGGCAGAGGAAAAGGAACATTCAGCAAAGCCAGTGCAGCACAGGGATGTCCAGGGGAAGGAGGGCTGTGTGCAGGGTTTGGCCTTGGTTTGTAGCTCAGGAGTCCTTCACTGTCCAGATTTTGGCAGGATGGAATGTCCCAGACGTGCAGCTGCCCACACCAACTCAGCAAGTCACCAAGGTGCAGGATCTCACCTCGGAGCTCCCCAAATCCTGGGAGGTTGCCTGCCACATCATGGCATTTAGAACTGGTTTGCTCAGGGACAATGCAAGATCAGTTCAGACTGGACTTGCTACTAGACTCAGATTAAATTTAGCCTGAGAAAGGCTGGGCAGGGGTCCCAGCAAAGCAGAAGACAATGCTTTCATTTGCCAAGCTGGAAATACGATGACAAAACCAGAAAAAAAGAATGAAATAGGACTTTCCACTTTTGATTATAACTTCTACAGAGCTCCTTCCTGCAGACACCTGCCCTGTGAGAGAATGTCCTTGCACCCAAGCTGGAACAAAGCTGCCAAGCCTGGCACCAGAACCAACAGGAGGACCAGGGCAGGAGAGCAGCTTTCATCTCTCCTGGGTCACAGGGGGGGGTCTCCCAAATCCTGGTGTCTCCTGGATTTGATTGCACAATCTGCATGTGCATAACAGAAAGTGGGACTTTGGGAGAAGCACTTTGCTTCCTATACAGAAAGGAGCCACTTTAAAATTCTGTATTTCTTTTAAACCGCACTTGAAACACGAATTATTTTGCTAAAGCCTTGCCCTACTGGTCATGTAAAGATTTCAAGCCAGAGGCAAGTTTCCTTGCCTAATTCCCATGTCTCTGCTGACCTTCCCTCTATCCCACCAGCCCCATCCCAGCAAAGCCAGCTGAGGACCAGAGGGGATTCACTCCTGCCCTGGCGTTTCACTGGAGCATCACTTCTGCCACTCAACCCTGCCCTTAGGAACTGGGAGCTGTAAATGCTTTCAATGTTTGTTGTTTTCCTTCCTTTGTTATCCATTTAACATCTTTATACATCAAAGCAGCCTATTTATAGTCGCCTTCTCCAGGAGGATCTGAGCTGCTCCTTTGGCTGTAGCAGGATCTGTAGCCATGGGCCACATCAAGCAAACACACAAACTGAGAGAGATCTGTCTTTGTGTTGCAAATAGTGCTGCTCTTTTAACTCTGTCTGTAGCTAAAGCTGAGCAGGAACAAGGAGCCCAATTCTCCCAAGGATTCTCCACCTCACATGTGAAAACAGAGAGTGCCTCACATTTTACTTGCACTAGACTCAACTTTTAGTATTTTCTTTGGCAAAAATGGGAAGAAGCATCCCATGGCCAAACTGAAACTGCAATTAATGACTGAATTTGTGTACGGTTTCTCACAGGGCCTGGGTCTAATTATTCCACTAGATGGACCCAATACCATTCCTGGTGTCATGTGCCCTCCTGGGACAGGTCTTTACACAAGGCAGCCCTGAGCAGCCCTTGAGGACACGATTACAGCATCCCAGGATGTAAAATCTCATTACAACTTCTTCTTTTGTCCCACACCAACATCAAGTCCATAGGGAAACACTTTCCTTCGGTTATTTGGTTTAATTAATGTGTGTAACAAAAACCTATTTAAATGAAGTTACAGCAAGAGAGCAGAGCTCTGCTCCATGGCTGTAAAAACCCACTGCCAATGCTGGGTGTTCCCAGGGCTGCCTTCACCTGACTGTGGTAGTCACAAATAACAGCAAAAAAAAAAAGGAATGTAAATTCCAAACAAACTCTGCCATCTGTCATCCTGGCCACCAGATGTGTACTTTTCCTGCAGGATGGGTGTCCATCAAAGCAGGACAATCATCTCTCTTGCTCTTGGCATGTGGGTGAGCTGCCCAGTTGGTGTTTGTGCTCCCTGCTCCACTGGGAGTTACAGATGGCAGGCCTCTTCAATATTTTATCAACCTCAGCCACCATCTAAAATCCCCAAGCAGCCTAATTTCTGCTTTCCTAAATCTACTGAAATGGAAAGTTTACCCAGAGTGATTTTCAGGCAAGATGACTCAAGACAGAGTCCTCAACTGAACTCACCTCACTCTCCAGCAGCAAAGCCACCCTGAGTTCTTTGAACCTGCAAGTAGAGATGGAATAAAAGGCCTGTGCTCTCAGAGGGCTCAGCTGAGCACAGCTGATCTCTGACAGTGCCTGGCCCCAGCAACAGAGGCTGCTGAAGCTTTGCCAGACATTGCTATGTGCAAATATACTGTGGCATCCCACAGCCCAGTAGAAGAAATGAGTGGTCCAGATTCACTTGCAACTCCCAAGTTGCTTTCGAGTCTCTCAGAGAATCACTGGAAAAACAGCAGCCTTAGAGAGAACAATCCACTCCAGCTAACTCCTAATACTCTGTCCTGAGCAAGAGTTAAAATATTTATAATTGGCCACAATAAAATTAAAAGCAAGTTTAATAACTCTGCTCGGTTTAGGGCTGCCAAGGGAAGCTGGGCTGTGCTGAACACAGGCTGTCACTTGTGGGCTGCAAGCCTGGCACTGCTCACATTGACTCACAGAATCATTTAGGTTGGAAAAGACCTCTGAGATCATTGAGTCCAACCACCATATTCACCACTGAACCACGTCCCCAGTGCCACATCCACATGCCTCTTGAACAATTCCAAGGATGGTGATTCCAGCACTTCCCTGGGCAGCCTGTTGCATTGCCTGACTGTTTGAGTGAGCTGAATAGTCAACAGTTTTTGCTTCGGAGGAGATATTGAAACAAACAGTTGCTGGAATGGCACAATATCACTAATCTTGCCTTGATTCACCTTAAAATTCTTACTAGCTTTATTTTTCTGAGTCCGGCCCTTCCTTGCTGGTGCTGCTCAGCACCTGCTGGGTTCCTCCTCCAACCACACCAGTGACTAAGGCACACCCCAACGAGTGAGAAACCAGCCCATTTCTCCAGTGAGGATGTGACATTCACCTCTCCCTTGTCACGTTGTCACCAGTGACTGAAAGCAGACAGAAGGATGGATGAGAGAGGCAACTTCAAGGTTGTCCAGTTTATTCCCAGCAACAGCCTCTGGAAGCAAATCCCAAACCCAGGCTCTGGAGAGGGAGTGCTGATGAGGCTGTGCCCTTCAAACAAGGACTTCTTCTGTTTCCACAGGAGTGGAAAAGGAAACTGAGGAAGGAAAGCAGAGTGATGCCATCAAGGTCATGCAGGCACAAGAAAGCCCAATACTCCCTGCAGATTCCTCCATCTACTTAACCTGAAGGTACTGTCCTCATTTTGGTCCCAGGCACAGCTCCAGCTTCCTGGCCCCCAAGGCAAACCCCGACCCAGAGGAAGATGCTCCTCAGCTGGGGGAACTACATGGCTTTGGGCAGGTGAAAGCCAATTAGCCTCTTCCTCCTTTCCTTTCTCAATCTCATTTTCACCTGTTTCTCTTGCTTATCCCTTGGCCATTCAGCCTGTTCAATTAGCACCCTCTCTGCAGGGGCTGAGGAACAAGCCTTGGCAACAGAGATTTAACCCTTCCCAAGCCAGAAAAGATGGTGTGAAACTACAGCCAGAGAATTGCCCTTCTCTCCCCAGGTCCTGCTGCACAGTGGTTTTGGCACCAGGGGTACCTCCTTGCTCATGGCAGTGGCCTCCTTGGCTGCAGAGCAGCTGGAGTAGCTGCACTTCCCAGTTGGCATTCCCTGCTCAAGGAAACACTTATTTCCCTACAGATTTACTCCTCTGTTTACCCAACAGGAGCAATTACCTGCTTTTCTTTGTCGGATTTGTGTTATGGCAAACAGAGAGTTTGATCCAGAAGGAGCTGGGGAATTGCTCAGTCATCCAGACCTTCCTGAGATGACTGGACAAAGGAACTGGTTTTGGGGGTTTGTGGTTTTTTTTTCATTAATTTTGACCCTAACACTTTAAGATTCTGCACAGTGTTTGCTGATAAATGGTAATTCTTTAAGCCCCCATAACTCAGTCTCCTCCAACCCACATCTTGAGCATGGCCAATGGGAAGAAAGGTTGTCTGGGAAGCTATAGAGATTCATAGGGGTGCTTTAGGGTACCCCAGTCATCTAATCTTAAGATGTAGTTTATACACATGCACTTATAGACAGCACCTTTGTACTTGCAGCTGGATGTTAAACTGGTGTAAACAGAGCCCCCAGAACCCAAAGCAACAGAATCCTCCAGTTCCTCTTGCCAGCTTCTGGATATTGGTGTTTACCTGTGTGTTTGCAGTGTCTCCTGCACTGAAGTTTCCACTTGGCTCACAAGCAGGTAGCTCACAAGGGCACTAATTGGGATTCCCTGCGTGGACCTGGCAGGGTGTGCAGCTCCCCTGTGCAGGCACAGCACCCTGCATCAGTATTCCAGGGAGGCTCCGCTCATCAAACCTTCCCTGCAACAATTATCTGGAATCTAGAACTGATCAACGAGTGGATGACATGGCCCAAGAAAAATACACAGCTGGAAATGTGCCAGTTGTGTCTGAATTCTCCAACTTGCATTATAATCCCACATCATACTTTATAATGACGAACCCTCTGGCTGTGTTTGTGCTCCCGAAATATATTAATGTCAGCTGCTCTGCCCGACCCCAGGCATTAAAAGCACTGCTGGATTTGAGCTGTAATCCTTGATGCAAAAGTGTAATCCAAGCAGGACTAGTACATGTGTGTATAACTGGCCAAAAGACCAGATTAAAGGAGCAGCATCTGCCTCCAAACAGCCTTTGGAATTCCTGTGCTGTTCGGTGCAAGGAAATGAAACAATGCACTGGTTTAATTTTCGTTTCAAACTAACCCAAATCCTCGTTTCTCATCTTCTCCCTGAACTTTGGGGAGGATTACAGGGAACCTTTTGGACTTGCTCTCCCCCCCCAGCACGCAGGTTCTCGCTCACACACCTGGACTTGCCCTGCAAGAGGGGGTGCCAGCAGGGTCCCCCACACCCCAGAGACACTGAGCCCCCTTCCCCAGCCCTGCTCTCACAGAGGGTGCAATGAAAGGCTCCAAAAATCAGTGTCTGTTTGTTTGACACTTAACATTCCTCCCAGGTTTTGGGTTGGCAGAAGGAGGGATGCGTGAGAGGCGCCTGGAGTTTGAGGAGGCTGCAGGACCAAGTGGAACAGCTTTCAATTATCACGAGCCTCAGCCACGGTAATGAAAATTGCATCATCCTGCTGAGCTGCAGCCACCAACAGCAAGGACAGCTTCCCAAAGCAGGAGCAGCCTGTGGTTTCCCTCCTGCCTACACCTGAGCCACCTTGGCTGCAGAGAAAGGATATGAATGAGGACAAACTCCTTGAAGCAGAAGGAACAAGACCAATTTGCAGCAGTTGAGGCTCTGCCTGCTGGGTGTTGTGCTCTTGCTGGATCTGGGCAGTGGTGGCTGTTGCCTGGATCTTTAGGATGAGATGTCACCCCCACTGGAGGCATTCACACATAGCTTGGGAAGCTCACCTGGGGAAGAGACAGGGATTGCTGTCTCTGCTCCAGGTTTTACCTCTCCCAGCTCGGAGGCTGTGAGCTGGAGCCCTGGAGCAAAGCTGCTCGGTTGTCTGAGCACACTGTCCCAAACCCCATCTCCTGTCAGATGGTAGTGGGAGCAGGACCCATTTGCACACCCTCATCACAACCCCTCCCTGTCTTTCTCCTGTGCTCCTCCCAGCACCCTCATTTGCAATTTTCACATGTTTCTGCTCTGTCTCCCTGGACCATAAATCATATAACCAAGAAAGGCAAGCTGGGCTGACAGAAGACATCAGCAATAAGTCAGACAAGAGAAGAGATACCATGGCAGCAGAAAACAGGCCAGTGCTGTAATAATAGCATCTATTTTATTTATTGTGCCATCTAAAAGTTCTCACTGTCTGTGTCTCAATACTCCGTGCCAGGGGACAGGAGGGACAGCTGACTGTAATAAGAGCTGACCTGAGCTGTTGTGAAGAGCTTGAAAAAAAGACAAATAGGAAAGAACCCAAAATAGTCTCAAATAATAGAGTTCTGCTATTGCCTTGTCTTTCTGAAATCTTTTACAGGTGATACTCACTGATCCAACACCACTGCTGGATTTGCTCCCCATTTGGGATTAAAGCCTGGGATGGGGTTATTGGGTTATCCATTATACCTGGTGTTGCACTGGGGTCAAATGGGTGTGAAATACCTGGCACTGGCTTTGCCTGGGAGAAGATGAGCACCCAAAGTGCCACGGGATGACAACCAGACTCCTCAGGCTCACAAACCTTCCTGGAAGGACGTGCCATGTGTTGACCTAAACGTACTCATCCAAAGCATTGTCCTTCCTCAAGCTGTGCTGCTGCTTGGCACACAGCAAAGTGGAACAGGACCTTCTAAATATAGAGCTTTTTTTTTAATGGTTGCAAGAGGGGAAAATATCCCAGATCCATTTATCTTTGCAAGGGAGCACCATGGGGATTTCATAATTAAACTGTGCACATCCAGTTGCTATGGAGCTTTTACCAGTCCCTGTATCCATCAGCCAGAGGAAAATGGGTCAAGTGTAGCTCTCTGCAGTCACCAGTGCCCAAATCTGGTTTCTCCCTTGCAGAATGGCATTTGAGCTCATGGTGTTGGTGGCCATGGTTTGCACCAGCAGCCAAGTCAGTGCTGAGCTGGGACCTCCTTGGGGGCTTTTGTAGCTCCTGACCTCACATTTGTACCATGGCCAAGCCCATGGAAACCTCCACCATATCACAGCAATGGCCTTGCAAGGACCCATTTGAAAATCTGGTTTAATTTTTCATGTCTTCAGCAGTGTCAGTCCCAACTTAAAAAATAAATATATAGACAGAAGAAAAACCAGCCTTGCCAAAGACCCCAGAGCAGCCTGATTGCTGTTTCTGTCCTTCACTTCCTGGCCCTAAAATTTCAATTCCAATTTTAGCCAGGGATGTTTGCCCTGAAGGTAGCCTATCTCTGCTTATCTTGATTTTTCCACGAAAATCAGCCAGGTGCCCTCCTACCTTGTGAGTGATTCTTTGAGAAGGCTGTAACGACAAATAAAATACGCCACAGGCACTTCCTCCAAACTGCTCTGGGAAATACATTATGTGTATTTCTTGGTCACCTTTAAGCAGGTTTATGGAAAAGGTCAGAGCAGCTCTGTCCTCTGTGGATCCCAAAGAGGCAAAGCCAGAGCAGACAGCAGAGCAGCTGTCCTCAAGGTGGGTTTGACCTTATCAGATGGAGGCAATGTAGGAAAGCACATTATAAAAAAAATGTTGCTGGTGCAATTAGGCAGATGCCTCTGAGACTGGGACAGTGAAAACTCCTGCACAGCCAGCATGGGCCTGGGATGTGGGCTGGAGCAGCATCACCTCCAAAAAGCATCAAGCAGTGGAAAGCAGTGGGGTGTGTGCATAGATTATGGATTTAATTATAATCTCCCAGCCCACTGTTTGGAGCAGAGGGAGGGAGATGTTATTATTACTCACTTGCAGGAACTTTCAGATCTTCTCACTTTTAATCACTCAAACTACTGGGGATGATTAGTGCTTTGCTGCCTCAAAAATATGGTTCTTGGCAGGCAAGGTCATCCTGCATCAGCTCGTTGCCTCCAGCAAGGGCCAGTCACCTCTTCCTGGGCCCAGCCACCAGAGTGGCAAGTACTCTTCCCGTTATCATGGAATAATTTGGGTTGGAATCATGACCTTAAAGATCTTCTCATTCCACCCCCCTGCCATGGGCGGGGACACCTTCCGTTATTTTTACCCTTGACTTGTGTTTGCCTGAGGGCACTGTAAAAGCTCTAATGAGTGTGCACAAGGAAGAGACACCGAGGGATTTCTTCTCTCACAAACACCCAAAGCTCCCGGCCAAGGTGGTCATTTATCAACCTCGTTATGCCATCAAAACAAATTGCCTCAAAACACAACAAAGGGCTCTTTTGGCGTGTTAACAGCAAGAGCTCGAGGAGGAAAAGGGCCATAAAAATAATGATCAGTAGTTTTATGGTAAAGACTTCCACAGGGAAGAGATGATGGTTTTGTGTGTCCAGCAGCCAGGAACTGCTCAGCTGCTTGCTCAGGGGGAGAAAACGTCAAGCAACCACCAGCAGTTTGCAAATCCTGCGAAGATGCCGGGGAACAGGGCAGAGGGAACTCCCACAGCCACATCCCAAAGCTGTGGATTTCAGGGAAAAAAAAAAAAAGCTAAATACTTCCCAACTCTGAGCTCTTGTTAGCCCACTCCCACCGCAGGACTAAGCCAGAACTCTCCACTTCCTGAGCAAAATGCAAAGCCCCTTTAATGAGGTTAATTAAAACGTGGAGCCTGGGGCCGTGTCCTGCAGCTGCAGGAGCATCAGCTCGGCCATTAGTGCAGCGGGTGCTGGTAATTAGAGCAGCACCAGCAATTACTTGCTTACTGTTATTCTCGGTCTTGCTGTTGTTTTTCACTCTCTTCCAAAAAGACATACGGACCCCATGCACCCTTTGATCGAGCTGGAAAGTGGACCCTGCTCTGAGTTCGATTTGGAGGGTTATCAAAGCCTCGCTGTACCTGAGACACAGCTGAACTGCGGGGAAAGAGAAAATCACCTAAGTCTGATGTAAAAACTAATACTGCCAAAACAACAAAAAAAATTATCCCATTCTTCGGTATTTCTAAAGAAAGGGGTAGTCCCAGATGTGAGCTCCAGCCCTGCCAGAGAGAGGAAAAGCATATTGTGCATTGCTGAGTTTTTCCAGTGCTGTTCTGTGCTCCCGAGGTTGGACCTTGTACATTTATTTATACGCGGGTGACTTAATTAGATGTTCTTTTGTCTCAAGTGGCAGTGAGATGAATCAGCACTCTCTGTACACATGCAAGGTCTCTGCTCAGGACTGGCTCCTCAGCAACTCACATCCCCATCCTTCCAAAAACCCACAGCAGGGGAAGGGGGGCTGCACTCCCCCTGGCCCAGGACCCCGGCCCAAAGCCTCCAGGGCTGCATTTCCTCAATTCACCTTTGATAACTCTGCCACAGAGGTTAAAAGCAAGGGTGTCCTTTCAGTAACGACTCAGGATGAAGAAATCCAAGCCCCAACACATTCCCAGGAGTGATGGTCTCTCTCAGGGCAGAGAGCAGGGGCATGAGTGGAACTGGTCCTGCCTCAGTCCTGAAGGACCCACCATAGATCAGCTGTTGCCAAAAGTTGCCAGGCAGAAGAGCCAAAGAAAGCTGATGAAAAGGATTCTTGTGATTAATTTTTTCCCTTCCTTTAGCCACATATCCCAGCAGAGGCTGGTTCCCCCTCCAGTCCTGCCTGCCACCCCAAACCCAGCCCCCAGGGGATTGCTCTCACCTTTCAGCACAAACAAGGTTTCCTCTGAGACAGCTCTGGAAACTCTCCTCTTGGCAGAGCTGAAGTCATTTATCCAACACCCCATTAGCAAGCCCAGATAAGCACCTGCAAGCTCAGGGATGTGGTGGGGGTATCCTCACCCTTGCTCAGCCCAATCCAACCCCACCCAGCTCAATTGGGCAGGTTACCTGTGCCACCCTAAGGATCTGGACAAGATGCAACCTGGGGACATTTGGGTCCTGAGAGGTGTTGGTCTGCATCAGGAGTTGTCCCAGCTCCCCCAGGCAGGACTCCAAGGCTGGTCCATCACCCAGTGGAGGAGCTGGTGCATGGGCAGAGCCCCCACATGTGCCAGTGCAGCTGCTGCAAAGAGGCCCTGACTTGTATGCTGATTTTTGCTGATTTTTTTTCCAGCAGCAGAACTGGTCCCTTGCTATTTACACACTGAACCCACTCGGTCATGCTCAAAGTGATGCAAGACTGAACCACAAAGTTTTACACATTTCCCCCAGTGTCTGGCTTCATTTTTCATCAATGTTTTCATATAACATTGCCAACATCACATTACAAAGGAAACGCATGGCTCTGTCAGCCAGATGTCTTTCCAGCATTCCAGCGCTTTCATTTGCAACCAGCAGTTCCTCCTGGCTCGGGAAAAGTGCTGCCCATCCCATTCCAAGGGCAGAGTGTGGAACACGGAGCAGGTGCTGATGCCCAGGGCACTGTGATTTCTCCTGGCTCTTCCTTGCTTTCACTTGGGCAGGATTTTTTTCTCTGATGGCAGATGGGAGTGGGTTGCAGCATTATCTGATTGCTACCTATTTCTGGCGCTCTCACAATATTCTGTTCCACCAGGGCAAGAAGCCATTTGTAGGGGGTTGGATGCGTGAGTGGGAAGTCGTTATGAGTTTCTTTTCTTCAGCCCCAGTAATTGATTATGCAAGAGCAGGTGGATTGTCCAACCTGCAGCTTTTGGCTGGAGGTCTGTCCTGCAGAGTTGGATCTGCTGGAGGGGCAGAGAGAGCTGTGCCATCCCCCAGCAGTGCCTGGTGGGACGGGGTGGAGGTTACAAACCACCCTGCTCCCATCTCCTCGTCAAGCTCAGCTTGGTGCTCCTCCAAAGCAGTTGGATTTAGGGCTTGGATAAAGTCTCTTGCATCTGTATTTTCAGTGAGAAATGGTGATTTAGCAAGGAAAAGCTTGGCTAGCCTTGCACTGCACATGTTGCCTCCCCTTACAAACCAGCCTTCCTCAAGCAAACAACCCCATTATGGAGTCAAACAGCTCCCCGGGGTAAAAGCTCCTAAAATAATAAAAGAACAGTCCAAGCTCCAGCACAGGAATGAATTCAACAGGAATGAGGCTTCCCAGTCCTTTGCAGTGCCAGGCTTGCAGCCAGGACAACTCAGGAATGGGTGTCAGAGCAAACTTCTCCCTCTGCCTGGGGTTGCTGGTGTTATTGCTTCCATGGCAGGGACAATATGATTTATTGAAGCTTTTTTTATTTCCCAGTGGCTCACCCAGTGCCATATGTGTGGGGAAGATAAACTGTCTCATCGCTGCCCTGATCTCTAATCGTGTCACATTTTCAGCTGCTCTGCGGTGACGGTGACACGTTGGTGTTCTGGCCTCCTGTGATGCAAAGATAAAAACAAGAAGAGGGAAAAGAGGAAGGAATGGAAATGCAGTGTGATGCTGACTGTAAAATCACACTGGCCTGGATTTCCCCTGAGAGCAGCACGTACATATGTGACTCTGCTCGGCTCTGTGGTGTCACTGGAGGCAACGTGATGGCAGTGTGTGATATCTGCATGCATGTAGGAAATTTGGGGGTTCCCAAGAGGCAGGTGCACCCTCCCAGCTCTACCTGTGAGGGGCTGCATGCCAAGAGTGAAGGGACATGGATTACCCACAGCAGAGACCTTTGCTGCTCAGAGCATCCACCCCAGGAGGTCCTGAGCAGGGGCAACACAAGCTTGTAAAGGCTCCAGGAATCCTATTTCGGTTTGTAGAAGAAAGATGGGATATTTTTATCCTTCCACATAACAAGATAACACAGAAAAAAAGCAGGGAAAACCCCCTGAAACCACCTGTCCACCTTGAAGGTGGTGTAAGAAGGGTGCTCACAGAGAGGTTACAGGGCCTCTTTGTTACCTGCCTAAAATATGACATGTGATATGTAGGGCAAAAGCTTCACAGGAAACTCCTGGGGTTTTTTATGCTATGGTTAAGCAAAGGAATAATATGACCAGATGCTCTGAAAGAGGCTGCTGGATTCATCAGTGAACAACAGAGACACCTGAACGATTAAACATGTTAGAAAGTGAAAGAAACAGAGATTAATTTCAGCACTTAATTAGAATACCTCTAATCTTCCCCTTCATGACTATTTTCCTTCTCTTCCCTTCCCTAGTTTGTCCACATGTGCTTCCAGGGAGCATCCTTCAGGGAAGAGGGAGGTGTGAGATATGCCAATGTTTATTTTAACAGCTCCTTTTTTTAGGGCTCTGCTGTGAACACGCTCCTCCTGTTGAATGGGCTTGTTGCTATGGGATAAAGTGATCCAAGTTCCCTGGTTTTGCACTTTTTCTCCCCTCCACTTACTTGCAGTTCTTGTTCCTCGCTGAGGGACATCACTGGGTGTGTTCCCAAGCCATTGGTGGCCCATCCCCCGGGACGTGCCTCCATTCCTTTCATCAGCATTTTGGGGAAATAATAGGTCACCACCCCTTTTATGCCCTCACGGAGTGTGAGCTGCAAATGGCCAGGCTGGGTGGAGCTTGGAGCAACCTGTTGGCCCTGCCCACATCAGGGGGATTGGAATGAGAGGGTCTTTAACCTGCCTTCCAACCCAAACCATTCTGTGATTCCATGAAACCAAACCCAGCCCAAACCACGCCGACCCCCAGCACTTTCTGCAGCGCTCGAGGTGGGTGTTCGACCTGCCAGAGGACCTGTGATGTTGACTTACCAGGTGGCAATTACAACATTAACACTGCGTTTAACATTTAAAATACAAAAACGTAGCAGAACAACGCTGTGGACTGTCAGGTCTGGCAGCCTGTTTTCCAGCAGCATGTTCTCAGCCGAGCATTTCAGCTCCTAACACAGTCCATTAGATACCATCACCCCCAGGACAAATTTCTTCCTGACCCTTAGCTGACAAGCCTCATGAGCCCTGGTGCGTGAGGGCTGATTGCCCTTCCGCAGGTTTTTAGCCCATCTGCTTTAACTGCACAGGCTATTTTTACGCCGAGGGCTGGAACACTTTACAGCTCTTTATCCCGGCTTTGTGCCTGCCCCAGGCAGGGGCTGCTGGCCCTGGCTCCCAGCCGGGACCGGGCAGCACCGAGCTCATCAAGCACCGAGCTCATCACCGCTGTAACGAGCCGGAGTGTGAACATCTGGCGGTGGCAGAGCAGCGTCGATTCGCTCACATTATGGTAACGCAGTAACGATGGCTGGTAATTAAACATCTGACAGTTTTTTCCTGTGCAAAACACCGCTTGATTGAGTTTTTGAAAGCAAGTCTTACGGCTGAAAGCTGGGCACAGAGCCCTGCTCCTTTGCAGCAGTTCACCCTCCTCTGCCATTGCAGTGGCGAGGGTTGAGCTCCAAACCCCTGCACCTGAGCATCCATGCAAACCTGTGTCCTTAACATGTCTGGGACTCGGGGATGCTCGGCAGGAATGCGGGATCTCCTCCTGCACAATGCCCTGCAATTCCTGAGGCTGATTTCCTGACCAGGGATCCTAAAATGTGCAGAGGAGAGCCAGCACCCAGCCCTGTGTCCAGCAAGAAGACAGGCACACACCTGGCCTGGTATGATAATCTCCATCATTGCTGTATCAGAGGATCACATCCCTGTTTGCCTCCATTCACTGCAAATCCCAAATGCCTCTGGACACTGCTGCATCCATGAGATGTGCTGACTCTTCCAGATGTTTCAGGGGAAATGACATAACTGATAGGAAAGGTGGGAGTCTGGAAGCATTTCTCTGCTGCTGGCTGAAGGCTGCCAGCTCTCAAGTGCTGTTTGCAAGAGGAAATCTTGCTGGAGAGCACAAATATTTGTGCTCAAAGGCAGTGGGCCTAACCTAACACCTTTTCTTCAGGCAAACTCCTCCTGGATTGCAGGACTCACCCAAATCTCACCTTCCAAAGTGCTGGCTGAGCCCCAGCTCCCAGAGCCACCCCTTGTGCCTCTCACCATGGCAGATCCTTTCATCCTTCCACAATGTTTGCTCCCAGTTGATCCCACGCTATTCCTTGCTCATCCCGCTAGTCATACAAAGCCAAGCCAAGTGCACAGTTCCACCACTGTATTTTCCTTGGATGTTGCTCCTGCAGTGGAGCACAGTTGACTCTCTGCTGCTCACACCCAGGATCACTGGCAAATTCCTACTCAGCTGCTAATTTAAAATCCCAGCACAGCTACTGAGCCTCCTCCTTGTGGCTTCACACTGCAGAATTGCAATAAAACTTTAATTGAATGCCTTCTTCAAAAGGGGACCTCCCTGAGTTAATGCCAGTCCCCCCTGAGTGACCCTTTGCAGCCTCAGTATGTCTATTTTATTACAGCATGCCATGGCCAATTTGATGGGAAAGGGAGACTGTTCAGGCCATGCAGAGGAAGTGCTTTAACATTCATTCAAAGTGACAGTGCCCTGGTGCAATATGACTGGTAAATGCTAAATTGCCACAGATGGCAGATTTATGTTTCCTCTCCCCAAGGTCCCTTGCCTGTGGTGCTGGGGGCTCACTGTGAGCGTTTGAAGAAGGACCCACGTTGCTGATCTGCCTGAAGACACCTTCTTTTTCAGTAGCTGGCTGCTCAGAAAGTGCCAAAATGGGCCAAATGAAAAAATTATCCTGAAAAGTAATGATGTCTTTAAAAGCCAGATCAAAAAGCCAGCAGGAGGGTGGGAAGGAGCTCAGAGCTTGTCTGTTGAGAGGGAGCTGATCCACTGCAAAGCAGCCCCAGAGCTGGGAGGATGCTGAGGACCAGGGGGGAAGCAGCAGACTATGGCCAAACCTATGGCCCTGAGCCCCTGCTGGGGTCCCAGCCGGTGGTCTGGGATGCTGATCCCTGTTCCAGACCTGCTTCTGAGGGACATTTCTCCCTCCTCTCAGAGGACACCAGAGCCATGGACTCACCAGCACCCGGAGTGACCACGGCTGCCAGCGCAGCCAATTCCTTATGTAATCCCTCCCTTGCATTCCTCTTCTCATTCTTTTTTTGGTTTTATTTGACAGATTTGCTTAAAAACCAGCGTGGGAATACAAATGACATGTTCAATAGATATCAGCTCATGGCTTTACAACGTCCCCAAGAACATAAGTACTGTATCATCACAAGTCCTCGGCACAGGCTGAGAACAAAGTCCCAGCTCAGGTCATGTCAGGGCTGTTTGTCATTGCTTGCACAGATCTGCCACACACCAAAGCCACTTCCCTTGGTGGTACATGTCCTCCTGTGATGGTTGCACAACAGACTCCTAACAGCCATGAACTTACTCTTCCTGGAGGACCTGGGACTGTTTTACAGGAGGAAGAAGCCGTTGGGGGTTAGTTAAAGCTCTGAGGGCTGTTCTGCTTCAGACAACTGCATCCCTCCTTTATGCTCCTTGGATGCAGTGTGAAGGTGACCATTCTTTTCAAATGGCTTGGGAACCATGTTTAAGAGGTTTTAAACAAATAATTTAATCCCTCTCCAGGTCAGCAGAGACATTGCTGCTCCCCTTGCTTCACGTTGGCTCTGCAGATTTTAGGAAGAGCTCATCCCTGGGTTTGTCAAGAGGCCCTCCCACCTCCCCATTTTTTTTGGCCACCACAGGAGATCAGGCCACAGATTCACCTGAGGAACCCAGGGGAAGCCTGTGCAGTTCCATGCTTCATAGGAGACCCATTTTTCTTCTGTGCTCATATCTGGAAGCTGCACTCCTCCAGCTCACAGCTTGTGTGATACCATGAATATAATCCATGCCCATCTGGCTTTTATTTATTCATGATGGTCCCGATCCTGCAATGTGCTGAAACAGAGGGTCTTGGTACCTGTCAGCTGGCAGGAGCATATCCAGGGTAAATTAATATAAAGAGGGATGTGTACATTTGTTTTTACAGTGCTATAAAAGTGGAGCTACTAGGAAATCAGCCTTTAATTGCCCTCTTAATGATTCTAACTCCTCTGCACTCGTTCAGAGCCATCTCTATTGTATCAGGTATAAAAAGAGCAGCTTCATTGACATGGTTTATGGCTTTATTAAACCCAAGGATTTTATATTAATAACCATCAGCTCCTCGGTTATATTTCCCCAGTGAAGGAAATGTGTGTATTGGTGGAGGTCCAAGGCAATTTGTAAACACAAAGTATTAAAAGGCTCAACAATTCTAAAAAGTTTTAATTGGAAACTCAACAAATTGCTTCGGAAGTTCTTAATGCTTCAATATGGAGCTCTCCGATAATGAGGAGCTAATTAAGGGGCCAGGATTCAGTTTTTTATGATAACTGTCTCCATATGGGCTCAGCACTCGGTGCTTGCAGAACTAATGAAGGTCAGGGAAGTAACAGCAAAGGAAGAAAGGAAAATTTTTAGCTCTCAGTGCTGTGATGATGCTAAGCAACAGCCAGTATTTCTGCCTGGGTTTTAGGCCAGGTGCTGACTGAGCTTCATTTAATTCATGGGACAGTCTGTGTAAGTGCTCTTGAAGTCCTGAGCTGCATTTCACAGCCCAAAGCTGCATTTCACAACCCACTGCTGCTCCTCTGGGCCTCCCCACTGGTGGGGGAAGGATGAGCTGCAGTTTCCATGGGTCAGGCTCTACCCTGCACACAGAACCAGTTACACCTGTGGATAAGCATGGCCTGGAGAACGGCAGAAGTATCCCCGTGATGAGGTGCAGGGAGCTGTGCTGGCTGTGTCTGAGCTGGGCAGACAAACATCTGTGCTGCATTTGTGTCCTACCCTGCACAAAAGCTATCCAGGCATCCCCTGGGATGGACATGAGGGCTCCAGGGAAGGGAGTTTGTCATGGTTTGAGATAGTCCCGAAATCCAATTCCCTAGCTCCCAGAGCCAAGGGTAGAAAAGGTGAACTGCAAGAATGAGAGCAAATCCCATCAGGTACCCCTGTTATCCCAAGGCAGGTGTGAACCAGCTGGAGAGCATTGGTCCATCTGAGTCACAGGATGAAGGACAGCAATGGAATGACAGGCAAAATTAAATCATAGAATGGTTTGGGTTGGAAGGGACCTTAAGGGTCATTCAGTCCCACCCCCTGCCACGGGCAGAGACACCTTCCACTATCCCATGTTGCTCCAATCTCTGTCCAAACTGGCCTTGGACACTTCCAGGGATGGGGCAGCCACAGCTTCTCTGGGCAACCTGTTCCAGGGCCTCCCCACCCTCACAGGGAAGAATTTCTTCCTAATATTTAATCTAAATCGCTGCCATTTCAGTTTAAATCCATTCCCCATTGCCCTGTCCCTCCATGTCCTTGTAAGAAGTCCCTCTCAATCACATCTGTCTCAGCCATGGAGCCAGGACTGGCATGGCTGGTGGGGCTGGGAGCAGGACCTGTCTTCTGCACCAAACCCTCACAAATCCCCAGCACAGTGCTTTCAGATTAATGCCTTGTGAAATATTAACAACACCTAAACACACACACACAGAAGTATGGTCAGATGTTTCTCTGAAGTAGCTCGCTGACTCCCAGAACTAAATTTGGACCAACAAGCCTCGTGCATCAAATAATTAAGTCATAGGCTATAGAAAGCAATCCTCTGGGACGTACTTGCCTTTGAGTGGCTCATCCACTTCCAAAGTAATACATACCATTAAGTATATGACCATATGGCATCCATTTATAGAATATTGCACTACAGGCAAATAGGACAAAGGTACACCCCTTAAAGCACTTTTCTCATCTCATTAACTTTGGGTACATGTTACAGAGAAGCTGCTCTGTCTTTGTTGTGTTCAAGGACATTTTGTGCTGTGGAGTCTTATCTTAAATGAATTGCACTAGGAAAATTAGAATCTAAATGTAGCTGTGCCCTAAAGCAAACAGCATTATTTTGCCTTTCTGTAATTCGATTTATTTTTGCCGATCAATGTTTTGAAGCAAACGTGTTCTTTTGTCCTCAAATCTGGCCTAATGACCAAGCTGACTTTGGGTAATTTGTGTGTGTGTGTGTGTGTGGCAGTGTGCCTGGATGGGTTGCTGACAGATTCAGATGGTGCCCTGCCACGTGCTGTGGTGGTCTACCTGAAACATCTCCCCCAAGCTGGACAGATTGGCTGGGACAAACTCTGTGAACACCTGCAGAGGTCTTAGAGAAGAACTGTTTGGTGTTCAGGGTCATTAACACATCTCCCAGGACAGAGGACACCTAGCCCAGCTGCTGGGGCAATAATCTACACCAAAAAGCAATTCAGGTCCAGCCAGGATTCACATCCGTGGCAAGGCTGCGCGTGGGAATCACCCTGAAGCTCTTGAGGAGCTGGGCAGGAGCTGGCTCAGCCAAGCCCAGCCCTGGTGTCAGCATCAGCTTCCATCCCACTGATTGCAGCGTTGCTGGATCCAGCTCTAAACCTTACAAAAAAAAACGTGCTGCCCTTCAATGAGTTTGCTCTGAAGAAATACATTAAGTAAATAGAAATTACTGCAGGTGCCTTCCTGCTTTTTGGCATAACAGATTACTCTTGCCTACCAAAGATCAGTATTTCTGCCAATTACACCGTGGGGCTCCAGCCCCCTTTTTTAGCTTCTTGGGGAGAAAACCGCTGCTAAATATCGAAGTTCTCCACAAACCTGGCTGGAAATACAGCGTGTAGCAGGGAAACAAGTCCTCAGAGAGCTGTCCCCATTCTGCATTCAGCCAGCACTTCAGTGAGAGCAGCAGTGCTGACACAGGGCAGCAGCTCAACCCTGTGTAACTGCCTCAGACATCTACGTGTGGAGGATTGCTCCTTGCTTGTGGTTTAATCCAGCTCTGAGAAACCACATTACACCACTCTTTTTTTTTCTGTCCTTTCCCTCCTCCCGTTGAAGAGCCCAGCAGGGAACTGCTGCAAAGGCCAAGAGGTTGAAATGAGTATGTGCAGTTTGCAGCAAACACCAATTGCTTATATTCAATTTCCTGACCTTGGTGATCCAGGCTCCTTCCAGGGGCCCTCGTGCATCCGTCTGACGAGTCTGAAGGCTGAGCATCATCAGGCCATGTGGCTGAAAAATCAGGTTCTCTGGTGGTGCTAAACACGGTCACTTGCTGCTCTGTGTGGAAAGGAGACAATGAGGGTCTGGTGATGCACCAGAGAGCCCTTTGCAGCTTGCACTGGTACCAGTTACCCCAGATCCAGCTCAAGGGGCTCCCTGGGCGGGCAGTGAGGGGGAGGAAAAGTCCTGTCCCTTCACCTGGAGCTGGCTGTGGCATGGGAATTGCTAAACAATGCTCTCATTGAGGTGGAGGGGAGGGATAAGACCCCACATCTCACGCCAGAGGGAGGTGGGACCCCCCATCTCACCCCAGACAGTGGCAGCAGAATGAAGCTGCTGGTGGTGCTGGGTTCCTGGTAAAACGAGCCCTGCCTTGGGGACAACATACTGTGGAAGGGTGTAAGGGGAGAGCAGGGAAGTGCAGGAGTCATCAAAGGTGGTTGGGAGGGACATGTTAACATAGTGTCTTAAGCTTCAAAGTATCAAGAAATGTCAGAGAGTTCAGCTGGGAAAGTGCCTGGGATGGTTTCAGGGTGTGTGCTGCTGCACTGCTGCATCCTGCAGGGCTGCCAGGGCCCTGGTTTGGCCAAACCAGGGGGAAGGGTTGTGTTGGGTGCTCACACCCCAGCAGTGACAGTCACTCATTTTAAGTGCTGGCTGCATTGAATGGAAGGACATTTTTACCTGCACGAGCCCGCGGTGAGTTCAGGATGGGGGGCACTCCAAGCATCCGAGAAGGGAAAGGATCCAGTCGCCCTCAGCGGTCCAAGGCACTGTGTCTCCAGCTCCAGTGAAGGTAACAGGTGACACAATTTTCTCCTGTTGAGGCACCAACACCAAACACTGTCAGTCCTGGGGTGAGTGGACCCCTGTCCACAGCACCCACAGCGATGCAGCCGCAGGAGCAGAGCAGGATTTTAGCTCCTTGAGGCAATGTCTGCTCCAAATGCAAACAGAAAGGGAATCCCTAAAGCAGAGAGCCAAACCCTCCATTCTCCCAGCCCCTCCAGCTCCCAGCAGCAGTAATACTCCCTGGAAGGAAATTCAGGATGGCTGTTCAACATTTACCCAGAAAACCCCACAATAACTCCCCTGCACTCGCTCACTCGTACAGAGAAGACAATAAACAAAGCAGGGAAGTCTCCTAATATTTTTATTGTTCCTTAGATAACTGTGGATAGTACAAAGTTTTCCTCTTAAAAAAAATTAATTACCTTCACACTTCCATAAACAAAGCTTCCCATGGGAATCTGCTGCCACAGAATTTCCACAGAAGCAATTTCCAACCACCATAATGCTATGTAGATAGTATAACAGTAAGAGAATATTCTCGTAATTATCAACATGAAATTGGTTATCTGTGTATAAGGGTGAACACTGATCTTTTTTTTTTTCTTTTTAGAAACAAAAACCATCATTTATTAATCCAAACTACATCATTGCATTTACAACATTCATTGCATAAACTGGACATACAAAGTTTTGCCACCTCTGGTAAATAACAGACATACATTATACAATATATTTGCTGAATACATAAGTTCAAACAATATGGGTACAACAACTTGTTCATAATACATACTTAAACCATCGTGTTTAATAGTTACTAAGACACAGATCCATGAGCTACTTCGGGTCTCAGCACAGTTAATCTAAGTGACAAGAACACAGTTGAGAGAGACAGTAGCTGCAATGGAAGGCGAAGAAAACTAACCTGTGATAGGTCTTGTTCAGACAGCGAGAGCTCCTCACGGGTCAGCTTTTTCTGCTTAAAAATACAAATCACACATCCATCACAGCTGACCGTGACGCCGGGGGAATGTCCATGCAACCCACACACAGAAGAGAGCGAGTCTCCCAAGGATAAACTTCCAACAGTCATTGCCTTACTGCTTTAGTATGTACTATAGGTTTGCTATCAGAACAGAAACAAAACAAAACCCCAAACTTAAGTGGTTCTTTGAGTGCAGTTCCAGCTGCAAGTACATGGTGACTCGTTAGTCTATAACACAGAGCCAGACTTCTAGAAATGTAGAGGTAATGCTGATCTGTCAGGTTTATGCTGAATTATCCTCCATGACGTTGGTCTTAATTTTGGCAGCTGTTTATATATTTACTTATTTAAAGTGTGTTTCCTTATTAGCTTTTTTTTTTTAAATTAAGTTTCTCCCCTTTTTTTTTTTTCTTTTTTAATCCTTTTCACGTTTATTTCATTTATTTAATTTTTTTTTTTTTTTTTTTTCTAAACCGGTCTCTAAACAAGGGGCGGGACTACAACTCGTCGGAGCGGATGACGTGGAAGAGGGTGACGTTGTAAAGTATCTGGTGCCCGTTGTTCCAGGCGTAGAGAGCCCGATCCTTGGGGTTGTAGTCCAACATGGAAATGTGGGAGTACTTGTTCTGGAAGGGGATGTCGATGTACTCGTAGGTGGAGGCGTTGGTCTGGTAGGCGTAGTGCACCTTGGTGCCCCCCGAGTAGCCGTTGGTGACGTAGAGGGTGCCGCAGATGATGAAGGCCTCCCCGGCGCTGCGTTTCGGGTAGCTGGTGTTCCAGGTCTGCAGGCTCTGCAGGGTGTTGGGGTCCAGCTTGCTGATGACGATGTTCCCCGCGTTCTGGTTGGTGGCGTAGACGGCCCACAGCCCGTTCTCGTCCACCATGAGGTCAATGTCCGAGTGGCCGCCCCAGGCGTAGTGGTACATGTTGTTGTAGCCGGCATAATCCAGGCTGCGGGTCTTGAGAATGGTCTCTGTTTTCAAGTCAAACCTGATAATTATGTGGCTTTGGTATTTGTTGAAGTAAATAGAGCCGTTGTAGACCACTTGACCGGTGCCCGACCACGGGTGAGGGAGGCGGTGGGAGGTAAAGTTGTCAGTGTTCATGAAATCTGCCATGGATTTGTACTCGCGCACGAAGCGGTTGTTGTGGTAGCTGTCCATGTACCAGACCTGGGCGAGCAACAGGAACACAGGGGGGTTAGAAAACAGCAGAGAACGGCTGAGACCTTTGCACATCACCCTAAAAACCGGGCTGTGGGAGAAACCCAGAGCGAGAAATCATGGAATCATCACAGAATGGTTTGGGTTGGAAGGGACCTTAAAACTCATCCCCTGTGACGCCTTCCACTAGACCAGGTTGCTCCAAACCCTGTCCAACCTGGCCTTGAATCCAGTGATGCCTCCAACACCTGCCCAGAAATAACCCCAATTTCTGAAACTCCAAATCAGCCAAGAAATCAGCTGAATAGCAAAGCTTTCCCAGGGGGTAACCTGGTATCTCCCCAGGAGCACGAGAGCTTAAGTGCTCCCCTGGAAAAGCTGCGTGATTGGCACCATCCTTCCAGAGGGCAATTAACATCTTTTCCCTGGCTAAACCCAGCATTTTACGTTGATGCTGCTTTTGCTTCCCGTAAGCCCCGTCGTGGTAGCACTCAGTAAATTATCCCAGCTGCTGTGCCTAACTCCATTAATTTGGCATGCAGGAGAGAGGGATGCAATCACTCATTGTCAAGGAAATTCAGGCAAAGTCCATATTGGCTTAAAAATCATACACTTCTGCATCAAAAGCTTAAACCAAGGCTGCTAAAATATAAGAGAGAGAGAGAGAGACATCTAAATCTTGCTATTGGTAGATTGGGGCGAGATTTTAGATCATCATTTAAGTGCCAGTTCACTGGGGACACTGTCTAGACTCCTAAAAAAAAAAAAAGCTTTTGTTATATGAAACCAATTCCGAGGCAAATGACCAAGCTGTGCAGTTAATATCCAGAAGAAATATCCAGCCAGTGATGACATTATGGATGCAGTTACTGCCTAAAAATAAGAGAGCTGCTTTCGGTAAAAACTGTCTAGGAAGGAGAAAAGGTAAATTTAGGAAGGAGAAAAGGTAAATTTAGCCAAGAAGGAAGCCTTTAAGGCTGCAGATTTGGGTGATGTAGTGCAAATCTCTTTTGCAGAATCTGACAGTGTTATCTCTGCAGTGTGACTGTCTCCAGGGTCCCTGAGAAGAACAAACCAGCATTTGGCTGCTGCCTTTGAAAGGCCAAGTGGGGTCTCCAAAAACTTTGTAGGGAACTTCAGCCCTCCAGCATTACCTCCCTGGAAACACTGCAGAGGTGGGGAATGAACATGTGGCAAATGGCTCTGATTCTCACACCTTGGTGGGCTTGAGGGATGTCTGCAAAAGCACCAGAGAACACCCACACACGCCCCTGAGCCCACGGCACAGAGGTGTCTGCAGCCTGGGAAAGCTGGCAGTGAAATGCCTTCAACTAAACCAGCTTGGGAAATTATAGGGGAAAAAAAAAAACAAACCCAAGACCAAATTGTCTCTCTGCTGCTCCCATTTCATTATCTGTTATTAAAACTTCAATACACCAGCGTGTTGTGCTCAGCTTCTAGACAGAAGCCCAGCAGAACCCCACGTCACCACGCTGGGGCTGCAAGGTGGCAGAACCCCGGAGCATTCCATGCTTTGGAGAGGAGGAGGTGGACGGATGAACAATGTCTCATCACACCAGCTGGCTTTGAGCAACCTCCTGCTGCCAATGCACATCAACCCCAGCACTCAGCATCCACCTGCTGCCTCGTGCCAGGCTGCTCCTGTGGGACTCACAGTTTGCCCCAGTTGTGTTCTGTGGTTTTGAGACTCGAACAAACAGCCACATGAGCCACCAAACACCTCCTGGGGCTTGGGGACAGAGGATGGGGATGATAAACTGCCCATCTTTCCCCATCTCCACTTTCCCACTCTGCTGAGCAGCCAATAAAATTCACTTAATGGTGTGTTCCTAATAAAATTCCCAGTAGGTTTATGTATTAGACACACAGAGACGCTGGTGAAGCTTCAGCTACAGTTTACAGTCTATTTGCATGACAAAAATACACTGCAGAAAAAGGCACGGGTGAAAAAATATTAAAAAGAGGGGTTTGAGACAAAACTCTCTGAGGACATGGAGGATCTTTAGCATCTGAACAACCAGCTTCATCTGTAAATGATGTCAGTGCCAGGGGACACAGCAAACACAGCCCAAAGGGGACAATTCTGTCCCCTCTCTCGAGCAAAACAACATGTGATGTGGTAAAGCCTTCCCATCTCACCTCCAATCAGGGTTTTACTGGGGATATAGGGGAAGTTTTGCTTAATAACTGTAAGATATGGAGGTGTTGAATCGGGGAACCAGTGCTAACCAGTTGGCTGATGGAGGAAAAGAGCCCAACAAATCAAGTCACCTTCAAAGAAGCCACCCAGGGGTGGCTTCTCCAGAGCATCCCTTGTCCTCTCTTAGCTACAGAGCTCCCAAAATAGCTGCCCCAATACAGCCCTTGCTGGAGCCTTTATCCTTTGATGAAGGATGCTGCATGCAGGAGGGAATTACATGCAGCCAAGCTCTGTGCCTTTTGTTTTGTTTTGCTGCCTGCAAATCCTCAGCAAACACTCGAGATATTTTCCATTCCATCAGTCATGGGAAGCCTGGATTGATTTTCAGCCAGTTATTGGCCTCCTACCTCCTTGGGATCAAAATTGAATGGTCTGAATGGAAAAAAAAAAAAGACCAAAACAAAGCAAAACAAATCTCTCTCTCTGGCTGCAGTCGGTTAATTCCTCACAACAATGAAAGTGGAGGATGGAGGACAAATGCAGTCAGATGACATTATCAGAGGCTCTGGCAGGAGAAGAGCAGCACGGACCAGGACCACAGGTCCCTGTGCTCAGCCTCAGGGACTGCCAAACTGCTCCTGGCTGCCAAACACAGAGGAGAAACCCAATACTTGATTATTTCCCCCCTGTTGTGGGGGGGCACAACCCTCATGGTGACACTTTGAAGACCATGACTGCTCACACTGCAAGGAGTTTGACCTGCCCAGGGGAGGGACCACTGCGTGGGGCTGCTCACCCCCTCCTCATCCTCCCTCCCTCCCTGTGGGATGCTCAGCCCCTCCCGCTGCAGAGGAGGCCAGCAGAGCCCTGTGAGATGAATTAGGACCTTCCCCAGGTTTCACAGGGCACTCTGGGTGTCTGTGATGAGTTTTCAGTGCCCCCAGTTGCGTCGGTGGGAACAGAGGCGAAGCTGTCGCGGCCTTACCTTGTTCTCTCCCTCGGGAGCGAGAGGATCCGTCATCCACGATCCGAACCGGGACCCCGAGGTTTTAATTGTGATCGGGTCACTTATTCCTGTCAGCTTCCCACAAGCTGGAAAAGAGTGGAAGGAGGCTGGTGAGCACCACATCAGCCCCGAGGCCCCGGCGAGGGGCACCTGAGCCGGCCACCACCCACAGCTCTGCCCACTGCTCTGCCCCGCTGATGGCAGCTCCGGGGTTATTTAATTAGAGGGAATTAAGTCAAGAACAAGTGTTGAATGCTTTTGGTTGTTTCATGCCTCTTAATAACGTTTGTCCTTATCACACTGTCCCCAGGAAAACAAGCTTTGCTGAACCAGCCCGGCTGCGAATGTCACGGAATAGGGAATGAGGGGAGTGAGCCAGGATCCAGCAGCCAGGTGGAGGAATTAGCTGAATAGCTGCTCATTTCTGCTCTAATACAGTGGGTGCAGCCAAGATAAAAAGACAGACATGTCTATTCCAGCCCTGACGGAAACATGCATTTGTTACAGGTTATGTAGAGGAGGAAAAAAAGAAGTTGGGAAATGATACACAATATAAATCTTGTCCCTGCAAAGACCATTTACCAGCGTCTACCAGCCACCTTCTCTGATCCCTGTCGTGTCGGCACACTTAGGAGACACTAATGAATTCACCAGCCTCCTCCCAGCCAGCTCCAGGAGAGGAACCAAAGGCAGCAGGATGAAGGCAGGAGGTGGGGTGTCCCAAGGATCCCTCAGGAGCTGCCCCGGGAATTCTGCCCAGACTCAGCATCACCACAACAGGGATGAGCGCCCGCTCAGTGCTGTGAGCCAGGTTTGGAGCACACTCAGGTCCCCCACACCTATCAAATTCAGTGCATCTTCGAGCCCAGCGCAGTGCCTTGCTGGGTTTTCAAGCCTTAACTATGAGGGGAAGCAGCAGCACCTCTCCTCCTGCTTGCCGTGCCAGCTGCCCACGGCAGCTCTTTTCCCACCCATGGTTCTGTCCCCAGCACTGAACCCAGAAGCCCTCCAGGGATGCCCATGGATAGATGCCTCCTACAGGACTCTGCAGGCTTAGCACAGCAGGTGCAGCCACACTGAGTTCCTTTCTCCAGCAGTATCCCCAAGTTTCAGCAAAGCTGCCACACTAGTCTGCTGCATCACCAACATTTTAACATGTGTGCAGTGAGGAATGACAGGTGAAGAGACAGAGATGCCTCGGGAGGGGCTGGTGTTGGACGCTCTGTTGCTACGGGAGCGCTCATTTAAAACCTGGCCACATTCAGTGCAGAGCTGGTCCTGCAGCAGCATCCCCTGGGCAAGCCAAGCTCAGGCCAGTGGCACCAGGGGGACAGGCACCCCCTGAAGTTCAGAAAGCATTTCCTGACTTCTCCTTTTTGACGTGGAAGCCTCTGTCAGGTTGGGAAGGGGAAGGTGGCGGTGCTGGGGTGGAGCAGCTGCTCTGGGTGCTGGGTTTGAGGACCCAGCAGAGCTGCAGCTGCACTGCAGTACCTGCTCAGCAGGGCACCCAGGGCTGGGGCTGCAGGTGGGAGCCCCTGCAGGTGCTGCTGAAACACAGGCAGAGCTCTGCCAGCTCAGGACAAGGTCATTCTGCTCAAAATTACCAAGTAAAATCATAGAATAGTTTGTTATAAGGGACCATTAAAGGTTATTTAGACCAACCCCCTGCAATAAGCTGGGACATCTTCAACTAGATCAGGTTGCTCAGAGCCCTGTCCAACCTGACCTTCATAGAATCATAGATTCCAGACCTTGAATGTTTCCAGAACACACACACACTGCAATCTCTTAAGCTGCCTCCCTCCTTAGCCTGTTCTCACCAGCACCTTTCTATCCTGATCACAGCCATGGGACACATCCTCCTCCCTCAGCTCTGAGCTGTGCCCAAAGGGGTCACCTTATCCTGGGGCACCAAATAGATGAAGATATTCTTGATATGCAGCAGCATGACATGACCAAGGGGACTATCAATCTTCCCACAGCCTTCAGACCCCAGCAGATAGAGAGATATCCCACCAAAAAGCAGAGAGCTTTCCTGAATTCCCTGAGACATGACAGACAGGAATTTGCCCTCCTGCCTACCTGATGCACTCAAAACCTCTCAGCTCAGGGGGAGAGCAAAGTGTTGGCAAAGGGATGCAATGGGTTAAAATCAGACATTTTAATGTCTTGCAAATTCCCCTTGCAGAGGTCCAACCTTCCTCTAATCACAGATCTACCTCAGCGCTGCCTGCCATTATCACAACCCTACACTGCTGTCACTTTATCTCTTCCTTCCATTTCCCTGGAGAGAAGTGTTGTATAAAAGCTCATTGATTAAAAAAAAAAATAGTTAAAAAAATAAAGCAGCAGCAGCTGATAAGGGTAAACTAGTGTTGTTTGCAACATCTCCTACACGTATAGCTGGAGGCACATTCTCAACAGCTCTTCTGCAATGCAAGAGGGTTGTTCTTACACAGGACAAGGTGTTCTCTCTCCTGGTGTAAATCTATCCCAGGCACTCAGATGCTGGGGGGAAGTTTCTTTAGGGTTCCTACTTAGCCATGTCCCTGCAGCTTTCCTGGGCTTACCACCCAGGGATGGACAACTACAGCCTTTGATCCTCACCCACCCATCCATCCATCCCTGCTGAGATCCACACCACACTCTGAATATCATCAGCAATTTTCCCCCCATGGGTGCTGAGCCTTTAGCAGCAAAGCCACCCTCCTGTTGGGATGGCAGGATCATGGGATGCTGGGCACATTTCAGGTCACTCAGGGACAAATGTGCAACAGAAAAGCATGTCCTGGTGCTCGTCCAGGAGTCCAGGACACAGGGGAGGCCTGTGAGCAGCAGCTTTTGGGACATCACAGAGGAGTTTTCACTCCTCTTTCCCCAGTGCTATTCAGGTCCCTCTTCCTGGAAAATAGCACAAATGAGCCTCTCCCCAAGTGTTCCTCCAGGCTGACCAGCCTCTGTCCTGCCCTCCTGCAGCCCCTCAGAGCAGCCATGGAACACAACCCCCCCCAGCCCCTTCCTCGAACTGCATGAGGAATTTTCCAGCAGGAGAAGACACGCTTTCCTCCTGCCAGCTAAAACAAGCTCTACCATCCTCCCAGGATGCCAACACCTCCGCTCCATATTTCTCCTCAGATCCAGCCCACAAGTGATGTTTAGCAGCTCAGGAGCAATTTATCCACCAACGCAGCCACCGGCTCCTTCTGGACTCCACGGTTCTGCTTGGACTGCTGCTGCCACAGTCAGGATCCTTCCCTGCTGGGGCTTCCCAGGAAGCCAAGGTCTCATCCCCCCATCCCAGTCCCAGCCCTCCACAGCAGGGATGGGGTTGTGGCAGCTGGGGGATGCCCTGTCTTCACCTCTGTTGCCTGGCTGGGAGCACCCCATCCCAAAATCATCAGGGACAGGCTGGCAGGGCTCTATCCCCATCCCTGCACCAGGATTTTTTTCCAAGCTTAGGCTGGCAGGCAAACATGAGCCTGAGTTCAATTCCCCCTTGAGCCCAGGAGTGACAACCTCTCCACTCCTCCAAGGCTCCTCTTAGGAACATTAATGGAAACGTTAAAATCCCTGTATAAATAGTGATCTTTGAGAGTGTAAACAGAAACACAGATTGAACCTGCCATTATTGATTTTTTTTTTTCCCTTCACACACATGCCAGGGTCAGGAAGTGTTTTCACTATTGATCCATCAGTAATGCTTAGGAAGCCCAAAATGCAAAACAGGACCTTGTCTAAGGAAAACGCTGCTGCACTGTGGAGCATCAGTGCTTCCTGGGAGAGGTGAACTGGATGGGAATATGGCACATCCTTCCCCTTCCCTTGCCCTGTGCTTATTGCAGCAGCTCCCTGACCCTGTTTGGGGCACCCTGAGCTGCAGGAGGTGAACGTGCTCCAGGTGAGCAGCATTTCTGGCCCATGCAGGAGCGACTCTAAGCTCAAACGTGCTCCTTGAAACATCAGTGAACCCCTCAGAGCAGACAACCTGCTGTAAACCTGCAGAAATCCTCAGCAATCAGGGCCTCATTGTGTGGCAGCAAAATGTAAGATTGTTATTTGAATTTAACTCAATTAACTACCATTTTCGCTGGTTTACACACCGAAGCCATAAACAACACTGGAAATTCAATCCGTGCTGTTTGCTGTTAAGTGACCAAATAAATCACCCTCCTGGGTGAGCAGCAAATCCTCCTGGATTTGTCTCACCTTTGTGAGACACAGCATCCATCTCTGCAAGCACCCAGGAGTGCTGCAACATCCCAGGGCAGAGGAGCTGCCCTGACCCCATGGTCACAGAGAGAGCAAGAGGAGGGAGAAGGGACACAGCAAAAAAGCCCAAATAAAGACTCAAAAAGATTTAAAAAACCCCAAACCAAAACAAAAGTTTCTGGACAAAGTTGCCTGCTATGGTGTGACTTTCCCCCACTCCCAAACCAAACCTGGGTGCACCAGTGCTCGTTAATAAATGAGAAATCAGGCTCTGCCCTCTCGCTTGGCCAGGGGGGTTGTACCTGCCCCAGGGGTACCTCAGTGCCTTACTCTCTGCACACTCATAGTTCAAATACTCTGAGCATCCAGGCTTAGGTGGGAATTCACTTTCCTCTCTGAGATTTCAAGTCAGGTGGAGCCTGTAAGGGATCAACATGATATCAGAGGGCAGGATGGAAATGCGGAGGGAAACAGAGGGTCAGCGGCTGCTTACAGACCTGTGGAGGCATCTAGAAACAAGCAAAAGCAATCCCACCACCAGAGCCAAGAGAGAAACAAAGCATTACCTTGCCAAGGATATAAAGTGCTCAGAAGAGATCTGATCTTCCATGAAGTTACCTGAGAGTGTAATTTCGTATGTGCTACCAAAATAGACTGCAGAGCAGTTAATGCGTTTAGATTATCTAAACTGCGTAACAAGAAAGTCAATAATGTAAGGAGAAATTAAATCAAGTCAGAGCTGGCCCAACAAATGGCGGGGAGAGTTCTTGCAGCTGCAGAAGGCAGTGCCCTCCTTCCCCCTCTGTTTGGGGTCAGACGCTGGGTTTGGCGACAGCTGAGCCTCCCCACGACAGACCCACGGGCCTCAGTCAATTAATACTCTCTGAATGAGATTAGAGATGAATCTCTGGTGGTTTAGCACCAGCCTGATGGAAAGGGCTCCCTGCTCCCTCGGGGAACAGGAGAGACAGGGAGATTTACATCCTGCCCAGCTGCACAGTCCGGACCACACCACGACCCCGCCCCAGCTCCACCATGCTCTTCTCCGGGGGATGGGGGGGTTTGCAAGATGCAAAAGGGAAAAGGGCAACCAGGGAGACCGAGTCACGGAGCCCCCACACCCCTCCCCTCCACGCACACAGACCTTTGCTGGGGGCCAGCTGCACTTAGCAAAAAGGTCGGACGGGGATGCACGAGCAAAACACGGGTGCATGTGTTTGCTTTGCATAAGCCGGATCCGCCCCGGCCGCTTATGCAAACGCCGCCCCCGGCGCCACATGCCCACTCACGGGCCCGATCCTGAAGCACTTACACCACGAGCAACATTGCTCATGCGAGTAATCCTCGGCAGGACTACTCCCAAGACGAATGTTACTGATAGCATAGCTCTTTACAGGATCCAACCTGGCTGTGCCAGCTCATCCCTTCCGGCCGGGCACGGCACAAGATGGCCAGAGTGGCATCTCTGCCTCCGGACGGGATGAGAGGTTTTTAACATCGATGGTGTTTAGCCAGTGCCACCATGTCGTTCTGAGCCTACCTAATTTTTGCATGCATGCACGAAGCCTTTCTTCAAGATTTGACACTCTGTTCTGAAGCTCTTCGTAGTCATAGGCGCCAATCTCCTCCTGGAGTTCGTTTAGAACTGACGTCAGATTCTGGACCTCCTCTTTAAACTGCAATACCAATTTGGCATCGGCTTTGTACTCTTCCAACACTGGTATCAAAGGCCTAAGTTCCTCCATTTTCGCTTTTATTGCCTGCAAGGTTAAAATAAGCTCGGTTCAGTGCTATGCGTGCAAAAATCTGCAACACTCTGCCTTGACCTGGTTGCTTCCTACGTGAGCGCAATGTTCATATCCCACAATTATTAGCATTAAAATTAGTTTAATTATTATTTTGGTCCAAATGATGTCTTGGAAAGAACATATTAAACAGGCTGCAGAACACCAAAATATTTGGGAAAGGCCTTTATTTGTCATTTTTAGAATGCAACATCTTAGGGTTACATGCTTCAGATCACATACACAAAGAGTTGGTTTTTTTTTTTTTCTTTCCAAAAAATAAAAGAAAATAATATATATATATATGCATTGACAAGGGTTTCAAACTATTCATGAAATGCATCTACAATTGCATGCAAAGGAAGATCTTGGTTGTGTGGTTCAAGGTTCCTTAGTGAGATATGGTGCTAATTTGGAAAATAATCAAAAAAATCAATGCATGGTGCAAAATGCTCTGTGGCCCTCTTTTCATGGTTACATGGGAGTGAACTGCTTCTTCAGTCACTGCAGCATTGAAAAAACTTGCTTTTAAGTTAGCCCTGTAAGCAAGAAAATGAAATACTGTTGAGGATCTAGCTCACTAACCTGCCTTATATAGATAGCCATTCATAGACAAATACTCTTACGGAACTAAAGAGAGAAAAAAAAAACAACACAAGAGCTCCAAACCACTCACATTTTAATGCTGGCATTAGCAGAAACAAAATGCTGTGGCTGTTCTTTAAAATGGTGCTTTGGCAGCAAATTAGACAAAAATTCCTTACTGTTTTTAGGCACAGACCATAAAAATCAAAGTCGTTATCAAATGTAATTCGCAGAAATGAATTTTTTTTTCCCTTTTTTTTTTTTTTTTTTAAATTAAATGAGGGCCTCGTTTAAAGGCTCGGTATGCAGCATTTTGTTGAAGATGCTTTGCTCCAGCAGCTAATGAGTAGACATAAATATGCATGCACCTATCTGTTAATGAAGCATGTTAGTACACACAGAATACCTGGTGCTGCTTAAACTACTGCACAGTGGCCAAGTTCACAGTGCCCAGGGCTGTGACATCTGCCTGTCTGCTGAAGCAGCTCAGGGCTGAACAGCATCAGAAATTGGTCCTCAGCCTCATTCCTTTCCTTCCCATCCATCCCCTCCTATTTAAGTCAGGAGGTTTTCCCTCCTGTGCTTTGTACATGGGGAATATATCGATTTTATTTACTTGCACTCCCCTGTGCAAGCTCCCTGGCAGACGATGGGGGGGATTAAACTCATCAGAATGGAGGGGAAAAATAATAATAATAAATTAAACAAATAAATAAAAAAGAAAGTCATGCTCAAGTCAGAAAGATGGTTCTTACATCCAGACTGCAGAGCTAAATTTAGGGCCCTGCAGTAACTGGAGATGGGGAGCGGAGGAGGTGGAGTTGGTGAAAAGTTTTAAGAACCTTCTTCCCAGCTTTTTATGATATAATCTTGGTATTTAAGTATTTAACATTAAAAATTCTGCTGTAAAATACCAGCCAGCTGGGCAGCTGCCTGAAAATGAGGGTGAGAATCAGCTGGGTGGCTGATCAGGAACATCCCCAAATTTCACTACAAATCTTCTCAACTTGTTTTTAAAGCTATTAACCCAAACCACTACTAAAATTTCAGACTCTTTTTGGCAATTCAATTTGTTCTCATCTGAGTTCTTGAGGGTTTGGCCACTGCTCTCAGTGCCAGCTGCATTCCAAAGGCTGGCAGCTTCACCCCTCGTTTGTGTGGCACCAGGACACAACACACAGAGTCCATCAGAAGGTGCTGGCTCTGCTGCCAACACCATTCCTTCAAAAATGGACAAGATCCTGGAGATGTGCAACTCACCAGCCTGAGGAGAGCTGTAATAATTGTACTGTTGGGGTTTTTGGGGGGGAGGGAGGTGATGTTTGAGTGATTAATCCATTGCTACAGCCACCCCAGGGGGGGATGTGGTTCGGTGACAGCCCATTGCAGTTTGCCACGTGCTGCAGAAATGGAAATGGAGCCCCAGTTCATGGCTTTTCCCAAGAAATGGGTCATGGGCGTGGCACAGGGAAAGGCTGCCTGGCCATGGAAGGGAACCCACCTCTCCCAGACCTCAGCTGCCCCAGGGCCTCCCTGCAGACCCCCCTTATGGAGCCATCCTACGCTGCCCTACTGGGGCACCGAGGTGGTTTTTGGCTGTGGGAACATGGAGATTTACGCTTCTACCCTACAGAAAAATGTACTGAGGATGTGATGCCACAACCTGGAGCAGGCTGTGCTTTGGAGAGGGGGGAGCCCACAGATGGTTCCCCTGATGGGAACCAGGGCCACAGTCCCATGCACACCCTGAGAATTCCCTGGCCACAGCTCCATTAGGAGTTTGGAAAGCAGACATACCTTAAACTGCCTTGCCAGGTGCTGCTTGTGGCTTTCTTCCACTTGCTTAAATTTTGTTTCCAGTCCCCTCATCTGGTTTTCCATCTTCTCCACGTACTGTAGGTCTCTCTGGGTCCGCCTGTCCAACACCTCTATCGACTGGGACATGTTTTGCACCTGTCAAACGAGAAGGGACTCATTAAGAAGGTACTTCCAGCACCAAGGCAGCCCCTCTTTTGCATCCCAACACTGACCTTTTCCACACAGTCAGCAGAGATAAAGGGCAATCAGCCCATGCATTATTTACTAGTTAATCAACAGCATCTCACAGATTATGACCCCGTGCTCTAAACCAGAGTAAATGTGTTTCCTAAATGTTTTTCCTGCTGCACAGAATAATTTAACAATCTCACATGCAAAAAAGGGTTGTAGTCGAGGCTAAAACATGTCACTCGTGGCTGCCTCTTTGAGAAGCTGGAGTGGCACCTGCTGTTGCACAAGGAGAGCTCTTAGTTGAGCAGAGGCCCACCTGGGTACGAGAAAAGCCTCTGCTCAGGTGCACATTTCCATTTCCTCGCGCGCGTGAGCGACGCTGATTTGCCTAAATGCAAACTTTACTCCCAGCTCGTAAAACTTCATTATCCAAAACAGCCCAACTGTTTACACAGCATCTGCCACAACAAACCCAGCTGCGGGTGAGGGCACCCTGGAGCTGGGAAGTACGGTGGGAGCTCCCACTCCCCACCGGTTCCTGCCCGCTGGGGCGGTTGTGCCGCGCCGGCAGCTCTGGGAGCCGAGCGGTGCCGCAGCCCCGCAGCTCCCCGTGCAGAGCCCATCTGGCCTCGCCCCAGGAATGAGGCAAAGAAGGTTGGCTGAGCTCGTCGTGAGAAAAAGAGCTGAAGGTGTAAGGAGGGGAAGGAAACGCCAGCTAGGCTGACCTGATTTTGAAGGTTGGCTGCCATCTGATCTATTAAGATATTCCCTCCTCTCCTTTCTCAGGCTTGGGAGAGGGGGAACGAAGCTCTGACGTGGGCAGGCACCAAAGCACCTATTCAGCATGAGGCAGTGAGCGATATTTAAGGTCCTTGCATCGGGGACGGATGTGTTTGTACCCTGGCTGGTGCATTACGGGGCTCAGCCCACGGCCGGTGCTGCTGCCACCGCCACGTCACCCACAGCAGCGCCACCGTGGCACCGCGGGGATGACGTCCGGGGCTGAAATGAATCAGGCCCCCGAGCGTGCTGCTGCGTCAGGGCCGTCCTGGCTCAAGTCTCCTCGGCTGTGGGCGTCTCAGCAAAACCCAAATGTGAGCCAGCGTCGTCGCCGCGGATCCGCTCCCAGACACTTCCACTGCCACATCCGCTCCCGTCGCCGTCCTCGCCAGAGCCGAGCGCGGGCAGGGCCGGGATGGGGAAGGAATGGTGC
The DNA here is from genome assembly GCF_036250125.1 of Pseudopipra pipra. NCBI lineage: Eukaryota > Metazoa > Chordata > Aves > Passeriformes > Pipridae > Pseudopipra > Pseudopipra pipra. The sequence goes on from NC_087568.1 coordinate 3,092,265, forward strand.
AAGTGCAATATTTCCTCGGGCCAATCGCACTGGGCTGTTGGTGACTTACCTCAAGTGACAGGGCGAGGGCACGGCAGGACACCCGCGCGCAGCCAGGGCTGGGAGACTCCTCGCTGAAACCAGCCCGGGTCAAATGCCAACTGTGGTGTCTGCAGCTTGGGAGCCCATCAAAATGCCCATTGCTCATGCACGATGACAAGAAAACTATTACAGGGATCCATTAAAAATGTATGGGTGACCTGTATTTCAAAGGCCAGCAGCGAGGAAACATTCTGTACGACTCCTCTGGGGGTCTAATAGTCTTCCTCGGCAAAGGTGAAGCTATTTTCAGTCTCTGAGCCCCAGCACATCACCTGGAGATGAACCAGCACCCACCCTGACTACCCCCAAGGACCTGCTCAGAGAGGCCTGAGGAGCAGGGAAGAGCAGAACAAGACCCTCTTGGTTTGGACAAGAAAAGAGCAAACCTGAGCTCAGCCCGAGACTGTTCAACTCCTGTTTAGCTGTGCCACCCCCAGGGAGCTTCCAGCAGTCACAGCTGGGTGCTAATTCACCTGGGCTGGATGTGGAGGAGTTTGAAGACTTCTCTCTACCCTGAGGCAGGAGAAGGGACAAGCGTGGCTGCTCTGCAGATATTTTTATTCTAGTAATCCAACCTATTCTCCTTTGAGATGAGCTGTATCTGCCCAGCAGAATTGTTCCAAGGGGTTGGGATAGGAATGGCTTGTAGAGATCATGCAAAATTGATCTAATTGCACTAATGCCTAACCCCAACTAAAGGCCAAGCTGCAAGTAATCAGAAAAGAGCATTTCTGTAATGACAGACAAGTATCAGAGTTCACAGGGGCTGAGTAAGGCTACGGGGTGCTCCTTACACTGCTTCTTGGTTGGTAGGGAGAGACAGACTCTGCTGTCAGAGCATCTCGCTGGGGCTGCTGCTCTGAAAACACCTCTGGAGTGTTTCTGCCTCTCCCTGACTGCAGAGGAAAATAACCTCCTCACATGTCTCTAAATGGAGATGCCTAAAATAGCTGCTGTGCTATTTTGGGGGTGGATTTTACAAGCCCAGGCTCGGTATTTGTTGCCTGTATTGTTTTCAGCCAGGCAAGATTGTGGCCAGACTTGCAGCATCGCCCCTGGTCCCTGAGAGCAGCTTGTGCTCCAGCAGCTGAAGATCTGCTTGTTTTCCATCATTAGCATATCACACCCTTGATCCATCAAAGTACTCTGGCACATGATTAGGTTTCAATGAGACTGTTCATAGCTTAAACTTAAGCATGTACAGAAGTGCTCTAATGAACTCAGGCCCAAGGATCCTGTCTCTCAAATTCCCTCAGCTTCCTCCGTTAACTGCTGTCCTCAATCATGGGCTACAATGCTTTTTGCCCCCACTCTCAACCTGAAACCTCATTTTCATCAAGCTAATGCGAGACAAGTACCTGTGATAGTCTTGGGGAAAGTTATTTTTAGCATTTGAAATAGAAAATTAATACAAATGAAACTTCCAGTGCTGTTCTTTTCATCTTGTTTGATGAGTTGTTTCAGAATTAAAGCAAAGTATCAAAGAGTCAATATTGGCCTGATGACCTCAGTGAGATCTGTAAGGTCAAAGCCACGGTTTAAACCCTGCTCAAGCTTCCCTGTGGATCAGCCTTTCATACCAGCTCCAAAAGACTTGTTCTAAGCCCATCTTTGGGTTTTGAATTGAGATGAATTTTTAGCCTTGGGCAGCTGGACAAACTGGTGGAACAACAGCATGAGGCACCTTGAGGGAGATTTTCATGGTCTATGGGAAAAATTAGCAGAGAAATGGATGCAGCTGATGGTTCAGAACATGAAAAGTTCATCTTATAAGGTCTGTAGGAGGCAAAGTGAAGATTGAGAAGAGATGGCATTTTCCTTTGTAGATACACCTCAGAGTGACTATCAAAGGAACAAAAAGACCTGTTTAATCTGGAAATCAGTGCTGGCAAGATGAAGAATTGGCAGGAAACCAAAAATGGTTTTGACCATCAGAGGAGGAAGCCCTCCCAGAAAACAGGGCCAAAATAAATAAATAAAAATCCATCTGAAGATAAAAAACATAATCTGTTTATGAGCAGGATCGAGGTGATGTCTTGGTTTGGAGGCAGCCCAAGATCTGGACTCAGCACCTGACACATATCAGGCTGGAAGGACTCCGTGTACTCCAGCCAAGGATGAGCTCAGACACCTCAAGTGCCTAAACCTGGGCTGAACAGTTTGTGCGGTGGCGAGCGGCCCTGGCTCCCCTCACCTCCCTGAACGCTGCTCTTTAACCTGACTCAGTGCCCAGCACTCACTCCCCAGCCACAGGAACTGCACTTCCTACACAGATGCTCAGCCCCACGAGCTGAGTGTAGATGGATGCAGTCCTGGCAGCTTTGAACCTCAAAATTCAGCTGCTGAAGCCTCTGTGTGGAGATTTCCACTGCAGCTGCTGTAATTGCTTTGTGTACACACACACACACCCCCACCCACCCCCACACAAATGTAGCTTAATTCTGGCAACACCTCATCATCCCCATAGGTGACTTCCAGGTCTGCTCCTTTGAAAATCCAAACACAGTTACCTCTTTGACACATTATGCTGCTTCATCTGCTGGCAGAGAGAAGTCAGGAGCTGAGAGTTTTCCCATCACTAGAGTTAAAACATCAGATGATGAGGGAAGGAGTTTTCAGGTTCGAAATCCTTCCTGGGAAGCTGGGAGCTCTTCTCTGCAGTTTGGTTTCTCCTACAGGGATTGTCATTTCAGCCTCCCTCAAGATCAGATGTCTGGCACTAAGAGCCTATTCTTTATTTTGGGGTTTTTCATTTAGGTTAGCGTGGGAGTGAGATGCAGACAGATTAGCAGGCAGGTAACATCCCCAGAACACATGCCTGGAAATACAGCTCCTCCCTCACTCTATCCATTGGCAGCCAGAGAGCTGCATAAAAAAAAATCACCACGCGCTTACTTACACCCTCCTGATGTTATCCCAGGTCTCCTACACCCAACTCCTGTCCATTAGCAGAGGGCATTGGGTCAAATCCTGCTCATTTAATGCCTCTGAGAAGTTCTGGGAACACGGAGGCTCTCGGACACCCATGGCAGCTGCTCATAAATATAACGCCTGCTGCCTCTCAGGCAAATGGACCCATTGCGTTATTGCTCAGAGAAATAAAAGCTTGAGTAGGATTATTTTTAGAAGCCTCTGACATACCAAAGAATTGTTTTAGGGCTAAATGTTTCCTGGCTCGCTTTATTGTCCTTATCACATGGGAACATCAGTTAAGTGTAGGTTTAATGTTGTTACAGGGAATTAATACAGTGGCTTCCCCAAAGCAGCAGGACAAAAATTCTTTTGTCATGCACAACACATACCAATACAGCATTGGGGCATGGGGTTTAATTATATATCCAGCACAGGAGTCAGCTTATATTTTAAAGGGAAGAGCACCATTTCACATGGAACAGCATTTCTTCGGTGAAATCTATTACCTGGAAAATTTCTGGTTATTGGGAATGTTTCCCTAATGAGATTCTTTGATCTTTTTGGACAGCAGACTATTAAAAACTAATCAAGTGGATGTCAACATTAGAAAGAAAACCACTAGCTGTCATCTCTGTGCTACTTGATGTTGACAGCTTGTACAGTTTTACTCGACCTCTTTAATATCAGCTTGGCTAGGAATGCATGGGCTTTGGGGTTTTAACTCTATCTCCTCTCATCTTGTTGAGGTTCATCCTTTGAAACTGCTTGTGTCAACATAATGAAAAAAAGGGTCAATTTTTTTTTTTAGCAATATGGTTCAATATTGGCTGCTTTGATCTCAGCAGTTTTACCCTGACCTGAGCCCAGGGTTTCCTCTGTGCCTCAGGAACACGTAGAGATTTCTCCTCCTGACTGCAGCTCATTATTCCCCACCACACACACGGGAACAGCTCTGGCACGGGAGATCTGGGCCAAGGGGTCCATCTTCCCTGGAAACCAAGGCTCAGTCCACCCTCCTCAGGTTTTTACCCCCAGTGTCACACCAAACCAAACCACTTTTCCCAGAAGGACTCAGCCATTACCTTTTCTAATAGTTGTCTCAGCTGCTTTGTCCTGGCATCACGCGAGCACATCGTCTGTTGAGGTGCCACCACTGTGCATATACAACGTCCCTCGCTATCCTGGGCAGAGCTGTAGACCTGCCAGCTTTCCTCTGGGTTGGTAGGCAACACCTAATTAACACAGGGAAAGATGGGTTAATTAAATGGGGGGAGGCCTGGCAGGGGTGTGGGAGGTGAAGGGGAAGGAGTGGAGGAAGCAGGATGGATGTGGCAGAGAGTGGAGCTGTGCTGGAAGTGGAGGGCGGCTCCTCCGAGGGCCCAGCTGGCAAAATTCACTTGTAATGCAAAAATATGGATTGGGGACAAATAAAACAAGGGTCTGAAAAGGAGAGCAAGAGCTCAAAGAGGAAGGCAATGCATGTGGGAAGGCATGGACACAAGGAAAGCCAGGCAGCAGCGAGGTGGGGACCCGCTGCCCCGCTGTCGTGACAGAGCACTTGGCTTCTCCTTGACACCCTGAGAAGGATGAGCCTGAGCCACCAGTGAGGGCACAGTGTCCTGCTGAGGGCTGAGCAGTGAGCTGCCTCTGCAGAGCTCTCCCGGATCTGTCAGCTGGAAAATCAGCTCTCCTGAGTAAACGGACACCGGGAGTTACGTTCCTCCCTCCTCTGCCAGACTCCCCGGGGGATGGGGAGCTTCACCAGACAACCATTTCCCTCCAGTGTTCACCGGGTTCCAGGCAGGGAAAGCCCGGAGCAGTGCCCTGTGAGGAGTGCCAGCAGGGATGGGATGCAGTCCGGAGGGTACCAGCAGGGTCTGAGCTTCCAGGACACACCACGGAAAGGGAGCCCAGCCCCAAACACAGCACATTCCTCAGCCCCCTCGAGCCCTCTGTGCTCTCCAAACCTCTCTGATCTTAATTTTCCTTTGTTCTCACAGCACTTTGCAAAATACATTATTTAATCACGACCCAGCCTCCGATCACTTGGAAGGTGTCATCATGTTCCCAACCAGAGGGGAAATGTTCTTTCTACTGTTTCACTGTAGAAAATAACCTTGCAAATGCCCACGTTGACAGACATGACCTAAGACAGACGCTCAGGCAGACACACAATTTGATTCTCTTGCTAAAGCAACCGGGGAAAATATAAGAGTAAACAGATTTCATAAACCCTGATAACACGGAAAAAAAAATCCCAGCTTCATTCACCAGCAGCAGAACCACTACATGAAATACTCTTGGAACAGCAGAGCTGTAATACTGGAGCTCTCTCACAAGGCACAAGCATGCAGCCTGGAGGCGAAAGATGCCCAATTTTCCCTGCTCACGGAAGACAGAGAGACAGACAGGATTGTTTTCCAGCCATTCCCAAAGCGAGAAGCTCAGGCACAGCACCAGCCCTCCAGCAGAGCAGGGACAGGGGACGTACGGCACCACCGCGACACACGGCAACTTCTCCACCGCATCTCCATCCCACTGAGGACTGATCGGGAAAGGAGGGAAGCGCAGGAGCCTTCCGGGACTCGCACCCGTTGTCCCGCTGCTTTTGCGGCAGCAGCGAGGGAAACTTTGCATCCCTTTGGCTGCAGGGACGGGCGGGCACCTGGATCGCCCACAGCCCGGATCGAGGGATGGCTAAACCACAGGAGAGGAGAGGAAGAGGAAGAGGGAGAGGTACTCTCCCCACGGCCATCCCCATCTCCTGCCAGCACCCCCTGTCCCCGCACCGCTCCATCCCCGCTCCTGCACGACTCCCGGGGGGCACTTGCAGCGCTGCCCCCCATTACCCCGAGGGGCGGCGATCCTGCCCCTCCCCGGGGCGCCGCTCTCTGCAGCGCGGGGGCTCCTGCAGGGGGGGAGCCGGACGGCCGCGGGGGTCCCCAGGGGGGGCATCGGGGCAAGGAGGGATGTGGCAGCGCGGGGGACACCCAGGCGAGGAGGGGACTGGGCGGCGGCGGGGAGCGGGGCGCTGCCGCCGCGGGAGGCAGGGATAGGTGCCCCGGGATGCAGGGATGCTCCGGAAGGCTGGGATGCTCCGGGAGGTCGGGATCCTCCGGGCACCTGGGATGCTCCGGCAGACAGGGATGCTCCGGGCAGCCCTCCCCGTCCCCCGCCGCCCCCCGGCACTTACTCCCGTGCTGCGGTCCAAGGTGCCGCCCGTGGCCGCCGTGAGTTTGGTGGTGTTGAGCCCCACGAGGGAGGGCAGCGTCTGCGACATCCAGTTGGTGATCATGGCCATGGTGCTGAGGACGACTCCAATCTTGAGTAAAGGCACAGACATGTCTGCGGGGGGGGGCGGCAGGCACCCTTCATTCTGCACCGGCGCCGGGCTCCATGCCGCTGGGTTCGGGCTGCGCCAGCCGCCCGGCCGCCGCCGCCGCTCGCCGCCGGCCCATCGTCCTCCGCCGCCCCGCCGCCGCCCTGCCCGGCGCTGCCGATGGTGCTGCCGGTGCCGCTGCGAGCGCTGCCGGTGCCGGTGCGGAGCGGGGCTGCCTCCCCTGCGCCCGCCGCCGCCGCCGGGCGCGCCCCGACCGGAGCGAGCGGCTGCAGGAGGCGGGTCGGGGGTGGGACGGGACGGGGAGGGGCGCGGGGAGGGAGCGCCCAGCCAGCCGGGGAGACTGCGGGTGAGGGGGGGGACAGGGGGGAGAGGGAGGGGAGAAGGGATTTGGGGAGGGGAGAAGGGAAGCAGGGATTTGGGGGAGGGATAAGGATTTTTGTCGGGAGGGAGGTTTGGGGAAAGGGGAGCGGAGGGAAGGAGGGGTGAAAAGATTTGGGGAGAAGAGGTTTGTGGAGAAAAGATTTGGGGAAGGGGGAGCGGAGGGAAGGAAGGGTGAAAAGATTTGGGGAGAAAAGATTAGGAGAAGGGGGAACAGAGGGAAGGAGGGGTGAAAAGATTTGCGGAGAAGACGTTGGGAGAAGAGGTTTGTGAAGAAAAGGTTTGGGGAAGGGGGAGTGGAGGGAAAGAGGGGAAAAAAGGGTTTGGGGAGAAAAGATTTAGGGAGAAAAGGTTTGGGAAAAGGGGAGCGGAGGGAAGCAGGGAAGAAAAAATATGTGGAGAAAAGATTAGGGAGAAAAGATATGGAGAAAAAAGATATGGGAAACAGGGAAAGAACTGGGGAGAGGGGGAGAGATTTGAAGAGAGTCAGAAAGGCTTGGGGAAGGGAGAGAAAGATTTGGGGAGAGGGCAAAAGATTTGGGGGAAGGGGGGGAAAACTGGGGGAAAGGAGAGAAGATTTGAGGGGACGGAAGAGAACTGGGGAGGAGGTGGAGGAGGTTTGGGGAGGGAGCGGAGCGGGGAAGGGGGGGCGGTTCCCCCTCTGCGGCGCTGCCGCTCCCTCTGCCGGCTGCGGGCCGCGCTGCGGGGCCGGGGGCGCTCGGGGGTCGCGGGGACTGCAGCGGAGAAGCGCCGTGCAGGGGACAAAGGGGAGCTGCTGCCAGCCAGGGGAGCCGGCCAGGGCTGCTGCCAGTCCTCAAGCGCTCCTTGAGAACCCCCCGCACAATCCCGCGGGCTGTGCGACCCCTGCGGGGCACCTGGTGCTGCCCAGCCCTGTCAGAGCACCCCCCCGCGTCCCCGCTCGCCCCCTCGCCCCATTCTGTCGCGACAGCGCTCCGTCAGAGCAAAGGATAAACCGAAATGTCCCGGTAGACCTGCCTGCCCTGTTCCTGCCCCACGCTGCTCCTGTCTCATTCCCAGTGCGGGAATTCCCTGCCGAGGAACCCCACAGGCTGCAAACATCAACCAACACCACTGGCCAGCCTGGCATATCATGGGCAGCGAGATGGGGCTTGGTCACAACTCAGGTTTCCTGAAGGCATTTGCAGAACTGGCCTGGTGACCTCAGAACCAAAGTCTCCCACAAACAGAGCTCTGCAGTTCCTTGCACATCCTCCCCTAAGTGAACCTTTGAAACACCCTGTGCAAAGCAAAATTCTGAAATTAATCTGCTGTCCCTCTCCAGAGGATAGAGGTGACACCCATCACTCCACTGGTACAGCACCAGCCCTGGCATGTTGGAATAGCCACCACTGCCCTCTTGCAGGAGACCCTGAATGTTCCAACCACCACTGAGCTGGCCTGTCCCACCTTAGCAGGACCTTGTCCCTCACTGGGGACATGGCCCTTGGTGTGGGATCATCCCAGAACTGCCGGTCTGGGCAAAGGGAGCAGCACCAGCCACAGCCCAGTGGAGCTGTTTCTGCAGGGAGAGCTGTGGAGCTCCTGTAACACACTGAAATAAAGCACATTTAGCAAGTCCACCAGGTGGAGAAAAAGAGATGAGTTAGAGCAGGAGCGCTGCTGCCAGGTCGGATCCTGTCCCTCCCAGCAGCAGCAGAATCGGGCTCTGGCAGCTGGAATGCCGTTCCCTTCCCTCACTTCCCAGCAGCATCCACCTCACTCTGCCCCTTCCTCCTGCTCAGCTCTAGCCCAGGTAAGTCAGCCAGCTGCTGAAATCAGTAGGGAAACTGTCCTGCCCTCTGAACCACACACTGTCCTGCTTCGGGCTTCCAAAAGGGATAAACTGGTTCCACCCTGTGGAATCAGCTTCACCCAGCCCAGGTGAGGCACCAGCAACCCTTCCATGGCAAAACTGCTGCCAGGGGTGTGGGGTGGTACCTGAGGGGCTCTGCAGCAAGGAGGTGCTTCAGGCTGTGGTTATAGGAACAGGTTCATTAGGCAAAAGCCTTGGATGGCTTCCAGCTTTTAGAAGGAATCACAGCTCCCTGCTCTGCTCTGGTGCTGCTCTAACAGGTGCTTCTGCTGTGCTCAGCACTGTGGCAGCTGAGGCTCTGATTGCTTATCTGATTTCATATCATATAAAACACTTGAGTGCTACACTTAAATCATCTTAACGTTCATTTTGCAACTGAGTCAGTAAGTAAAGTTTATCCCTCATATTTGCCTACTCCAGGAACATACAAGGGAATTAGACCTATGGATACTCCAATGTGTAAAATGGTATTCAGTGTGATAAGGATCATTCCACAAAGCCTCATTTCCCACCAGTGCACATTCATATACCTTTCAAATGCTTTGCAAGGATTAAAACTTACTCAGATGGGGACAGCAAAGCACAGAGAGAGGAGCAGCAGCCACAAGTCCCTGCTGAGGAGGTGGCCCATTCCTGGGAACCTTTTCCCAGGGTTTGTGCAGGTGGAGGGAGGCAGAACTGCTCTGTTTCCCCGGAGCAGATTTCATTTCTTTCTCTTGCTCTCAGCGTTTACAACAGAGCCAAAACCAGCAGTTTTGGGGGAGGTTTTTCTGTTGCTGGTAAGATAAAAGGAGTTAAGGCAGGGACATCAAGATGTTCTTCCACACCTTTTCAGACAGTTCAGTGACTTAATGCATTAACAACCTGTGCTGGGAGCAGGATGGTCCCGAGCCTGTAGGGTATAACCTGGGGTGAAGAGAGACACAACCCTCCCCCAAATCATAGCCATGCAAGCTGAATCCACATCAGCTGCTCCAAAGCAGAGACCTGACAAAAAAAAAGAGGGTCCCAGAAATGCTGCTGTTTCCCTTTTTTAGGGATGGAGGGTTATGCAGAGGGTGGTGGTCGCAGCTGTGCATGGACATGCTGCAGATCATGGGCATCAAGGAGGAAAATGACTGTTTTCATCTCAGTGCCTGAAGTAGCTGATGTGCAAACATGGAAACTCTTCCCTACCCAAACAATTTCCCTTGTTTTAGAAGCCCAGCGTGGCAACAGAATGAAAATACTGACATGAAATTCCAATAAACTTGATGTGGGAGACCTGATGTTGCCTTTACTCCTGCTAGAGCACATCAGCAGAAACACTGGTGAAATCAAGGAGGAGGAGACTCAGGTGACTCTTTTTGACCTGATGGTATTCACTGGATATGGACCTTGAAAAGCAACTTTCCATTGCAGAAATCCCTGCAGTACCAGTTCTGCTGAACTGGTTGAGCTCACCTTTCTCCTGATCACTTTGGGTTTTTGCACAAGGAATTGCCTTGAAAAAAAAGTTTTGTTGTCACTGTTTTTCTTGTCCTGATGCACTCGCTCCAGCTGCCTTCCCCACGAGAGCAGTGGGTGCAGGGCTGCCCAAAAAATTAGGGGTCCAAGGCTGCCCCCTCCGTGCCTCTCCTGCTGCAAGCAGGGAGCAAACAGCAGGAAAAGATGAACTGTTTAAGGAACAAAAGATGCTTTTTGCATGCATGTATTCCAAGCAGAGAAAGAGGAGGAATGATAGATAAAAGCAAAGAATAGGGTCTTCCAAAATAGCTACTTAGTGGAAAATTCCGCTGCTGGGAAGTGATAACGCAAAACGTGCCTGTCAGCCTGGAGGGGACCTGCAAGGGTCAAGGTGTGCAAAGAGGGACAGTTCTGTGTGTGAGCGTGCAGGACACGGCGGTCACTGTCTCCCTCTCCTGGCTGGTTTGGAGAAGAGGTGCTGAAGTTCCTGTTGCTCCCAAGTTTTGGTGGGGATCGTGTCAACGCCCCCCAACCCGAGAATTCCAGTTGGCTGCACGGTGAGAGGACGGGAGCTGCTCTAAAACACACGCACCTGTATTTTAACAGCCTCAGATCTTGCCGGTGCTCCAAGCTGGCTCAGCAAACGCTGGAGGATCTCAACTAACACCCGAGAAGGGTGAGTCCAGCTGAGCTGGCTGCCCAGTGGAGGGGCTGGCAGCTCCTGTCCTGGGAGCACAGGACTCAGGAATTTGGCCAGGCACTCCAGCCTGTCCGATGATTGCTCCGTGGTGTGTGGGACAGCCCCTACTCCTGCTCTTTCCAGCTCCTCCTCTCTGTACTGGAGACCTGTGAGGTGTGCCAGGCACTCTGGGCAGGAAATGTGGGAAATGTCTGTCCTTTCTGGAAAGACCTGGTTGTGTAACTTCAGGGGTTCTCCTCAGATACTTAGATTGGACTAAGTGATTTTCCTCCTTCCTATAGTTGATGGAGGGGCTCTGAACTGGCCTCTTGGAGGGTTTGCTGCCTCCACTGACTCTTTGCATCCCTCATGGAGCCCTGACTCATCCCAGACTGCCCCACTGCCAGGTGCTGCTGCACCCAAAGGAGTGTGGATGTGTGAAGACAGGCGAGTTGAGGGGTGGAGAGGAGCACCCCTGTCACATATGGATGGGACAGCATTCCAAAAACCAGGCTGTGGGGATGCTGAGCAGCTCTCCTGGGGCAGGTCCCTGCAGTGGGGTTAAGGCTGAGGATAAGAAGGTCCCAGCCCAGCCCAGCCCAGCCCAGCCTTCTCTAAGCCCAGCCCAGAACTGCACTGGGGGCTCACTGTGTCCCTCTGCTTTCTGCCCAGCACCACAGAGTTGCAGAGGGAAAGGCCTGGACTCTGCTCTGGACAGAAAGATGACGTTTCTCATCCCCCTCTCAACTTAGTAAACTTTCACCCCCTTCCCTCGCATTCCTCATTCCCTGGAGGTACCTGAAATCCCTCCAGCCTGAGAAGAGGCACCACCTGCCCTGGGAGGCAGCGTGGGCACCCACATCCTCATTAGGGAACACACAGTTTGTACCCCCATCACCTCTGGGGCACAGTACGATCCTCTCTTGCACTTGCCATGGGGCATCTGTCCCTCAGCAGGTCACAACTGCCACAGCAAGAAATGGTACCAATTTTCCCAGATTTTTTGGTCTGACTTCCAAACTTCCTTGTTTTCTCTCTGGGGTTTTTTTGTCACTGCTGTGCTACCATCACTCCCACAAGCCTCAGTCCTGGGCCCTGTAACAACAAAGAGCAAGCTCTTCCCCTCCTCACGGGAAGGGTATGGATGGACAGACAGGGAAAGCGAAGGAAGGAAAGAAAACAGCAATTTAAGACCTCAAAGTGCTTCAGAAAGAGTGAGCACGATGATGTGGATCAGTGCCAGCCCCTGGTGGGACTTTGTGTGGAACCTGTGCCTGGTCCTGTGCCTCACTCCAGGAGCAGCCACATTTTGGGATCAGGCAGCCTGACGTGCTCTGAAAAGTCAACTCCCAGCTCCAGACACTGGGATTGCTCCCGCATGCAAAACACTCCCAGACCTTCCCTTTCCTTACCCACACACAGGGAGAAACGCTCTGCAGGAGAGAGAACACGCTCCCTGTGCCACTCTGGAAGTGACAAACCCCTTCACAGGGCTTCACGTGGCTAAATCTGTGTCAGGCTAAAGCTGCTCTTGACATTAAGCCCCTGATCCACCAGCAGGTGCCAAGACAAGTCAGAGCCTCTGGGCCGATTACTTGGATGTTGTGGCTGGGGAGGATGAATTTTTTGGCACGTTCCCCTGGGTCAGGCACACGCCTCCAGTCAGAAGGTGACTTCACAGTGAAAACTTGCTGGAAACACAGCATTGCTCCTGGGCCCAGGGCTGACAGTGCTCCTGTCCCACTGTTTTCTTTCCAGGATGGGCAGGGCGGGCTGGGAGCCAGGACCCGAGTCCTGAGCAGAGAAAAAGCTTCCCAGGGCCAAGACCCAGGATAAAGCCAGTCCAGAGGCTGGGACCAGGGCTCCTGGGCTCAGCTCAAAGGGAGCAGCAACAACCAATAGCTACAGTTTACAAAAGAAGGAAAATCAGGATTTTTAGACACACTTCCCCCCCAGCTGGGATTTGCTGGTGCTAAGACACATTTCAGGCTCTGTATCTCAGTTTCCCCAAGTGCATCTTCCCCTGCCTGACTGACTCAACCTCTCAGGTCTCCCAAAGAGCCTGGCTGAGGTATCCACAGGCAAGAAACCCCAGAGGGACACTCCTTGGGTGTCCCTGTCCCTGCCTTGTTCCCTTTTGTTTGCAGCTTCATCACAGCAGAGCAAAGGCAACACTTATCACTCATAACTCCGGAATTAGGTTCTTCCACTGTCAGCACAGTTTGCAGCCTTCACCTAATTCACTTTGAGAGTAATTAGTTTTGTATTACTTTACGTATGATGCTAATACTGATTACAAGGCCTGATAACTTGAGTAATAAATACAACCCAGGGCTGAAAATTACCTTTCTTTTTTATTGGTTAAAGCTGAAGTTAGTGAAACGAGACACAAATTGGTTTATGAGACGAGGCAGCTGCCTCCTGTTACGGGCTGCAGATTTGCAGCTTAATCCTACCAGTTTCCATGTGTCTCCCTGACAGGGGGAGGAAGAGCCTGGGCATCAAACTGGGCACTGGGAAGTTCTCCATGGACAGAAGGGAGCCAGCATGGCTGGGCTGGGCACTGCTGAGCACGGGCAGCGTGTCCCTGGCACCTCTCCCTTCCCCTGAAAACAGCCCCAAGAGGGGCCTGATGTGCTTTTAGGAAAATCAATGGCAAAATTATTATTTTTAGGTCCTTTTTTTTTTTTTTTCTATTGCAGAAGCCCTAAATGTTTAATATCTGCCTGCTCCAGGAAGGTCTTCCTTCCTGTGTGGTTCTGATGATTACTGGATGTTGGAGCGCCGGCTACTGCTCTGCTCCTGAGAAACTTTGGGGAATGCCAAGAGGTTTTCACTGTGATATCCCAGCTCGAGGAATGACTAAAGGACAGGTCAGACAGACAGGCAAGCAGTTGGCACCCCAGACCCCTTCTGTACCACCCCTGGCTGCACCACAGCATCCCAAACCTCTGCCCCTCCAGCAGCACCGTCTCTCTGCACGTGACAAGCGGATCCTTAGAGAGCATAAATTGGCTCAGGTCCTTCATGGACACCAGGAGAGCTGCCCTGGGTCTCTCCGAGGAGAAGACAACGAGAGGAAGCCCCATGCTTTTCCCAGGAAGCCCCTGCAAAGAGCTGTGTACACAGCAGAGGGAGGGGGCTGCACCCCAGGCTGCCCAGAGCACCTTTGCCCCCCATCCCAGCCCCTGCACCCTGAATCCAGCCGTTCAACCCAGCCAAAATAGGTCATTCCAGGTTCTGATTGCTGACCTGGGGAGAGCCAAGGCAAGGCACAAAACAACTCAGGAGACCTTTGGCAGCTAAAAGAAATCCCAGTGCAAGTCTCACTCTGGGGCTCCTGACACTCCCCAGCCCTGCCCTCTGGGGGCACGTGGGGGACTGAGGGGCAGGCAGGGACTTCTACAAAGGACTGGGGGGTGTAGGGGCAGTTCTGCCCTTGTTTCACACAGGTAAAACTACCACCCATCTTAGATAGGTCTCCAAGCCCCTACAAAACTGGGGGTGCAGCCCACAGCATGTGCATCACCCATGTGCTCCCAGCCTGGCACAAACATCCTTCCTCCCATCTGGGGGAACTGCCAGAGGATGCTGCAGCACCAACACCTTGGTGACAACTCCCTTCCCTCCACAAGAAGAGCTTTCCCAGCCCCCTACTGGAAGGACAGCCCTGTGCTCACCCTCTCCAGCCCCATTTAAGAGCCAGACCTCTCCCCATTCCTTCCTTTCTTGTGCACTGGCCTGTCAGTGTCACTGCAGAGAGGGACAGGAGGGGACAGCAGTACCTTCTGCATCATCAGGGAAAGCTGCTTAAATCAGCAGCCTCTCTCCCCTGAACCTCCATCCTTCCTCCCCCAGCACGGGATCTCTGTAGGGGACGGCAGAGACTCCCCACGTGTGATGGAGATGTGAACCCGGCACCAAATTAACCGTGGAAGACACTGAGCTGGGCGGTGCCTGGGCTGAAAGGCATATTTGGGGATTGCATCTGGCAGCTGTGCTACAGAAATGAGATGCTGAAACTCTGAAAGGGCTCTGCAGTGCCAGGCGAGTCAGCAGGCACGAGGGTGGGAGAGCTCTGCACAGCCTGGCAGGACGTGGATACCTGCCCAGGTAGGCACTGCAGAGCAGAAACCAGCCCCAGCGAGGCAGCTCAGCAAAGCCAGGCTTTAGCAGGGGCTGAAACCTCCTGCCACAGGCTGGGAGGTAACTCTGCCAAGTTCCCTGCAGCCCCCAGCCCCACAGCTCAGGGCAGGTTTGGTTCCCCATCCCCACCCCGGTTTGAAGTTGGTCGAAAAGTTGAAGTGAAATAAAGCAGGAAAAGGGAAAAGCAGCCAGGTACAGCAGCATCCTTTTGGTCCTCGAAAAAACCCACCAGAGCAGAGCAACGGGGCTGGAAAGGCCAACTAGGGGGTGGCAACCCCTGGGGAGGGGGCACCACCCAGGTCCCCAGTCCATGGGCTCATCGCATGGGGCTGGGCAGGAGGGGAGGCTGGAGGGGCAATGAGGCCAGGACAGCCCTGCCACGCTGCTTTGCCACGATGCCACTGCAGCTGCTGGCTGGCTGTGCCCTGAGCTGGGCCAGGAGCGTGGCCAGCAGCCCGTCGTGCTGGTGGCCCAGCGATGCTGGTGGTCCTGGCTTTGTCCAGCGCGGCGCATGCGCACGGCCCGAGCATCTCTCACACAATGGGCTTCTCCTGGGCGCTCACTTGCAGCTCTGCTGCCTTCCCACCCCTCCTCAGCCACACAGCTTTGGGACTGCTTTGCTTTCCTTCCCCTTCCCTCCCCCCCCCCCCCCTCAAATTACAACCTTCTCATCCCTTCTCTGGAGGGCTCCAGATTAAGGCAGCTCTTTGCTTTAGCCATTCCTTTCCTGGGGGCAGCAGAAATACTCTGAGGGTGCAAAGGCAAAAGGCTTCAGCTACTCAAACTTCAGCAGTAGGGCAGTGACAGGAGAGAGCATTGTCAGCAGGAGAAAGAGAAAAATAATCTCCATAAAGCATCCAGGATGAGAGCCCAGCTGCTAATTGCTCCTACACTAAGAAGCCTCCATTCCCCTCCTATTTATAGCTTCTTTTTCTTTCTTTTTTTGCTTCCAGGCAGCACCACAATTAACCCCACAATCTAGAGCATCCTCTTGTAATTACTTTTTTTCCTTTCCTCAGTGACAGGGGAAAATAACAAAAGACAATCACCCTGCCTGCCTCTCCCCAGTTAGCTTAAAGAAGTCAAATGGAGTTTTAATTCCACTTGCAAGAAATGTCTTTTGGGTGCCTCCTCTTCTCTCCCCCAGCCCTGCTACTCAGACTGTCCAGGGGCCGGGACAGTAAAGAAAAACATTAAAATCCAGGGCGAAAAAAAAAAAAGGTGGAGTGGGGAGAGGGGGATAAATAAACTGCTCCTCTCTCCCACAAGGCTGTCACAGATGGAAACATCAAGGGACATTTAAATGTCACCTAAATTCAGCAAAGCTACCCCCACATGAGGAGTAGGGTGGGGACAAGGAGGGACTGACACCCTGCACCGGAGTCTCGTCCCCGTGGGGACCCGGGACGGGCAGCTCTGAACTTGGCCGAGCCCGAGCCCGGGGCGGGGGTCCCGCAGCCCCCTCCCTGTTCCCCCAGCCCTTCACGGGAACTTTCCCCGCGGGTGGGTGGGGTGGGGGGTCCCCCACACCCCTCGGGGGGGTGGCCACGCCGGGGCTGCCCCTTCTCTCCCCGTCTCTGGGGGTCCGGTATCCCGAGCCCCCCGCCCTGTGCCCCCACCCCCGGCTCCCCCCCAGCGCGGAGGGTCCCCCGGCACCGCGGGCTGGGCACAGGTGACGCCCGGGGATGGGGGGGGGCACGGAGGTGCAGCATCCTATCCCAGTTTTCTTTTGTGCTCTCGAGGTTTAACAGAAAATGGCGTTGGGGAGAAAGGGAGAGGAGGAGGGGGTGTGGGAGAAGGAAGAGATAAACCTACTTGGGTGAGTTCTGTGCCCATCAGGATGAGGAAGCAGAGGGTCAGGAGCTTGCTTGCCGGTTGCATCTCTCGCACCCCGTTCTAGGCACCTCGCATACAGATCACCTCCGGGCGAGCCTCCCTGCGCCGTCCCCGAGCCTCGCTGCCTCCTCACTCCTTTATTCTTATTAATATTTTAATTAAAGAGAAAAAAAAAGGAAAAAAAAAAGACAACAAAATGCAATTAAAAAAAAAAAATCAGCCTGATTTTGCGGGCGGCTCTCAGCACCCTCGGGAAGCGATGCCAGAAATCTGCTCAGCAGAGCCTTCACTTTGCATATTTATTGGGATCCCAGTTTCTCTCCTCTGCTCTCGGTGCTGGCTCTCTGGTAATTTATTTAATTTTTTTTTTTTTTTTAATGGCTCCCTTGCTCCAAAGACATTTGCGAAGGGAAATTCAACGGAGCACGCAATGATTATCTCTGCTATTGCCAAAAGTTTGCCTTGAAAAGGGGGGTGATGGGGAGAGGACAAGGATTTAAAAAAAAAAAAAAAAAAAAAAAGAAGAAAGGAATTGGTAGGGCTGGCTACTAGCAGGGGATGGCTGTGGAACAGGATGTGACATCAAGTAAGGCGGGGGAAATTTAACTAAACACGGCAAAGGGAGAGGGGGAAAAGCAGCCGCGGCAGCGCGGGGTGATGGTGCGGCGGCCCCGCGGGGAGCAGGGCTGGAATAGGGGGGTTAACCCCCCTCCTGAACCCCCTCCTGGACCCCCTTCTCAATGCCATCCCTCCCCACCCCCGATCTCCGGCGGTACCTGGGAACAGGGAGGGGTGCACGGGGATCTCACACGCTCCCCCAGAGCACCAACCCGCGAGCAAAGGGCTCCCAGATCGAGCCCCCCAGGAAGGCTCCGAGCTGCATCCTCTGCCAGGCTCCGAGCTAAATTAAGTCAAGGCAGTGGGAGGACGTGACTGCTTTTGCTCTGCAGAGCATCCTCACCTGCATCCCCTCCCAGCCCCCTGCAAAGGTCCTGCTGGTGCAGCAGGGGCTGCAGGCAGTGCCCACTCACACATTCCCCTCCCCAGGGTCCGTGGGGACTGTTTCCCCCTCATTTCTCTCTCTCTCACACACACCCTGAATGCTTTTTGAACCAGTTTTCCCAGGACCTCATAAATATTATTCATTCCTTTAGTACCTGGTGATGCAGATGAACAGCAACACAGCAAGGTTCCAGAGGTGAGAGATGTAGTCAGATCATCTCTTAGGGATTATTGAATAATTTAATAGGAATCACTTGCCACAGGTCCACAATTAGCAGAGGCTCCCACTAGAGGATTTTCCCCTTTAGCTGCTCATTGCAAAAGGATTTTTTTATCCCGGAGTCCTTGTTACCGGAGCAGGAGATGGGATCTCTGTAGGGATGAGCTGATGCAGGGCCCTTTCCCAGTCCTGGGATCGTGGAGCACAGAATTCAGGAAATTTGCAGCACTGTGACTGAGCCTCAGTGGGAACAAACAGCTGAGAACAAACTGGAAAAAGCTTTCTGTGCGTTTCCATCAGCAAATGTCCAAGGGAAGGTTGTCCCAGTCCCCCTAAGATGTTTTAACAGCTTCAGGCAGCTCTTCTCTAGGAGGGAAATCATCACATCCATTTAAAGTGAGCTTAGGAAAAGGCAGCCCAGGGAGCAGCTGGGGGAAAGCTGGCTTGTCTGACTATCCCACAGAGATCTATCTGGGAGATACTTCCCTCAGCACCTCCCTTTGAGGTCGATGCTTTATAGCCCATAGAAGCTGAGGATCTTTAAAAAGCATTAAGCTCCTCTTGACTTTATCAAGAGCAGCACAACGAGGCCAAAAGCATCAGTGGCATGACAGGGTTTGAACACATCCTCCCCTGGCACCTCAGAAGGTGTTTCATTACCCTGGGCATCACCTTCCCCCAGCAGGGCTCATAGTGGGATAAAAAAAAAATCCCAAAATTCAAAGGAGGGAGGAGGACTGGTGAGTTACACGTGGCTGGATTTCTCTGCGGGTGCACTGTTTAAAGTGCCTTCAAAAACCACCTGAGCAGCCCCTGATTAACCCTGGCAGCACGTGGTTGATGCAGCTCAGGATGCTCCATGTGAGGGCCCAGGTGCAGCTGGAGCTCACAGGGCTTAAAATAGACTTGAGAGGTGCAGAAGCCCAGCAGTGAGAGCTTCTTTCACACAAAAATATTCAACGAGATCAGCTTCACCTTAGGTTGCTGCAGTCATGGAGGGTGACTTGGTTTGGGTGTTTTAGACCTCAGAAGAAAAGAACTCCCCCCTTGTTTTACACAGATAAGGCTCTGAAATGGATTTTTTCCAAGACACCAACAGCATGTTCCCAAGGGAAATCTCTTTGCTCCCTCTCCTTTGGTTTTATACCCACCCAGTTTCACTGATCTTTATGGTAATAGTCATGGCTTGCACTTGGGTAAAGGGCAAAAGCAGCAGCTCTGCATTTTGTTGTAATTTATTCCTCTTTTGAAGTATTTCTGAATTAATATCAATAACCTTGTTATTGAACATGAGCTCCAGAATGTGAGGCCCTGTATGGACCTTCCTCTGGGAAAGAGCCCTGGCCCACAGAGCTCCCAGGACATAAATCAAAGAAACCAAGAGAAATAAAAGGAAAAACATTGCCCAGTGGGAACACAACTCAGATCTTTTGATTCCCACAGCGTCTTACCCAGACTTTGAAAAATGCCTCTTTAGAAATTTAGAAAGGATTCGGGGTCTGGAGAACCTGCCCATGGAGTGGGACTAAAGATGATCCGGCTCTTTCACCAGCACAAGGACGGGCTGAGGGGAGGCTGCCAAGGGGAAGGTTTCTGTATATGAAGGCTCTTCCATCTGCCAAAAAATAGTCAAAGCAAGAGTCCACAGTTTGGAGTAGAAATAGAGCCTGGTTTCTTTCCTCAGGGGAAGATAATCAGACTGTGAAACAACCCAGCTGAAGGCTCGGTGCCCTCTCCATCGCTTGACACAGTTAAATCAGAGCCAAGAGCCTTTCCCAAGGATGCATCCCAGCTCCTCCAGAAATTACAGGAGAGCTGCTCTCCATGAAACTCTTGCTGTGTGATGCAGGAGAGGAGATAAAAACACACCTGGCTTCTCTTCTTGATTTATAGGATGCGATTTAGGCCAGCACTTTGCTTTCCAGATCACGCTGTTCTCTAGGGCAGGAGGACACAGAGTTGGACAGAAGGGGATGGCAGGGGTTGGCAGGGGTTGGCAGGCAGCCCCTTCCTCTGTGCTGGGAGCTGCAGGAATCTGCAGAGCCTTCCCATCTCTCCCCTATTCATCACTCTTGTGCCATCAGTGAGGTCAGATGTGCCTTGTCCCCTTCTGGGACCACTGGCTCGTCCGACACTTTGATGGTGTTCCTTCAAGGGCTGCCCAGCGTTGAATTGATTTTCCAAACAGACCCAAACTATTGATCCCTTTGTCAGAAAAGTGTCAGGGGGAGAGAAGCCAGGCATGAGCATCACTGTCATGGGACTTCAGAGTGTGTGACAGGAGGACTCGCTGCAAGGAGCCCCCTGGGAGCTCTCATTGCTGGGTTAGCAGCATCTGATAGCGGGGGAGCAGGAAATCTATCCTCAGAGGAAATCACACCTCTGTGATCCTCCTCAACAGCCCGTTTCATGCAGGCAGACTCAGTGATGAATACAGGACATGGCTCCTTGCAGAGCTCTCTGTGCTGAGCTGTCTCCCTGTTCCTGGTTTCAGCGCACAGCATCTCCCTGTCAGAGCCTCTGGTGGCTCAGCCCCTCCTGGGATTGTCCCTCCTCACCTTCCCCACCCACAGGAGACACTCTATGGACATTCTGGTCATGAGGATCTCATGGAAAAGTCATGGATTAGCCAAGTCAGAAAGGTGACAACACCCCCAGGTCCCAAACAGACTTGGTAGGAAGGAAGGACTGTGGCTGCACAATGAATGTCCACTTGGACACTGAAAAGCTGCCTTGGTATCTGCCCATCCCCAATGGGCTGATAAAAATCTAGGACCAATTCCAGCTGATTTCAGGCAAATTTCATTGATCTTCTCTAAGGATCTGATCTCTCGAGCAGTTGGTTTGAAGTCAGACAAGGCCCTTTCCAGGCATTTTCACCTGCTGCCTCAGCACTGGGAATTCCAGATGCCCCCAAAGGACAAAGGAGATGGGAATGAAAAGCAAGGTGCACACACAGATCCAAAAACGTGGCGTGTTGTTTTTTTTTTTTTTTTTAAAGCAAACATCTTTCATTCTTTGCAGCTCTTCACCTACCTGCTCAGAAGTGGGTTGAGGAGCAGACACTGCCAGACTTCAATTCATCCCCTAATGCTTCAGGGAGACCGAGGGAGAACAGGTCAGAAACCGGCGGCACGCGCGAGGAATGGCAAGAACCAGCCTTTGCCATCGGAGAGAAGGAATAACACAAAAGCTGAGGAAATGGGGAGCTGCAGAAGACAAAGAGCAGGAAGGGAACTGGAAAAGACAGAACTAATGGCAGGAGAAAACCCAAAAGCCATCCAGGTTGGTTTTTTGGTTTTTTTTAGGTTTGCAGCTTCTCTCTTTGTTTGCTGCGCCGAACCAGCGCAGGGCTGGGAGTGCTGAGGGGACGGGGCGGTGGGTGGATGTGTGAGACAGCAGCCTTGGTGGCATCCAGCCTCGGTGGCATCCAGCCCTGGCACTGCAGCCAGCTCCACGCCTCTGATCTCTGGGAGCTGCCGAATCCTTTCTCCATTGGCACAGGAAGTCTCAGACGACCCCAAGGCAGAGTCTGCTGTCGGCAGCAGCGCCCCAGGCAGGAACAGATTCATTACATTCCTCTCCCTGTCATTTACCTTGAGTTCCCTTTTTCCCGGTGAAAACAGCATGTAGGGATTCTTCCTTTTGTCTCAGTGACTTCCCGGACCATTACAGGTGTATCCAGGATTTCCAGACAGTGGCACAGCCAGTTCCACTGGCATCACTGTGTTTTCCTTCGCTTTCTGGTCCAGCTGGACTTTTCCCCTCATCAAATGCTTCAGTCCAAGCCTCACAGTTGGAAATTTTGTTTTGCTGCTTCTACAAAGTAGAACACTGGCTTTCCTGGGCTCTTCATTATCCAAATAATTCAAGGACCTGAGCAAAGAAGATAAAACCCCACACCAGGGAAACCTGGCGCAGGAGGGCAGAACTGCGTGAAGCAGCTCCTCTGCAAACATCCCCTTCCTCACTGGCACTTTAAAGTTATTTTTACACTTGTTGTATTTGTTTTGAACGAAAATGAAATCCACATTAACAGATTGAAAGGGTTTGCAGCTTCCCAGCAGCCTTGAATGCACACAATGATCAATCCATCATAACAAACTCCTCAGCTGCCCAAGCCAGGCAAAACCAGCGTATTCCCAGCGTTTCTGACACCTGGAGGGAATCCACAGTTTATGCCACATTTTGTTAACAACAAATGGGGTCAAAGAGGATAAAAACTAACATCAGAGCTGCAGTGAGCCTGAGTCACACAGGGAAGATTGCCTGTGCAGTTTAGCAGCCTGATCTCTTTTAAAATAGCACTAAAGTGCTTCAGGAGCCCCTTGCTTGGGAGAGATTTCAGTGGGAAAAACAGTGGAAAAGGTGAAAGTCAAGTAATTTTGCAGCGTTTACCTCTTTATTTGTGGTACACAGATAACAGGCTGAGTGGTTTCTCAGGCTTTTTCCATGGTATTTCTGGAGGGCAGCTCTCAGATGGAAAGCAGTATTTGCAAACATTCAGGGTTCTGGTCTCTCAGAGATTTTTCAGCTCGTGGAAAGATGCAAAAAGCCTCAGATAAAAAAAAAAAAAAAGAGGAAAAAATTAAAAATAAACCACATAATTTCCCAAATTTCCAGAAGTAATATTGGCTTAAAGGGAGGAAAGTGCAGATAACAGCTTATGTTGCTAAAAAACCCTGTTTGCACTGTTTTGGGTTCAGCATTATAGCCAACTGCTAAGAACTTTAGAGTAAAACTCAGCATTTCCCAGGGCCCAGATTGCATATTGGACCATATACCCTGAAATGTTTTTATTTAATTTGAGTCCACATTATGCTGCCTACATATGGTGACACACACATTTCATTTTATGTAGCAGATGCTGCTTTGCTATTGAGGATGTAATATACTGAGTACATTATAGTATCATTTGGTCTAGGGTAACTGCAGTGTTTTTTAACTCTGATTAGCCTTAATTTTAAAGCTGATTTCCTGAGGAAATGAAGCCTGTGACATCCCACTCTGTGCATGCTGGTGGATGTTGTACATCCTTTCGCCTGTCCATCATTCTCTTATTTTTTTAGAGCTCGAGGGCCTGTTTTAGTGCAATAGGGGAAAAGCCAGTTTGCTTCCCTCACAAAATGACTTCATGTGGGAGATTAAGTTCGTGATACAGGTTCCTGTGTCCTGGGAAACCGAGCTGACACAGCACTTCCCCCTAAACCATAAGCACTGCTGAAAATTGAAGAGATAAGAGTGGTGAGCACCAGGGAAGAGGCATCAGTCAGGCTGAATTGTGCTGCTCTACCCAAGGACAAAAACCCATCTCAGTTTTAATTGGAAGCTGATTAAAGTCTGCAAGTGATTTCAGCTCTGCTGACCTCCCTGCTGGCTCACCCCGTGGTTCCACGGTCAGATCCCGTTCCGGCGGCGATGCTGTGGCATCCGGGCAACCCCGAGTCCTGGCACCGAGGGGGTGCTGTTGGTCACAGCTCCGACCCATCCTGCTGACTGCACCCAACCCACCCGCTCCCGTTGGCGGCTGATTCCCACAGAATGAGCAGAGCTCTCCGAGGAGGCAGCAGGGCACAGCTGTGGTTGGAATGCCCGGCCCCGGGAACACCAGGAGACGTGTTCCTGCAGCTGAGGTTGATGGTGCTCTCAGCAAAATGCCACGAGAGAATAAACAGCAGAATAACTGCATGGCTGTGCTCACCCTCCAGCTGGCACAAGCAAGGGCTTGGTCGCTCTTCCAGAGGCATCTTCCCTCCATGGATCTCCAGAGCTTGGAGCGAAGTGTTTCGGGGACGCTTTTGTGCCGTGGGCCAACACGACGAGCAGGTCTGTGGGAGGACAAGAGCCCCAGTGCCAGGCTGCAGGACCTCAGCTGTCCCATCAGCTGTGTCCACCACGTTGGAGGCAATGCCCAGGCTGATGGATGGCACAGCCAACACCCCGAGCTCTGCACAGCTCCAGATTCATGAACTCTGCCACGATCCAGTACAAGCTCTGCCAAAAATGGCCATAAACAGCACTTAGTGATGCATAATATATGAAAATGGCTCATGCTGAGCTTTTAGATGGAGAAGGATTTTTTTTTCCTCTTAATACTATTACAATATTCTCCTGCAGCCATGGAAGCACCATCATAAATATTTAAAAGGAGGTTTAAAAGACCCAGTCTGTGCAGTTTGAATATTTATGGCCGCCAAACCCCTGACCTTTAGATTTAGGGTACAGCATAAATAAGGCAGCCTTATTTAACTATACACCACAGGTCGCCTGGGGATCAAGTCTGAACTGAAATCCTCTAAGCATTTAACATTTTTAAAGTTTCTAGTAGTAAACAGAGTGTGATAAATAGGGATTTCAGTCAGAGGAGAGGTGAGCACAGGGCTGGGACTCCCTTCCCCTCCCCTGGGGAACAGTCCAAATTCCCCGTGCACCTCAATTTTCCAGCATCAAAAGCAGAGTGGAAAAATAGCAACGAGGTAAACTAACAACAGTTGGCCAAGGTGTTAAATGCACAGAAAAATGAAATATGGGGAATAACAGGGACCGCTTCTTTTTGTGGTTTCCACCAGCCAGCTCTGCTACGGTGCTGAATCCCCGTCACACACAGCCGGGCGTGCTCAGCCAAATCAGGGCCTCAGCATCTTCATTCAGGATTTTCCAGCAGACCCAGTGCTGTTGAATGCTTCAATCAGAGCCAATCAGAGATTTTCTGAACCACCCAGCTGGCACGTATTTGTTTTTTGTTCCCTTTTTTTTTTGAGAATTATGACTCAACGCTCGGTGTTTTCGAGTCAAAGCCTCACATTCCCTCTGCTCGCTCAGCTCGTCATCCCAGAGCTTTCCTCCCCGAAACATCTGCTTGAGATGGAGCTGGACAAGGAGGAAAAGGGGGGACCCCACTGCCTATGCTGCTCTGAACCCCAGGAAACTCCCCACAAAAAAAATTCCCAGGCGATGCTGGGAATGGGAGGACAAAGGAGGTTCTGGGAGGCAGGACTGGACCTCACGACGGATCCACTGTGGAGTCACAGCAGAGGGAACGTGCAGCATCCATGCCTTTGTGGTTGTTTATTCTGTTAGAGTAAGGCAGGAGCCTCTCAAAAGCTCAAAGGCCCTTCAGATCTATTTGTAGTCAGGGGTTTGAAACCCTCCTCTGATCTATTTGCATATTTAAAAAACAAGAGGGAGGCGAGAAGATAAAAGGGAAGAGTGGGTGCCAGGCAAAGAGTGGGTGCCAGGCAAAGAGTGGGTGCCAGGCAAACACTGACCTGCAAACCCTGTGCTTACGGGGCCCTGCTGGTCAGGCACCTGATGAAATCCCACCCGAGCTCCTGGAAAAGGCAAAACACATGAATTTTTTAATCTGTTTTTTTTTTGTTTTGTTTTGTTTTGTTCTCAGCCTACTCCTGCCTTTTCCCCCCCCTGGATTTTTGTTGCTCCGAGGAGCCTCCCTCCCCAGCAGAGCACACGGCAGGGCTGGGTGTTGGGGTTTCTGGCAGCTCGTGCTCAGTCTGGGCTGGGTGTGGCAGAGCCCATGTGTTAAACAACCCCAGCCAGGCACAGATGAGTGAGGAGCAGCAGCTCGAGTGCTGTTTGAAGCTTAATGGGCTCGGTAACAAATGCTGGTGGTTCAGTTTGGCCGGGCACACTCTGAACTCACCTGCAGTGATGCCAAACGGGCACTGCTCAGATGCCACTTCCAGTCCTGCGGGGACAGGGGTGTTTGCAGCCGAGTTTTTGTGTGTGCTGCCAGGTTTCCAAGTGCAGTTTTCCCATCCAGCCAGTGGCCAGTGTTTCATCCATGGGGCAAATCTGCTCCTATTGCTTTTCTGATGGTTGGGTTTTCCACGATCCACTTGTGTGAGGTGTCCCTGTTCCCCCGGCACAGCGCTGGATTAATTACACTGCTAACGACCATCTTCCAGGTGTACATCCCAAATTATCTGTGGGAACTGGACAGCACTTGTCTGACATTCCCAGTTTTGTTGGCTGGAACTGATCCTGCTGCTACATTAGCTGGAAAATAAACAAAACCAAAGCCAAGCTGGCTGTGTGCCCACTGCTGGGAACCTGCTGGAAAAGATGGAAGATCCAATATTGCAATTAATAGGTCTACAGGGGGGGCGGTTTGGGAAGTGTTTCAGCGTCTCTAACCCTTTGAAATGTTTTCAGTGCTGCCTTTCAGACCAAGCCAAAAGCTGCTATGGATAATCCCTGCTCTTCCCAAGCTTGCTCCCCACGGAGACCCACCAGGATCTGCCTTTCTCCTCCTGTTAGCATCCTCCCGGGACTGCTGACAGCTTGGGGGGTTGAAAGGGCAAACAGGGACAGCTGTCTCTGCTCTTCCCATCTCAGTTCCTCGTAGAGACACTGAATCAGAGAAGCCTTTTGCCATCCCAAGGCCTGACTGCAGGTCCCTTCATACAAAACCAGGCAGCAGCTGTAGGTGCTCAAGGCCAGCAAGCCCGGAGCCTTTACCTTGGGCCTTTCTTCCTCCAGCCCCTGTTTTTTTAACAAACCCAGGGAAATATCCTTAAAATCCCTCTCCTCCTTTCCAATTTGGATGGTGCCAGGGTTCCTGGGGGTGGAGCTGGCACAGAGGCAAAGAGGCTGCTTCTCCTTTCTTCCCCAGGAAACTCTCCTGCCTGCCAAATCAGCCGGTGATGGTTCTTGCAGCCTGGGCAGCCAGAAAGAATAATTATTTTTGTATGTAAATAGTTGGGAGTCATTCAGATGGGAAGAGCTGTGCAGATCACAGGAGGCCTTAGGGGGTGTAGGAAGGATTAATGAGAGAGTGGCCATAGGATGAACAGAAACGTGTGCTGGCTTTGGGGGGTTCAAATTGTTGGGGTCCAGCTCTCATCTGGGGTGAAAAAGGCAAAGAAAACATCAGAATAGGTGGAAACCAGACCTGTTTATGTTACTAAGGGATCTGTCCCTCTCCTGTTGCTTTTGGGATATAATAAACTTTGCAGAGGGAAGCGTTTTCCCAGAGCCATCCAAGGGGGTTTCTCTGGGGAATCTTTGGCACAGGAGAATTTGGGAACGTTCTCACTGCTTTGCTCCCTCGTGTGTTCAGCAATCTTGTCTCCTGTCCCAGTTGTTTGTACAGGCTTTCATTCACCATATCCCCATCCCTGAGCCTGATGGTCTCCACGGCAGGGAGGGAGCTCAGGGAATCACTCTGGTCCCCGGAGATCCCTCCATCCCCGCCTGCCATCCCAGGGTTTGTACTTCTGGTGCTCCAGCTCCCTGATTTTTCCTCACCTGCCTGAGAAAGGGCAAGGAGCCATTGGAGTTAAGCTGTTTGAAGGAAAGGAAGGTTATACACCTCATCAAAGCAAACCTTTATGGGTGTTTGACTAGCAGCTGTTTGCAGGCACTCAGCACATTAGCAGAGCTGCTGCCATTTATTGTGCAATCATCATTCTAAACTCTCTCCTTTTCTTCCCTTCAGTCCCCAATAACCAAAATGGAGCAATAAAAATCCAACCCGAGGGGGACAAATAATCCCCTTTATAGTTCATCCCCGGGCCTGATCTCTTGCTGTTGGAAACTGGCTGGGAGCTCAGGTCTGTCTGTGCTGCCTGGGGAGGAGCTGAGCAGCCCAGGGACACCCCAAAACTCTGCTGCCACCCTGCCTGGGGTGTCAGTCCCCCAAGGTGGGACCTGAAAGGTCCTGAAGGCCATTTCAGAGCAATCCCAGCCAAGCCACCTGACAAAACCTCTCCAGTTTGAAACTGGTCCTGCTTCCCTTTCCTGTCCTCAGGGAGAATAAAAAGCCAAAACCATGAAGGGAGCTAAACTGTTGTTTTCTCTGGCTCAAAGGCACTGCAATAGCCGTGTTTTTTTAAAAATTAAATGCTTGCATCCAATTGTATTTGCACTGAGTAATGTCCTTATCCAATGCAATCACTTCAGATCACTGTTTTTCAAATCCTCTGGGGCAGCTGCAGTGAACAGAGGGCCCAGGTCAAATATAAACCTTCTGGCTTATTTGGGAATGCGTGTGTCAGTGTTACCAGTGCATTAATGAACCATGTAAATCATAGCCAGTTGTTAAATAACACAGGGGGGGAGAAGGAGGAGAAGGCAGAAGGGACTTTATACCCTTTACACAGAGAGCTTTGCAGCTACAAGAAAATCTGTGTCAGTGCTACGACTTGCCAGCTTGGAGGACATAAGTTTCCCATCCAAATATTGCTTCTTTGGAGGCTCTGGCTGCTCCCAAGAGATTCAGGGGAAATTTGTAAAGCCCAGCTTCAGCCTGCCTTTAGAGGCACTTACAGAAGGCTAATGGGAATGGGAATATTTTCAGTTATTAAAAAAAAAAAAAAGGAAATAAGAAAGGAGAGAGGGACAGGTTGCTTGTCTTCTCCCTGTAACATTCCCTGCAGTGCTGGGGTGCAGGGAATGGGCTCTGCCATCTGTCACTGGCTCCCAAACACACAGTGATATGTCTTGGTTTGTCACCCACCTTGATAAAAACCCAGTCCTGAGAGGGGTTTCTCCATTCCACATAATGTGCTGTTATTACTTTAGTATTAAAGGAAAAAAGAGAGGGAATTGGGTAACTGGCCATATTGCTTGGCTGGAATTGTGTTTTTTTTCCTGCTGTCTCGCTTTCCTCTCCATCTGTCCCACGAGGTAACATCCTCTCTGTTTCACAGCCCAAAACAGCCCTGCATTGAAGGGTACCTGGGTTTGCCATTTCATCCCTACTGGGCTGGAGAAACCCCTTTCCATCCCAGGAATCAGGGCTGGCTGTTTATGGGCACCAGCTGCAGGGTCACACCCCACATCGTTTAACAGCTGGGGAGGTGTCAGATACCACAGCTAGAGCAACATCTTACCAGGAGTCCTCCTGTCCTGCCCTAAGACAAGCCCCCATTTTTAATCTATATGCACCAATTGGGGAGTGATTGGGGGGGGATTATGCTGCTTTTTTCACTGCTGCTCATGTCACCAGTAAAAAGTTTCCATTTCTTCTCCATTTTATCAAGGAGATTTGATTCTCACTGTGTTTCCCCTCTAGAAGCTTGGCACTTACCTGACCACTTGAAATCTTTAGTTGCTGCACATGGGTTGAAATTGTTATACAGCTTCAGTCCTCTCCATGTTGGGTTCCTGAAAATACAAACCAGGATGGTATAAGGCAGAGTTGTCACTGTGGTTGTCATTTTCCTAAGTCATCTTTACTGAATTCATAGAATCATAAAGTAATTTGGGTTGGAAGGGACCTTAGAGACCATCCAGTCCCACCCCCTGCCATGGGCAGGGACACCTTCCACTAGCCCAGATTGCTCCAAGCCCTGTCCAACCTGGCCTTGGACACTTCCAGGGATGGGGCAGCCACAGCTGTGCCAGGGCCTCACCACCCTCCCAGGGAAGGGGAACATCATCATGATGTTCCTGCCTGCAGTTTGGCTTGAGATACCATGGACTTTGAGAGATTTAGTTTTGACAAAGCAGAGGAGATAAAAAATAAATAGTTCATAACAATCCTCATCTATTACAAATAAACAAATGGGTCATTTCTTAAATTAGCTCTGAGTTTTTTAAATGCTGTCACAAAAAAGGAAAGGAATTGATTTTTGCAGTTATGTGATGACCATCATCCATGTCCCTCCCACAGCATCCAGCACTCACACGCTGAGCAGGAGCCTGCATTGGACCCCCAGATATGAACTCATCCCACAGGGAGAGAGTTTGGCTCCAGATCTGCTTTTGCTGTGCTGAAACACACTTGAAAAGCTTTGGAGAAACAGAGCTGGTCCTTGAGTGTCTGAAAGCTGGGGGCTGGGCTGAATGGTGATGAAAGGGACTCGGAATCGAGGTGAATCATCCCAACGCTCCGCACGTGAGCCCGCCGGTAACGTCACACCCACCACAGGGCCACACGTCATCTGAGCTTTGATGGACGCACCCTTCACCACCCAGATCCCAGGCACCCTGCTAAACAAAAGGAGAAAAATGCATTAAGCTCATCCAGCAACCCTGGGACAATATTTCCCCTCTTCTCCTTACTCTCAGCGTTAGATCTCTTAGATCATTTACCAGAGCTACGGAGGAGATGTGTTTACTTACGCCGGCTTGCACTGGGTCAAGTCTGGAATCACTCATCCACGGGGGAAAGCGTGACAATATTTCATGCCCAAGTAGTCTGCTTCGTGAAAGAAATGAAGCTTGTGTGGTGCTTGGGCTCATCTGCTCTCTGTTTCCCGCCCAGACACATTTCCAGTGCTCATCACGATCATTAACACAAATGTGCAGAACCGTATGCACCAGGCAGCTGCTGGGAAACATCCACAGCCCGACTGGATCTGACTGCCCTGCCTTTAAAAGCAGAGTTGGTCCTTGAGGAGCCAAGGTGGAAGCTGGTACTTGGAGGTGGCTGGGGGGATAGTGCCTTGATTCCCATTTTGGCTCAGCTGGCTGTGATTCCTGATGCATTCCCAGGGCAGGGCATCTCTGCATTGTGGGTGCAGCACCTGCATTTCCCCCCTCTCTGGGGGGACCAAAGAGACTGAGGGTGAGAGCAACAATAGACTCAACCTTACTGGTCCATGATGGAGGTGTTGGCTGGCTCTCAGGTTTTGGCTGGTTACAGCTGCACCAGGGCATCAGCTTCCAAGCAGAAAGTCCTTTAACATCCTCTTCCAGTCAACTCCATACAAGAAGACCCTCTACTTTACGCCAGGATCATGCAGTGCGTGTTTAGTTGGGAATGCAGGTAGAATATGGCCAAGGTGTGGTTGTCTGTAGTCAAAAAAAGAGGTTGGAAAAGTCCTATTTATTTCAGAGAGCAAAGTGAAAACAAAAGTACTGCCAAATGTTTTCCCCTCGCTCCTAACCCAGCCAACATGCTTCTGCATCCCTAGAGTGGTCTAATCCTCTACATCACCATCTATTTCCCATGATGGATTGGTGGCTTAGGAAGGAGGGGAGAAAAAAAGGCAGGAATTGCAAAAGGAAGTGGTTTTACTGCTTCATCCCTCGGTAACTAATGCTGTTGTACACTGGTTCTCTGCTGAGAGCGTGTGGCCCTGGTCTGAAGCCTAATGGAGCATGTTGGCATGTGGGACGTGACTTACCCTGATATCCTCCAGCACCAACACACCTGCAGCAAAGCCCTCATTTGTTTCACTTAGTTCCCTCTGACCACGGCACCTCGCTGTGGAAAACTGATCCCCTTCCATCCCTGCCCGGCTCACGAGTTCCTCTCCCTGTTTTGAGGCTGACGTTTGCAAAGCCCTGTATTTACACACAATCCCTCCTTTTGCTGAGATGGTTTTTCTAACCAAGCTGGAATGAGACAGATATACATTTTATTTGTTTAATAGCGAGGTGCCATCGGTGCCTGGAGCTGCACATTTGGTTTCTGCAGGAGTCAGGTATTTATGTGCTGGAATAATGAACCATCAGCTGAGTCGCCGCAGAGTGACAGGGACATTCTGCATTTTATGGCTTTTTGTGAAAACAGTCCCAGTCAATAAGCACAGATTTTCTCAGGAGGAGAAAGGCCCTATTAGCAATTGATATTTTCAAGGAAACCGTAAGCTCTGAGCTGGGATGAATCAGGACGACAGCACAGGGTGAGGTGTCACCGTGTCGGAAATAGCCAATGATCAGTCCAATGGATTGGTGTTCCTCTGGGACCTGGAGCTGAGAAGTGTAATAACAACATAAATTTCTATTTTCTCTGCTGAGATTAGTGGCTTTGAAGCTCCATTACCCTGCCCTTTCCCTGTGATTTGGGTTTAGGGATTTTTTTGCAGTGGCTGATGCCAAACACTGGGTAGGCAGCATCCTCCACACCGGAGTGTGTTGGTGGCAGAGGGACATCACCCCAAGGGGGTCACAGCTCTGCACTCACAGTCCAGCCCCAACCTGCTGACACAAACAGCAGAGCTGGAGAAAACCTGAAATTCCCACTCCTTGAACGATTCTGACACTGAAAATGGAGCAAAAGAAAGGAAGCACAGAGCCAAGTTGAAGGGCAGTGCAGGGGTTAATAAAACCAGCAGCAATGAAATGTTTTGAAATGTTTGATAAGAAACTATTCCTTGCTTCCAGGCTTGCAGTTTCCCTTATTTTGCTCCCTCTTTGAAAGATTTCAGAGGGGTAAGGATTTTAAATACATCCATATAATGCAGCTTCAGACAGCAAACAGGATTAAAACCGGGATCCAGAAAAGGAAAGGAAGTCAGATTACTTGTCAAAATTAAATTTGCCTTTGGATGCCATTACTTTCTACATTAAAAAGCTCTGGGGATTAGGAGATAAAAGAGCTAAATCCAATCTGGAGACAGGCTCAGAGGAAAATGTCAGCCAGGCAGTAATCCAGGCTCTTTTCTCTAATAGGATCTTCCCGAAGTCAAAGAAAGTGAGAAAAATTATTTAATTCCATTTTTGGAGTCTGGCTTCTTTATCGACCTGGCTCAGCATCGCTGTGCCAGTGGTAAATCAACTGGTGGCACAGACTTCACAGCTCCAACCACCTCCACGAGCAGTTTGCTTTACCCTCTGTGCCAAAGGGTCTTTTTGTCACTCACCAATGGATTTAACATGACTACACTGTACCCAGCCTGAGAGCAGGGAATGGTCTGATGGACCCAAGTGGGTCACTTGGGTGTAATTCTTCACCCTGACCAGCAGGAGAAGTCCCCTTTGGGGTGTTTCTGTCTTGTTTAAGGGTAATAAATAAAAAAGCACATTATGCTGAGGCACAAATGCGCCGTCGCACGGCTTCGTGCCACAACCACCAGAAGGGCCTGATATTTTCCATCCTCCGAAGACCCAGAGGAGCAGAGCCTTTTCTAGCAGACTCCCCTTCATCTTTCGAAGTACTGAGCCAAAATTACAGTCTGCCCCAAATATCCCAGCACCTAAAAGGCTGTAACCATGGTTGCACAGTTATCTGCAGGAGCGATAATCCGCACAGGCACACATGTGTTGACTCAGAGGATGAGTTAATTCCTGAGCGTGGTACAAAAGACACAGAAAGCCCTGTTCCATCTGATGGATTCGTGCCAAGGTTTTTCTTTAACCTGAGTGCTGGACAAAGCTCTTTGGCTACCACAGGGGATGGAAATTAGGAATCAATAAACATCACTAGGGCTTAGCAAGGAGCTGTCCACGAGCAGGGCTCTGGCTGCCAAACCCAGGGAGATCAGAAGATGGGCTTGTTTAATGCAGGCCCAGAAGATCCTGGGGGTTCAGAGGTGGGCAAGAAGTAAATGGTAGATATGAAAGTGTTTTTTTTTTTAATAGGAGAAGAAAAGCAGGTGTCTCAGGAGAGCCAGAGAGCTCCTGCACTGGAGTTCAGTTGAATGCACCTCTTGAGCTGCAGGTCAAGAATTATTTATCCAGAGGCACTCTTCTGCTCTAAAAAGGAATCAAAAACAGCCTCGGAAAGAAGCCATAGGGCTCTACCATCAAGTAGGGAAAAGAAAGGCTCTACTAGACCCCAATGACTTTGGGGCTGGAAATTCACCTTCTCATGTTGAGAGCGCAGCTGAACGCAGGAAGAAAAGCAAAGAACCCTCCACATCACCTCAGCCCCTGCACAGCCAGACCCAGGGGACCCTCACCACCTCCATTCCAAAATTAAAGACCTGCTCTACCCTTCAGATCTTAAACATCACAGAGGTGCAAGTGATAAGGAAAGCAAGGGCAGCGTCTCCAACAGTGGCAGCCTGGATTCTGCCACTCCTGAGCAGGACAGCGCATAAAGAGAGGCATCACTCCCTGCATTTCTTTCTCCTTTTGCAGCATCTGAGATGTTTGAGCCCGGGGGTATGATAATTTATACAAATAAAAAGGCAGTGAGGGGAAAAAACTGCAGCAAAGCTGGCCAAGTGGATGCACTGGGGGCGTTTCTGGAGCTGGGAATGTGGGTTTAATGACAGAGGAAACTGTTTGGGTGACATGGTCACCACCAGTGCCTGTGTCAGCCCTGCCCTTCCTGCTTTGGCACAGGGGAGAAGGTCCTTCATGTCTGATGCATTGTTTTTTTTAAATTAAACTAGCCATGGGGAAATATAGCATTTTCCTTCAGTAATTCATCCCCGTGGCTCCCCTATTTTGTCATTTTAATTAAAGCCAGCCCCAGCCAGAGTTTGGATGTTTGCAGTGATTAGTATTAAATCAACCTCAGGCCTTGGGGACTGGCTCCTCTTTTGCATTTTCTTGGGTTTTTGCAGGAAAAAAACCAACAGGTTCTGAGGCTGAACGTGTGAAAAGGGCAGCCCAGACACCGACTCAGAGACCTCAGGGGGGAGTTTACTCGGTTTCCTGAGCTCCTGCTGGCTTTGCTCACCAGCTGGAGAGATCTGGGGCTCTGCTGGTGTGTCTGGGGAGAACCAGCTCCTGGGTCCAGGACCAGCACTGCCACCAGCCTCTCCTCCTGGGAGCAGCTCACAGCTTTCTCTGGGATGGAGAGCAGGCAAAAGGTTTGTGATGTCCCAAAACTCAGCCTTGGGGCTCCTGAGTTTTTCAACCAGAGATCTCAACTCAGTTTTTCTTTGGACAACAGCCAGTTCTGTATTTTAATTGCCTTTCAGTAAATCCAGGCTGACCCCTCATCTTGCACACACAGAGCAGAAGACCATCCCAGACCTTACAGTGTAGGAGGCAAAGGAGGTGGGAACTTTCTTCCCTGCCCCTGGCAGAGAGCATCTGACCTGGCTCTGACCTTCCATCCCTCCCTGCCAGCACGTGCCCATCCTTACAACTGGAATTTTCCTTAATGCCTACCCTGAACCTTCCTTTCTTCAAGGTTAAATAATCTTCCCAGAGCTGCTTTGATCACTGGCAGTGTTTTAATCATGAGCTATAAGGTATTCAGTGTTTTTCTTAAACCCACAGCTCCAAGGCGAGGTAGTTACCTGGGAATCACAGGTTCTACTTTAAAAAAGCCTTTCATGTTAGCCTTTAGAGCAGAAAAAACATCAGCTAATGGATCAGAAACATAGAAGGGAAGGAAAGAGAAAAGAACCCAAGAAGAATTTCCTAAATCTGATTTTTTCACACAATTGCAAGTTTTCCCTGTGCCTGATTCAGAGTATTCCTGAGCAGAAGCACAACAGTGCTCAGGGTTTCTGATTCCAGTGATTCCCAGAAGTTGGGGGAAGGCTGAAGCCGTGCAGGACTGTGCATGTGGGGGAAAAATAAAACTCCCTGAAGATGAGAGGTACCTTCTTTTGCCATTGCAGGCAGGGGTGTCTCCTGCAGCACAGGGGGATGCTCAGCACTTCACTCCTGCCTGGGCTGGGGGGAGCAAAAGGGAGGCAGCACAGCCAACTCCAGCTACCTGAGGAAAAGCAGATGGGAGAAGCAGGAGGAAGTATGGCAGAATGAGTCAAGATTGGGATCCTGCACGAGGGAAAACTGTTCTTTCCAAAAGCACAAAAAACACCCTCAGCAATCTTGTCAACAAGTCCCTGAGATTGTGGCAAGCTCA
The DNA here is from genome assembly GCF_036250125.1 of Pseudopipra pipra. NCBI lineage: Eukaryota > Metazoa > Chordata > Aves > Passeriformes > Pipridae > Pseudopipra > Pseudopipra pipra. Next base: position 3,127,604 of record NC_087568.1, read on the forward strand.
AGGATCACACCCAGCTTCCCACGAGCCTTGACTGTGTGGGGGAGGAAACGGGACCCTGCAAAGCCAGGGAAGCAGCACGTCAGGGCTCTTCCCTGCTCTTCTATTTCCCAAAAGAGCCAGTCCCTGAATGACAGGATTAGCAGGCAAAGTGCTCCTCTGCAGCAGCTCGGGGAGGGGAGGTGCAGCCCCCAGGCCCTGCAATGAAACCCTGAACAACTCACTGCTCTGAGCCTCCTGCAGCCTCAGGGTGGAGGGATCCTCGTGCCCCTCAGCACAGCTTTATGTGAGAGCTACAGGAACGCTGAGGAATAAATTAAATCGTCCGACTCCCCTCAGAAAGACGAATCAATCTCATTTGCATGTCTCACCCACAACTCTCAAAGTGCTGATGCTGGGAGAAAGTTTCTCAGATTTTCCTTTTTTTCCTCACTCTCTGTCCTCACAGATTGTCGTGGTTTAACCCCAGCTGGCAGTGAGGTACCAGGCAGCTGGGACTGGGTTTGGGGGGAAAGAGAAGAGACCAGTGGAGGGAGGATGCTGGAGATTCTCCCCCTTGGAGGAGAAAAACAGGATTGTGACTCCTGTGCAAGCACCCTTTGGATTGAGGCACTCTGGGAGGTGAAGCAGACACATTTCTGAGATTTCATCCCCATCACTAACTGGTATTATCTACTTTCAAACTCAACATGGTTTATGGTCAGGAAATCTTTGGTCATAATTAATGAGGTCTAAATTAATTAGAGCCAGGTGGGAAAGGACTCTGCAGCCCACTGTGTTTTTTCCCATTAAAATAACTAGTTGGAGCACAACTGAATGGTCTGAACCCAAAACACCTCCCTGGGACTGCAGAACTGGGAAAAGAGCATCCAATGGTTTTAAGCTGACAGAGGGCAAGTTTAGATCAGATATTGGGAAGAAATTTTTCCCTGTGAGGGTGGTGAGATCCTGGCACAGGTTGCCCAGAGAAGCTGTGGCTGCCCCATCCCTGGAAGTGTCCAAGGCCAGGTTGGCCAGGGCTTGGAGCAACCTGGGCTAGTGGAAGGTGTCCCTGCCCATGGCAGGGGTTGGAATGAGATGACCTTTATAGTCCCTTCCAACCCAAACCATTCTATGATTCTATGAAAGAGATGTTTGATACGAATGAGGGACATGTTTTGTCAGCAAAACTACTTTTTAGAAGCGAGAATGAAAGATAACTTGGTACTTTTCTCCTCACAAGCCTGAACCTCTGGACAAACTCCCCAGCTGGCACCAGCGGCCGGCAACATCCCAGTTGAACCCTCAGCAGCACAGGGGAGCATTTAGGCACCACTTTGCTTGGAAAGGATATTTACAAGCAATAAATAATAAAAAAAAGGATGATGTAGTATCAGTTTTACGGGCTTGGCTCGCTGGCACAGAGTAGGAGGAATCCTGCAAACCCCAGCGTTCATTACGAGCCATCCATCCTCGGCTGTTGTGTGTAATAGTCTGCTCCTAATGAAGCTTGAACTGAAGCCAGTGAAGTTGTACAAATGTAAGGGAGAGGGGAGGAAAAAAAAAAACCTCACCAGGCCTCGTGCTTTAAGTCTGCATTAAATCTGGTCTGCTGAATAGATATTAAATATTACAGATCATTTCGCACCCGTGGGTGATGAGAGGCAACAACGCTGAAAGCAGCACCTGCTGTATTTCATGTTTAGGCCCAGGATGAGGGGTATCCAAGAGAAATGGATTGGGAAAGATAGCTCTGCACATGTTGTTAAACACGATGTATGTTGTACCAAATCCTTCAATGGTTTGGCACAGCCTCTTGAACCACCTCAATGAGGAAGATCCTTCGCCCAAGACCACTAATTTATCAGTGTGGACTTTATACACTAAGCTTGACTGCTATTTATCAGCCTAAATCTGGCAGCTCTGAGAGGGCTTTGGAAATAGCAAATCACTTAGCACATTGCCTCCCAGACTGAACTAAATAAACCCCCAAGGAATAAGCCACTCTGTGGTCACTGCTTCCATCAGGCTCTTTGCTCTTGACAGGTTTTTATCTGCAGTTGTATTACAGTGGTGCTACAGGAGTATGTCTCATTTTTAGGGGTATCAGCTTTCTAATGGAGATATTCCAGTTTTATGCTTTCCATTTCCCCCCCTGAACACCAGGAGAAAGGAAGGTGTAATGTTGTCAGAGATATGAGGAGAGAAACTATTTCATCAGGCTGCTCAGCTATTCCTGTGCCCACACACTCACAGCTGGTACCTGCTGGATCTCTCTGCAACCCTTTCTCCATCATTCCCTGATGAAGGGGGGAACACTGGCTGTGGGTTCCAAGGGGTTAATCAGGATTTCAGCCTGGAAATACTTTTTCCTGGTGTTCACACTCCGAGAACTGAGCCAACAGGTGACAAGCAGCAAATGCCTCCTGTCACTTGAAACTGTGGTGGTGACCTGCACCAGCACAGCTTAACAGCGGAGGATTTAACTATAAGACTGGTTCAGGTTGTTCCTGGAGCTTTGTCAGACACAACTGAGATCATTAAGAGCTTTGGCAGTGACTTTACCAGGAGCTTTATTCAACTCCCAGTGGATCTGGTAAGAGCTGCCCTTGCTCCTGTTATTACTGATCCCTCCTTGGCCCCATCTCACACTTGAGGGGTCCCTGGGGGTCTCAGGAGTTCCCTACATTGGCACCTGGAAGCTGAGCAGAATATGGGTGCTGCTCTGGGATTTGCCTTTCCCTTGCTTTGTGGAGAAATGTCCCCACAAAGATGAGATGCACAAGCCCCACATCTACTCTGACCCCTTTGTTCATCAGGTGAAGAGTGTTGCAGTGGAAAACTCTCTGTGACAAAAAGATTTTCCCCAAGAATCTTGGAAAGGACTTGGAAAGGACGTTTATGGCTTCATAAAGCACTTTGCTAACGACTTGCTTTACCACTGCTAAATCAACTGGAATCATTTAGCTTTGGAACGTGGAACTTTCCACATTTGGTCTACGGGGAGGAAGGGAAAGAGAAAAAAAAAAAAGAGTGCTGACATTTGCAAAATACATCTCAACCCATATTAGATGGTGTTAATTAAAATGACTTGCTGGGTAATGAGCTACAAAAAAAAGAAAAAAAGAGAAAAGGAAAAGAAGAAAAGGAATCAATCAGAGTCTGAGTGCAATTAAACCCGGCGGGCCCTGCTCTGGCCCCGGGGCAATGAGCTCACCTCCCAGCTGAGCCTCCTTCCATGGATAATCACAGAATCACAGAATGGATAAGACTGGAAGGGACCACAGGTCCCACATTTGGTCCATTCCTTGCTCAGGCAAGGGCATCCCAGAGCACGTGGCACAGGATTGTGTCCTGACAGTTCTGGAATATCCCCAGTGAGGGAGACTCTACACCTTCTCTGGGTGACCTGTTCCAGTGCTCCACCACTGCACAGGGAAGAAGTTCTTCCTCATATTCATGTGGAGCCTCCTGGGCATCAGTTTTGGCCCACTGCCTCTTGTCTCATCGTTAGTGACCCCAGAGCAGAGCCTGGTCCATCCTCTGACCCCTCCTTGCAGACACAGACGGTACCTCAGCCCCCCTCTCAGACAGCTCAAGGATGACCAGGCCCAGCTCCCTCAGCCTGTCCCGATCAGAGAGATGCTCCAGTCCCTTCATCATCTTTGTAGCACTTCACTGGACTTCCCACCACCTCCTTCATCCCTTTGACACGATGAGATGAGGCTCACACCTTTCATAGGGCTAAACCACTGCTGCAGCTGCTGCCACAGGTAAGGGAGCAGCCAGGTTTGCCTTGGCAAGGCACTGAGGGAAAGCAAATGCTTCTGCTGCCTTTTTTCCCCCGACATTCTCCCTCCATGCCCTCAAGCAGAGCATTTCCATCCTTGCTGGAAGCCAAACTCTGGCTGCACAGAGCACTGACCCCCTTGACTGCCCTGGCTCACCCCATTCCCTCCCAGCACTCACTGCAGGCCCTGGCTCTGATCAATACCAGCAGAGAAGTCAAAGGATGCTCCAAGAACAAGAAGAAAGCAGTGGAAAAAAAAGCACAAAAAAGCAACCTGGATGAAACAGGCCGTTTCATCCCCAAAAAGGTGCCTTTCAGGTGGTCAGACTGCAGTGCAGATTAACACTGAGGGAACATTTTGTAGCACCATTGCAGGCACCTCGTGCATTTGAAAACTAAATTACAGGCTGGAATGTAACCACAGCTCCAAAGTGGAGGATTTCAGTGCTCTGTTGTGGAACAGAGCTTGGCTGTGTATTCTCCAAACATTTTGCAGCTTCTGCTCCAAAATTCATGTAAACATCTGTCTTGATTTAAGTGCTTCCTTAATACCAGGCTTTACTGAGCAGGAGCCTATTTCAGAAAATGCAGTACAAGGTTTCTGCCTGCTAAAGCTCTTATTAAGTGTCAAAACTAAATGGGCAAAACTTGCTGGTTAAAAGGAGCCTGGCTGACAGCACTGGAGAAAAGTGGCCTTTATTCATCTGCTGAACAGGTACATTCAGGCAAAGGGCAATAAAAGCTCTGTGCTTCTCCCAGCCCAGCCCTGGAGGACAATAAGCAGAGATAGAGAGGAAGTTTAGTCTCACAGCCCTGCCACCAAATCCATAGAGCTCCTAATAAATAACAGAAATGGTCCTTTCTCATTGATTCCCTCTTGAGACCATCATCCAAGCTGGCAACTTGGGGAATGGCAGGAGCAGCTCAGGGAGGGGGTGCTGGGAGCTACAGCTCAGCTGGGCTGAGCAGGGGCTCCCAGCAGCCATGAATTTTTAGCTAATTCCCTCTCCATTTGAGTTTGGTTTTGCAGCAATGCTGCAGAACCAGAAGTTTGTATTTCCAGGCTTGTTTACTAAACAGTTATGCTGGTCCTAAACACTCCCATTTCACCACTTAAACCGTGTTTTTAAAAGGAGAAAGAGTTAAAACTGAACCAGAAAATGAAGGTTTTTTTCTCTTCTCCAGGTCTCATCACCCTGCGTGTGTTCAGACACACCACAGAGACAACATACCTTTCGAATTCTTAAATAAATAAGTTATTACTGCACAAGTATCCAAGAGCCTCCCCAATCTCCTCCCCCTGTTCTTTCCTCCCCAGCTGTGTTTCTCTGGCATAATGGGAGTCCAGGCAGAGCCAAAATCAGCAGGAGGTTAAACAGGGAGAAGGAAGAGCATCTTCTGTTCCCAGTGCCCAGGGAAGAGAGCTCTCCTCCCATCTCCACTTGCTCCCATTATTCTGCCATTAACAATGAGGCACAGCTGTGATAACTATGGAGGAGGAGAAGCCCTGGATGGGGCTGGATAAGAAACTCTTTCTACTGCTCACAGAGCAAAGGAGAGGAGAAAATTCCTCCTTGTCACCAGCAGCAAAGCAGGCACTGTTAAGGGCCTCCAGGATTTTGGCCCTGAGCCTTCAGGCTGGTCACCAGCAACAACTGGCACCACAGCACAGAGCCTTTCCCTCCTCCCAGAGACTCAAATAATTGATAAGTGCTGTCAGAAAAGGTTTGGATGAAGGCAGCAGGACCCAGGAGCCCCAACCAGAGGCTTTTGTTTATTCCTGCGAAGCCCCCGGTGCCGACCCTGCGAATCAGAAGGATGGTCACATATGCACTTCAGATTTAATTTCTCAAATAATGGATTGTCAGAAGGGATGAGAGCTGCAGAAGTGCTCTGGCAAGTCTGCAAGTGGTGATACACCGAAGGCAGCTCCGAAATGTCACGGCTGCCACATGGCTCTTCGGGGGACAGGGCAGATCATCGATCCACATTTAAGCCCATGTAAAAACAGGATCATGTGCCAGAACACATGTAGGGAGTTGTTATGAAAACCCCTCCACCTCCCTGCTGACAGTGATAAATATCCCTGAATTTTCCCCAGCGAGCGAGAGGAGCTCCAGCCTTCACTCCAGGGAAGGCAGAGCCAGGGAGACAAATAGGACAGCGGATCAGGAGCGATGGGAACGGGGGTTTATAAAGCCAAGGGGCATCGAGCCATGTGGGGATGAAGTGTTTTGGCAAAGCTGAATCCTTCCCAGGGCTGGGAGGGCTCAGGGTGCCTCATTCCCGGCTGGAGCATGATCCGGCAGCTCGGGATGGATGAGACACCCCCCAGCAACACCACAGTGCATGAGACAGGAGAGACTTCACTCTTCACACCTCGGCAGGACTGAAACCACCTCCCCCACACTTTCACAGCCAGCAAAAAATGTTCACATTTTCTTAAGGGAAGATGCCACACAAACAAAGGGGGGGGGGGGGAATAAGCAATTCCCCACTGTCTGAAGATGATTCCCTTGGATTCTTAGGGAGTTCAAAGGGTAAAATGGAGAAGTGGGCACGCTTGGCTGCACCTGAGCTGCTTTCTGAACAGCTCTGCTCTTGGGATGTGTGTGCATTTTTAATTACCTGCATTAAGAATGTGTTTTGGTAACTGGAAGAAAGATGGGAGGATAAATATAAATCCCTTTTCAGAATGAATTCTTACAGACGCCGAGCCAAGCTTTGTGCACACCAGCGCTTTTATAGCCAGACTTGAAAGACTCCAGACCTAGCACAGGGAAGCCACAGTTGTCTCTTCCTCATTAGTTTTCATTTTTATCCAAAAATTAACATAGTTCTCTGTCCCACAAAAGAACTGGGCACTAATGTCAGGAGCAGCAGGGAGACTTTGGCACGAGGGGGTAAGGAATCATCCTTCATTTCTGATAAACTTGGCAGGACTCCCTTTAGTAAAAAGCAAATAAAAAGTGCCTGTGTCACTAAAAAAAAAGAGAAAGGGGTTAAAGAAGTCTTCAACAGAGACAAAGAGCAGAGGAGCCTGTTGCCTTCATAAAACACTTAAAAGCATCTTTGTCAGAAACCTTATTTTCCTCTTTCTTTATGAGCTACCAAAGATGGTGGGATGCAGAAATAAATGATGAATGAAAGGCCTTAATTAAATACAAACCAAGAGGGACTTGGGGCACTGTATTTCAATTCAGTCTTCTGACAGGACTTCATAAGCCTGAGGACAACGTCTCACTCACATTTTGTAATGCAAATGAACTGCTGCACTGGCAACCTTCACCCCCTCCTCCTTGGAAAGATGGGAGAGTTAAAAGCTTTGGAAAAAACTCCTCTGAGGGGCTATTTTTGAGAAAAATGCTGCATTGAGCAGTTTGATTGGGTTCCCAAAGCCCAGCCCTGTGAGCTGTGAGTGTCCTCCCCAAGCCCACCCCAGTTAGGTGGGATTTTCATGGGAGCTGCCTGGAGCAGCACAGGGAAATACAGTGACTCCAGGAGAAAGGATTGCCATGGACCAAAACCAGAGGCTTTGGGAGGAGGCAGCAGAGAAAGGGGCTTTTTAACCTCATCTTTCCACCTCAACAGATGAGCCCTTTCTCTTGGCTGAGTCTAATGAGGAATTGGTCTCACCAGGCTCTGAGCACAGGTTGGTCCCAAGCACCACAGTGCACCTGATGCTGATGTGCATCATCAGTCTGGGCAAGATGCAGAAAAAGTATGTTGTTGGTGACCCTCTCCTGCTTGGTGGCAACATTTAGGGTCAGAAAGACTCATTAAAGGGATAAAAAAAATGCTTTCAGAGCCTTCATGTATTCTACCCAAAACACCAAGCTGACTTGAATAGCTGCTCCCTGCAGCTGTGATGGTAAAGGCCAAAAAGAAAAGGATCAGCCACTGGGGCTGGACTATTCTGATTAAAACATTTGCACAGTGAGACTGCAAAGGTGCCTCCCAAGGCAGCACTTCATCACCTTCGGTCCACATCACTGTACAGCACAGGGAGGGAACTAAGAAAACTGAAAAGCTTTTCCCTCTTTTCTTTCTCCCCTGGTCCTTGCAGCTCTGATAAACAAGGCTAACAGACAGCTACATCCAGAGATTGAGTGCATTTCAGGCTGACACGAGGATCCAGAGCTGGAGCCCCTCAGCACTGATTTGTATTCCCCACGAGCCCCGGGCTCGGGGAGCGATGCCAAACACGGGGCTGAAATTCCCGGTTTCACAGTGGAGCACTAAAAAGGCTACAGGCACAATGTCATCAGAGGTGGTTTGAACTCCTTCATGGGTTTTTTAATAAGACTCCCAAGGCTCTCTGGTTGGGTTATGGGAGGATTTATGGGCTTAGAGGAGAGCGGCTCTCGATACATCTCATCAGAAGTTCGAACAGGAGGAGAATAACTCTGTGGGAGACAAATGAAAGTGGTCAGAGATAGTGACAAGGGAGCTACTCCTGCAGCTGGATGTGCTCCCATTCTCAAGTCCCCATCACAATCTGAAAAAGTCCCCTCTCTCCCAGACCAACCTGGAAGCTGGAGAAAGTGTGGAGAGGCAGGATGCTCATTCACAGCCCTTTTGGTGGGGTTCTCATTTGCCCTCAGTATTTTGAACCTTTAGGCAATTCAGGACACCTAGAAATATTTCCAGGCCCTTTTCTTCAGCTGTACCAGCAGGAAGCAGAGCCTTTCTCCCATACAACCCCAAGAGCTGCCTGATTTTGAGGGAGGGTGTCACAGAGCAGTCAATGTCAGAAAGCTTTTTCAGGCTCAGGGCTCATTCAGGCTCGTACAACACAGAGCCCAAGGCCTTGCTGAGGGAAGGACAGGTACCATTTTCATCCCAGCATGAATCCATCTTGGATGTCTCCTCAGAGACTGGGAAACTGGTGTCCCTGTGGCTGCTATCAGAGCAGAGCTCCTCGAGTGCTGGAGTCAGGCTCTGGCAGCCAGACTGACAGCTCAGTGCTCCATCATCAATATTAATCGGCTCATTAACAGAGGCTCGGGAAACCAGTCCCAGGGATAGGGGGAGGGGAAGGAAAAAAGGGATGAAATCAGCAAACCCAATCCATCTCTGAGATTTTTAAGCTTTTGACTATAGATTTCTTTCTTCCACCCCGAGTCAGCCAGAGCAGGGAGGGGGTGAGACCTGTGCAGTTCAACAAATCAATTGATGAATTTTCTGCATGACATTCAGGAGCTGAGTCCTGGGCTAATCGTAAAAAGGCACTGCCAGAGGATTTTAATAAATCCCCTTAATTAAGTGATATGTTTTAGAATTAAATTATGATGAAAACTATAAATCCTTCCCGAACAAATGGAGTTCAGTGTGCATAGAAGGAAAAGGGCATTCCTCTTTTATCTGGCTGTTTTTCCCACCCCTTAATACAACAGGATTCAAACAATTCATTATCAAACAATACAGGAAGCTGTGTCATTTATCACCCTGCAATCCAGTCTTTTAAATTAGTGGGATTTAACCTTGCACTAACTAATCCTGTGCCAGCAGAATGGTTTCACTTTTTTTTTCCCTTCCCCTCTGGAGCTTTGCTCCAAGGTAGTTCCCCAGAGCTGAGGTAGCACTGCAACCACCCTGGAATGGAGATGGCCCAACTTGGGATCTCTCTTGGAATGCCTGAGCAGTGTCCCCTCTTCAAGTTCAAGCAAGGTTCATGCCCTCAGTTGTCCTTTAAAAACCTCAGCCCTGTGCATCGTCCCCAGGGCAGCATTCTAACAACCAGCCCCAAGGATGTACAAACAAGAGTGTTTTTCATGCCACTAAACACAGTAAAATACCTCTATACACGAGGGGTTTATGCTGGGAGGTGACAAGAAGATGGCACAAGGTAGATGGGTCCCTTCTCCCTGACCCCAAGAGACTTTGCCAGTGCTGTTCTCACTGATAATCCCAGCCAGCAGTGGCACCAGCACCTGCTGAGCCCTGGTTTTGGCAGGACCAGACTGGGGTCCTGCTCCTGCCTTCACATCCACCACAGCCACACAGCAGCAGGTGGAGCCTGTTCTGAAGGACATGGCTTCTTAAAACGAGAAATCTCCCTGTGGGATGAAGTGCAGCACCTTGAGTCCCGTGGGAGAAGGTATTGCTGCCAAGCAGGAACATGCAGGAAAAATAAGAAAAATCCTCACTTCCTTCACCCTGAGCAGACCCAAAGGGGGGGTGGAGAGGAGCTCCTTGCTATAGATTGGGGGTTTGTGGAGAAGGGGGCTGAAAGGAGAATGACAGGGGGACACAGAGGAGGGCAATGTGTGTGTTTCTGTGCTGCTCACCCCCCCTCCCCTGTGCCAGGGTGGCCCTGCTGAGGCCGTTTCTCAGCTGCTGGTTTATCTTGCAGAAGGAACACTGAGCTCTTACCGTGCAGTACAAGAGAACCTTGAACCTGGGCAGCTGAGAGCAGCAAAGAATGGAACTGCATGAAAACACTTCGAGGGGAAAAAAACGCCCAAACCACAAAACGCATTTCCAGCCCCATGCACGAAGCTTTCCCTGCTCACTGGGCTGCTTTATCCGTCACCATTCTGTTGTGGAAGGCAGGAGCTGTCTCAGTGCAGCACAGAAAGTCAATAATGACGGGAGAGAAACTTAACAACAGGAGAGATTGCTCCCCAAGACACAGCCTTGTCACAGCAGAGGCAAACAGAGGCTCTTTGTTCACATATTTGCCTTGCTCCCCCATCATTAGACTCGCTGCATAAATGGGAGGTTCATTTTGCTCTCCCTCCTCCGCTGGGATGGCAGTGCAAACAGCTCAGGGTACCAGACCCTTGTAATAGTCTCCTCCAACGAGGCTGATGGTAATTTCAGGAAGAAAAAAAAAAAAAAAAGAGAAAACAAAAACCCCCAGCTGAAATGGCTGCTGAAGGTTGTGAACAAGGTGAAAGAAATACACAAGTAAAATAATACAGCTCTGAGAAAACAAAGAGGCTCGCAAGAGCAACTTTACCATTAACTCCTCTGTTGCTACAGCAGGAGCAGGGCTCTGCTGCTGTTTCTGAGATCTACAGGGGCTGCACCAGGACCAACAGCAGCACTTACCACTCTCCCTGCATTCACTTTTAAAAATGCTGCTCCGTCACTGAGCAATTTACTCCCAAACCAAGCAGCTTTTACAGCCAGTTAAATTTTTCTCGTGAATCATCTTTAGACAGAAAGTACTTTGGGGTCTATAAATTCACAAAAATTGTTCATATTCATTAAAAAATATCCATTGCTCTAATTAAACGTTTAAAAGCCTAAATTTTGATAAGCCTTCCCCCCCCCCCCCCCCCCCAGTTTCCAAATGCTGCCAGCACTAAACCTTCTGTCTTACCTCCACTTGACTTCCAAGGAGCAGCACGAGATGAAGTGCTCCTAAGCCCTTCTCAGCTTGCAAGGAACACAAGCCCAGCAGCTGCTGCTTTTTATGGGGCAAAAAGCAATGAGGAGCCTCACCTGATGAAAGGCTGGTTTACTACCATGTGTCTCTGAACTAACCATCTCAAAAAATAATGCAAGTTTGAATACTTTTTGAAAGGAAAGAAGACACAGGTAGCCCTGAGGTCTCCCATTTTGGAAATATCCTTTGCTTTGCTGCAGCATCACCTCTTGCAGAACAGGAGCACTTTGCACAGGGACACTCACCAATGTCACCTTGGGCATGTAAACATGTCACCTCTTTATTGCCAGCAGCCCATTGATCCCACGCTTCTGTTTCTGACAATATGCAAAAACCTACAGGAATTATGAGAAATTATAAGGTGAGAGAAAGAACAACAGAAGCTGCTGTTTACCCATCCCTTAGTGAAGCCAAAGGTCATAAATTTCCCAGTTAAAATTCTCTTGAAAGATGACAATGGATGAAACATAACTTATTGCTGGTAAAACACACTTGTTTTCAATAATTAATATACAAGATACCTTTAAGGAAGGCAGAGATCTTGTGGAGTGGAAGGTGCAATTATTGTTTCATTAAAGATTGATTACATGTGTGGCCAGTCATCTGAATAATGGCTCTGCTGACACCTTAAATGGAATGATAAATGAGGCTGGGGCCACTGCTGTGACTTGATGCACAGGTTGACTCATGAATGCTGGTGAGAAACAGCAGCATCTTTCCAGCCCGAAAGGTCAACTGAAATATTAAAGAGCTGAAGATCAAGTAACTATGAATAAGGTCAAACAGTGTGTTATGGTGACAGGACTGGAATTAATTGAGTGATAATTGTCCTACATTTGTGCATTCATTTTTATTTCATTTCTGCTGTGAAAGGGATCCAAAGGGATGGATTTCACATCGCTCAGAATGAAATTCAGGGTGTTTTTAACCAACCACAGCAGAACAGTTTCTCTGCCCATTATAAATGACAGGAGCCATCTGGAAAAGGGAGTTGCCACCATAGTGGTGTCATCTGCTTATGGGAAAAGTGCCATGAAATATCTTAGAGGGAGAGGAGCCACGTCTCTTCTATTGTCTGAGTCTGTGGGGTGCCACCTCCTCTCCCTGTCTCAGGCCCAGGTGTTGGAGGGGGCAAAATGAGGGGTCTTTTTTGAGGCTACAGAATAGTGAACCCTGGCAAAGGCTGGGCACTGCAAACCCTGCCTGCAGTGCTCAATAGATCCCCCCTGGGCAGGTCTTCCCACACTGGAATGATGAGCCTGGTGGGATGCTCGTCGTTCCCACTCACCCACGGTGCTGAGCACGGCAGATCCAACCTGCCCGGGCGGGGACTGGCAGCCTGGGGCTTTGCAGGAGGAGATGGAGCCCTTGATTTTCTTCCAGTAGCCCTTGGCAGCCGCCTACCCAAGCACTGCCCACCCCCATAACTGCAGCTCCCATCAAAGGACATGTGGAAGGAAGAATCCAACTCACGTCTCGGGGAGCAGGGAGGGGGGACACGTTTGTTACTGGGAGAGCAGCTCAGAGTTCAGCTCAGGCCATGGGCAGGTGAGTGATGCGTGGGGGGCTGTGCTGAGGGCTTGCTGTGGCACCCAGGGGAGGGTGACAGACACGTGGAGCTGGTGCTGAGCCTTTCCCCCACCCCTCAGTGCTGCTGATGAGCCCTCACATCACCATCAGTGCTGGTTGTGCTCGAGATAAAAACACCAAGCCCTCAAGCACCCCTGGGTTGTCGTGGGGGAACAGGCAGAGTAGGGGAGAAGTGGTCCCTTCTTTTCCATGGCAAAGTGGGGAGCAGGCCAGCACTGAGGTCACTGTGCAGCCAGCAAAGTCCTCAAGGCAGGAGTTACAGTAAGAAAGAACAAATATCTGCTGGAAGTAAAGGCCTTAATTATATTAATGATCCGTTTTGCCCTCGACTGCAGCGCTAAGGAGACCCTCTTCTATCAAAGTCAATTAAAGGGTTGCTACTCTCCTAAAACCCAGCAATAAAACAAGAGCTGTACATATCCATTAAACTGCAGTACACATCCATTAAACTCGCTTTTGCTGCTGCAGTTCATTGACTGCCAGGTTTGGACTCGACTCTGATCTCATTTATGTGAGTTTTACCCCGGTGTAACAGCAGAGACTTGGCAAAAGTTGGGCTGCCTGATTTACTCCAGCCTGGTACAGATACAGACACGGTTACAAAGGGGATGAGACACATACTTTCATTTCAAAGACCTGCAAATAATCTCTGTGCATCAATAAACCCAAGAGATCAACAGCTTGCTAAACAGCCAGGTCATGCTGCACACACACACAGATCCATTTGCAACTCCTGGAACAAATTTCTCCTGGAAACAGGAAAGCTTTCTCCCTCAGAAAACTTGGGAAGAAGAGGAGCACTATCCACATGCTCCTTATGTCCCCCTGGATCCTGGGAAATAGAGTTGGAGGTGACAATGAGAGTGCAATGCTGGGCCAGCTGCACTAAACTGATCTTCCTCTGAAAAATAAGCTCCATTCCCAAATCATCAGCAGAGTAATCCTGAGCTGGGAAGCTCCAGACCCTCAGCTGCACTCAGTTGTTAAACTAAATCCCTTAAAAATGAGTAAAGATTTTTTTTCCCCTTGTAGGAGACTTGGCTGGGAGTTTCCTTGTGTCAAGGGGAGCAGTGCCCTTAAGTTTGAGACCAAGTTTCTCCTCTGTGTTTTATCAGACACCAGGAGCTTCACTTGCTCTGCTGTCAGCCACACCAACCCTTTTAAAATAAACCCTCACAAAAGAATCTTGAGCTGTACTGACTGAAATCCCCGTCTCACTTCCACCTCCCAGAGCTTTGGCACTGCCCAGGGCATAGTAAATCTATGTTTTTTCCTGTGTGCTCAGGTTTTATCCCACAGACAGTGTCAGGGAAGATGCTGTGAAGGCAGACACAGCTCAGACACCAGCCATGGACCACAGCACACCCAGAGAGTTTAACTTTTCATGGCTATTGTTGGTATTTCAAAGAGCTCGTGGGGAATCTGCTCGAGCAGTGCAAGACAAGGTGTTGAAATCATCAGCACTTTAAAGGTGCCTTTGCTTTCTTAAGATTTTCCTTAAGAAGTCTCATGGTAGCTTTCTTGAAAGGAGCTGGAGATAACAGGGAAACGGTAGAAAGGTAGAAAAGGGAATGGAGAAATCAATGTTTGCCTGTAGGCAGAGCACAGGGGAAGGCAGGCAAGCAGGGGGACACTCTCACAAGCACATTGTGGTGTCCCAGTGGTTTTCAATACCAAGCTGAGCAGACATCTTTGAAAAGAAGATTATACACCCCAGCAGGCACCAGGACATCCCTCCCTTTGCCTCTCAGGACACTGCCCACCATCAGCTCCCTCGTGTCTCACTCCCCTGCTCCGAGGAGCTGTGGATGCAGAGGAAGGAATGGGAAAGTACCAGCCCAGGATTTCTCAGTTTTGGCTGATATTTGAGGTGCCTTTGGGGTGACCCACAGTGCTGGCTTTCCTTTTGAAGCAGCTGCAGGCCCAGAGCTCAGTGTAACATGGCAATGAGCAGGGCTGGAATGAACCTGGTGGAGAGGAAAGGAAAAGGTCATCACGCCCTTCTCTATTAACGTGGCCCTCAGACAGACCCAGTGACTAATTAAAACTCTGGGCTTCACAGCCAGGAATACTAATCCTTACATCTGTGCTGGCCTTCATTATCTACCTCTTAGTGCTTCTTCAGGAAGAGGAAAAACAACCCATATTCAATCTAATTGGCTTAATTTTTATAACTATGTTCCCCCCTGAGAACTGTTCTTTCAATATCCTTTTCTTATCTCCTTATGATCATCTCATTCATTCTAATTTGGAAAGAGGCCCCATGAAAGAACAAAAAAAAAAAAACAACCTGAGTTTCTTCAGTTTTATGCAGTACATGGTATGAATTTTCTGACAGCAAGACTTTGGGGTCCCCTCCTAAACAATCCTTTATTTTTTTATTCCTTATAATAAGGAATTCTTTTATTCCTTATTGTAAGAATTATATTTTTAAGTAAGAAGATGAATATCAACAGCAGCCATGCTTCAATGTTTGTGGTGGTGTCTTCTCGATTTTAAAACCAAGATAGGCTATTTTTGTAAATGAAAAGTTCAGCTTCAAAGAGGAATAAATTCATTCAAGCACAGGAGATCTGCCCCACCTCTCCCATCTGTCTCCCTTTCTCTGAGCATTCCAGAAATATCCCCCAAAACCACGGAGTTTACAAAGGGTTTTAGCCGTTTTCCTTCTCAGTTTGGACTTTAATAATTAAAGGGAAAAGAAGAAAAAAAAAAAAAAGGTGAGAGCTTTGAGATTTATCACCCCCAATAAAGGCTCTGTACACAGTGATTTACGCAGCCACAGCAGTGCTCTGACTCCACAAGAAAAATGTGTGGGACTGTTTGATTTATGAACACCCACCTGGCATTTTGAAAATTCTTGAGAGCAGCAAACTATCAGGTCAATAACTCTGTCAGCGATCACCACCAGGCACGAGGTCAGAACAGACCTATAAAAGACACTTTTTGCATGTTTATTTACCTTTTAAAACTGCATTGCCAGCAACGCTCAGCAAGGACACACCAGGGCCACAGACGCAGGGACAGGGACCTGCAGGTTCCTGATCACGGCTTTGGGATGGTTTTCACAGCCAACTGCATGAAAACCATCAAAGCCAAGTCTTTATTTTGGCTACTTCAGCTTCCCAGGGTGATTCTCAGTGACTGCAGATGTTGATCCCAGCCCTGAGACTCGACAGCAGAGGGGGAGCTGGGAGGTGATGCCAGAGGGCAAATGTTACAGGTGCCTAAATCCCTTCTAAAACCCCAGTCTGATAATTTGATTCAGTTCTTCTCTTTTCACTTATTTAAAGGTAAAGCAACTAGTTTCAGGTGTGCTCTTAAACCGAAGGCCCTCAGTTCAGCAGGGAAAGGAAGCAGCTTCTTTTCAGAAAGCTTTTGCATTTGGTCCCACTTGCCTGAGGAGACAGCAAACAGCAAACAACCCCCAGCACGGGATGTCTGTGCCAAAAAGGATGTATTCCCTTTTTCAATCCATTCCACGATGTTCTTATAGCCTTGCTGTACAGGAGACCCCATCTGGGAGCGTCACACTGGGAAATAATAGCAGAGGGAAGGAATAATTGAGTGTGCAAGGCATGGGAGCCGGGAAATGTTTGCAGTGAAGAATTGAAAAGCAACGGGGAGTTGATGGAGATGAACAGGGAGGAAGAACAGGCTACAAGAAAGATGGAGAGAGACTTTTGACAAGGGCATGGAGTGACACAAAAGATGGGAATGGCTTTAAACTGAAAGAGGGCAAGTTTAGATAGATATTAGGAAGAAATTCTTCCCTGTGAGG
Source organism: Pseudopipra pipra (assembly GCF_036250125.1). NCBI lineage: Eukaryota > Metazoa > Chordata > Aves > Passeriformes > Pipridae > Pseudopipra > Pseudopipra pipra. Next base: position 3,144,137 of record NC_087568.1, read on the forward strand.
GTGGTCAGGCCCTGGCACAGGTTGCCCAGAGAAGCTGTGGCTGCTCCATCCCTGGAAGTGTCCAAGGCCAGGTTGGCCAGGGCTTGGAGCAACCTGGGCTAGTGGAAGGTGTCCCTGCCCGTGGCAGGGAATTGGAACAAGATGAGCTTTGAGGTCCCTTCCAACCCAAACCAGTCTGTGATTCTCTGAAGATCGATGCAGACAGATGGTGAGGAGGAGACACAGGGGATGCTGAAAGAAGGGGGTGGCAAAGATCCCCTAATTTCTCCACCCCTCTGTGATGATGGACAGGACACACATTCCCTGGAAATACACACTTCTGCAAGTGCCCCAGTTCCCTGGAGCTGGAGCAATGACAGCTGGAGAAACCCTTAAAACATATTGATCTTTACAGGACATCATTTCGTTTGAAGCCATTGCAGCAAACCTCAGGCTGGGCATGTAATGCTCTCTCCTCCAGCATTCTTTTCCCTTTCCCCCTTGTCCCTGAAATCCAAAGCACTCCTTAATGCTGGAATATATATAGCCAGCCTAAAAGGAACAGAATAAATGAGTCAGCAGCTTCTGAGCTCAGTAATGAGAGAACTCCTTCGAGCAAAAGCTGGTGAGAACTAAACTCAGTAGTTAAGCCCTGAAATACCAACCCTGTGCTGATGGTCCCTCTCCAAAGGAACATTTCACTTCATTTTCTTGGAGGGAAGTGAGCTCTGCTGGTCTTGCTGGCACGGGGCGGAAGCTCAGCGGGGACAGATGGACCCGGCCGTGAGTCACGGCGAGGAGGCTCCTCACGGCACAGGGAGAGAGGGAAAAGCAGCTCCATGGCCTGGCAACCCTCCTGCCTGCCCATCCGTGCCAGCAAAGCAGGGCTGGAGCCGGGCAGGAGCTGCCTGTCCCCCTCACTGGCCACCCCCAGCTCAGGATGCTCCGGAAAGCCAGGTTTGATCCTTGCATGACCCTTGGAAGGGGAATTCTCTGTGTGGTTGGAAGATGGGCTGCTCTCAGCCCTTGGCTGCAGGGCTGGATCCATCCCCAGAGCTTCAACCAGAGGAAATTGCCCCAGGAATTGTGAGATGATGTGGAAGTTGTTGATGCCTCATCCCTGGAAGCGTTCAAGGCCAGGTTGGACAGGGCTTGGAGCAACCTGGGCTAGTGGAAGGTGTCCCTGCCCAGGGCAGGGGGAATCAGATGATCTTTAAGGCCATTTGCTCCCCGTTCTATGATCCTGTAAAAAGTCTTTAGCACCATCCTGGGGAAAGGTGTGGGGGAGGAGGTAATCAGTGAGAAATGATTTTTAGCAGAAGTTTCTCCATCATTAGCATATTAATGAAGTTTTTAATAATAGGCTAACCTTTCCTTGTTCCTCCACCCTGGAAAAATCACACCACTTGTTTGGTTCAGTGGAAAGGGCTGCCCTGGGGGGATGAGGTTCTACCAGTCATTAGCTTTAGCATGAGGAATAGGTTCCTCTAAAAAACACCTTGGGTGGCTGAAGGGCCTGCTGAATCTCTGCAGGGCAACCCAGCCCTCTGCAGCTCCAGGCCTACCTCCCTTCTCCAAATAATCTGCTCTTTTAATTAGTTTATTCCCAGCATTTATTTATTATGTGGTGTGATTTTATTTTTCCATAAGCAAACATGACTGGGTTAAAACTCAGCAGGGATAATAGATGCTTTATAGGTGCCAAAAATAAAATACCAGCAGATGCTACACAGGAACTAAAGGTGTTGAAGAGCTTTCACAGCTCTCGTGCTCCTTGGGAAGTGCCTTTCCTTCCCTCTCTCCAAAACTCTGGTGAATGAAAATGTAGTTTCCTCACACAGTATTTCATGGTGAAGACTCCAGTTACTAACCAAGGATGTGCACCAGGGCAAAGAAGATCCATCCCTCAGTCTCAGAGAAAAATAGCTTTGGATAAAATTGATTCCTTTGCTCCTTAAAGCCTTTTATTTCACACAGGTGGCTCCTCCAGCCTTTCCTGAAGGAAACTCAGTCCAGGTAGACACTATGGATGATTATGTGTTATTTCTTCTCACCACTGTCATTGCCACAGGCTCAGAAATATCTTTTTTCATGCAACACCAGTCTAAGGGGAAGGGCTAAGCTGAAACCTGTGCTCTGGCCATGCCATGGGATTGATGAATTCAGCATCGGCCCTGGCTTAGTGGGTCTTGCAAACTCCTATAATGTCATTTTTCCTGCCATGATTTATGACACAAGGTGGAAGCGCCCTGCTTGTGTTATTTTTGAGGAAGGTGATGGGTTTTGCAAACAGCTTTGCACTCTGGGATGAAGTGGACAGGGAAAGAGAGAAGCAGCAGCAAATTGTGAGACACCACACAGCTCTGCAGGGAAAAGGACATGGAAACTTCTCCAAAGTATCTTAGAGCTGTTGATGACAACGAAAATACTAATCTTTTCTTGATTGCCTGTCAACCAAAATTATTCATCCCGGGTGAGCAGATATTTGCAAGGCTGCACTTCTTTGGTATTTAACCATATGGGCAGCGGATCCCTCACAGTGAGAAATGAAGCACGACAGATTTAGGAAGTCAGCTACACCCCAAATCTGGACAGGACTGGGAATTTTTTCCCCATCTTTGAGGGAGCTGGAGCCTCTCTGCACCACACCACGTGAGAATCACCTGCCCTGCAGCAGGTGCATGTGAGGCAGAGCCTGTCACAGATGGGATGTGGGGCTTGGGCTCTCTCTGCTGTCACAGCCCAGGGGGTTGGGGACCACCAGGACCCAGCAGTCTGGACAGCAGAGAGTAGATTAACAGGTGAAACCTGTAAAAGAGGAGAGAGGTGTTTATCTTACCCAACCTCTGTCATGGTCAGACATGATGAGTGTCCTCCTGCTTGATTAACACACACCTGGGAGGTGATTTACCTCTGGTTCTGGAATTCTGCCTCTGGAAAACAAGGGGAGCAGTGAGAGCCCTGTCAGAGCTATGGGGTGGGGGTGCCTGGCTGCCTCTCCCTGCACCCTGACATTCACAAAAGGGGGTAAAAATGCAACTCCTGCACATGGGAAGGAAATCCATGGATCTGATCCTCACCTGGTGCCACGGGACGTGGTGCCACTGGCATTCCATGGAGCATCAGTGCTCTGCCCCAGCTGGGGAGGAGACTTGCTTTATTGAGTGCATCAGAAAAACCAGCTTTATGCAATTCCCTATAAATCATCTTCCCTGCACCCATAAATCTCAGCAGTCAAAGGCAGCAATATTCCATGATTTATTTTTACAGTCGCCTGAAAAATTTTCCTCAAAGCATCTCTTTTAGGAGCAAATGGCTTTTTAACAATATGGACATCTGGCAAAGTTTCTCATTTTCGAAAGTTTCTCAACCAGAAAAGAGCCATTTCTGAAGATTTTTGGAATTTTGAATGATGACGGGAAAATGAAATATTTTTTTTTTATTAGGTTTTCTCCCTTTTCCTCACAGAAAAAGGGATAGAAGTATTTTAACCCCGTTTAGTTTTTTCATGATTATGTTTAGGCTTAGGGATGTGTTGCAGGGCATTCACAGCATCACACGAGACAGAAAAACCTCTGCCCCAAGAAGTGCCTTGCGAGGCTTGAAATAAATATAATGAATTAATTATAAGGCGAGAAAACTGGTAGGAAAAGCTGCAGGCTCGGAGAGGGCGACAGGTTGGGACCCAGCCATGCATTTAGTCCCTTTCTCCACCTTAAACTCCTCGTGCCCTTGGCTGGGTCACTCAAACCCTCCTCTCCCCAGCTGCTCCTCACATCTGCTGCAGCTCCTTCCTGCTCCCGGAGCTTCTGTCTCCGTTTCCTTGTCCACAGGTTGGCCCCTATTTTCAGCCCCAGCCTTTCAGGGCTGCTGCAATAAACGATAATAGTCACCACATAATGAGATTCCCTCTTCCCCTCGCCTTCATTTCAGTTTTCAGGCTTGATTACCGGACTCATATTTCCTCCAGATAATTCACACTATCTTGGCTGCAAACAAATGGGCAGTTTATTATCTGCAATTGGCCCCTGCAAGAGGACTGGGGCTCTTCCTGGAGCTCTGGTGGGGTTTTTTTTTATCTCTGAATGATGTTTCTAAGCCCTTCCCTGGGTGAGGAGAGGTAGTGCATTTGTTATTGATAGAATTTCCATTTAAATTGAGGATGTTGCTCAGTGCAACACGTGTACCAGTTAAACGAGATTCCTCCAGCAAAAGGCAGCAAATTACATGAAGAAAAAAAAAAATGTTGGGAAGGGGAGGGGGGGAAAGGGAGAAATCACAAAACTTAATATGAAATCCAGCTGGATATATGCCCATAATAAAACATCTAGATCTTAATAAGGCTTGGATTACACAATCCAAGCTTTATACACTTGCTGCTATTCAGCAGCTGCCTCCCTTGAAAGCTCCTTTCTCTGCTTGCCAATCCGATTAGCTCTCTGGAAAATTAGAAACAAAACAACATGAAATCTCGTGCTTTTAAAAAATAAATAGAAATTCAGCCATGAGAAAGGGCTTGGATCAGCCCCAGAAAAGCCTTTTCAAGTGGATAATGACTCCATGGGACATTTTCAGGTGGATTTCCTTTTAGTCACAAATTGTTATTTGTACTGGAAATCAAAGGGAGGGATCCTACAAACAGTAGGAAAATGCATCCCGGTGGGTTCTGTGAGTCCTTTCCAGCCCTTCCCCTGGGCAGCAGAAGCAAATCTCCTGAGCAGAGAGAGGAGGAGGAATGGAGTCTCCTCCATGACCACACACCACCAGCTCTGGAGCAATGCCAGGGCTGGGCAGCCTCTTGCAAGCAGATTAAGGGGGTCCTGACCCCCCACATTCAGCTGGAGCCACCCAGGCTCTGCTCCTGAGGTAAAAACATCAACACAAACCAGACCCTGCAGCTCTGCCCTTGGAACCTGCAGAGCCATCAGGTCACACTCTGCAGCCCCCAGAACAGAGGGGGCTAATCCAGAGTTCAGGTCACACAGTCACAGAATCACTGAGGCTGGAAAGGCCCTGTAAGATCATCGAGTCCAAACATTGCCAAGGCCACCACTAAACCAAGTCCCCAGGTGCCACATCTCTCTGTCTTTTAAATCCTTCCAGGGATGGTGACTCCACCACTCCCCTGGACAGGCTTTTCCAGTGCTGAACAACCCTCTCAGTGAAGGAATCTTTCCTGATATCCAGTCTAAACCTCCCCTGGCACAACTTGAGGCCGTTCCCTCTCACTGAGTCCACTTATTTCAGCAAATCGAGGTCAGACAGGTATAACTGCAGATATTCCTGCCTCTGCTGACCAGCAGCCTTGGATAACAGGCAGTGATTAGCCAGGTCATAGAGGGGGCAACAGGCAGCTGGGTCTGCAAAAGGTGGTTTGTAGCCCCAGGGACCCTGTGCTACTTGGTGGGATGTTCATCTCCACCTTCCCTCAGGTGCTTTTGTATTTCTAACCAGAGAAAAAATAATAAAATAAAATAAAATAAAATAAAATAAAATAAAATAAAATAAAATAAAAATTAAAATAATAAAATAAAATAAAATATAAAATAATAAAATAAAATAAAATAAATAAAATAAAATAAAATAAATGTTTTGCAGCAAGCCAGCCCTGCTGGTGACATCCTGTCTGCTCCAGGTAGCTGGGGCAGGATCTGGAGGACATGGGCCCACCAGCCGAAGTCCCATCATCCCACCAAGCAGGAATTACCCACGCACACCACCTTAATCCCTGCAAAAAGCAGGAAGCAGCTTTGTCTGCTCCAGAAATGCCCTCAGGCATGAACTCAGCTGGCCAGGCTGTCCCTGCTCGAGTGCTGGGGACACCAGAGGGACACTGGGACCGTAAGCTGCTTTCTAGGACTAATGTGCTGAGCCATGTTTCTGTGCTGGGCTGCTTTGCTCCTCCCAGGCAGCACAGGATCCATGGAACAGGCTCTGTTCTGCCGTTTGCAGGGTCACCTCCAAGTCTCCATCACAGGTGTGAAGGAATCAGCTCCATATTGTACGTTGGCGGTTGCTACGGGGGAAGAAATGATTAATTTATCACCCATTCCAAGATCTGAAGAAAGAAACATAGAAGGGGAAAGAGAGAAGGAAAAGAAATAATAAAAGGAAAAAAAAAATAAAAACCTATCAGAATCGTTCTGCACAAGCTGCACAGGAGCTTTATTTATGGTGCAAAATTTCCACAACCACCTGAATATAAAGCAGAATCACATCATGGATAACAGTGTACCCTGGGCAGAGGGAAGAGACATCTGAGAGGGAAAGGGAGGGAAATGGCACATTTTGAGTCAGCTGGAGAGATTGCAAAGGGATTTTAATTCCGAAGACGCCGAACAAAATTGCAGATGAGATTCTATGAGAATAAATAGTGTCTGGTCATAGATCAGCACAACTTGATTTTCTCCCCTCTAAGTGCAACGGTATCAATCTTCAGAGGGGAGGGAGTGGAAAAATCGAGGTGGCAAATGAATTATTCCACCTTACCCAGTAGAGAAAACAAACCCTTGCACTCTCACAGCAAGAACCGGGTTCGCTGCCTTGCTGGGCAAAGAGGCTTTGGTGGAAGAAGCAACTGAAATGCAAATCAGGCAAGAAAGTGGGAGAGGTGGGGAAGAAGGTATTTATATACAATAAATATTTAATACTGCTTAGTGTTTCCTCCTGAAGAAACTTATAGCAGGGATTAATTTCTACATTTCTGCCCACTCTGCTGACGCCCTTCGGCAAGGTTAATCTTTGCCTGCTGAAAGTTTGAAAATTAAATCCACGCTGGTGTACCAAACTTCCTGTGTAGTTTGATTCAATTGCCTTCCTTCCCCTCCAAAATGATAGATGCCTGTGGAATCCACGGCCGCCGCCTCCTAGAGCAGATAATTCATGAAGAGACTCTCCCCTCCTTCCTTCTCCCCCTCTCTCCCTGTTGTGTATCTTAATTAATGTTTCAAGTCTGGCACAGCTTTTTGATTTCCGTTTCAACAGGATGTCTGATCGACCTGCTGGAAAAGAAAACCTAAAGGAGGGGCAATTTTGTTTGATTTTTCTGGTGGCTCCTGCCTTCTCCTGAAATTTGACATTGTGCAGGTAGCAGCAAGGAGCAGCTCCAAGCTGGGGTCTGGCCTGTGACAGAGTTGCTTCAGCTCTGGGGGATTTGGGGCTGAAGAGAGGCGCTTTTCCAACCCAGGTTTCTGTCTGGAAGCCCCCAGAAGATATTTGGATGTGAATTTTTGCTACATTCCAAAAAGACCAAAGTCTTCACCATGCTTGTGAATGTGGGCAAGACCACCCTTGGCTGAGGGACTCCACCAGCAGCTCATGGTCCCTGCTCAGCTGCCCAGGTGAAGTTTTGCACTTAAAAGGGCACAGTGAGGGCATCTTTTCCCTCTGGGTCCCCAGGCAGTGGCACAGCCACAGCCAGACCCATCCCTGGGGCTGCAGGGCAGTGCTTCAGCCCAGCATCCACCTCAGACAGGTCTGGGATCATGGTTTGGCCACACTAGGGAATGTCTCCGAGGTCAGGTTGGGAGTCAGTGCCAGCACAATGGTCACCTGAACTGGATATCCTTGGCACCTCGGGATCCTCAGGGAATCACAGAATCACACAATGGTTTGGGTTGGAAGCCCAAAGACCTGAAAGCCCATCTTGATCCAACCCCTGCCATGGGCAGGGACACCTTCCACTAGCCCAGGTTGCTCCAAGCCCTGCCCAGCCTGGCCTTGAACACTTCCAGGGATGGGGCAAAAACAGCCCCCAGGTGCCTCCCCTGATCTTCTGCCCTGAGCCAAGAAACAGAGAAAAAGAAAAATTTGCTGAGCTGAGGAGCAGCTGAAAAAAAAAAAAAAAAAGAAAGCAGCCAAGCAGAGAGCTGAAAATTTTTCTGCGAAGAACAACATCTCATTGTCAAATTAACATATTAATAATTAGGCAGAATGAGAACATTAAGTCCCAATGCAGGGCCTGACGATGGCACATTTGCTCTCCGTGTTCAGCTGTGTGGAGCAGCAGTTCCAGGGGTGCCTCTGAGTGTGACAGCCTGTGCCTTACAAGATGTAATTTTAGCGCTTCAGAGCTCCCTTCGTTATGCATCTCTTAAAAAACAAGCATGTTGGCTTCTCTCTGAAGGAGAGAAAACAGCTTCTTCTTCACGGTTTTCCGTGTGTTTGATTTCTTTGGGGTGTTTATTTTTGCTCCGGGCTATTTGAGAAAACCCATTAAATACAAGCATAAATTGCTAAGTTTTGTTTGCTGGGAAGGTAGGAACACGCAGGGTCTGTCTGAGCTATTGAGTTTGTGCCTCTGGAGAAAATCACTTTGCTGCCATGATGCCCCAGGATGGGAAAAAAATCTGCAACTGGAGAAGTTACAAGGAATAAATGAAGTGGCAATAGGTGCCATAAATAAAACTACAGCACATTAACACTCCTCTCAAAAGCAAACTTGGTTTTCAGTGCTGAGATTTTGATGAGAGCAGGTCCAGAGAAGATGGTGGGAAGAAGCAATCCTTGATGTGAAAGGGGATTGGATTCCCCACAGCTGGAAGCACAGAGGGAGGGATGAGTTAAGAGTAATCATTTCCAAGGATATAACATTTTGGGCCATTGTGTAATGGCAGAAGAGCAGCCCTGGTTAAACAGCCCCTGGCAGATGTTGAGAACACCAGCCCAGGTTGCCATCAAAGGTTGCTTTTGCCTTAAAAGGGGAAGTACATGGAAAGCAAACAGAAAGCCAGGAAAAAACAGAATATGCATTGATAATTAATGGATAATTATGATAAACCATTGCTTCCCACCTGCTCATGGCAGAAGGACACCAATGTTTCAGTACCAAGTGACACGAGGATCAGGCTGATGCTTCTCCCTGGTGCAGCAACGATCTGTCCTGTCAGACCACCGATGTTAAAAAAATATTAAAAGAACATGGAAATTGTCTGTCTGGGCTGCAGGAAAGTGAATTTGCAGAGGCAGAGCTCCTGTGCAAGGTGTTAAGAGAAGAGACACATTTGACTTGCACTGTATTAGCTTTCTGTGGGGACTCTGTAGCTTAATTTACAGGTGGTGGTGAACTGCCAGAGGCACCTCCAGCTCACTTGCTCTTTCTCATAGGAAGTCATGGAGAGGGTTTTTTTCTTTCTTTTTTCTTTTCTGAGAGCTGTGGGTCAGATAAATTCTAATCTTTTGCTTGAGACGTTAATAAAAATAAACCCAAGTCAAATCAAGACTGGCTGGGGAGAAGATGCAGGACAAAAAGCAGCTGAACAACAAGAATAGCTCCAGCTCTCTTGTATGCTGTGAAAGCCTCACTCTACCCAACAATTTGCATATTTTCTTCATGCTAATTCATGCACAGTCCTCTCCCCTTCTCATTAAAGCCTCCCACTTGGTCTTGCTGTTCCTGTCTTTCCAGGAGAGCTTTAGTCTCACTAAGGATGCTCAATACTTTGTATAAAACACCCATTCACAGTTTTAATTCTCCCCAAACTCACCTAGACCACAGGGAAGGGATGCCCAGGATCTGGTCTCTAAATTTAATCATTGCCAACGCTTCCTTCTTGGTAATTTTTATTTTTACCAGTCTCTTGTAAACACGGTATTTAAGGAGCTGGGAGGAACATCACTTTGGGAGGTAACAACTGCAGGACACAACCCAACCAGAGCTGCTGTGTCTTGTGGAGAGCAAATGGTGTGATCACAGGGTGTCCCTGCATGGCACAGCTTGGGCTGGGAGTGGTACAGGGCTGCTGATCCTGGTTCCCTTCCCCACCAGCTCCCAGGAGAAACAGGAATGTGCTGGTTGCTGGTAGTGCAGCCCCGGGGTTGAAGCACAACCAGAGGGAGCTGTGTTTCCAAACAGCTGCTTTGCTCTTTTCTCCAAAGGTTCTTTTCTCTGCCCCACTTCCTACTCTTGCAAAACATGTAGGAATGTGCTTTTTTTTTTTTTTTTTAGGGATAGCCAGAGCTCCACTAGTTGAATCATAGAATTGTTTAGGTTGAGACAGACCTTAAAGGTTACCGAGTCCAAGTGAAGCGAGCCAAAGGAATCCAAGATAAAAGACAGGGAGTCAAGAGACACACAGCCATCACGAGGGCCTGGGCCTCTTCCTCCAGAGCAGGGCTAAAAAATAAACCAAAGAACAATTCCATTTTACAGGCAGAAAGCAAGTCCCACAGCAACTCCTGTTTTACCTGTGGCAGCAGCCAGGAAGCACATGCACGTGTCCTCACGCCTGGGTCAGCTCGGGTAACTGGGCAGGGAAAACTTTTCAGGCTTCACCTGTTTCCTTAACACACAGAATTGCATAAATCCCAGCCCAGTTAAACCTCTGCCTGTCAGAAAAAAACACCACATGCAGAGCAAAGCAGACCAGCAGCCCCACAACCCTGCAGACACCCCTTCCCCGCCCAGGCTGGCTCAGCTGCTTTACAGGCTGTTGGAAACACCATCGGGATCAGCTGCCCTTGGATAACTCCCCTTCCCTGAGCTGTACCAGGGGTGGGTGTTGCTCTGTTCCCTCCAGGGCTGCCCTGGCTGCTGGGCTTGGTCCTCTTGCTCTCTTTGCTGCATCCTGAGGTTTGGGCTCCTGGTCCTGCCCCTTTGCAGCATCCCCGAGGTGGGGGGCAGCTGCTGTGGGAGTTTGGGATGAGCAGCCCCATCCCCACTCCATCCTCACAGGAAACCTGACCTGCTTTGGGTGCTCACACTCTGTCTCAATTATCTGCTGCTCTTTTTGTGGATCTTCTAAAAATTCCCCTCCGTATCTCACCTGGTGGAGTCACAGCTTTGTAGCTCCAGCACTAAATCACAGACTTTGTTATGTGAAAAGAGGTGAAAAAGCTGCCATGGCTTCTGTGTCTGGCACTGCCAGAAACAGTCAGATCCTTCCTCAGATCTCTGTTTTCTCCTAATAGCAGATCAAAGCTTCTCTCAGCAGCGAGGCTCTGAGGCATTTGCTGCAACCAGCAATTATTGAGTGCAAATCACAACTGGCAAGTCAGCATGGATGGGTTAGTGTCACCTTGAAGCAAGATCAAGATGTAAGTTAAACGTTTCTAGCCAGGTTAAAGTAATTAAAGTTACTTTCCCCTAATTTATTCCTTCAGCTGTGGTACCCCTGCATTTCTGGGGTCCCTTTGGATGAAGATTTAGCCTTAACACTCTGAGATTTTGGAAAATTACTCCTATAAGTTAATTATATACTTAGACTAAAGGACTTTAAAGGCCAGGCTGGACGGGGCTTGAAGCAACCTGGTCTAGTGGAAGGTGTCCTTGCCCATGGCAGGGGGTTGGAACAAGGTGATCTTTAAGGACCCTTCCAACCCAAACCATTCTGTGATTCTGTGACTTTGGCTCGTTATCTGAACATCTGCCTCCATCTGAGATCTGCCTCTCAGGTCATCAAAGATCTGCTGCAGCCAAAGAACGCAGGGGAGGGGCTGAGGGGACACACAGCTTGGCTTGGTCACTGCAAGGGTTGGCTCGTGCCCATGCCCCTGTTCTTGCATCTTACACACCTGCAATGTTGCAAACACCACATTTGGAAGATACAAACATCTTCTTGAACCTGCAGAGCAGCAGCACCAACCAGATGTTCTTTGCAAGAAGCCCCTGAGAACCAGAGTGACGTGGATCCGGCGGCCGGTGCTGGTGTTGGCAGGCAGGGACCTGTGATTCCTGCAGTGCTTCCCAGAGGATCCGTCACCTTCCTGCACATCCCTGGAGTGAAACCCGCGGAGGTGAGGAGGAGAGGGTAAGCAAAGTGTCCCTCATGTTTGCTTCCCCCAGCACCTCCACACAACATTGCCCTGAGGATGGGTTTGGGGGTTGAGGAGCTCACCAAAAAGCTGGAAAAATGTTTGTTTCTGGATTCGTCTCAGGGTGAGAAGATCAGCAAGAGCAAAGGCCGTGGTGCCGAGCAAAGTGTCCTCTGGTGACATTTCTGCTGGTGTGGAGGTGGAGAGCAGGTGGCCACCCAATCTTCTCATCCAGATCCCAGGCACCGAAATCCCCAGGTTGGCTTTTTGCACTGTTGGGTCAACTGGAGATTCTCACTAAGGAATAAAAAAAATAAAATTCCAGGCCTGGAAGTTCTCTTTCTTCTGCATTTGGTTTATATTTTACAGTATGTATTACCTTTAAGCACTTGCACAGCTCCTCTGATGAACTCTTCGGGCTCCTCAGGGTCGTGGAGAAATCCTGCTGCAATCAACTTCAAGAAGACATTCACATCACGTTGGTTTAGGTGGAAACAGTAAACTTGATTTATTGAAAAAAAATCTATTACATTTATTCCTTTATTACACAGGTTTAAAATATTTAAAAATAGCTCTTATGGGCATTACACTTAAATTTTATGACATGTTTATTGGACTTTGAAGAAATGTACAATATGTCATTTGACACTATATTTTAAAAAGGGCCTTATGTACTAAAAAATTTTTTTTCCATAGGTTTTATTTTTCTTATCAACATTTGTTCAAGTCATATATATTAAGGGAGGAGGGAAATAAAATTACACAAAAAGAAGGTCTGCAAATACAAGTAGTAATTTTATTGCAATATACCGTAGAGCTAAGTGGTCTGGGGAAAATCGGAACAGTTTGGAGCTCAGTACAATTACAACACTGTGGACTTCAACAGAGGAATTTTTTTTTTTTTTTTTTTACTTAAAGCAAAGAAATAAAAGGAAAAAAAAATAAAAGAAAAAAGCTCCCTTGATGAAAATTTATAACAGAATCACATGACCTAGACGGACGCACACGTGTGGACATACATCAATATATGGCTTTGCTGTTGCAGAGAGGAATGTGCAACCTTTCCTGACCTTCCCGCTGTTCCTGAACAAGGCTGTTGCCAAGGTGACTGAGAAGCTGAATTCCTTATATATTATTATATATTCCTTTTCACTGCTTTGCTGCCGGAGTCTGCAGTTTTTAGGGTAGCACCTTTTTATTCTTTTATTCTCCTAAATTGAAAAAAAAACAAACCACCAAACAAACCCCATGAGAGAACACTCCAGAAGAAGGGAGATGGATGGACACGGCTCTCCCAGGCCAAAAAGCACCACGCGGCATCGCCGCTCCCTCCAGCACGGCTTGGCCTCCCTTCCTCGGATGCTGCTGCTCTCTGCTTGGGAAGGAGGGGGGAAAAAACATCATATATAGGCTTTTCTTCACAGTAAATGTGATGTCTTTTCCTTTATGGTGAAAGATCCCCCTTGGTTCAAGCGTTGCTGTAACACTCCAGGCCAAATAATAATAATAATAATAATAAAAAAAAAACACCCCCGCCCTGCAACATCTATTTTTTCCAGCTGAGAGATCTAAACGAGGAAAACGGCCACGGAGAAAAAAACAAATGGAAAAAGAAGATGGTGTCAGCACGTTGTGAGCCGTGGAAAAAAAAAAAGCCACTGTGGGAACAGCAAGAGAATTGCAGAGTCCCGGCAGCACCCACACGGCTCCGGCACCGCGTCAGGACACCCGACATCTACATAAATTAGCACCACAAACGTTCAGCACTGAGTACAATCTGCTCTGGTTACCACCGGGAAAAACGTGTGGATAGTCTTGGGAAAAAAAAAAAAAAAAAAGAAAAAAAAAAAGAAAAAAAAAAAGGAAAAAAAAGATGTAAGAAATAAAGGAAAGTACATTTAGTACCTTTTCTGCACGGACCGTAAAAGCTGCTGCGATACAAAGGAGAGGAGAGAGTCTTCTACTTAACAAATATAAAGGTGACATGCATTTATAAGTCTGTCTGAAAGTGTCTGAAAGCTGGTGGGAGATTGGCCAGTGGCAGGGTATCACCAGTGTTGTATTAAAGTTATCAAACAGATAGCACCACAGAGACGTGTAAAAATAAAAAGCACCTTTTTTTTTTCTTCCTTTTTTTTTTTTTTTTTTTTACACTTGATATTCAGAGAGGACAAATGGACTTCCCCTGCCACTGGGGATGGATTTGGTTTTAATTATTATTATTATAAAAGAATGTTGAAGGGAAAAAAGAAGAATTAATTTAAAACAGGTATGTTAAGCAAGCGCATAAAAAGGCAGAGACTCAAAGCAGATCCTGCTTTTCGATCAGGGTTTTGTAGAAAATTTGTTAAAAAGTGGCTTTAATTTCCTAATTTTGAAGTGAATCCTTCCAAAAGGCAACTGTGGCTCGGGGGGCTGTTTTGCACCTCATCCTGCCAAGACTCATCCTGGGTGTCACTCCAAGGCCCTCCTGGCTCAGGGCTGGGAAGAGGCAGAGGCAGTGGGGACAGGAGTTTTTATTCCCAGGTGGATGCTTGGCTGGGCTGCTGGTGGGAAGGGCGGTGGGTTTGATACACACAAGGTCACGTGCATGTTTGGAAGCCAGAAACATTCAAACATTTAAAATAATATACAATACAAATATTTACTTACAAACATATAAAAATATAAGCACCTTTAATACATGGGAGAGAGATGCCCAGTGTGACCTCTAGCTAAATTTTGCGAAAACGTAGAATTAGGCAACTCAGTGGAGATAACTAAAATTTCTGGGATTGGCCACGACACCTCCTTGCTAGAGCTGAGCCAAATCTCGTGGAATAACAACAAAATGCCTTTGATGAGCTTTGGATTGGAGCCAGGACTTCAACATCAAGCTGAACACAGGAGTTTCAAGTTTTTCCCCAATTTTTTTTTCCTTAGAAACGAGCAGACAAACAACAATCTACAGGCAAGCGCTCGCTGCTGCTCACGAGAAGAAGAAGAAGAAGAAGGAGTCTCTGATGGCGGCGGGGTCTGCTCGGTGGCCCTGGAGCAGCAGGGACAGGTCTCCGGGCCACGTGTGCGGCGGTCGGTCATGGAATTCTGCGTCCGTGGTGACTGTGGGTCAGAGGTGTCCCAGAGGAAAACTCAGGGGGAAAAAACGAGGGATGAAACGAAAACAACAAAAAAAAATAACCCATCGCTGTCCAGTCTCGCAATGTGCATGTGACAAGGAATTCTTCTTTTCTTTTTTTTTTTTTTCTATTCAATTTTTTTTTTTTTTAATTAAATGGCGCAATGAGGTTACGAGGTTGCTCATTTGGAGACTAGTTTTCAGGTGGCTCTTAGCCCATGAAGCAAGCTGGTCCCACCTCGAATCCAAATTTCTGTGACGCTTCTCCGAAGTCATTGAACATGATGTCGACTATAGGTACTTGCTCTACTTTGGGCGTGTTGATTTCCAGGATGGTTTTCTGATAGCCCTTCTTTGCCTGGTGGGGAGAAGAGGGAGAGAGATAGAGGAGCTCTGGTGATGCCTTCCAAGCCAACATCAGCAAGGTATCATGACTGAGCATTCACCACTCAGGCAACGCCCAGAGATACCTTACCCAGGCGTTTTCTGACCCAAATTAGTCACCCAGCAATAAACACGGATTTATTTGCCCTGCAGATTTACCAGACGTGGGATGGGGACCACTGAGCAAAGCCCTGGGAGATGTTCACCCTGAGCCCAGACTTTGCTGCCATGCAGATCACGACACACTAACTCTGCTGTCAGCACATCTCCCAGCCGGAACAGGAGCCTGGTAAAATTGTTGTGGCTGTGCAATAGTTGTTTTACCTCCCCGAGGACACGCATGGGTTGTTGAGCAAATGGGAGCGATTTAATTTGAATATATTAGTTTGACTATTACCCGAGCGCTACCGAAAAGATCACATTTAAAGTTTGATGGAATTCACAAGGTGATGTTGTCTTTTTATTGTGCCTGGTAGCCATACAGTTATTTCCAAAATATAAATAATTATTAGAGGAGCAGAAGTGCACCCGAGGGCATACAAGGCTGCACAAACAAGTGAATTTATGGAGCAGCTTTTGGCTCTACCTTTCCCTCTGATTTGTGTGTCTCGGCAGAGTTGGCTGTATCACAGCTACTGAGAAAGGGCTGTAAGATCAGGAAAAACACATTCAAATAATGGTCTGAACATAAGCCCTGGAGATCCACTGACTGCAGCACAGCCAGAGCGTGGGTCCTACCAGGACCTCTGCGGCAACGCCGTGTCGGGCAGATCAACCTCATTTTCCACACAGCAGGGCTCAATCACAGAATCATTTAGGTTGGAAAAGACCTTTAAGATCACCAAGTCCAACCATTAACCCAGCATGGCCAAGTCTGTAACCTGAATCAGTTCTAGTACTCGCTCCCACAAATGGATTGAATGCATCTCTAAATTTCTGGCAGGGTTCTCACAGCCTTTTAGTTGGTCTAAGATTCAGATTAAAATCATCTTTAATGTAGAAGAACTGTTGTAAACAATAAACTCCCTTAAATCTTAAATATCCTGCCTGTGGTTTGGGCAGCACAGTCTACCAGGGAGGTTACAGGAGTCCAGGTGATGCAGAGCAACCTGTGCCAGGGCCTCCCCACCCTCACAGGGAAAAATTCCTTTCTAATAGCCAATCTAAATCTATCCTTCTTCATCTTAAAGCCATTCCCCCTTGGCCTAGTATTCCTCATTAGAGAGAGGAATGATGGCACATTTAAACTCAAAGGGTTTTCAGCAGGCACACCCACCCTAACAAGTGAAATGTGTGATCCTACAACATCCCTGAGACTTCAGAAGGGAAAGGAAGGCACTTTTTGCCAGGGACATGTTGTGTCAGCAGGAGATATGAGGTACTTGAGGATAAACTTCTGAGTTTATCCTTGCCCTTTCCCTCTCCACGAACATGTTAAAAGAAGTGATTCTAATATGATTTTCCTCATTGCTCCTACAGCAAAAATCGTGTTTGTGCCAGAACAGAACCATTTTAATCTCAAATTATGTGGGGAGCTTTTTCTGTCAAACATCTCAATCTTTCTGTCCCGTGGGCTTCAAGCACTGCAGTTCCAGAGGGTGGGAATTATGCATGTTTTTGCACCAGCAAGCTGGGTCTCAAAATAAAGGCAGGCAGCACCTGCTTTGCCAAATTTTTATCTCCTGATGGCAGATTTTTAAGAGTTTAAACCCAAATCAGGCATCCAATGAAAGAGGCAGAAGCAAAGAGGGGATGCTGAGCCCCTCTGGAAACTGTGGCTGCTCCTTGTGGCTGAAGGGAAGGTGAGGAGCAGGATGGGCTGGAAGGGGAGGGGAGAGCTTCATTCTGGGCAAAAAAATCTCATGGGGGGAAAAAGCTGAAGACAAAGATGTTAGAAGTCACATTTGAAACACGAGCAGGGGTGTGAACCTGTCTCCTGCATCCCTTAGATCATCTCATCTGTACAGAGCCAGGCTTTGCTTTGGTTTGTCCTCTCCCAGGGGCACTGGTGGCTCCTGTGAAGGGCGGGGGGACACACAGAGCAAAGCCCAGCTCTGGGCTGGGCTCCCCTGGCTGGAGCTGGATGCACCCCCATGACCAGCAAAGCCCCTGGGGCTGCACACAGAAAAACCTCATCCAACCCAATGCCAAACCCTTAGTACTTTCCCCTCCAAGATTTCCTGAGGGCAGTTAAAAAGATCATTATTAAACCTGCAAAACTCATCCAGGACTGGGTGTCATCGCTCACCTCACCCCCTGTGAGGAAACAGGGGAGAGCAAAGGCAAGGAGGGGACGTTTAAAAGCAGTCTAAAAGGAGTTTTTAGGCAGGTTAATTTGATTATCAGATCAATTTGATTCCTAGAGGTGCTGCAGCTTCTCCTGACCTGGAGTGGAATCACATATTCCCAGTTTATGGAAGAGCGAGCTCCATGTCTCCCATGCCAGGGCCCGCCCTCAGGACAACTACACCAACAGGCACAGGAAATTTGGAGGGGATTTGCTCCGAGGCAGATGGTGCTGGACAACCCAGGGAGGGGGACAGAGAGCCCTGGGGTGTCCCCTTCCAGCCCTGCCCACGTACCGCGCAGCCGTCCAGGGCGGCTCGGATGTAGGGGTTGTTGTCGTAGGACATCTCCTCGTCGTTGGAGCCCAGGAACCTGATGGCCTTGTCGTAGCTGTTGGTGGTGGCATCGTGCCAGGCCACGGACTGGTAGCAGTTGTAGGTGATGTTCTGGTGGGCCGAGGCGCTCAGGAGCCGCAGGAAGGTCATCTGCACCACCCCGATGGGGTTCCCGTCCGAGTCCACGTAGGAGAGCTGTGAGGGGGCAGAGAATGGGAAATGCTGGGCAGTGAGGGGGGATGCAACGTGTCTGGGGAGGCTCTGAGGACCACCAGTGTCACCACCCCACCGGGGTGCAGGCACTGCTCCTGCCACAGGGCTGCTCTGGTCCTCCTGTGGCCGGGGCATGGATGACAAAGGGCATTTTATTCTCTTGCTGCACATGAGCTAAAAAAATAAGGCTAATTCAAGGCATGAGACAAAAGGAAGGGGAATTCAACCCAAAAAGGTGCACATTTGGGGATATATGTCTCAAGTTTAAGCCAATACTGAGCATATTTCTCCAGCTTTTGAGGAGGAGAGAAAGCAGATTCCTGTAAGGGTTTGGGGCTTTATTTTTCTGTCCTGTTTGACAAGATTTCCTGCCTGCTGTGGGTCTTTTATTCTGCATACTCTGTGGTATTTCCCATTCATTTTTCCTGGGCACCAAACACTGGGGTTTCAAGCAATCTTTGCACTTGATCTGCAGCAATCCTGTTCCTGCTGATAAGGACTGGGGGCTGCTGTGGCTGGCAAGGCTGCACTCAGGTAAAGGGAAAATGGATTTGCTGCCCTTAGGGCATGTTGTGAACACAGGGCTGCCCCTGCACGCTGAGATTTGCTCAGTTCTTCCCATCAGGCTGCTTTTCTCCCAAGCAGGAGAACGGTGCCTATAATACATTTCTGCAAAATGGAATTTACTGAAACCCAATTCCAGCGCTTAAGGGATTCAGGACTTTCTGGGAGTTTTGTGCCCCGCCGAAGAAGCAAACACAAAATGAGTTTGCACATATGAACTGGCTGTGCTTGAGGTGGCATCTCCAGCCATGACCAAGCCACTGCCCTCGAGGGACAGTTGGGTTTCTTTAGAAACAACCAGGAGAAAAACACAGGCACAAAACCAGCGGAGTTTCCTTCGAGGTACCACGAGACATCGAGTTGTGGTGCAAGCTGCAAACAGTAGAAGAGATTCATAACCAGGTAATAAAACAATGAATTAAAAGGTAATAAAAATAAATGAATGTACCAACCGGTTGTCAGGATACTGTTGCACTGTCCTCCTGAGAGTTAAATATGACTGACCAGCAGAGAGCCAGGCATGCCAGGAGAGCTACCAGAAAACCACCAGGACGTGGAAGGAAGGGGACACAAAATGCCAAGCACTTGGCACACACCCAGTGCCATGTGGCACTACTGACCTGCAGGACCCGCTGCTCTTATTTGGTCTTATTTCAGTTCAGAGCTTGGTTTGGAGCCTGGCTGCTCATTAAGGGGTCTCTGATGCTGTTTAGCTTCTGCAGATTGAGTGAAGCCCTGTCCCAGCTTTGCAATTGGAGCCACTGGGAACTGGTTGTGGGCATAAGGTTTGCTCATGGGAACAGCTTTGCAAAAATCAGTCATTTCCTCTTTTTCCTGTGCTGGTATTTCCCTGTGGCAGATGCCATATGGCTGTGAAGGATAATGGGATGGGATGGGATGGGTGGCAGGCCTTGTTAGAGCTAGTGGGAATTGTGTGTAACACACACAGAATGAAAGCAGAAGAAAACATCTGCAACCCTCTCATCCCTCTAAATTCAGTTTGGCTGCATCATGAGAAAAGGTAAGAAATTGGCTCCAGGTACTCTGTGTCATTGATTAATGACAGTGTGGAAGCATCAAACCAAGCTGATTTCTTCGTATTGCACAGTTACTACATCCTTCTTACTTTGGGTGTTCCCAGCTGCACACCCTGTGCAATTCCAGGATTCACCTGGAGCCCCCTGTCAGCAGTGCAAAGCATCCAGGTGAAAATCTTCCCCTCCAATTTGGGGTTCCCCATGGGCTCAGGCACCAAAAAATCTGCTCAGCCTGCGTGGAAAGACACCAGGGACCTTCTCCATGGAGTAACAGGAGCGGAGTTGCACCCAGAGGAGAACTCAAACTTATTCATTCCCTCCATCTACACACAGATTTTAGCTGATCTGGGATCCACCAGGAAAATATCTCCTCAATTTACCAATCTCATGGCTCCAAGTAGAGACGGGTAAAATGAGGGGACCTTTCAAAATAAAGAGATAAATAACTCTTTGCTTCCATGGCTTGTGTGTTTAAAAGTTTTGTGGATTGCTTAGGTAGGTCTTCTACGTGCTGGTGGCTTTTTTTTTTTCCTCCAAATAGAAAAAGCAGGAAAGGTAAAAAAAGCAAGAAAATGACAATACAAAAAGATGGAACAAAGAGCTCCAAGTAGCACCAGAAATTCCTATCTAAAAAAAATAAGCCCTAAGGTCTAGGTTGACAATTGAGCCTCTAATGTAGCTGATAGACTGGGAAAAAAAGAAGCAGGGAATATGGAGAAGTGAAGGCACTTGTGTAATATTAACTGATTAAGTGCTCTGTAATTAAGCTATGAGTAGTTGCCCTCCAAGGAGCCACGAGGCTGAAGCCTTGGCTTTGAAGCCTTACTTGATAATGCAGAAAAGCTACAGAAGCCACGTCCTTCTTGTGGGCAGAATCAGAGCAAAATGTGTTTAGCAGCGATGAAATGCGGTGCAGGGAAACAACGTGGTGATTTTCTGGGTTGTTTGCCTTTTAAGGTGGAAGTTTGGGGGGCACTGCAAGAACCCCCTTCCCTGGGGAGAGGACAACAGCATGGAGCAGCTCAGTGTGACACAGCAGAGCATCTGCCTTTGGGGGCAGGTCGGTTTTATCTGCTGGATAAATTATCTTCTTCCCTAATTCTCCTCATTTGACTGAGCTCATTATCTGCTTCTTGCTAATCCTACACAAACTGATACACAAGGGGGAGATTTCTGTTGCTTAAGGAGACCTGGCTGACCCTAATCAGCTGCTGCTCTGACATCCCTGACCAGGACTTGGTCTCTGTGGGAGTGATCTGTCCACAAAGTGGACAATTACAGGACAATATACAGGAGTTTTCTCTGTTTTATGTGTTGCTGTCTTTCTGACATCAAACATTGTCTGACTTTACAGCTGCTCTTCTCCCTTGAAAAAATCCTTAATTGTGACTAAGTCAAAACCCTGCCCACTAGACTTGGCAAATGCAGGTGACTTGAAATCTTCCTCTAAAATAGTGACTTCATGTCTCCCAAGCTCCGTGAGGAATGTGGGAGTCCCTGGTGTGGCTCATCTCCAGTATAGGAGACAAAATCCATCCTTTGGGGAAAACCTGCCCCAGACCAGATATGTGCAGATCCACGCCCTCAACCTGGATACCAGTGAGCACAGGCTGTGACAGCTCTGGGCTGGAGCATCACTTTAGGGGTCTCTCAGCTCTTGGGATAAGGCCTCGTCTCTGTGGGACATGGGGACACCCAGTTTGCCCTTGCCATAATGGGAACTGATGAGGAGACAGCAACAGCCCTCCTTGTGGGATGCAGACATCCTTGTGGGATGCAGAAATCCTCGTGGGATGCAGACATCCTGCTGTGCCCTGTGAGGACAAACCTACAACAGCTCCATCTCTTCAGGGTCCCCCAGCACATCACTGTGTCCCCTTCTAACACAGGGCAAAGCTCATCACCTGTTCCCGGGTTCCCAGTCAAGCAAACTGGAAAAAAAAGTGCCTCCACGGGGTTTTGTTTCTTTCTCAGTATTCCACCTTAAATGTTTTGCCACGGCTGGTGGTGGTGATTAGTCCAGCATGCAGAGTGCAGCAGGTCTGGCCATACCAAAGCAGATGAGGAGCTCTGATTCAGGCTCGAGGGCCAAGGTGAGCCACTTACCAAAGACCCCCGCTTGTATTGACTATACCATGTGGAAGGCTGTTCTTTGGGCCAACGAGCCATTTTACTCTGTAAAATATGACAGGGGTTAAGGAAAACAGAAAGCACCAAGATGCATCTTACCAGTTTACCGCGCTTGAATTCACTGAACCAGGAGCCCGGGGTTTCCTTTGGCCAAGAAGTAATTCTAGCCTAGTTTGGGGACGGCAAGGAGGGAAGAGAGAAAGAAAAAAAAAAAAGAAATTAAAACAGTTACATTCAGTTCCACAAGCAGCATGTCTTATTGGAAGTGTCCAACTTCCTTCTGAATAATTTCTTAATCTTTTACACCAATAATAAGTGGTGGGCAGAGCACTAAGGTGCCCCTAGAACAGAGGAGGATGGTGTGGTCCTCCCCCAGGTACCCAGTGGTGCTCTAGCACCACCTTCCTTAGCTAAGGGCTAATGATCTCTGCCTCCTAGACACTTTGGATGCAAATCTAGCAGTGCAGTCTAATCAGAGGAAAAGTAAAAGGAAAGATAGAGAGGGAAAAAGGAAACATGGATGGTGAAAGGTGCAATGATCTTCATGGGAGGGCTGCGGTGGAGAGGCAGCGCTGGAAACTGAGGAGGCTTCTGCCACTCTAATGCCAAATCCAGATGCTGTGGGGCTGGGAAAGGCAAAGGATGTGATTAAGGAAGAGCCTCTACCTGTCTCCTGTGTTTAAGGTGCAGCACAGACCGTGCAGATGGTGCTGGACCACATGTGATGGAGCTCCAACAACCCGGAGCGACGGTGACCATGACAAAAAACCAGCCATCAGAGCACTCTTTATGGCAGCCCCAGCCAAGCAGCTGAAGCACTTTTTTTGAGTCAGAGCACAAGGAAGTAACATGGCTGCCTTCTGCTCCCTCACCCTCCCACAAACCCCCTAACTTCTGCCTCAAATCTCCCCAAAAACTACAGCCAAGCTCCATGCAGGTGTCTTGGGATTGTCCTTTCCTTTCCAGCACGTGAACTGTAAAGCAAGTCAGCGTGTTTCTGCTGGTTGAGGGATGAACTGAGAGGGGATATGGCTCAAACTCTGCTGTGGCTTATAATAAAACCACTCAGCCAGTACTCAGTGCTTCTGTGGTCAATGTTTGCATTCCTCTAGATGGAAAAAGAGCAGGCTGAAGGTTTTTCTTATGAATAAAGTATTGCAGAAGCGTAGCACAGTTTGCACTTGAGGAGTATCACACAGAGCCCCTCACAGGACGAGCATGGCAAGACTCTGAGATCCTGTAAGATCATGGCCAGAATCCAATTTTAGCTGTCAACATTTCGAGGAGAGACATGGCAAGTTGATGCACAGGAGAAGAAATCTATCTCCTGTTTAAACAGCCCTAAGAAAAACTCCAGGAATATTTATGTTGCATGTTATTTGTTCAGCAGTGACACATATTTCTGGTGGGTGAAATGCAGCAAGCGAACGGCTCAGCTTTGTCACAGCTGGAGCACAACTGTGACACTGGCAGAGCTCCCCCAGGCTGAATTGCAAGAGCTTCTGCTTGGCCAGTGCAAGAGCTGGTCCCCAGGCAGTGGGAAGAGCAGCTCTGGAAAGCAGAGTGCATGGATGCAGGACAAAAATGATGAGTTTGGTTGAGCTAAGCGCATCATTACACAAAATAACTTCATCAACCTTGCACATCAGCACCAGGGAGAGAGCTGACGATACTTGCAATCATTTAGGATCATTTGCCCACAGGAAACAGCAGGAAAAAATGACAGGAGATAAACATTTATCTGCTCTGCTTGGAGACACAGTAAGGGGAGAGGAGTCAGTGGTGCTTAGACATGCAGGCAGCGGAGCGACAGCCCGGCTGGGAGGGGAGACAGGGAATGAGTTAAACAAAGCTCCCAGGGAGCCCCAATTCCTGCCCCAACACACTCATCTGCCTTTGTACAGCAGAGTTAAAAAAATTAACGTTTTAGTATTTATTATGCCTGGGAAATCATCAAAGGCTTGTTCCAATCTGACTTACTCAAAGAAATTCTCTTTGTCAACATGTTCCTTATTATTTTAGAAGCAATGTTGTGTAACGAAGGAATGTTCTGGATCTTTGATCCTCACTGGTTATTATTAAATTATCCTGAAATTGACTGTCTATGAATATTCATAGTAGGGAACAATCTATCACCAGGACACAGGGGGAAATTAAAGGTTGTGTGGACTTACTCCTTCAGATTTCTTATCAGGGAAGATGCAAGTCTCTCCACCAGCTGTGAAATTACAGTAAACTTTGAAAGAGTCCCTGGAACATCCTTGGTTTGGATCAACCCAGTATTCACCTGGATGCATGAGCAGGGAGAGAAGGGAAGAAAGAATTAGCACTGGGAAGGAAGGACAATGGGCACTTTCCCAACCCTCTTACCAGGAATGTTTCATCTCTGTCACAGGCTACTATTTATATGTAGTTTATGAAAAACTGGTTTTGAAAAACTGGTTTAAGTTCCTGTTCTAGTTAATACTGTGGCACTTTACATAAGAGATGTTTTCACTCTATATCCCCATTCTTAGAATAGAAAATTTCACTTGGAAGGGATGTACAATGATTATCTAGCCCAACTCTACAAATTCCTTCTCTTCCAGCAAAATTTCTCATGGAGCACCAGGACAAGGGACTCCTCAAATTACTCCTCCTCCCACCCTCCCTTCTCTTTGTTTTGTGGAGCTGGGAAACCCCCAGTGTTCTCTCCATATCCCCTCTGTCCCAGGACACACCATCTGGGAAGTCGGGGTGACAGAGCTGCAGGTCCTTGCAGGTCCGTGCTGGGTTGTGCTGAGTGCCCAGTGGATGCTTCATTTGCTCGATTTCCAGTTTCAGGGAGTTCAGGGAGCCGAAGATCTCCTCCATGCCATCAGCATAGTCCATGTAGTTGTCGGCGTTCCCGTCGTCCACCAGCTGGCTGGCGTCGATGTTCCGCCTGGTCCTCTTGGAAGCCTGGATGGGCAGCGGCTGGATGACCTCTCCAGGAGGACCCTGATTTGTGGGGAAAGAGGATACAACTTCTCATTGCACTGGAAGTGGAGGAGAGGCAGGAGAGGTGACCAAAGCAGCTCCCAGCACTGAGAAACAGCATCACGAGATACACGTTAGACATGTAAAACACCCCTGATGGTGCTGCTGAAACATTGGGTCCACCTTCCCTTTCCACCTTCCCATTAGTAATTTCTCCCTTTACATCCTGCTTTCTCCCCCAGCATCCCTAAGAGATGCCACTCCCTTCCCAGGATTGGCAATGAATCCTTGTCCAGAAATCTTCTACTTCCCAACGTTACAACATCCATTAAATCCAAACATGGTTTCACACTTTGTGTCATGGATTCTACTTACAGGAGGCCCTGGGGGCCCAGGAAGACCTGATTCACCCTTTGGACCTGTTGGACCCTGGGTGGAAAAACAAGAGAAAAACACGAGTCACTCAGGGAAAAAGCAGTTGTTACTTTTATCACATCCCAAACATTATTTCTTTCACGGCAAAAACCTTATTCTTCAGGCACACTACAGGAGTCTTCTTGTACCCACCTCCCAAGAAAATGTTTCTTTAGGTTATCTTTGATGTTTAGGTAAAAGAAAAGATCAAACACTGGGGACTAAAGAGACAAATTTTGCTTAGGCTCCCTACAGAAAAGGAAGGATCCTCCAATGCACAAAAACTTTACCCCTCCAAATCAATCCAACATCTTTACAAGTCAAATACGATCTTAAAATTAATAAAACATTGAATTCTGAATGGGAAAAAGACACTAGGAAGTTGCCCAAGGGGAATTTTTAGCTGCCTGCAAAGGAGATCTGCACCACGAAGTTTCAGTGTCGTATTTCTCACCGAGTTCTTCGCTCTTCAGCTTCTCACCTCCCGCTTTCAGTCTATTTTTAATACCCTCCACTCTACAGCAGCAGGTTTTCTCCCAAGGACTATGCACTGGATTCCTCCTTATGATCTGTGCTGCGCTGCTGCTCAGTGAAGTACAGTTGTGGCACAAAAACCTTTCCCAATTACCGTTCCTGAGCTCAGACAGCCTGAAAAGGCTGCGTTTGCTACAGTCATCTCTGGCTAATTGCTTTAATGCCACTGATGTGGAGGAGTCACAGCAGGTTCTACACTTAATAAGAGCTCCTCAGCCTCTTCATTTAACAGTGTCTATACTCACTGATGATCCTTTAGCACCTTTGGGACCAGGTGGACCCTGCGTAGAGAAAAAATATAGAGAAGAGTCAGTACATTTCCAAGCAGAGAAGTCATCAGTCTCTCCTTAGAGAGAGAAAATAGTGCTATATAAAAGGTTTTTTTTAAAATTCACTCTATTTCTATTTCCACTTTCCACAATCACTTGAGTTGGGTGCTGCTTTTATTTGCCAACACACAGAAAGCATTTGTGTCAGAGCAATCTGTGTCAGTACTCCACAGCCCTGCCCTGACGAGGACTGGAAAAGCTGCTGGGGGCTCACTGCAATGTGAGGCTGATCCTGGCTCTGTGCTAAGGACACCCAGCTGCTCATCCCAGGATATCCACTGGGAAAAAATACAAATAGCAGGAAAAAGTGCAAAAAATCACCGTGTGATTGCAGATAATGCAAAAGAAAGGGGGAAGAGAAGCAGGGTGGGATGATTTCCCTGCCTTCATCCCGCCGTGCCCATCTCACACGTCACCTTCCAGCACCCCTGGAACTCATTCAGGTGTTTGTAATGGGCTCAGCTGAGCAAACCCGTTGTGACCAGAACCCTCAGACAAGGTAAAGTCAGGCCAGGACTGTGCTGGGTATTTGAGGGCACTAAAGTGGCTCCTGAAGGACTGTGCAGCTCCCAAGGAATTCCAGGATAATCAGTTGCCACATACCGGTAATCCTGGTGGCCCTGGAGGTCCGATGGGCCCAGAAGGACCTGTGATACCCTGAAAAATAACAGCAGAACAACATTGATTTGACCACCCAGCTTCAGAGGACTCCATCCCAATCTGGGGCTTTAACTGGTTTTTAAGCATGTGCATGATCCAGACAGGAGCATGAACAAGGAATCCCATATCTCATTTAGGCACACACAGTTTTAAAAATCAGCCCTCTAGATGAATATTTAATGATACCATCCCTCCAAGTCCATTCAACTCTTTTCATACTACCCTTGAGAATCTGCTTCCCACTAAAATGGGTCATTTTGCAGCATATCCACATTTCACATGTAGAATAAACCACATTAATATAGAAAATATTCCTTTGAAAATTAGCAGGAGTCCCTTTGACCATCTCTGCTGGGCTGTGCCTCCTCAAGGGCAGCAAACCTGCAGCTCAAAAGCACGTCCCATGAAGATCTAATGGAATCTTTACCTGTTCTCCTTTGGGTCCTGCTGAGCCCTGGGGGCCTGGGAGACCTCTGTCACCCTTTTCTCCCTGCTCTCCCGGTGGCCCAATAAGGCCAATTAAACCTGGATGACCCTAAGGGAAAACAGCAGATGTTAATTAGGAATTCTCACTGGAGGCAATTGAACACCAAAGCTACACAGCAAAGACATTTCTAGATACAAACCCAAATATATCCCAGGTGCTGTTCTTACCTTCTCCCCTTTAGGACCAGAGTCTCCTTTCAGACCAGGCAAACCCGGTGGGCCCTTTGGGAGACAGGGGGAAAATAAAAGAGGGGATGAATTCATGTCACACACACCCATTTCAAAAACTCTTGGAATTTGATACTATGGACATACCATTGGGCCTGGAGGACCATCTGGGCCAGGGGATCCTGGGAGACCTTGTTCACCCTGTAAAACAGTGCAATTCCCTGAAAACAGTCATCCATGACAGCAGTGCTCCCAGCTGGGAATATTCTGATTATTCGCCTGTGCCTGGGAATGTTTGTCCTGGCTTTTCCCAGATGGCAAAGGCAAAAGGATTTATGGTCCTTTCATGCTCAAATCTCTAACTGGAACAGGGACTTGGGAGGAAACTCCCACCCAAAAAGAGTGGCTGAGAAGACCCAAGACTCAAAGAAAACATGGTGGAAGATGTTACTCACTGTTCTATTATTTCCACTAAATATATTTTATCTGCTGTCAGATATTTAAGCACAGACAGAATGTTACTCTGGGAGAAAAGTATCTTCCAAGCAGATGGGATATGGTGAAGCACCAGGAACAACCCTGCCCAGAAGCTTTCTCAGACTGGGAATACTCACGACTGGACCAGGAATCCCTCGAAGGCCGTCGGGGCCGGGCTTCCCTGGAGCACCTTGGGGACCAATTGGGCCAGTCTTCCCAGGAGGTCCTTCCAAACCAGCTTCACCCTGGAGGGAAGAGGCAGGATGGTTTAATTTGTGCTGGGGCATCAAATGATTTTCAGTACCCTGTGGCTGCTGCCAGGATGTCACGGGGTGGAGGCAGGTCCACGCAAAGCAAGTAAAACTTTCTGTTCCTTGATTTTCCTACTGCTCCCTCCCCCTTGTGCACTAAGGAGAGGTCTCCAAACTCCTTCACTTTTCAGCCTTGCTTGTTTTCCAGCAGGAACCACCCCTTGCCTCTGAGCTCCACAGGGCAGGAAGCTTTCCTGGGTTCAGTCCTGGGAGATGAGCTAGTAAGAGGGAATCCTCCACCATCAGTGTTCCTGCAGCTGCCACAACAACTGGATCTATAATTTGCAATCCCTCTCTCCATTTCCCCACCACTCCTACCAAAACAATCATGGCCCCATGTTTGCCCTGGGAAGGGACGTGGGGCTGTGCACGCCCTGTTATTTACAAGACGTTAAATGGCCAAATATAGCACTTGGTCATTTCAAAACAAGAAAAGACGTTCCCATGACCTTACCAAGCCCTAATTATCTCCACAGAGTTTGTTAAAGGATGAAACATAAGCTCAGATTTGATGCCAATGTCCCCAAATCCAGGTTAATTTGTTGTAAAATGCAGTAAAATCAAATCCCTGCCTTTCAAACGCTGGTGTTGCAGAGGCTGATGCTTTTGGCATATCAAGGATGTAGGAGAAGTAAAATCCCCTTTAATTCTTACCTTGGCTCCTTTCTCTCCTTGCCTTCCTTCGGGACCAGCTGGACCAGGAGGGCCCTAAAGAAAGCACAAAATAGATGCAAAACACAATTAGATCACAGTGATCTGAAATGGTCCATTGGAATTAGCAAAATGATGCTGCAGCCCCAGGGAAGGAGGCAAAATGGAGACAAATATCTCTGGAAAGCTTTTTGAATTAGCTGCTTGCTAAATGAATCCCTAAGCTCTGCCAGCAATGCAGGAAGAGCAGAAGCACCTCATACTTGTATTTTCTTTTGGCCTGTTAACACCT
Source organism: Pseudopipra pipra (assembly GCF_036250125.1). Lineage (NCBI taxonomy): Eukaryota > Metazoa > Chordata > Aves > Passeriformes > Pipridae > Pseudopipra > Pseudopipra pipra. Next base: position 3,173,211 of record NC_087568.1, read on the forward strand.
TAAAAAAAAATCCATGGGATTCAGCTGACAGCTTCCCATCAATTTCCAATGGCTGTGGATGGTGTATAATTTCTTTTTTTAATTATCATACATTTTACACAGTATTTACACAGCATTTATGGGAGACTTCGCAATAAAATGAGTTTTAAAAAGTCAGCACAGATACATTTGGAAAAATCCTCCTAAAACAACCAGCTTACCCTTTTTCCTGGGGGTCCAGAGGGGCCTGGCTCTCCCGTGGGACCAGGGGAACCCTAAATGGAGAGGGGAGGAGAAAAAGCCATAAATGCACCACGAGACGTGTGAAAGAGCAGCAAATGTGTAAAACTTGAGTCAGGATCTCGAGTTTGTGCTGAGCTGAGGCGTGGGCAGCCAGTACAACTCCCAACACCTCCTCGGGGTGCAGGTGGTATCTCGTTTTATCCCTTCCCACCATGAAGTACCATACGGCGCGGAAAAGCTGAAAGCAAAGGCTTGGAAGTTGTTTTTCCATGAGGTAATTTATGCTTTTGGGATGTATTGCTAAGCTGGATGGGTGGGTGGGTGGATGGATGGGTGGATGGATGGATGGCAGCAGCCAGGCTGCCACAAATAGGATGGACGGGCATCAGGGGACCAGTGCTGGTGGGAATTTGGTGCTCAGTGTCCTTGGACCTGCACACAGGGAGTGGGGGGAACAGATCTCATCTGTCCAGTTACTCACAGTCTGTCCAGGTTCACCATCATCACCTTTGTCACCAGGGGGACCATCTTGACCCTGAATAGGAAGACAAAAAGAAACAAGGAGGTGTATTTAGGGTATGAATGGACTTGAGCAGAGTGTTGGCAGCAGCAGGTTCAGCTGGTCTTCATGTCACCAGGCACCACCCCTTCCCACCTCCCACTGGGAGCACTGACAACATGATGTCCAATGTCAAATACAGGGATAACTGCACTCATATAGCTACTGCCCCAAAGGCTGGAGCACAGTCAGACAGACTTTTGGTGGGACTTCCTAACCTTTCCCAAGTAAGGGAAGAGTAAATGACAGAGGAGCTTCTGGGGAATGAGCAGCACAGTCACACTTCACCAAACTAGGAGGAGGAACTGATCTGCCCTTCTGTGAGACAAACACTTACAGCTGGACCAGGTTCTCCAGGAGGACCAGGGTCGCCAGGGAAACCCACTGGACCCTGCAAAGAGAGAAGAAGGATAGTCCCAAGTCAGGGATGTTGCATCTGGAGAACTGCAGAGCACTAGTGGACAGCATGGGGAGTCACCCTACGGAGCAGGCCCCAATTCCCTCAAACACAATCCCAGATCACATCCCATCTTTGCAGCTTCAGTATTTTCATCCTGTCACAGCCTCTGCATCCAGGCTGTGCAAAGCTCCAAAGGCAACATTGGGGGTTTCATTTAGTTTTTCATACAGACATTGGACGGGTGACAGCAAAATCCTCACAGCTTTGGGGAAGGTGCAGATTAGAAGATTTTGCTTCTGCTTCCTACATGATGTGTAACATTTTTTCCCAGGAAGATCGTCTCAAAGCATTTAATGACTAAAACACTTCACCATTCTTCCTCAGGCAGTGTCTGTCAGGTACTTCAAATGATTCCAAGACCAGCACTCAAAAACCAGATTTCACCCAATCACGAGACATCCCAAACCCCATCTGTTGAGAGATGAGTAACTCCCCTGCCTCCTCTGCTGTTTTATGCCATCTTTGCTTATCTCAGAATAAATTTCTCCAGACAGCAAGCATCAAAGGAGAGGGCAAGATAAATACTGTACCATTGTCATCTGGTATAAATCAGGAGAGCTCCACTGGCTTCACCAGAGCTACAGCAATTAGCAGCAGCAGGGATCTGGCCGTGGAGGTACAGCTCCCAAATCCACATAAATCTTCTCTGTGCTGTTTTGGAAGCTTTGCTCTTTGCAGAAGACCTTGGCAATCCATATCCTGAAGTGCCAAGTAAATCTAGTGCAGGCCCTCTCCATGGGGGTGAGTTTTATGATGGCCTGCAAAAAGGGCTAATAATTCCAGTATTGCTGGAAAATATAGCACAGCTGGGTCTTTCCCTCATTAGCACCCTAAAGAAGGGGGCTCATATCATGTATCATTAGAGGAACAATTCTATGGCTGGTAAATGCTTTCAAATTTCCACAAATATCTCTGGAAAACCTATTTTCATGCAGAAATCCCTGCTGGGCAAGCCAAGGAAACACTGAAGGGGTACTTACAGGGCTGCCTTTGGGACCATCATCACCTGGTGGGCCTTTGGGGCCAGGTGGGCCAGCAGCACCAGAGGGACCTGCTTCACCCTTTTCACCTCTTTCACCTTTAGGACCCTGCAAAGGAAAAAAAGGTGTTTCTGTTATCCAGGAAAACAATGTACTGATCTCTAATTATCCTTTAATCAGTTCTGAGAAAGAAGCTCTATTTGCATCTCCAAACACAAGGACATGATTTAGCAGTCCCTTCCCACAAAGATTAAATGGTGTTCATGGTGTTCAGTCGTGGGTAGCCCATATTTGGTGACTAAATGTGATACTATAAATACCCAGGAACATGGTGATGTGTCATCTGATACCCAAACCAAGGACAGGGTTTCTGTCCCATCCACATCCACACCTCTCCATCCACATCCATGCCTTCCCAGAGGGTACTCACCGGGAGCCCAACCTCGCCAGGAAGACCAGGCTCACCAGATTCACCAGGTTCACCCTGCACAAGGGAAAAGAGGATGGAAATACTTATATTTCGGCAGGGTGATGAGATTTTCTGCTGACGGAGCAAAGCTGACCGAGGAGTGTTGTAGCAAACTCCTGTGAGCTTCAATCAGGCTTGTCCAGATGCTTTACCTTCTCTCCTACTGCACCAGGATTTCCTATTCCCCCAGGAGGACCTTGTGGACCATCTGCTCCTGGTGGCCCAGATGGGCCTCTGGGTCCTGGTGGGCCTGGTGGACCCTGAGAGAAAGGAGAGACAAATTTAAGACACATTTCTCAGAGCAATGACGTCAGTGATGAAAAAAGAAGTATGGAACCATCTTACCATTTGCCCAACGTCTCCTGTTTCTCCTTTCTCCCCAGGTGGTCCAGGCAAGCCCTGTGGAGGTGGAGGGGGTGAGTGTTAGCTGTGAACATCTCAGGTGAGCCCCAGCTCTCACTGCCCCAAGCCCTCCCTCGATGCCACAAGTCACCTGCAAGCCCACAGGGCCGGGGGGACCAGGGAAACCTCGGGGTCCTTCATCGCCTTTCTGCCCAAAGAGGCCCTGCTGTCCTCTGGGTCCTGGCTCTCCATCAGCTCCCTACAAGGAAAGGGTCTGACACAGCTCAGCAAAAACACAAGGTAGACACAAACCCCATCCCCATCACCTCCTGCTGCAGCCCATGGCCATGCCCGGCTCGTGTTGGGCATCAGCAGTGCCAGGCAGAAACTGCTCATCCTTACAGTGTTTTTTAGTGGAAAAAAGGAGAACAGTACTCACAGCTGGGCCAGGCTGACCAATTGGACCCTGGGGGCCGGTAGGACCTGGTGGACCCTGTCACAAAACAGAAGGGCAATGTCAGCGTTAGGAGCAGAGCGCCAAGTTCCCTTGGAAAAGGTGATGCCCTTCAACACAGCCTCCATTAAACCTGCATTAATTCCCAAACCAGAGAGGGAGAACAGGGTCAGGTGTCTCTGGACACACTAGCATTCCTCAGCCCTTGTGCCAATGGCACAGCAGACACATCTTAACACATTTTTGCTCCAGAAAAGCAATGTCACACCGCTCAGTTCTATCTAAATACCCATGTGTGACTCGTGTTCCTCAGGCTCTGGGCAGCACAGAAAGGGTGCTTCAGTGTGCTGCAAGCAGCTGGAGTTATCATAGAATTACAGAATGGTTTGGGTTGGAAGTGACCTCTAAAGGTCACCTGGTCCAACCCCTCTGTCATGAGCAGGGACATCTTCAACTGGATCACAAGGGGAACTTCAGCCAAAGACCCAACTTCAGTGGCAAGGGGTATTAATGTTTCACAGATGTTTACATGGTACATGGCTGACATGGAAATGTCTCATTGTGTTCCTAGGAGCTGGAGGCTCTCACTCTTTTTAATATCATGTGGGTATTTGATGAAGAAGAGGAGGGAATCAAGCAATGAAAGAAATACATTAAAATTATATTGTTTTCTGTTTCCAGCAAGTCACACAATGTAACAACACCCCTCAAGAGAAGCAGCTGCAATGTCCACTGCACTCACCTGCTCCCCTTTGTCGCCCTTGCTGCCCTTCTGGCCAGGCTCCCCAATCTCACCCTGCCAGGAACAAAGGAGCACAAAGTTAGTTCACTTGGTGAGCACCTCCCCATCTCAACAGTCCAGCAATAGTCCTGAGTGTCTGTATCCTCATCCCAAAGCTGCCAATTCCCACAGAAAAAGCCTAGAGTGTGCTGAACAATGCCAGTGATTTGACCATTCCAGGTATAACCAAACCCTTTTCCATCCTGCAACTCTCCTTGGCTGCCATGCAATGCAAGAAGCATCATTTTGCAGACCCTTTTAGCAGCCATGAGAGAGTCATCCCAGACTGTGTTTTCTAAGAATCTTCCATTCCAGAGGGGCTTAATGAGAGAGTGGGCAAAGGTAATTAATTTGGAAAGGCCAGGCACCCACAGGCAGGTGCTGCTGCAGGTTTTAGGGGAATGCAAACTGGATTTCATGGAATGGTGTGCCTGTGGCTGGCAGAGCACACAGAGCCCCATCTGCTGCTGCTCCCCAGGTTGGATGCCGCTCATCTCACTTGGGAGCACTACAGAACATGCTCCAGCAGCACATCCCACCCAATGTGGTGGAAGCACCAAGGGGGCACAGTTCCTTGGTGACCCTGGAGCTGAGTGACCCTGAGCAGCAGGGAGCTGTTCCCACCTTGTCTCCATCTTCTCCAGGGGGGCCGACAGGACCTGCTGGACCCGGCAGTCCCACGGGGCCCTGGATGCCATCCCGGCCAGCTGGTCCTTGAGGACCCTTCTCCCCCTGGAAGCAGAAGAACAAGCAGGTCACACAGAGCTCTCCTCCACCCTCCAACCAGCCCATTACATCCCATTAATGTTTTATTCAGCTGCTAACAACCCCTGGGCATGAATAGCAAAACCTGTTCCAGCTGATATTTCATCAGGCTCTGGGCTCGCTGTCTGAAACAAGACAAAATTTCTGTCTTGAGAGATAACGAAGGAACAAACAAATCTACACAGTGAATACCCAGATCCCAGCTGCAATTTCACTGCTATAGCAGTATAATCAGATTTAATCTGAACCCTCTGCCATCTCTCTCCAGATGACAAACAAGACCCCAACTAATTTTTACTCCCACAAGCCAGGTTTTGCTGATTGTGCTCCAGGCTGCCCCAGCCTTTTCCCTTCCCTGGCTGATTCCTAGCTAAGGGGGGTTCTCAGGAGGCCCTGAGCTCCCCCCTGAGCTTCTGGACAAAGGAAAACACCTGAAGTGAATAAAGCAATCTCTGCTGGCCTCCTGCTTAAACAACTACTAGCACTCCTCCAAGCTGGAGCCTTCAATCAAATTTGTTTGTTTACAGGAACTGAACAGTGAATATTTTCCAGTTTCCTCGTACATAATTTAATTGCATCTGAATCCTGGGTGCTCTCTTCTGAATAATTACATGCCACATAAATTGCCTATTCATCTACCCACTGACTGATACATCATATAGGTACTCGGCAGGACAGATGTTCCTAAAGCTGATTCACCAGGAAATTCCTGCCTCTGGATTAGCTGCCGGAGTTTCTAATAAGCCAGCAAATGTGGAATACAGTGGCTGCTAAATGCTTTTGATAACAACATCAATCACCCATGAGATGGAGCCTGACATCACCGACGCCACCGCTCGCTCATCTTGCTGGGCCTGAAGCCGAGCTTAGGTTTGAGGCAGGCAACCCAAACATCCCTTCCAACCCTTTTGGGCGGGAACTGGAGGCATGGGGACTGTCAGTGCCGAGCTCTCCAGGAACAGAAATAGCCACATCCCAGCCCACTCCCTCCTGCCCGCACGTGACATTTCACGCGCGTGCCGGGGGAGCGAAAGACGTGCGAGTTTGCGCGGGTTGGCTGGAGAACGCTCCGGAGAGGGACCATATGGCAGGACTCAGCCGTGCTGGGCTCGGGATCCTGCTGGGAGCAGCTCTGTCACGGGCACCAGCGGGGTGGATGCCTGGGAGCGCTGATGCTGCACCACCACCATGCAGCATCCCAAAATCTCCGCAGCGCCTTCCCGTGCTGCCCATTGTCCGGGGAAGGATTTATTTGGGCTCCGTGGAAACTGCTGCTCCCATCGCATCCTTGTAAGCAGGGATAGGGCTGGCTCGCTCCTCTTCCCAAAGGCCTGGCCTTTGGCTGCTTGTCACTAGGAGGTCACACAGGCTGTCATTTCGCCTGCTCAGCCCTTGTGGCCTGAGGACATGTTGGTCCCTGGGGATCACATCCATTTTTGATAGCACGGGCATCCCAAACGGGGCAGTTGAGCCATTAATATTTAGTGGCTTGGTGTGCTCAAGATGAGAAAATGAATTTCTACCTGAATTCCTATTTTATTTATTCATTTAAATCTTTCATCCTCCTCCCCCAGGGACTGGTTCCATGCTCAGCTCCCTGCTGTGCACATTTCTAGTTGACCCATACCCTTTAACCTTTATACTGGTACTTACTGGAGCTCCCTTTTCACCTGCAGGTCCCGGAGGCCCCTGGGGGCCAGGTCGCCCTGGCAAACCTATTGGGCCAGCTGATCCTGCTGGGCCACGCTCCCCAGGAGAGCCCTGTTGGGAGAAGAAGGAAAGAAGCTTTAACTGCAGTATTGAGCTTCATGAAGAGACAAAGAAATCCAGCAGCAGGATGCTGCAAACACACTGTCAGTACGTGAGCACGTTTGATGGGATAACTGCCATGTGATGACTTGGTACCACCAGCCTAAGGGGTCCTGCAGATCGTTTTTTTAATTAAAATCCCTGGAAGGGCTGGTTTCTCCTCTGGATGGTGCAGGGAGCTCAGTTCCTGGGGATACATTAACAGCTTGGAACGAGAGCCACTTCACAGCCAACGCAGCAGGGAGGGTTGGATGATGAATATTTTCTTCCAGGAGGGCAGCACTGAACATGGATCTCAAGTGAGGACAACTTCCAGAGGGAAAGCAGGTGGCTTAGAAGCAAAACTCTGGGTGTCCTGAACCACTGCAGTTCCCTCAGCTGGTCACGTATGTTCCCAGCTGACACCACAAAACGACTGCGTCGTTACACGCGTGTCTTGTAAAATAAAACAACGTCCAGGGAGTTGTTTGTTAGTGCAAAGGAAATAAGGGATAAAGCCTGGAGCTGTGACTAACCCCCCTCTGGCCTGCCAAGCTTGTAAATGGTTAGGTGGTGCCTGCAAGGGCAAGGATACTCACTGCTGGGCCTGGAGGGCCTGGGGGACCTTCGTTGCCTTTCAGCCCTGGAGAACCCTGGAGGGAGGAAAACAAAGTCATTTTGGGAGGTGGGTGCTGCACCTCCCAGGCATCCTTCCTGCTGGAAGGACCGAGCAGCCTCTACTCACAATGGGGCCAGGGAGCCCTCTCTCTCCGGGGAAGCCTCGCAAGCCGGGGGGACCGTCCTTCCCTGGGAGGCCAGCGGGACCAGGGTCCCCCTGCAACGACAGGGATGAACAGCTGAGGCTCTGCAGACTCCATGGAGACCCAGCTTGTCTCTCCATGAGGAGACAGAAGCTTCATTTCTCTTCTGAATCATGCTCTCCATCTATGGGGAGAGGCAGGCGCCCAGGCTGGCAGGGAGGGTGAATTCTAGTCCCTACCTTGGTCCCTTCTTTTCCAGTGAGGCCAGGAAGACCTTGTTCACCCGGGGGACCCGGAGGGCCTGGGTGCCCCCGCTCACCCATCGGCCCAGTCTCACCAGTTGGACCCTGAAAAAAACAATCAGTGAGAGGGTGGTGGGTATTGGGAGAACAACCGAGGATGGAAGAGGTGCAGGATATCAGTTTAGTCCTTTGGGTTGCAATGGGATGGAAATGCTTATTCCCTTAAGTGTCCCCTGCAGTGCCACCAGGAATCCCTGAAGAGACACCTCCTTTGGCACCTAAAGAAACCTTGTGTTTTGGAAGTGGGCAGCATTGCACTTGGCAGAGCAGAGGCACTGGGAACCTCTGGAGTGAAAGCATTCACAGAAATGAGATGTCATTACTACAACCGTTATGCTTAGGTTTTTCTTTTTAATTGAAAACTTCCTAAGCACTCTACAACCCTGCTGATTCTCCCTTCCATGGGGCATAAATAATGCATTAGGCTTGTACTGCACAGCAATTATCCACTGCCTCCATGCCCTCCGCGGGCACTAATGTGATGAGTGTAAGATAAAGCCCAGCACAGAGGGTTCCCCAGTGGCCCATTTTAGGGGAGGACAGGAGCCATGAGCACAAGCCTGTAACATCCCTGCCCCTCGGTGTCTGCTGGGACAGGGGCTGTAATTCATGTCCTGCTGCAGGGTGCCACTTAGTGCCAGCAGAACTCCACCACTGCCTCGCTCAGCAGCCACAGATCACACTAAGTACGCGCAGCAGAGCCCGATAAAATTGCCACTGAACTTAATTTGCACTTGAGAAGACAGACACAGTCGTCAGGGGATTGCCCCTAATCAGGGAATTTACAAATCAGGGACTTTACACACTGTCATTAAAGAGGACAAATTAATTACTTTCTAATTAAAGAGCGAGCTCCCCAGCAGTTCAGCAAAGAAGACTTGACCCAAAGCCAGTCCTACTTAGTCCAGGACTCTGCCCAGAACTGACCCACGAGCCCTGCACGCCTGTACTTAAAGGCTCTGAGTTCTGCTTGTGCAGTGACTATTTCCAGATTGCACAGGGCTTTTTATGACTGAAAGAAACCAGCCCAGCTCTGACAGAATCTGGCAGCACTTCAGATTAGAGAGGGATGACTTTCTTCACAGCGACACGTAAGAGCACTCTTGCATCACGCTTGCAGTGCCCTGAACACCAGCAGCTGTACAGCCCTTGGAGATCTTGTTTAACTCACTGTCTGTTTACAGGTCTTTTAGTTGAATTGTGTGGAGCTGGTCTTTCCAATTTACACCAGGGTAGTTGTTTTAAGTTCACAGGAACCACCTTACTTACAGCAGCCCCCAGGCACGTTTGTCTAAACACCATCCAAAGGCCTCCACAAGGTGGGCTGGGAACCACTGGGATATTTCACACCTTGGCCAGGAATTTCAAAGCTATCTGACATGCCTTTGCCTTCCCTGGAAGAGGAGTCCCTGCTGTATAACCCCTGGTTCCAGCACCTCCATCTGAACCATCAGAGCTCTGAGAGCCCACAGTGCCCACCTGAGGAAGAGGAGTTGCAGAGGGTTGGTACAAGTGCGAGTATTTGCTTCTTACCTGAGGGCCTACGACACCAGGGGGTCCTGGAGGGCCAGTCTTGCCTTGGAAACCCTGTTAGAGAAAGGTAAAAGAGAAAGAGGTGACACTTCTGCCAAGGATTGCTCCAGCAAGGGTCAGACTGCCACCTGACTGCTCCTCCTGTAGTGAAACCACTGACTGGGAGCGGATGGACACCCAAGGGAAAAAGAAGAAATCAAAAAGAAGGTGGAAAATACATATTTGAATTTATACAGGGGTGAAACAGAGGAAGAAGAATGGATTCTCAATGCTCAGCTCTGCTGTTTTGGTGGGGCTACTGTGGTTTGGCTGAAGGATTGGCCATATATATTAAAAAATTTGCTACGCTCATAAAACCTGTTGAGGCAACGCCTGTTAAAGGGCTATTAAAAAGTCAGAGTGAGTTTCTTCACACTGAGCAGTTCTTAAAAGCTGTTTTCCCTTCTCCTGCTCCCCATTCTGGTGCTGGTTTAGGCTCAGTTCTGTTTTAAGCTCAGCTCCCAGGAGCTCAGGGGCTGGGTGACCCTCTCTTCCACTTTGGGCACCGGCAGCTCCCATCTCCAGCCCTGCTGCAGCCCCAAACCCTCCAGCCATGGGGGGGGGGAGTGAAGCTTTATTTCCTTCACCAACATCTGCTGAAAGGAATCAGAGCCCCGTTTGTCCCCGAACGCTGATGAGCAGTGAAGGCTCCATGACAGCTCCTTATAATGTCATTTTGAAGAGTGACAATAACGAGCCATCACCACTGCAATTGTTTAGCTCTCCTAAGCCACTCTTTAAAAGCACATTAATTATCGTTCTTACTGCAGCACGCTGACAAGCTTGAGAAATGGCATTTAAGGCATACAGGCTATTTTCTCATTGCCACAAAAGAGGATCAGATAAATCCCATGTCAATGCTAATGTGTCGTGCTAAAACAACTCCTCCATGATATTCTAGCTGCCTGCAGATCACAGAAAATATCCTGTCACTGACGGGGAAATGGCAAAACATCGTTGGGAAATGAAGGTACAATTTAAACTCTCATCGTAGAGAAATATTTAGACCATTTCTGCTCAGGACTTTTCTTGTTAACCTGGAGAAAAGGGGTTTCCTTTTGTGCTGTTGGAGCCTCGGGCGCAGGGGTTTTACAATTTGTCATGGTTTTTTAGATCCAATCTTTGTTTAAATTTAATATGGCCAAATATTTCAGCATGGCTGTTTGCCACCGAAAGAGAAGTAAAATAAAGGGAAGTGTTTCACACAGAGATTTCAAGCCTAGATTTTCTTGCATGAAGACACATTGCACTGACCAGGCTATTGATGGAGAAATAATACTTAATTTGCTTTTATGTTTCTCTTGCTTTCTGGCACTGTGTAGGGAAAGGGGGACAAAAAGGGTATTCTCCTACTCCAAGGGGTTGCAGGGGAAAGGGATTTTTGCAAGTTTGATGACACAGATTAATAGAGATTTTGTTTTCTGGCAGGATTTTCCTGGGAGAGGCAAACTACTGCTGCAGTGACTGAGGAAAGCTATTAGGGAGAACTTTCAGACCCAATATAATTGAAAGCCCATTCTCCATTCTTAGTCATGCAGACTTGGAGTTTGATGCTTTATTCCAGTCTCAGAAGTTGATAATAGCAGAAAAAAGCAAAGTTTTTTATTGTTTCTTCCAGCTCAAATGTAGTGTCCTGGACATTATGGATAACTCGAGAAAGGAAGACTAAATGCCAGCCAGGCTCTGGCAGGTGAAAACTCTTCACCTTTCAGTTAATCCTGACCTGAAGACTCTGCTCAAAACTACCCCAACCACTGCCCTAGAGCCAGTCTTGTGGAGTGTAAATAAATATCTGGTGTTGCTGAGCAGTGTTTGCATTGCCTTGCTTAGCAAATGCCAGGCAAGTTAATTAAATTGTGTGATAAGTTGGGGGGAAAAAATGCATAATGTGCAAAGCCTTTTTTATGCTCATTTGCTGGGAAGGCAGTAGAGAAAAATGCAAAGCTGAGGAGAGGAAACGGGTTTGGTTTTTTCCTCTGTAAAACAGAGACAGAACGAAGGGTCTGTCTGCCAACGTGCAGCATGCAGTGATGGGAGAGGGGTGTACCAAAAGCAGTGACTGAGCTGGATTGTAAACAGCTGAGGAAAAACAATAAACATTCCATCCAAGATGCCAAAATGCCAGCCAGGAGCTGCTCCCCAGGGAATATTGCTGGAGGGGCACAGGTACAACTGGGGGAGGCTCTTGTGAGTAGCTTTGGCTGAAAGGCAGCGTGGGCAGAGATCGTGGAATCACAGATTGCTTTGGGTTGGAAGGGACTATAAAAGTCATCTTATTCCATGGGCAGGGACACCTTCCACTAGACCAGGTTGCTCCAAGCCCCATCCAACCTGGCCTTGGACACCTCCAGGGATGGGGCAGCCACAAATTTTTTGCTTATCTCTTCTTACTCAGGTGCTGCAGGAACTGGTGTAGACACAAAAACTAGAGGAAAATCATTCCATGTCTCCCCTTGGTCAGGAATTGCCTTCCTCTCCAGACAAGCATGGCCAAAACTGGGCTGTAACTCTTCTCCGCTGTGGCATTGGCCACGTGGTGCATCAAGAAGTGAAAAGTGTTTGTTTCTCCCTATTCCAGGTGCCAGAGAAAATAAAACTGTGCCTGGTCCCAGGCACACATGGGTGTGGGAAGCTGAGAGGGTGGAGAATGGATCCTGTCTCACATGACAAACCCCTGCTATCACAGCCTAGAGTTAAGCCTCTCAAATAGAGACATGAAACCTGCACATCTCCAAAGGCCAGTGGGAAAGAAAGCCCAGGGATTACCCATAACACTCCAAAGGGCAGAGGCACAGCCTTCCTGTGGGAAGGCAAAGGGACAAGAGCTACAATGAGTCCTCGGGGTACAGAGTCCCAGCCACAAGGCCTGCTCAGAAATCACTCCCCAGCTTCCTCTCCACCTCATGGAAGTAGGAACCACACCAAGCACTGGCTTGTGCTGGTGCTGACCAACACTCAACACAATCAAAACATCCTCTCAGCTCTCAAGGAGCTGCCTCTTGCAACACCCATCACAGAAGAAACTCAAGTGGCCCCCGATGCCAGTCACTGGCACCACAACATCCCTGCTCAGATCCTCAAACCACACACATTGACCTCCATGATCTACTGAAGGACACAGAGAGAGGAGCTGGTCACAGCCTCCAGATAAACCATCATTAGACCAGCCTGTCCTGCTCGGAACAGGGTTGCTTCCCATAGACCATCCCGTGCAGCTGGAGAGACACAAACCTCCAGGGAATCCAAAGGTGTGGCCACATCTCCCCAGCTGCACAGGAGGGTTTAGAGAAATCACCTGGCAAGATGAGACTCAGGACTAATGATCTGCCCAAGGTTTTTTGGCTACTTACAGTTTCTCCTCTCTGTCCGGGGTGACCAGGCAATCCATCCTTCCCAGGAGGACCCTACAGCAGAGAACCAGGGTGAGAAGGAACATCACTGAGTGCTCAGTAATAAAACTGTGATAAGAGCTGAATCAACCCTGCTTGTCTCAGTTGCCACCCATTTTACAGTGAAATTGGGGTGCTCAGAACCCTAAAAGCTACATCCCTTTCCCACACACCTCCCAAAGGAAAGATTTATCTTACAGGCTCAGAGCAGTAGTGAGCTGCTCACCACAGGGGAGGAAATCACTCCACAAAGGTTTCTGAGGTCCCTCACCAGTGTATAATAATTGCAGAGACAGCAGTGTTAGTGTTGTGCTGTCCTCCTCATACCCAGAGGGAAAATAAGGAACAGAACACCCAGGAAAGATCCCAGAGATTCTGACTCATTAGGAAATGAACATTTATAATCAGCTGCAATTTACTTGGCTATTTAAAATCTTAAACCACTGGGTCATTATCGTGATGTCTCAGTGAAGCCTTTTATTGGGGACATCACCACTTGTCAGGGAGGCAGCTCAGGCTGAGCTGGCACAGGCAGTCACAGCTGGGTGGGAAAGGCTTTGGATTTCTTTGGATGCTCTAGAAAGTGAGTTACTTACAGGGGGGCCTTTTGGTCCAGGAAATCCAGTCGGTCCTTGAGGCCCTGGTGGTCCCTGGGATGAAAGACAAGCCAGAAAACACAGTTAAGGAACCTGTAACACTTCACTGTGAAACACCAGCTCTGTGTGAGCAGCAGATGAGCACAAAGGTCTGGAAAGCCAAACACTGGGTGACTTTGTAGAAAATTTAAAACCAAAACCCAGTAAAAAAAAAAAAAAAGAGACAGAAATTGAGGCTAAAATCATGAAAGTCCCATTGTTTCAGTTTTTTCCACCAATCTGGGGAAAGCACTATGAGATCCTAGAGGACCACATCCCCCAAAAATCTGGGGCTCTGGCTGCCTGCACAAAAGCCCGGGGTGACTTCCTCCTTTTCCCATGGAGTGATGTTTACACAGGACACCCAAGGTCCCATGTGAGCCCTCCCTGGAGAGCTCAGAAAAGACCTAAGGGTTGGAGGTGACTTGTGGGACCTCTCTCCACACAAGCACTTTTCACCCTGGATTTCTAACCAGACTTTTCCCTTTGCTGACTGAAGTGTGCTGAGTTGCATCCCAGCTCCTGTGAGCTGCCCACTCATCTCTGCTTAACAGGTCACCTTGGAGGATGTTCACTGCCAAAACCCCTCAGCACCATCTCAGCCCTGCAAACCCTCCTCTGAGTCCCGTTTTACCCCACCAGGTTGTCTTACCCTTTCTCCAGGAGGACCAGGGGGCCCATCACCACCAGAGTTGCCCTTTTATGAATAAAGAAAACAAGAGACCATTAAAAATACATCTATCACCATTGAAGCTGCTGTGTGCAAAGACTTCAAATGGCACCAAGCCCACAGTGGCACCACACCACCCACTCCCCTGTCCCTCACTAATAATAATTCTGCATCAGGAGCATCACCCAGTGACAAATAAGCAGCTGCTCATTCCTCCCCACGTTGCTTAATAAAAATACAGGAAAGATAACGTCAGTGAGCAAGGGATATTTCCACTTCACAATGGCCTCCCTCTGAGAGATAAATGCCACCACAAAGATGAGGTATTTATCAAAAATTCATGCCAACACAAAGGAGAGACATTTATTTTTAAATCTGGCAGTGTGGTGGTGATGATGCCTCGCTACAAAAGTGTGGCTTCCGTCACACCCAGAGACTGATGGTCAGGGAATCAGTGTGTGCAGCAGGTTCTGGAGCTGAGTGTGCCTCCCCAGGTTGGCTGGGAATAAAATACCTAATTTTGCCTGGTGACCCATCCTGGGCCAACAGTGGGCAGGCAAAGTGGCTCGGCAAGGTGCAAGGAGCTGGAGACCAGCAGCAACACGTCCCTTCACCTGTGGCACAGCCTTAGGTGGTTCAAACACTACTTAAACACCAAAAAAGAGGGTTTAGGGGAGGTGTCAGGGCGTTGGAGGGTTGTGCTGATGTGGGGGAGCTCCCTCCCCTTCTTGTTGAGATGGCTCTAATTCCTGCACTTGATGTGGAATTGTGGGCCAACACGTTTTTAGAACCTGTGCATGTATTTTACAGTCGGGTTATGATCTGGGAATAAAGCTTAGAAGGGCTCAGCTTTCCAAATCCAGTGGAGAAAGGAGAGGAGGGAAATGGAGGGCAGTGAACCAGACAGTCTCAATACCAACACTTGTTAGGATGTGACCCCGAAGGCTTCCCAAAACCTTACCTTTGGGCCAGGTTTTCCAGTGCTTCCCCTAGGCCCTCTTTCCCCACGTGGACCCTTAAAAAAGACACAAAAGGTGACATTTTAGCCCTTTCTTCTACCCACAGCTACATTGTGATCGGGCAACAAGTCATCCCACCAGCAGCAAGGGCTGACAGGAGCCATCATCACTCTCACTGGAGTCTGACGACTTCAAACCATGTTACCCAAAGCACTGTGTCCCCTCTGCTTAGCTGTGAGTGCTGAAGGCCAGATCCTACCCCCCAGTGAAGACACACATCAGATCCCAGTTTCCCTTGGCCATGACAAGCCTTCCAAATGCACAAGATTGGCTCGTTACCGTTGGGCCGCGCTGCCCCCTCGGACCTGGTTTGCCAGGTGTCCCCTGGAATGAAAAGAAAGGAAGAGGAGTTAGCAACCAGCACCAGAGCAGATGATCCTGTCACAGAGCCCATTACAAAGGGCCTTAAAACCTCTCTGGTTCTCATTTGTGATGAAAAAGTCAACAGCAGGTTTACTTTCATGTTCTGTTTCTCGTATTTGTTTTAATTTATAATGCTTGGGCAGGTCTGGACAATAATCCCTATGCCCAGACAACATCTGTTATCTGAGGGAATGACTCTCCTAAGGAACAGTATTCTGAGTCCTCCAAAGCTTTCAAAGATGAGGCCACCCACTCAGACCATACAGTATCCCAAAAACTCACAGCACAACCAGCAAAAACCCATTCAACTCTGCCACCCCAACACCCATAATCCCTTTTTTTTTCCCACTGATCCCTGCTAATCCCTTCCCTCAGCTCCTGACAGGGGGAAGGGCTGGTCCTCATCCTGCTGCTCACACGTGTTGCTGCTCAACATTTAAGGACTGACAGCAGCAGAGCAGGATTCCTGCTCGGAGCGCTTATTTTATGCCACACAAGCCAATTAAGCTGCCCTACATATTTACAAATCTTTCTTGGTCGCTGCAAACTCTGTGCTAAACAAGTGATTGTTGTGCAGAGCAGGAGCAGGAGGCTCATGTGATCTGACAGATGCACTCAGCTCCCCAGGATGGGTGACTGTGATTAATCCTGACAGAGAAAAGACAGAGGGTCCTAAATCTGGCACTACATTAAGCTCCATTACCCTGTGCCTCAAAGCAAACTAATGGCCTGAAAACATTCTTTTGGCCAGTGTCAAGCCTCCAAAAAAACAGAGTTCTGAGAGGTTTAACTTTCCCTCTTTGGACCTGCAGCTCATTAATGGTACCAATCACCTGTTAAAGGAAGGATGAGGAAGACTTGATTCCTGTGCAAGGAACACTGAATGCTTAAAATATCACTTGCCATTTTCTGCCCCAAATCCATCATCTCACTATCCTGCCTTCCCGTATCTGGCACTCATTAACCAGCTGAACATAAAACAGGAGCTGGGAAACTTTACAATCAACTTTCTTCAAGCTACTAAAATTAGTCCTGCTGAATCCTCCTTGTTCTGCGGCTCCGTTTAATAAACCCTGCTGGCATACTTTTTTAAAATTAATTACAAAAATCACTTTAAAGTACTCCAGCTGGTTTTCTTTTAGCTCTGGGAGGCTAAATTTGGAGCAGGTGGAGAGGAGTGTGTGCTGCCTCCCCTCAGGTAGCCCCCACACTCCTCTCCTTCTTCCTCAATTCTATTTTTAAGCAAAATTCCCCCTTCTCATTGCTGTCGTTAATCATGCATGCAGCCCCATGTACTGCTGCAAAGAATTTATATAGCACTGTAAATGCACACAGACCTATATTTTTCAAGCAGAGATTCTGACATAAAGGCATCTAAATTCCGATTATTTTCTAGGCACACAAATAAATGGTTGGATTTGGGTCCCTCCACACCCCCCAGGCTCTGTCAGGGCGGGCGAGCAGGGAGATCTATTACCCCCTGCTAATGGCAGAGGCCCATCAGCTCTAAAAATAAGATCACTTTTTCACGTCCAGCTATTGATTTTATGATCAGGTTTTTGATTTATCCAAGCAAGCTCTCCAGGGCTCACCTGGGGCTGAGGACAGGCAGGGTGATGAGCAGCTGCTCACCAACACTATTGGGGTATTTAATGGGTCATAATTCTCCAGGAACACCAAACATTGAATCACAGGATGGTTTGGGTTGGAAGGGACCTTAAAGCTCATCTCATCCACCCCCTGCCATGGGCAGGGACACCTTCCACTAGCCCAGGGTGCTCCAAGCCCTGTCCAACCTGGCCTTGGACACCTCCAGGGCAGCCACAGCTTCTCTGAGCAACCTGTGCCAGGGCCTCCCCACTCTGCCAGCCAGGAATTCCTTCCCAATATCCCATCTAACCCTGCCCTCTGGCAGTGTGAAGCCATTCCTGCTAGTCCTGTCATTCCAGGCCCTAGGAAATAGTCTCTCTCCAACTTTCCTGCAGTCTACCTTGAGGTACTGGCAGGCCCCAGTTAGGTCACCCCAAAACTTCTCTTTTCCTGCGCGAACAATCCAAATTCCTTCAGCCTTTCCTTATAGGAGAGGTGCTCCATCACCTCTAATCATCTCCATCCCTTTTTTCTCTTCCCATTTTTAATTTTTCCAGCCCTTTTTGTGGAGCTGAACAGCCAGAAGTTGAAGTTTCAGGTTTTGGGAGGGGTTCAACACTGCAACACCAAAATTCAGCTGCCTATGCTGGTGTGGAAAATCCTTCTGCCTTGGATTTTCACCTTTTTTTTTTAAATTATTTAAGGGCTTGGGAAGACTGTTTGTGTTGCTGAAATAACAAGCTGCAGAGCTTATTTCCATTTTGTAAGAGAGACGAGTGATTCACGTTATTTTGGACACATAAACCACGTTGAGCAGTGTAATTGTAATACTGTGTTAAAGAAAAGACAAATAAATGATTTGGGGTTGTTTCAGCTGCAAATTGGGTTATTCCACAAGGCACTGGAGAAGCAAATCTTAGAAATTCTCTTTCTTTGACTCTGTGTGAACATACTTATAAAAGCAGCAGATTTAGTGGTCTTAAGAGAAACAGAGGGGGATTTATCAAGTCTAACTCAATGGGGCTTAAATTAAGATGATGGTCTCCATTTGGACTGGAGCAGTGTGATCCCAGCTTAGCCTATAATTCTGTGTATAATTTCTCTTATTTCAAATGAGATACTTGGGAGGAAAAAGAAAAACAATACAGATACCAAAACTGTTACTGAAAATCAGTATTTTTGCTATTAAAAAAAATTTCAAGCTGGGCTCCTTTTGCTAAAGGAAAGGTTTGTCCCTGAATATCTTCTCTCTCACACACACATACAATCAAATGAATTGTAGGCTCCTGGATTGGCTGTAAAATGGCAGAAATGGTCCAGTCACACATTGAAAATAAAATATATTTTAAAAAAAATAAAAAAAATTAAAAACACCATGGAGTAAACCAAGAAAACTCTTTTTAATTCCTGAAGAAATGGTGGCCTGCCAAGGGGTGTAACTAAGGGTCCTCACTACCTCCATTGAAGGCACCAAATAAAAATGAGAAAACTGCTGATTTTTTGCCTTTTTTTCTCTTATTATTGCTTGTTCCAAACTCATAAACCACCAACTCCTGGTACCTGAAAGGTTTCCCACAGCACCAGGACAAAATCAGCCGAGGGATGTGGAGGGATGTGGATGCTCAGGGATGCAAAGCAGCACATCTCCCATCTCCTCCCTGCTGCTTTACACCACCCAAACCCCCAGCCCAAGGATTTTATTGCTGTATATTTGATAAGCTGGGTGGTAATTACAGGGCTACAGTGAATTCAAGGCTGTGGTGGCAGCTGCTTTATTCATGGGCTCCCTCCTCCTGCCAGGCCAGAGTGGAGGGAGGGATGAGGATGTGCATTTGTAGCTCAGAATGAAATGAAATTACTCAGTGGAATAAAAAAAAAAAAAAAAAAATAAAGGGAGGGGGGTGGATATAAACCAAATTTCGGTGGCATGATATTAATGCAGTGCAAAGTGATTTATATTTTCTGGGCTCCTCTCAAACCCGTCTGTTAGAAGTCATTTGTATTTAAATGAGAGCAAAAAGGAAACTAATTCCACTTGCTATCCTCACTCCCCCTTCTTGTCACTGTGACCAGAGCTGGTGCAGAAAATGACTTTGTTTGTACTCTGAATCCCTTAATTCAAGCGTGTTTTTCACAAGATAAAAAATAAATCTGTATATTTAGACAATCCCTATTCAGAGCAAAGTCTGTGGAGGTGGGTGAGAGGTAGAGACAAGTCTGGGGGATGGAGCCCCCACACTTTAAAGGTGTCTATGAATTTTGAAGAGCTTATTAAAAAGGAGGAATTTGTATGGATTTTCAGCTATGCATTTTGAATTTCCAGTTAGGTTAACAGTGGTTCTTTGCTGGTTCTGAGCAGATTCACCCATCTCTAATAATTATTGTTAATTAAAAAGCTCTTGATGCCCTGAGTGAAGTCTGACAGCGTGGGAAGGATTCAGGTTCAAAGAAGTCTCTTAAAATATCTTGAGGGGGAAATTTCCAGGGTTTAATTGGGAAGCTGCAGAGCTGACTGTGCCATCCCCAGCATCCTCCTCTCCCAGCAGGCAGCACTGGGAGCCTCTCACTGGTCCTGTGCTGGGAATCTCGTCCTGGGATGAGACTCTTTGGGCAAAAGCCAAAGAGTTGATCCCTGTGTCCTGCCCCAGGAGCTTTGGAGGGAATTAAATCAGCAAAGCAGCCAGACAAAGCAGCTCTTACCCGTGTGCCCTTCTCTCCGTTGGCTCCTGGAAATCCTGGGAAGCCGATTGAGCCCTTTGGGGGAAGAGCAAAGAGAGAGTAAGAGGTTCTGGACGCCCAAAGGGGCAGCTCAGCCCACCCACCCCAGCCCGGGATGACCCACCGACATCCACAGCTCCCAGCCCTCCTTTCTTAAACCTTACAAACAACACAAGCACAGACAGACCTGAAATGACCTCAGAAAGGAAATTTCATCCAGAAATAACAACAACAACAGGAAGGTCCGTGCCTCATTAGCAGTCACTGCAAGGACCAAGCCCACGGTTGTGGCGGGTGCCCGGGGAACAGGCAGGAATTTGGATTTTAGCTCCCAAGTCACTACGTTACACATGAAAATTTAACTCCTGGCTTGTTCCTTTCTGATGTGAGTGCCTGGAGAATAGCTGCTGCTGCTTTTAAAATATGAATTAGTCGAAGAAATGCAAAAAAACTCCCAACCTCTACCCCGACGTATAAGATGCAAATTAAAAAATAAACCGTCAACGCCACAACCACAAAACTGAAGAAACAATCTCTTGCAGATAATTATGTCTCCAGAATTAAACAAGCCTGTTTTGGTTGCTTGTTTTTTTTTTTTTAAGCAATGAGCATGAAAAATTAAATATGATTCTTAAAAAAAAGTTAACAAAAACGTAAGTTCCCAAAGCCTCCAGGGCATGTAAAAATTAGGCTGTAGGCTTCATCTATGTAGTGGAATTCACAGTTTCAATTTAAAAAATGACTTGAAAATGGCCCAGATGAAGGTGGGAGTGTAGATAAGCTACAAAGGATGTTTGCAAATCTGCAAAATGGCAGTTTTATTTTCATTCCAGGGAGGCCCTGATTCATTATTCATTCTAATTTTTAATTAATTAGATAACACTAGCACAGATCTTGGAAGATATAAAACATAATACAAGGGGAAGGACTGTTATGCCTAATCCCAGCATGAAGGCTCACAAGGTGCCTGTTTGCATCCATCACCAAAGCAGTCCTGCACACCCCATCCCTCTCCATCTCTTCCCACCACTTTAGGAGACTGAAGCCATGCAGAACCAGTCCCTGAATTCCACCAGCCAAGGGCTGGGAGCTATTTTTACCCATCTATATTTTTGTCCTGCCTGGGTGGGAAGGAGGGATCTCATCCCACCAGTGGGGGGGCTGAGCCTTCTGCACGGCTGCACTGCCAGGGCTTGGCTGTGTCATTGGGTTCCCCAGGACACCCCAACCCTCCCAGAGACCCCCCCCCAGCCCAGTTACCTTTGGGCCCTGCCTGCCCGGGTACCCAGGCAGTCCTGGCACGCCGAGTTTTCCCTGGAACACAAATAAAAGTGTGTTATCTTGGGCAAGAGACCTCGGGAGCAGCTTCAGATCCGCACCAGCAGAAAGGGAAGACTCCAAGTGTGGAGAAGTCAAGAGCAAAGCAGATGAGATGTGGGTGGAATAAAGCTCTTGGGGCACTGGGATCATCCTCTGCCCTCCCTGAGAGACACCTGGGGGGTGGTACAGAGTGAGCACTGTAAATGTGCTGGGGACTTCTTGGGAACGGTTGGGTTTTTATATATTTTTTTTTCAACTGGGTGAACATAGAAATTAGACTGGAGTCTGTGATACTTCCAATTTCTCTATTTTCTACTCTATTTTTTTTTCAAGACATTGTGCCCAAGCAGATAATCCCAAAAAGACCACGTTGTCAACACATTCAAGTCGTGCTGCTGCACTAAAACCACCTCCCTGGGGTCTCCTCCGGTCTTTCTGTTGAACCACTCAGGCCTCCCTTCACACAAACCTCCTACAGCTCCTCTTCGTCCCCCTGCCCTAAAACTGTGCCCCCCACGCTGGGCACTGCTCTGGCCATCCACCCAACACACCCAAATAAAGGTGGTTTTTAGTTAAAACACCCCTGGACCATTCCCTCCTTGAGACTCACCTTCTCTCCAGCAGGACCAAGAGGACCCGGATCTCCATTGGGGCCAGAGCGACCTTTGGGACCCTCGGGACCATCCTCACCCCGGGGGCCAGGAGGTCCAATTTCCCCCTGTTAATCAGAAGACAAGCAGTGATGAGGCAGGAGGGTCCCAGACCCCATGTTTGCAAAATACCCTCACAGCTGCCATCAGATCCCCCTTGGAGCTCCCAGAACAACTCCTGGAGAAAGCTGCTCTCCACCAGGAGGCTCAGGCAAGGCTGTAAAGTGTGGGGTGTTACCACCACACTTTTAGTCCCACAGCCTGGCCACCGTCTCCCACACAACATCCATCTTTTCCTGCAGCATCCACACACAGAATCTCTCCACAGAAAGAGCCTTCATTAGCTCTGATTGCAACACGCCCTTTAACCCTCCTCCCACTTCCCCAGATTGTGGTTTGATGTGCAGGCAAGCCCTGGGATGTGTTTAATTGAGGGCTGAACCAGGCAACTGGAGAATAAAGAGAGGACTGGAGCTTTTGTGCTGAAAATCATTATGAAATTGGAGAGTGGAGAGGACTGAGCTGTTAACAGGGACTGTGACACTGCCAGTTCTGGCTCACAGGACAGCAGTTGTCACTTTGTCACTCAGGGTAACAGGAGATGCCTCCATGCTGGGAGCACAGGCAGCCTTCTCCTCTCTCACCAGGAGCTGGTGAGATTTATCCATGAGGCTCTTGAGTATCCCCTGTCCTTTCACTGCTCATCATGGAGCACAAAGAGCTCGATGGTGGGAACTGGAGGCTGAGTTTGGTTGAAAGATCTTGTGCTTATGGTGAGGACAAGAGTCACCTCCCTGAGGTGTCACCTTTAGTCCTTGGCAAGAAGTGGAGGCTGAGGAAGCTTTTGATTTAAATGCTCAATTAAACACCAGGAAAAATGGAGGATTTGATGTCTACTTTTACAAGCCTTCACACAAGACATTCATTTTCCCTTTAAATGTGGCAGAGCTCTCTGGATCCCGGGGAGAGTTTCAGTGCTCAAGTCCCAGGCATTACATCACTTAGTAAGGGGACAGGACAGACACCTGTCCCCAAGGACTGGGCACAGAGGATGGACAGAAGTGCTGTAAAGCCAAGTGCTGCAGCCACTGCCTGCATCCAAGGGGAATTTGGGAATCCTGCTGGTGTGAAGATCAAGTCTCACAGAACACTCCACCCTTGGCAGTTTCCACAGCACTGCTCTGGTTTTAATAAAGTGTGTTCCTGGCAATTTTGTGCTTCCCACTGATGGCATGGAAGCACCTTGGGCAGAGCAAATAAAGATGCCTACCAAGCCCTACATGGAATTTTATAGGGGAAAAGAGATACTGAAAATAAACATGTGATACAGCTGGATTACACAGCATTCCTTGCAGTCAAAACAGCAAGACAGGGCTCTCTATTACCACTCAGGCTTCTTTTACCTTCAAGGTGAGATTAGAAAATTCAGGGCTTCACAACTGCTGTGCTCGAGGTGAACACGAAATTCCTGCACTCCTGACTCAAGATTGGATGTGCCAAAAGGGCTCTGACATGACCCCCCCCGGCTGCTCTCCCTGAACAGCATTTGAACAATAACACACAGGTTTGAAAAGCAAAGCACAACAAGATCCCATCAGTCACAGACTCTTACCCGGTCTCCTTTGATGCCCATGTCACCTTTGAAGCCAGGGAAGCCATCTTCACCCTAAATAATGGAGAAGGGAGGGGGGAATCAGACAGGGTGTATAAAAGGGGAAAAAAAAAAACAGGAAAAAAAAAATATCTCTAGAGTCACTACTCAGAGAGGGCAAGATGAGGTCCCCACAGTGCTCATCACTTTGGTTCCTCTAAGTTCTTTGGTGTGAACAAACAGGCGTGGAAAGCCAGCTGGGCTGTGGCTGATCCCAAGGGATCCCAACAATTGTTCCCTGCATCCCATCCTGGCTGCAAGCCAAGGCCACAAATCTGGCCCCACGTGAGTAACATCCCCTTGGCAGTACTGGGAATCAATTATTTCTGGAGTACAACTGGTTTTCTTCTCATGGAGGATGTTTTACACTGGGCTCCCAGGCAGCCTCTAGGACACTGGCAGTATTCCTTTCAGCCAAGAAGATTTAATTGCAGAGCTCCAATCAATAATGCATCTCATCCTACAGCTAATCCTTGATAGGCAATGAAGACACAGTTCCCAGAAAGACTTTTAGAGTTTGGAAGGTCCCTGCAAGGATTCCCTTGCTAAAACTGCTGGATTTGCTGCTGAATTGCTGGGGGGGCAGGGATGAAGGAACAGGGATCTGCTTAAGGGACTGAGCAAGATTTTTCTCCACCTCCTGCTCTTCCTCTGGGAGAAACCAGCTGCATCTTTGGGACATGCAGGGATACACTGTGTTGACTCTCTCATTGATTTGGGTCCCAGGCAGCACATCCTGTGCACTGTTATCCAGCTGTAACACTCACAACCCCTTCAGGCTCCATGGAATCACTCCAGTTACAAATCTTGTCAGGAGGAAATCATCCCAACACTGGACTCTGGGCTGTCCATCCTGTACCCAGTCCACAGACAAAGAGGTTATGGGTCCTTTGGGTGCTCAGTCCCACTTCTTGTCCAAGAGAAACCCTTTGTGCAGGAGAAAATGTCCCAGGGAGCACCCTGTGGGACTCATCTGCAACAATGCTCAGAGGCTTTAGAAATTCCACCCAGATGTGCAGCATTAACTCACCTTTTCACCTTTGGTTCCTTTCAATCCACGAACTCCATCTGCTCCCTTGCAGGAGATAAAACAAGATGTTACAATGGTATCACTACAGAGTGAAGAAACTAAAAATCACCATTAATTATGGTGATTTTTGCTTTCTCTGATGTTGACAATGGGATTTCTACAAACTGTGATGTTCCTAAACATATTGCTGATTAAATATCAGCTGCTTTTGGGTCACCAGGGAGCATCTTAGAGTCACCAACCTCCGCTGACTTGATTTTGGGTTGGTGGTCTCTACCCATGAGTTCTGTTTCCAGGGATAAAGTTCACTTTGAAAAGATTTTTTTTTTTATTTTTCATACAAACATTTCCATAAATGCCTTGCCAGCAGGCTGAGTTCACTTGATTATTCACAGGAAAACCAGTGCTCGAGCTGTGCATGGACACTTGGGAAGTGAATCCATATTAAAATCTCAGAGCTGGAGTCTAACATTCATGTCTAACACTCAAAGGCAAACTCAGCTCTTTTTTACCATGCTTCTCACCTCTGTGCATGCATTATAATTTTAAGGTACAATTAGGCACCAAAAGACAGAAAAAAAGAAAATGCAACTGGTGTGGGCATTTGTGATACAGAGCAGATGCTCTCCAGACCTTCACCAAGGCAACCAGTCCATGGTGCTCAGCCTGGAGGTGCTGAGTGTGGTCAGGATCTGCCCCTTTTTATGCCACCAGCTCAAAACTGTTGGACCCCCTGACTTCCCATCTATCATAGAGTCACAGAATGGTTTGGGTTGGAAGGGACCTAAAGATCATCCAGTTCACCCCCTGCCATGGGCAGGGACACCTTCCACTAGCCCAGGTTGCTCCAAGCCCTGTCCAACCTGGCCTTGGACACTTCCAGGGATGGGGCAGCCACAGCTTCTCTGGGCAACCTGTGCCAGGGCCTCACCACCCTCAGACTATCCTGTCTCTCAGGATAAACCATCACCCTCGAGTATCTACACCAGCTGTACAGTGCAGCAGAAAACCCACCCCCACATTTTGGGGTTTTTTTTGAGGAATAATTTGCTTGGGGTGTTTTAATTTTTTCTTCCCTTTAACATGTCAAGAAAAAGTATAATTAGAAGTACAAGTCTGTGCCACAGAACAGGGTTCTGGCGAGCAAGGCAAGGTCTAAAAGTTATTTATAGCTACAAACCCAAACATTTTTTTCCAAGCTGGAGGCTCATGCAGTTAATAGAACCCTGCCTGTAGGAAGACAAACCTTGTCTGTAGGGTCTGGTGCATGACACACTTTCTGCAGCTCACTCTAATGTGGAACTGTTCCACTTCAGTGGTAAACACCACAGCAAACCATTCCCTAATGGACCACTGTGTCTCAATCTGCAACCTTGCAAGAAATGAGATGGAAGTTTGCTTTGGTTAAATACATCCTGCTTAAATTTTGAAGGCAGAACAGCAAATGGGTTTCTGCTATTGGAAAAAAAGGGGGTTTAAGAGGGTTTAACTTCACCTCCAGTCAGTCCCCAAGCTGTGTTTGTACCTGCTAGTGCAGATCCCTGCAGATTCATTGGCCCTTTGGAATGCAGGACGTATCTGCACCTGAACTAATACATCTTGATGGGTACAACAGCCAGAGCTGAACGGGGAAAAAACCCCCACTGCCTTGTCATCAGCATGCAGGGCTGCAGGCAGCAGGAGCAAGGAAAAGCTGGAATTCAATCTAGTGACAAAGCTCATTGCTGAGATGCACAAACTCCATCTAACAAGGCTTTGGATGAGGAGCATGAAAAGCTCGCTTCGTTTGTTTAACAAGCCTTGTTAAAGTCTTCACATTCTGGCTGAGCTTTACTTTTGGTTGTAAACTGGAAACAATGGGAATGGGAGTGAGCCATTCTCACTGGGAATTACAAGAGGAATCTCTCCAAAGCGCTGAACAATGCCAGGAGGGGTTGTGGGGGATCAGGGAATTTGGAATCCTCGTGGATGGGAGAAGATGCTGGACCAAGACTCGCTCGAGCAATAAATGCTGTTGATCACTGAGGTGGCCCTAAGAGCCCTGGTAGGACATCTGTCCACCTCCAGCACCAGCTGGAAAGCTCCAGCTGGACAAGCAATGCCATGGACACTGTTCCTGTGCCCTCCTTACCTTGACTCCACGTGGTCCCGGGTAACCGATGGGGCCCTGAGGGCCTGGGGGACCCTGGGGGGAACAAAATGCAAGAAGAAAAACGTGTCAAAATCAAAACAAAGGTGCAGTGACAAGGAGAGTGTGTGGAAAACAAATTTCCAGCCATCTGGCTGCTTCAGACCAGGCAGGAATGGGAGTGGCCACCTGAAAATAGCCCAAAATAGCCCTGAGAGGTGCAGGAGCAGCTCCCCGAGCAGGTGTGCTGGGCTAAGCTGATGGCAAAGGAAAAGGAGGATGAGAGGAGTCAGGATAGCAACAACTTGTTAGAAAGGGGATTTATACACAGGGCTGACAATTTGTGTTTTGGATTAAAGAACCAGTTCTCAAGAGAGCAGGAACACGTTCTGCTCTGTCCCCACTTCCCAACCATCCTGGCTTGCAGTAAAACAGCAGAACTCACAATGGTGATAACAGAGAGGAGTTACTGCTTGAGGCACAAGCCTTGGGGTGATGTCCTTTGGCCTCAGCCATGTGGGAGGGGAGATGCTCCAAAGCTCCCTTCTGGCACTGAGAACTTCAAATCCTCAAGGACACCACGGGCTGTGCTGGACACTGTGCCTGACACACACCCTGTAAAAACTCCTTCCCGCCCTCACACCTGCAAATAATTCAGGTTCTCTACTGGCCCCAGCTGGCTGTTATTTTACCCAGTTTCCTTTCTAAACAAACACTCTTCCACTTCTCCCAGCCTGAGACAGACCATTTTTTCCAGCCTGAGGAAGCTGACGTGCTCTCCAGCATCCCAGACCTCGCATGAATTCTGCTTGGAGGGCCCTGCAGCACCAGTGCTGCTCCAAAACCACCTCTCTGACATTTGCTCGATGTCTTCCAGCACAGGGATCACCACCACAACCATTTATTGGCTCTTTGTGCTCTGCAGAGGTTGGAATTTTCAGCCTCGTGTGACACCAGGCGGGTAAATGGCTGTGGGTTTTGTTCTGGCAGCACCAGCACTCTCAAATGTCCATCAAGCCAGAGCTCTAATCAAAGACTTTTGACAAATGTAATTTTTTTTGACTGAATGGGAGGCAGCAGGAATGCAGATGGTAAATCTCCTGGACAGATGGACTCTGGCCTCCAGCAATAATCTCAAATATATTGTTAAAGGGGGACTTTGAGGGGCAGGGGAAGAAAAAGGGAGATCAGGAAATAGTAATAATTTTTTTAAAAAAAGCTACTTTTTGCATTCCCTGTGCCACAAAGGATATTTATTTGTGTCTGTCAAGAGAAGGCTTCCCTTCCCAGGGTCAGTTTTTCTGTCCACTGTGCTACAGAGCCTCACTGCCAGGAGAGCTGGGAGGAGCTGAGAGAGGACCTGTCCAAGCACCAGAAGAGGCAAGCGAGCAGATGAAATCTGGGCTCAGCTTTCAAATCTCAGCCAGGTTTGCTCCTTGCCACCTCCCCTGCCCCACATCCCTGCCTGCCCAGCCATTCCCACAGCTCCATGGAGATCAGTCCCCAGGCAGATCCAGGACCTTCCCCTTAGCAGTGATGAGGATCTTGTGGACACACCCACCTGACTGCCTTTCTCTCCAGGAGGACCTTCCTTGCCAGGATGACCCTGTTAATAAAAGAGACAAAGAGAAGAAGATTTGGGGGTTTAGTGCACATCTCAAGCTTCAGAAGCCAACAAGCTGCTCTGGCAGCTGAGATTTATTTGTCAGAGAACAGTTGCTCCCCAGGAAGCTCCTACTGAGACAAGTGGCCCCCCTGAAACCACCTTGCAAGGGGTAAGCTTGTCCCAAAAGGAAGAGAGCAGAATTTGGGTCCTTGAGGGTTTCCTACCTGGTTATTTCTATTTTTGCTCTTCACCACCTTTCAGCAGAGAAGCACAAACCATTTTTTCAATATTCTTTGTATGTTTGAACAGCTTGGTGAGTTCAGCAGCATTTGAATTTTGCAGATAGGAAAACAGATAAAATCAAGTCCATGTGTCAGCAAACTTGTGAAGGTCACAAGATGCCCAGACTGGTCAGAGCCCCTCATTAAATTCCTAATTCCTGGAGTCCAGTACAAGATCTCATGACGAATGCTCAGCTAACCTGCATCCCTGCTAGACAGAGGCAGGCTGGATGCTGGCCAGCATTCCTCTTGGGATTTGATGCTGAATAACTCCACATCCAAGAGTTTCCAACCCATTCTCATCGATAGACTTTGGAATTCTTTTTGCCTGTGTCTGAATTGCCTCAGACACAGTTTGGAGGATTGGTGAGAAGTTAGGGAAATCCATGAAAGCAGTTTTTACTGATTTCCCTACTGTTGGATCCAAAATGGAGCCAGGATGGAAGGTGACCCTTGGGTTGGCAATGTCTGGACAACAGAAATAACCCCTGCAAGGGCTTCACACCCAGACACCTTCATTTTATGAAGATGCTGAAAACACATCCAGCTGCTCTAAAGCCACTCAGAACCTTCTGCACTCAATGGATTCCTTATTTATGAACTCTCTCCTTTAAATACACCAGTGAGTTTCTACCACTATAACAAAGAAAATTCTAAGAGTGTTTTCCGTCGTCAGATTCAGAACGGGAATGTCAGATGAGCTGCATTTCACAAAATAAGATGGATTAAAAAAGAAACTAAATGACAGCTGTCATTTTTAGATCAAAAAAGAAAAAAAAAAGTGGGAGAAAACACAACCTCAGTTTTTCCTGTGAGTTTAAACAGCACCAAGAGCATCAGTGCATGAGGGGGCTCACGGAACCTCGTCTGCCCTCAGCTCCAGGTGTGTCCCTGCACTCCAGGGGAGGCACGAGGGACGTGCAGCAGGATTTCAAAAGCCTTGGTCCAGCTCTGCACTAAATCACCACCGTTTTCAAAAAATGCCCATCTCCATTACTGCTGCTGAGATCAAAAATTGATGAGCAGCTGAGTTGGCTTTCGCAGAGAGAGACACGTCAGGCCCTCAGGGGTTTTCAGGTGTCTTCCAACACCGCTTTCTATAAATAGAACACAGGCGGGTTTTTGTCCTTGGAAAGAGCAACCACCGTGCTTCCAAAGCCTCGGAATCTGCACAAATCCACACATCTACCTGTGGGAAAGGCCCCGTGTCCACGCACCCCCCACCACGTGCTCAGCCTGCAGGTCTCACACAGCCTCCAGGCTGTGTAAAAATAGACCCGGCGGCTTCTCCAGCAGAACTTCCCTGGAGGCTGCTGCAGGAATTTCACATCAAAAACTACAGATTTAGAGATGTTCTGGGCTTTGCTTTTAGCTGCTCTGTTGACTCAGCTAACAATTGTACGGACGTTCCAAGTGCCCTCGGTAGGAATGATAATCCCAGGGTGGGAAATGTAATTTTTTTTTATTTTTCTTTTTTTTTTTTGCCACGCTCTGCATTTGCATTAATAGAATGCAGCCGCTTTACATTTTTCACCCTTAAAAACCAGGTACCACTGAGATGGGTAAAAAATGAGCTCAGGTTTAAAGGCCAGAGATTTTTAAGACCGATTTCTGGAGCAAGGAGCAAATTATGTTTAAAGCAGGATTACAGGAGGAAGCTGCAAGAATAGACCAGTGACATGTAATTTCCCCCTGCTCTTATCACCGCTGTGCAGCCATGCCTGGCAGCCCTGAAAGAGGTGAGGAGCACCCCAGGCACGTGCTGTGGTGTGCATAAATACACAGAGAAACCTGTCCCTGCCTCAGGGAGCTGCCAAAGTTTGGAGAACTGAAAGGAGAAACAGGTGGAAGGGAATGAGAGGCCCGAGGAGATGGTGAGAAGCACCCAGGGTGAGCAAAGCTGGGAGCAGGGATAGGGCTTGCCAAACCAGCCAACACACAGCCAAGGACGAGCTTGACCTTGTGGGCTGTGCTGTTTGAGTCCATATTAAACTGCTTTTATCTCAACCCACGAGTTTTCCAGCTTTTACCCTTCCCATTCTCTCCCCAGTCCCACTGGTGGGGCAGTGAGGGAGCGGCTGTGTGGGGTTTGGTTGGTGGCTGGGGTTAAACCACGACGTGGGCTCATGAATTCATAAACCCAAGGGTGGATGGGGCAGAATCCAACCCGGTGCCAAGCAGGGAATTAGGAAAGGATGACTTACCGGAGGCCCATCTGCCCCAGGCATGCCAGGGAGACCAGGTTTGCCCAGTGGCCCCTGAAAATGAACAGAAAGTCAACAGTTCAGTGGTCAGAGTCTCCAGAACATCAGAGGACAGGGCTTTTCAGCCACATTTCTTGCTTTTCCTGCCTGTGAAAGGCTGCACAGACACGAGCCTGGTGGAAAAGCTTCCATGACTTGTAGGGAGTCTGTTGATTTCTGTGGGCAGAGCTGTTCCAGCACCCTGAGGGGCTGCAGTGCCCGTGCTGGCACCTCACACACACAGACACGAGGCAGCACTGAGAGCTCAGGGCATGGGCACCACCTGTGCCCTGCCAAAGGGACACGATGCTGCACAGGGACACGAGGACAAGGTGGAGGATGTCGAACTGTGGAGTTACAGGATCAAGAAATGCCCATTCCTTGGTGACAAATCTCGAGGTGATTAAGGAGGAAAGGAGCTGCTCCAACTGACTGCACTTGCTGCTCTAACACTGCTCAGTGAGTACCTTTTAATTAAGCAGCCCCTGATTTCTCACTCCACTGGGAAGTGCCACTTATCTGACAGAACTTTAATGTGCTCCTTTGCAGGGGAATTATCGATAACTTGAGTCCACTCCACACAAGCAGAGGCTTCTCCCAGTGCACACACCAGGACACACACTGTGTCCCTGCTCAGTGGGAGCTGAGCAAAGCCCTGGAGAATGAACCCTCTGTAGGCAAAACTTCCCCTTCTCTAAATCTGATGGTCCCAGGGCTGTTGGGGGGAGCCAAGGCTGGCACCCACCCCATGGCAACAGCCACCAAAAATCAGAGAGACAGAGGGAGGGGAACTCAGCTGAGTGAGCCACATCCATGGGCTCTTCCCATTATCATCCAAAGCGTTCAGCCCACAGAAAAAGACACTTTTCAATCCTCTCCTAATGTTTTACTGCCTTCAAAATGTTTCTCCTCAGAGGGGAAATGAATGCAAATATTATGAATTCGAGGTAAACCGTGCTGTCTTGATCTCTCCTCTGTCTGGAATGAGAGGCATTAGACTTCCATGGACACAGCTGCAAACAGATGTTGCATATGGGGCAAAGGAGCAGCTGAGGGAGCAAATGCATATCAATGGCAACAGTTGTCTGAGGCCAGAGCTGCAATATCGAAACCTACTTTCTCTCCTGGGGGACCGATCGCGCCTTGTGGACCTGGAAGACCCTGTGAAAAGCAAAAAAAAAAAAAAAATATAGAGTCATTAAGGAACAAGTTATTCCTTCCAAATGCATCTTGGCAGTGTCTCAGCTGAGTATTATTCTAGTGCCTGTGATGGCTGGGGGTTTCCTCAGCTCCATTCATTCTCAAAATGTCTTGTGAGGAACGATGAAATTGCCTTTCAGCACAGTGTGGCAGAGCTGGGGGAGCTGCTCCACCTGGTCATGGGCAGCAGGGTGGAAACAGAGCTGCTCTGAGGAGCAAAACTCTCTGAGAGCCGTGGAGAAGGCTGACAGCAAGGCCTGGACATCTGTATTACCCAGCTGGCTGTGGAGCAACTGGAGTCTGGGATGCTAAAAATCAGACGTGAGCCATGAGATATGACTCGGCAAAAGAGACGGCTCAGACCTGGGCTTGGCTTTGCAACACGCAGCAAAAGCCAGGTGAGAACTGGGGGGATCTGAACTGGGAGTATTTTCAGGAAGGTTTTGGACCAGCAATGTATCACCAAGCCAATTCCCAGCAGATCTCCATGTTGGTGGTCCCATCCCTGGCAGGGGAGTGAAGTTGTGCTAAACTATCATTCCTTTTTCCTACCTGTGGAAAAGGAGTTTTGCTCTTACCTGAGCACCTGGGTTACCCTGCTGTCCTGGGGGACCTGGCTCACCTTGAGGACCCTGTGAGGAGAGACAAGGGCAGAGATGAAGGTAGGAGAGGTGGGAGCAGGGCCAGTGTGACCTCAGGCACCACGACTCCTGCCCTGCATGGACACCTGATTCCCCCAACCCTGTCCCTGTGTTCCCACTGCCTGGACAGACCTGAGCTCCCAGATCCACACCCTCACAGCAGCTTGAACCCTCTCTAACCTTCTGCCAGCAACCAAAAGCTTCTGGAAACAGCTTCTCTCCCAGTGGGATAGGGAGGGGAGAAGTTACTTCCAGGCACACTCATTTCCCCGCAGGGATTTGCAGCCCAAATGAGCTGAGTAAGGCTCTGACACTACCTGGCTCTGCATCAGCTCTTCTCCAGGGAATCCATTCCATCCGATCCGTGCAGAGTATGAGGCATAGAAAGACTTTTTTTCCTCTCAGTTAAATTACTGTATTTTGATACTCGTTAGACCAACACACATCTCGATGAAAATGTTTCATCTTTCATGGGGAAATAATGTGTAATTCCATCAGAAATTACAATTAATTAACATCCATTTGCTGTAGGAAGATGTTCTCCATGTTTTTTGCAGGCTCTGATAGGAATCTAGACCAAGCTAAAAAGCAATTAGCAAATCTAATCTAATAGAGTACATTTTACATTTTGCTCCTTATATCTGAGCTGCCTGTAAAAATTTGCAGTGAGAACTTACCACATTCCCTTTGGGACCTGTTTGTCCATCCATACCAGCCACACCCTGAGAAAGGATTTATAAAAACAGCAGTAAGAAAATTTCTCGTTATTTTGCACCAGAAAAGTAGGGAAATTGCCATAAAAAACAGCAAAGCATCGGGAGGCCCTTTGGGCCACGTGGAAAGGGAACAATTTTTTAGAGGTGTTTGTTACAGCAGCCAATTCCACGGATCCAGTTTACACTTTAAAAAATCATTTCAGTGCTTTCCCCACTGGTTTAACCTGCCTGGGAGGCAGAATCAGCACCAGGTCGAGCAAATCCTGGCTAAATACCACAGCTGGATTGCCTCTGACAGTGAGCAGGCACAGAGCAGCAAAGGAAAACAGGGAAAAACACCTGCCTTGGGATGCAAGGCATCATTCAACCAGGCAGCAGGTAAAGGCAACAGGGCTGAGCTGCCTTGAGCCAAAACAAAAGGCAGCTGGGGTCAAAGTTGCCCTGAGCATCATCACTGAGGGGATAATGTGGTACATGGTCAGCTGGAGATGTCCCCCTGTCACTGCTTTATAGTCATAGGATTGTTAGGGTTGGAAAAAACCTCAAAGATCATCGAGTCCAACCATCAACCCACCACCACCACCACGTTCACCATTAAATCATGTGCCCAAGTGCCACATCCACATGTTTTTTGAACATTTACAGGGATGGTGACTCCACCACTTCCCTGGGCAGCCCATTCCAGTGCTTGGCAACCCGTTCCATGAAGACATTTTCCCTAATAGCCAATCCAAACCTCCCCTGGTGCCACTTGGGACCATTTCCTCTCATTTTGTTACCTGGGAGAAGAGGCTGACACCCACCCCACTAGAACCTCCTTTCAGGTAGAGAGCAAGAAGCTCTCCCTGAGCCCCCTGTTCTCCAGGCTAAGCTTTTGCTGTGGGGCAGCACAAGGTATCTGGGTATAACATCACATTTGTGGGAGATGAGACAGTTTTGGAGCAAATCCTGCATTAAATTTCTCCTCATTAAATTTCAGCAGGTCTGGGAGCTCCCAGCAAAGATGTCTCCACATCCCAGGAGGGGTTAAGGGCTTCACAACGCTCCCCATTAAACACTGACCCCTTCAGCTCTAGCAGGGTTTGGGTTTTTAAGCTGTGGGACTCCAGCAGGCAGCAGTGATTTAGGGAGACAGCCCCTGCATCAGCACTTCCAGGGATAAGGTGACTGTCTCCTGAATATAAACCAACGTGCTCCTTCCTCAGCTTTTGCCCAAAATATGAACAAACTGCTTTAAAGCCTCACCAGCCCTCAGGCAAAAGTTAATAGCAAAGCCACTGTGTTAATAACTCTCATTCTTCCCTCTCAGCCTGAGCAAGGCATTAATATTTACTCAGGTGGGCCAAATCTTCAGCTGCCCTAAATGGACGTGACACCACTGAAAATGGGGGAGAATAGAGACTTTGAGCCATCTTTTCTTCCTTTTTTTTTTTTTGTGAAATACCACTGCTTTTCATTGCACAGCTGTAGAAAATCTGCCTGAATGACTGATGGGGATGGGGGGTTTTTTATCTCCAAGGCTCGGGCAGGGCAGCAGCCCCAGGAACTCACCGGTGGCCCCGGGGGTCCTGGTGGCCCCTTCGGTCCCAACAGTCCTCGGGGTCCCTGTGGGGAAAAAAACAAATGGGGTTAAGCATTCCCAGTGCCCCCCTTCCCCTGAGCATGGATTGGGATGAGCTCGTGCCTGGCTGAGCACTGCACTGCCCAGGGACACGTCAGGGCTGGCAGTGCAGCAGCAGCAGCTTTCTTGACTTACAAACTGGTGGGGAAGAAATCCTGTGTGCACAAAGCCTTGAATTATAAAGATAAATAATACAGGCACAGGCATTTATTCTTTGGATTGGAAGAAAACCCACTTGAACCAACTTGTTTTTATTAATTCAATCATATTCCTGGATTACCCTGTAAGGCACACGAGGATGCAAAACATTTTGCAGCCAAGTCATTCTAGATGGGGAGTATTATGAAGGATGACCTGATAACACTAATGGATTGTTAGGGTCAGCATTTCAAAATCTCTCCAGATTCAGCTTTTATCATCAACAATCTATACAACTCAGCAAGGCTGGGAAAGGTTTTCAGCCTGCAGCATAAATGTACATTTTCAAAGCCATTTGGTCCTTCAGCTTTAACCAGCCAGGACTCCTGGTATCCTGGTGTTTTCTTTCCATTTCCAGCTTTCTCACCACATTTAACCTCATGTCATCTTCGGGGAAATTGGTAGGATTGGAAAATCACATTGAATAAGCAGAAACAGGGCAGGAGAATTGCATTCCTGCAACAGGAAGCTCTGCAAATCACATCCCAGCACCTCCTGGACCTCCAGCCTTCAGGGGGTTTTGTAGCAGAGGGAAAGGGATGGGGTCTGTGTGCACTCACTGCAGGCCTGAGAGCCCATCTTTTAAACACAGGCCCTTTCTGAAATGAGGGAACATAAGGGAACGCTGGGAAGTTGTGTGGATGGTGCTCATCCATTGTCACGGAGGAAAATCGTTCATGATTGATGAGCAGTTTTATCTGTCTGCCCAAATATTACATGTGCCCCTTTTTTATGATGCAGAGAGAACCGAGGAATTAAAATGAAATGTTACAGGGTAAAGCTACATTAATAAAGTGTCTGATCCTGGAGGCTGTGGGGATTTTGATCCTGCAAAAAAATGCTGTTTGCAGCAAAAACTGGATGCATCAGCCAAGGGGTCTATCCTGGCCACTGAAAACTCCATGAGCTCAAGCCCTGCACAGACCCCAGCAGAGCAGGAATTCTGCTGGTGTCAGTTGATGGGAACTGGAAGGAGATGGAGCAGGATGAAGGCAAACCCATTTTGAAGTCCCACCACCAGCTTCAGTCACCAAAAACCCCTCCTTTGGCTCAGGGCAGAGAAGAAGAAAACCACACACATTTAGGGTGTTTATATTTATGACTAAGCTTCCTGTAATGCAATTGAAACCTTTATTCTGGCCATCCCAGGTATTTTTACTCACGTTGCTGAAACAAAAATAAACTTCCCTGCCTGTATCACCGTCATTTCAGCTCCTTTTTTGTTGCTGTGTTACCTGAGCACATAAAAGCTTTTAAGAAGTTAATAACCCATAAGTTATTGCTTAGACATGTGCTAAGGAGATAGCTGAGTTGATTAATCTTTCCCAGAAGTTAATCAGACATCTTGTCTATAATTTAGTTCCAGTGAGTCTGTAAATGCCAACCCTTCCCTTCCTCACATGAACTGTGTCCAACAATTCCCATCAATTACTCTCGGGCCACCACGCTGGGCCTCAGAACAACCAAATAAGACATTTTGAAAGCAAAGCCGACTGTAAATGACAGATAATGTTCTTTTCATAACAAAGGAAATGCATTTTGGATGAAATAAGCAGCCAACAACTGTACTACACACAAAAATCTACACCCAGCCAGAAGCAGGGCTTGCTGTTGCCAGTAAAGAGAGAAATACTCAGTATTAGGGGAAAAAAATGCCTTTTCAGGGTACCTAGTTGACAACCCAATTGGTTTTTTTCAGTAGGATACTCTGTGAAAGCATTTCTTTGGGTTGGTCCAAAGGTTTTTGTCCAACACCACTGACATCTCCTTTAATCTTACTGACACCAGCAATTCCCACCTCCTGGTTCAGCTGTTACCAGTGGGGGCCCAAACAGGAACAAACTGCAGATTGATGAAGTTTTGTGCACTGTGAGCAGAATATTGACCCCACTGACATTAGGGCTAAAAGTGCCCTTGAGTTCAATCCTGCCAGGATTTCACCCTGAGGTTTATAAGAGATCACTAACACTGCACAGAACAAAGTGCTCAGCAGCTACCTGGTGAAGCTGCCACTGCCCTGGGATAGCAGAGAAAGCTTTTTCTCACTGGAGTTTCCTATGAACACTCAAAAAACCTGTTTTTCACATATGTTTGCCACGTCTAATTTTGACCCCAGCCTACTTACCTCTATTCTAAATCAGGAAGCAGAGCAGAGGCAGGAAAAGTATAAAACTAATCTAAGCTAAGCTTTTTACATTTACAGTTAAAATTTTTTCAATGGCCAGCCAGTGAGCAAACAAAATCAATGAGAATTTTGCTCATTAAAAAAAAAAAACCCTAAAAAAACAATAGAAACCCAATCAAACAAAAAACCCCAGAGCATCTTCTCTTTGTGGTGGGTGTCTTAGTGAAAATAAGCAAACCAGAGCTGTCACAGCACAGATAATCTCTAAACTGTTCATGTGGGTTTTCAAGCAAGAGAAACTCAGTCCCTGCAGGACCTCAAGGGTCTTGCTTAGTGCCAGGAGAGCTGCCCCATGGGACCCCTAAAAACACCATTATCACATCAAGACCTTGCCCAAAGCAGCAATGAAGTCAATGAAGAAGCTACTCACAGGTTCTCCAGGAAGACCTCTGGGTCCAACTTCTCCATCATCTCCCTGTTGAGCAGCAGAGAAAAGGAGAGAAGCAGCAAGAGACAGAATAAACCAGTTATATTTCAGTCACACCACAGGGGTTTTGTTCCTGTTAAATAATATTCACACAGAGAAGCAGCTTCCCTGGAGGACTGGAAGGGAATCTGTGCATGAGGAAGACCTTGTAAGCCTGGAGACTAATGTTGTGTGTGCAGAATTTACCAGGGATTAGAAATGCTCTAAGGATACTTCATAATTCATGTTGATGTTTATAAAGATGGATTTTCCTACCAGTCAAGACGTTGTAGAAACAATTCAGGGCATGTGAGACAATAACCACAAGATTTAACACCAAACTGAATGGCAAGGCAGTATGGGAGCAACACCCTGGGAATGTGATTTAGCCAAATTAGGGCTCCTCAGATAAACCAGAGGCAACAAAGGGGTAATTCTTCATCCCCTTACTCCCACATCTTGCTGATGTCCCAACAAAACCCCAAAATTATTAGACGGTGCTTCCCCTGAGTCGTTTTAAATAACCCAAAACCTGAGGCTTCCTCTTAGGAAATCAATCCCAGCAGCCAGGCCTTGTAAACCCTCCTCCTCTGCTGATAAAATTCATGCTCTTCTTCTCAGTTATGCCCTCTGTTCTCCCTGCACACCTCAAATGGTTTCTTTTTCTCTTTTAGGATTAAAGTTCTCCAGACACTCGTTCTTCCCCCACAAGACACGGGTTTGCTCTGTTCGACTTCAAAGCACTTTAGAGCCACAACTAATTAATCCTGCCAACCCTGTGGTGAGGAAGGTGTTATTATCTGAGCTTTACACGGGAAACAAATAGCCAAAGGTGGAAAGAAAATATCGTGGAAGGGGATTAGAGCCTGGGAAATCCATAGAGGCCGCTCCGGTTAAACCACACGCTCCTCACACCCCCGGCTTCGGCATTTTCAATCTCTCCCTTTAAACCAGGCTCTCTAGAGCTGTAATCACTTAGTTTGAGCTTTGCTGGAGACCTTTGATTATTGACTGAACACAGTGGAAAGAGAAGTGAACAATTTAATCTCTGATTCCTGCATCTGCCCGGAATTTCTCTTCCCCAAGTTTTGCTGCAGTTCGCTGGGTCTCAGGAAATCAGGAGCGATACTTTGCTCACATTTTTCTTGTGTCATCTTTTTTTTTCTTTTTTAACAAAACCCGAGTTTTCTGACCAGATCTTTAAAACCAGATTTTTCTCTTTGCTTTACTCCCAGCTCCTTGGTGTGCTTCCCTCCCTCCACAGCCACCAGCAGCATCCCCGGGGCACGAGGACCGAGATCTCATGTGTCGGCTGCTCCTGCCACGTCTCTGGGCTGTTGGTGCATCTGCTTCTTGTTTGCTGGGGTTCGTTAGGAATTCAAAGGGTTGCTGAGTCCACAGACAGACTTACCCTCTCCCCATCCTCTCCAGGTGCCCCTGGGGGTCCGTGGGGGCCTGGCTCACCCTGTAAAGGAAAGGCAGAGAATGCTTCAGAGAAGGCAGAAGCACTTTGGCAACAGAAAACATCAGGGAATGGTGATAAACCAAGTGATGGACTTGACTTCTCTGCCTGTACTTGCTGAAGGTGGTTGTACCCTCATAGCTGCTGTCTCTGTGCTCCCTGAAGCAGCAGCAGCCCTTCTCTATCCCTCATGGGCTCCAGCACCCACAGACTCATCCTGGGGGCTGCAGTTTATGAGATTTATTGGTGACACTTTGTCAGGGGACTGGGAACCAAAGATCTCCCTGAGGAGCAGGACTCATGCTCTGCACACAGTTATTGCTGTGGCCAGGCCATGCCACTCCAGTGCTGGCAGATTAAACATCTCTCCCAGGCATCATCTCTCCTTCCCTGTGTAACTTGTAATCACGATTCAATCTTTGCTGCTCAAACACTCCCTTGCTTTATAAAGCAGTGTCTGCATCTCCAGGGAGGGGAGGGACACACAGCCTGCC
Source organism: Pseudopipra pipra (assembly GCF_036250125.1). Classification (NCBI taxonomy): domain Eukaryota; kingdom Metazoa; phylum Chordata; class Aves; order Passeriformes; family Pipridae; genus Pseudopipra; species Pseudopipra pipra. The sequence goes on from NC_087568.1 coordinate 3,212,882, forward strand.
AAAATAACCACCTCCTGGCATTTCCCCCCCCTCCATTGTTTAATTATAAAGCAAAGAAGTTTAACCCATTGCCATTTCTGGCGCTTTCCATCCCCAGCTGCACTAACAGCAGCTTTTGCCTCCTGCTTTAATTTTCAGTTGCATTTTATTAAGGCATTTTTTCCCTCCATTCCAATTATGAGCAGTCCGAGAAGGATCTTGCAGCTTCCTGGGATGGGAATGCTGGGAGGGAAGCTGTGACATCCCACATGTTCTTAGGGACACTCATCCTCTCTTAATTAAACCACTGTGGCTCATCCCCAGCAATAGCTGCCCTCCTCCCAGTCTCTCCCAGCCACTTCCTCTTGCCAAGGTTTTATTCCAGCCAGTGGCCTGAAGACAAGTGAAAGAAAACTTACTCTGTTTCCCTTCTCACCAGGCAAACCAGCCAAGCCATCAAACCCTCGGTCACCCTGAAAGAAAACTCAGGTTAGAGCACATTTCCACCTGCAGTTGAATATCCTTCCAATTTGTTTCTTTTCTCATGTCAAGGAGGGATCGATTTTCTCCCTCAGACATTCAGCCTTCACCTTCCATCAGACCAGTGATGATTTCAAAGGTATAGATTAAAACAAGAAAAAAAAAAACCACCTCAAAGTCATTTGCAGTTAAACTCCTCCCAACACCTACAGTTTAAATGCTTTTCTATGTGGATTTCAGAGTTTCTCTGAGTGACTTCTCCATGATATAAAGCAGGTTTTTGTAGTCCAAATATTAATTTAGTTTTAATTCCATGGAATTACAAACTGCAATCCACTGGGGAGCAAACTGGACACTGGTGTTCCCTCACCTACCAACAGGTTCCCAAACACCGTCCTGAGCTTTGCCACAATCTATCCCATATATCATTTTTAACCCTCCTGGACACTCCAGGGAAAGAAATATATGTAAATAAATTCTGGAAGTTGTCTTAATGAAACTAGGGCAGGAATGCACAGAGAGTTATTTCCCAAATGCCTCAAATCTTTGGAGAAGAGAGATGGCACAGGGGGTTTGCAAATCGTGGGTGACAGCGAGGAAGGCCCCACAGGCAGAAAAGTCCCTTTTTCTCTGTAAAGGGGTGAAGCCACTTGTGTTTTCACATCCTCATGGTATGTGAATTGCTAAAATAGTACCAGCTCCTCCCTTCTACAAAGGAAAGGAAAGCAAGGGAAGGGAATTCTGTTACACCTGGGCAGATGGAAGGGCAGACTGGGCTGGCCAAGGCTGGTTGGGATGCACCCAGAGTAACCTCCAGCTCCCTCCTTTTGGCAGGTCCTGGAGCATCTCTCTGCCTCTGCTCACAGCAAATTTCCTTCTCCTTCCCAGCACTGCTCGTTATTCTGCTTCCCTTCTTCCCTGGCATCCCCTCCTCTGAGGGCAGTCGACGCTCATTAAAGCACTTTACTGGATAAATGATTTGCAGTCTCCTGTCTCTGTATCAAAACCCCCCATCTATTCCAGCCCTAAGTATCTACATAATAAAGTACTTAAACCTTCTAAGACATGATTCCCTGAGCAAACTTCCTCTGCATTCAATTTGAGCGGAGCAGCTTCTTCCTTGCTTGATAATACCAGCAGAATGAAGGGATTTTGTCTAAAAAGTACAGGGAATTAGAATTCCTCACCACACCTCCTGCATTTCCTCACTCAGTTAATAGGTATGTTTTTGGTAGTCATATTCTAGGATGTTTCCAACCACTCATTCATGTTTGGTTTCTGTAATTGGGATTCTGAAGTATTTGTTCTACAACTGCAGCATATTTCATTCTTAAGCAAGGGAGCATATTTCATCCTTAAGAGGATCCAGTAATTAAAAAAAGTTGTATTAAAAAAAAACAGAAAGAGAAAAGAAAAACTGCTATCGTGCCTTCTGGGAGTGTGTTTAACCTCCCTCCCTCAACTTCCATAACTCCACAGGAGTCTCTGGACCACCAAAACAACCTCCTCCAAAGCAAGGTGGGCTCCTTCTCCACGGGTCCCTCAGTTCATTCCTGCTAAAAAGCAGATGCAGGTTCCCAGGAGACATAAATATGTGGTGCTACCTTTGGTCCTGTCTGGCCTGGCATTCCCCGGGCACCGTCGCTGCCAGCTCGGCCCTGCAACAGAGACAAGCAAAGTCACACACAGAGGGTAGGTCAGGGCCACAGGGACATCTGTGCAAAGTGAGGGTTTATTTAAGTTGGATCTCACAGGTTGGAGAGGGAAAAAACCACTTCCCTGTGTTTAAAGCAACATCCAGGCTCAGCCTGGAGCTAATGAGAGGTGAGAGACAAACAGCAGCAAAGCTACTTCACCGTATGGGATGCTGGGACATGGTCATTGATTTTTATTTGAAATAATTATCTTCCAGCACACTTTAGGATATGCTAATGATGATGGCTGCAAATCGAAATGGGATCATTTCTCTTTTAAGGAAGCCAGAAGTGGGTCACACAAAAGACCTGCTCGTTTCTTCCTCTGGCAGGAAGGATGGTGTAAAATGATGAGGCAGAGGATGGTGTAAAATAAAAATCAGCATTGGGGATGTCAACAGAGCGAGTGAGCAGGATTTATACCAAAACCAGACCCCCCCCAGGGGCTGGATCCTCCTCGCACTCCACCAGCCCCGAGGACTGTCCAACCAGCTCAAGGCACTTATGCAGGGACAACCTCAAAGCTGCAGAGCCAAAAAAAAAAAAAAACAAAACAGGATAAAAAGAGTGGGACGTGTGGCCTTGCAGTTCTCCCCACACTGCCCAGCTTTTAACTCTCATCCTCATTCCTGTCTGTCCAGATGTCCAGAGAGGTCCTGGACAAGCCCCTGCCTGGCCTCCAGCCGGCTCTTGTGCAACGCTCCCGGTGCTCGGGGATTGTTTGGCAGCAGAAACAGTTTCCAGCAGAAATCGTAGCTAATGCAGTGTCAGAGCAGCTGCCAGGACACTCACCCTGCGGCCTGGTTTTCCTGCCGGACCGGGAGGGCCCTGGATGCCTCGTGGACCCTGCAAGGCATCAAGGAGAGAGGATGAAATGGCATCACCCCAGGGCACGAAGAACAGACCCTGCTCAGGGCTCAGAGCAGGCACTGCTGGGGCTGTCAGGGTCACCAGGGCTACAAAGTGGGAGGTGAACCCCTCAAGCAGAGCCTGTAGTTCCAAACACACAGGGAAGGCTCAGGACTGAGCATCTCTGGACAGGAATTGTGGGCATTTATCCACGAGGAAGCTTTTGCCCTGCGAGCAGCTCCACATAGGGTAGATAAATCACGTCCTCCACCAGAAGAAAATGGGAACTTCCCCTTAGTGCAGGATTTACAGCTTGGAAGAACAACTTCCTGAGCATTCCTGAACTCCCTGTACTCCAGCCTATCCCTCCATGCATGTCTTGGCAGGAAGGGAATACCACCTGCAGAGTTGTACGCTGTTGGCTTAAAATCCTGTCCAGATTCAGACACTTGGAGGGACATTTACATGCAAAATAGGTGTTCCCACACCTTCCTACTTTCCACTGGCATTGGATTACTGAATCCCTCCTTCCCAACAGCCTCTAAAGCAGGACTGGCTGCTCCACACCTTTGTTTGCCCCCAGTCACCCCATTTGCCCACACTCACCTGCGGTCCCATTTCTCCAGCCTCTCCCTTTAGTCCTCCACTGCCCGGGGGTCCCTTTGGGCAGAGAACACAATTAATTACATTTTTCCTCAACAGAATCACACCATGTAAAGAAAAAGCCATTCCTGGAGGTATCCCAGAGCCCACCCTCCAGAGCTCCCTCCTGTCCTGCCCCCTCACTCACCATGGGGCCCGGCCGCCCCGTCAGCCCCATCGGCCCCGCGGGTCCCCTCAGCGCCAGCTGCAACACAAAGGGAAAAGGGGCTCAGGTGTGTCTCTGCTTTGTTGCTCCGGGGGGGACAAAGCCACCACTGCACCACCAGCCACACGCTCTCTCCATGCCCCGAGGCCACCAACCCTTTCTATCCCCAGGAAACGTCACGTGCTGCCCCACTGGCTCCTTTTGCCTCCCACAAACGGGCAAACAACTCCTCTGTGCCCAGCGAAGCTGTAGCTGCCCCATCCCTGCAAGTGTCCAAGGCCAGGCTGGATGGGACTTGCAGCAACCTGGTCTGGTGGAAGGTGTCCCTGCCCACCTTCCTGGACGATCCTAAAGGTCCCTTCCAACCCAAAGTGTTCCATAATTCCTTGAAACCCCCTGGCTGGTGCACGAGCCTGCTGAGAGGACATAAATATTTATGATCCCACTTCAGTTTAGGAGAATTTTTTTCTTTATGGTCCAAACTGAACTGCAGTTCTATTTGCAACGGGGGGCTTTTAGCTCAATAATTAAGGAGTCATGTAACCATGTATCAAGTGAGTAATTTCCATGGTGGGTAATGGAGCTGGTCCACACTTAAAGCATCACTCAGACAATTTGTTCCCTCGTGACAATTCAACACTTTCAAAGAGTTGTAATTATCTGTGTACTCCAGTAATTAAAATCTACCCGTGATTGCACTTGGAATGGCATAAATATTGCACAAATGCTGGATTATGTGGCATCTTTTTACAACACCCCATTAAAAGGGAGACGCTCTGAACCACTGCTGGCTGGGATAACGTTTGGTGCCTAATGAAAGCCAAATTTTAAGGGAATAAATCAACCTAATAATGCAATTAACAGCAGTGATAACAAGAAAAACAAGCCCCAAAAAGGAAAGAAGGCATCCTCCCCCTTGCAGGACTTCTTTTCCATTCCTGCCATACCCTGTAGCTTCACCACAAAAAAAAAAAAATTACATTTATTTCCCTTTCTGCTTTGGTATCCAAGTTTTCAGCCAAAAACGTTGAAGTTAACCAAGAATTAATTTTTTCATTTATAAAAGTACACAACTTTTCATCCAGTGCTCTAAAGTTACCCAGGATTTATTTGGTTTTGAAATTTTTTTCCTCAAACCGAAAAATTTAAAAAAGAAAGGGACTTGGAGTGAGAGGAAGGAGCTTTTTTTTTTCATAAATCACAATTTTCAACAGGCAGGATAAAAAAAAAGAACAAAACCAGAGAGTCTGAGAAAGCAGGTGCTTCTCATGAAACCTTTATCAGGTCAAACTCCCTCTTTCCCAGCAAAATAAGATGCTGATGGAAAAACCATAGGCAGGCTTGAAATTAAGACTGACAAGGCAACACCAGAAACATAATCCGCTGATATTATTCTCAGAACAAGGTTAATGGACAGGAAAATGCAGTGACTGGTGGAATCAAGGCCCTGTGCTCTACCTGAATAAGTATAAAATCAAACTCCTTTGTAAAAGGGGAGCTGGATGGAATCCAGAATAGCCCCAGCTAAGCCAAATTCCTTGTTATAAACCCAAAAGGAGCAAATGTCGCCCAGCTGGGTGGAGATCCCAATGGGTTTTATTTCATTCAAGGGTGAAATAAATCGCTTTTTTAGCCCATTTCAGCAGCCCAGCCCCAAAAAGTCTGTGCTGAAGTGACTGCAAACAGCCCTGAATAACAGACAGCACATTCCAGCTGCAGATAGATGTGGGCTTTGGACCTGAGGAGCACATCTCAGCTCTGTCCCCAAATGCAATGTCCCAAAGCCGTGTCCCTTTGGGAACTGCCTCCTTAAACAGCCAGAATTCGGTTCCTCTTGGGCAAGATCAGGGCAAACACAACATTGTGGCTGTTCCCTTCTGCTGGAATTGTGACTCTTGCATCTCTGCTTTTAATGTGGCAGTGATCATGTTAAACAGCTCAACTAAAAAAAATAAACAAAACCAAAAAAACACCACAACCACTCATGGAAGAAAAATTTCTAAGCTGCACTGGCTAAAAATTAAGTTTCATTCTGAATAGATGAGTACAAAGCCCTATACACCAAGTCACTCATCCAGGCGGGGAACAGGAGCTGTACTGGGAATGTGCACGACCAGTTTTTTGTCACCAGTAAACCAGGGGTGATTTGATCATCAATCAATAAGGTCATCCATGGAAAGAAACATTGCATGGATAACCATCATGTATTTCCAGATAAATACATTAAAGAAAATTACAGATCTGCCTGCTGAGATTCGTGGGGCTGGGAACAGCTTCCATCAGTGACTTACAGCTAATTATTGTGATTTATTGGGAAAAAAAAACCACACAAAAGAAAGGAATCCCTAGAGCACATCCACAACTGTTCATATGGACCCTCAAAACTGTCAGCACAAACAGCACTGGAGCCACCAGGTCTGGAACCAGCAAAAGGTCTGCTCCAAAGGCTGTAGGCAATGTAAAACCAGCTTTCTGGGACCTGGACCCTCACTGGCCATTAATAAAAATCCAAAATGAGGTGCCATCATCTCAAGGCACACGAGCAATTCCACCTCAGATGGGAAGTTGTTGCCACCACCACGAAGGGTGTGAGTACGAAGATATCTCCTCTGACACACTTATTCTGGTTTTCCTTTGATTCCATGAGAACCTGCTGCAGGAGACATCCCACCTCCCATCACTTACCCTGGCCTGCTGCAGGATGGCTTGGGCTTGGGCCTCCTGGGCTGAAACAAGAGGTCCTTTGGATCCAGCATCTCCTCCTCCGCTAAAGCGGAACTGATGGGGACAAGACAGAGAAAGCAGGTCACCGGGTTGCTGTCCTCCCACCCTCACAGTAGCCTGACTCCTAAACAATTTGGTTCAGCATGACTGACCCAAATCCATCACTGTCTTTCCAGCCCATCCCATTAACCCACCACACTCGGGTCACCCAGCTCAGAGTCACAAAAACCAACCGTGCTTCCCACGTCCGCACCCGCCCCGCGAGCTCTGCCAGCCCGGAGGGACACACAATGGGGGGGATTGTGGGCTCTGCACGTGAGGACCTCACACAACCACTGTTCAGAACTCAGTGCACAGCTCTCACAGGGCTGATATTCCCTGTGTGGATGCTGTTGGCCAGGACACCCCGGGCAGATGGGGTTGGATCAGGTTATTTGGCTGTAGCTGCCCGTTTGCCCCAACAAAGGCTGGGTTTCTCAAGCGTGGCAGTTTGCTCCAAAACCCAGAATTTGGCCTATGGTTCAAGCCAGGATCCCTCAGCACTCAAAGGATTTAAAAACCTCAAGCATTAATGTTTTATTTCCAAACCTGAAAGAGAAGGAGATTAACGTTTCCTTCTGCCTTTTCCACCCCAAAAAGCCCCACTTTCCTGGGCACACACCCTCCTCCTGCCTTAGTTGTGCACTTGGGGTGTTGCAAGAAGGATAGATGTGGCTGCAGAACCTACTTAGACAGTTCTGTCACCTCCATTTCACCTTGGCCTTTCCTCTGGTTGGTGTTAGGTGTGTGACCACACCAACTTGGCAAGGAGGTTCAAAGAGACGCAATTTATGGGCCCATGGTTGGTTCTGGAGGGGCCAACAAATGCATTGTAATGGCCAGCTGAGCTCCACGCTGAGCTCTTGGCCCAGCCTGCTCAGGAACCTTGCCAGGAACCTACCCAGCCTCACCCAGCCCTTTGGAACCTGTCCAAGTGTGCTGAGGTTTGTCACTAAAAACTCCTTCCCTTCAGGACCCAACTACTTATTTTCAGCAGCTGGTTTCCATAGGGTTGTCTCACATCAAAGCAGATACAAAATATAACCATTCCTTCAGCATCCCAGGACCATGAAGGCTGATTTGGTACTTACTGTCTTCATGTAGAAGACAAAAAATAACACAAATTAACCACTGGTCATCAAAGAAGACCAGTTTGTTCAGGTGCTTATAATTTTGGCTTTGAAGGACTGTTCGAGGTTCTTCACTGTAGGAGGGAGGGTTCTGCATGGAAATTTGGCCCTTGGAAGTGTCTCCAGTTGCTTCTTCATGTGTTTTGGTCTCCAACACTGTGCCCAGGCAGAAACACTTAAGCTTTTTCAGAGTTCAGGAAGTGTTTGGACAACGCTCTCAGGCACACAGTGGGATTTTTGGAGTATCCTGTACAGAGCCAGAAGTTGGATCCTTGTGGGTTCCTTCCAACTCAGGATATCCTATGAATTCTATGACTACTCATCACTTCTGGAAATTTTAACCTAGTGCTTTTGACGAGTGAAGAAATTACAGTGCTTTGCAAAAAGTAAATTTACAAGGAAAACCATCAGGATCCGTCTTTTACCTCAAGGAAAACGTGTCCTTGGTGTGAAAGAGATGGGAGGCTTCTGCAGGAACGGGCACTGAACAGCAACAGAGCCAAGAGACCTGATCATTTAAATGCTTTTTTAAGTTATGTTTGTACTTACAGGCAACATAAGCATTGTCCCTGGTGGTCCTGGTAAACCATCTGCTCCTGGAAGACCTGGGCGACCAGGTGGTCCCTGAGAGAAGAACAAATAAAAATAAACTTCTATAGCATCATTTTGATTGTGTCCACACATAAGCAGCTGTGGCTATAAAGGGATATGTCATGATATTGTCTTGACACACAGGGATTGAGCTTGTAGACATCCCAATGCCATGGCAAAATTTGTGGAAGCACATCTGCAAGCCCACACGACTTTTCCCAGTAATTCCCTCTTCTTCCATCCTGGCCCCCACATTTCCAAGCTCTTTTTGAGTGAACAACAAAAAATCTCTGCAATGCTGCAAGTTAACGGAATCGATGTTTAGTTGGATCCGTTAAAACTTATTAAAAAAAAAAAAGAAACTTCATAACTCAGGGACAGTGAGATAGAAAAGAAGCAAGATAAATTCATTTCCATAGTGTTCAATCATCTGGGTCATTCCACTTTTCTCTCTTCTGGCTTTTTTCCCTTTTTTTTTCTTTTTAAGTCCTATGAGGCCACTTCCATCTCCAATGGAGTGATCCTGTCAGCAGCTGTAAATCAGCCAAACTCTGTGGATCTCAATGGAGCTGTGCTGATTAACATCAGTTTGAGTGTCTTTAACTCGTACTAAAGAAACGAGTGTGCAGTAAAAGATCTATTGATGAAGCTATAAATAATCAAATATGGCCAATTTTCCCAAGACAGCCCATGGATTATCTGTATTCCCAACTGTGGACTTGACAAAAAGTTTAAGTTAACCCCAATTTACACATCCATCCAGTGATCCTACATGCAAATGAGGATGACATCCAACTAGTCAATAGGTGTGTCTAATTGCAGTTTTCACATCAGCTTAAGGTAGGAGTGACTTGGCCACATCCCAGTGAGGCCTGGTGCTCATTTTGTGGCCGGACAACTCAAGATTGAGGAGTTGGGTACTCCTTTATTTAGTAAACGCCAATAATAAATCCATCTATTGAGAACCAGTGCTGTTGGAAGGGCAAGCAACAGACACCTATGTCAGTTCTCACTCTCTTCAACTTCTCTGAAGCCTTCCAGTGTGTGCAATAGTAAAAATAATAGTAAGGTAAAACCCTGTCACAAATCTCAGACACAGATGGACGTGCTGCAGGGTCACAGAAAGTCATATGTTCACCCCGCAGGGCAAAGGGAGGTGGATAAAAGTGGGAAAAGGATCAGGGAAAGAGAAATAGGTAACGAAGTCCCTGAAAATCAGAGCATTAAAAAATCCCAAACCACCAAACCAAAACAGTTGGTGTGTTATCCTTGCCCCACTGTCTTCCAGAACATTCTCTTTGCATTTCACACCTCTGTCCTCCTCCTTCTCCCATTCCTCTGTGCCGTGTTCAACTTCACAATTCCCTTATTGTCTCCCGCTTACAGAGGAACCCAAAACACCCAAGCCAGAGTTCCAAGCCCTAAATTAGAGCCCAGCACCAGGGAGGGGGTGAGGAGCTGTGGCTACTCCACCCTGCCCCAGGCAGGACGGGGCTGTGGTGGGACCTGCACCGCAATGACAGGGCAGAGCTGCCCCGCAGCCCCGCGGACCCGGAGCCCGGCTCTGCACCGCGACCAGCCCGGAATAACAACACTGCTCCCGGCGCTGCTGCAGCAGCCAGAGCTGCAGCCAGTGATTTATCAGCAAAAAAATACAGGGGAAAAAAAGCCCAGCAGCTCCCTCAGCAGCAAAGGGAGGCTGCAGAACACACCAGCCCATCCATTTTTCAAGACAAGCTCACGGTGTTGCGTTCGCGCTGTTTGCTCAGTCTGGCTGACACCGGAGCCCCTGACCCTGCTGATGAGGTGCAGAGGCCAGTCCCATCTGTTGGAGCAGAAGCCCCATAAATAATTTAGGCCAGACTTGTTTTATATGATAAAGTTTCTTTTCTCTCCCTCTTCTCCTTTAACTCCAGTCCTGCATATGATGGCTCAGGAATGAGCTTTGTTTATCTCTCCGTATGCGTGTCCTCCGCCTGACAAATGTTGATGCAACGCTTTTATACCCATAAATGCCTCTTTTTGTTTCAGGTTGGGTGTGGGAGGTCTGTTCCTTGTGGGGTGGATCAGTGGGGGGCAAGGGGGACGGAGGAAAATCAAACCCATAAAGCACTTTGTAAATTTAAATTCACGAATGCCTGGAAGAAATGCAGCCTGCCAGGCTCAGGGCGTAAATCTGTGTCGCCCTCGTTATGTAAATAGGGATTTGCTGATATATGGCAGCCAGGGATGGGGACTTCAACTCTCATTTGGTGCAGTGCTCTAAAATGCCACGCTGAGTGCAAACACTGGTGCAATATTTCAAGGGAATGGTTAAACTGAAACCTCAGCGTGTTGGTGCTGGGGCTCCTCGAGTCGCAGGCAGTGAGAGTGGTACCCAACAGCCCACAGCACTGGAACTCAAAATTCACTGGGTCTCTCTCTCTGATTATTTTGGTGCCACTTTCAGCCCTGGTCAGAAAATTATGTAATAGAAGATCTTTCTTGCAGTTTCTGGGATCTGCTAGGCAAGGCAGCACTTGCAATCTGATAGGAAAACCAGCACCCTGAAAATATCAAGCCTTGCAGAAGCCCAATAAGGATTTTAGGGATCCTATTGCACTTCTGAGGTGCAAAACTGTCCCCAGGGGAATAAGTCTTTTGGGACTCAATGGTTGTATGGTCTTGGAAGATACAGCTATTGCTTTGTGACCAGCCTTCCCCCAAGGTGTGCTGACCACCCCAGACCCAGACAGCCCAGAATTCCAAACACACAATGGGGAGAGTGATGGAGCTGCATTTTGCTCTAATACTGCACCTCATCCTGTTCAAAACAACACATTTTCCTGCTTTCTTTATTCCAGCCTGGAGTACCCATGAAATAACTCTTCGGTCTCCTAAGTGCCATATTTCCTTCTTCCCACTGCTCAAAGAAACCTGCCTAAGTCATCCCCAACCGCCCTCCCCTCAGCTGAGCCCCCTGAAACCTCCCACAAACAGCTTTGCCATTGACACAAGTTCCTCTGCATGTTGTAAAATAACTGGGAAAAAATGAACGAGCTGACATGATGAATAAACCAGAGGTAAATGAATGTTGGCCAATATTAACATACCTGAATATTGTCGGTACATTAATTCAGTGCACCTGCCTGATTGCAAATAAAAGGTCTTTCTATCAGATGCAGGCAGAGGGAACGTTCCTCCCCGTACAGGGGAAGTCATGTAAATTCATGAGCCACGGGCAGGGTTAATAATAAACAAATTAAAAGTGGAGCTGCTCTAATTGAAAAGGAGTATTTTAATACAGTTGCAGTTCCTGGCTCTGCAAGTTCATCGCTCTTCTGTGCACAGCATGTTGTATCACACTCTGTTCTGGACACTTGGAAAAGTGGGATGTGCTGCCTGTGCTAGAATGCAAATTATTCCTTTCATTTTAGGGTGTGGAGCAGCATCGTCAGGGACAGCATGTCTGCTGCTGGTTGGCTTTGCAGGGCTGTTCAAGAGGAGCTTGGCCAGCAAATGTCTGCATCTGCCTGGACAAATGACAGAAACACACTCCCTTGTCACCAGGGGCAGCATCCAGCCTGCCAGGAATGCAGGAGTAGATACAGCCCATCCAAGGGAGGAGAAGAGGAAGCTGGGCATCATGCAGGAACCCAAGCAGGATGAAGACCTACCAAGAATCTGATGAAGCCACGCAGCTCTTTTGAGTAATCCTGGACCACTGCAAGATGCAAAACACAGCCGGGGCCTTGCCCAGCTCACCCATCCTCTGGGAAGCCAACACCAAGGATGCAGAGCCTGCCCTTGGTCCTTCAGGAGGATCCAGAGCTGCAGTGCTACAAGGGTTAATTAAGCCCAGCTCTCCAGGAGCAGTGGCCCTGGCTCCCAGCCCTGGGCTGAGCCTGCAGCCTGTATCGACTTTCTGAGCTCGCAGGCACCGATCGATGGAGCACAGTCAGGGCCCCTCGTTCTCAGTCATGTCACAACCACCAGAAACGTTATTACTGTTCCATCGAAAAACACAATAAATGCACCAGGAGAGTAAACGAGGTGAGGGTCTCTCCAGCAGTGCTCCAGGGGAAAAAGTGGGAATGCAGCAGCCAGCAGACTCCGGCCGATCCCCCAGGGACCAAGAAGGCAACAAAGAACCTCTGCTAAAAAAAAAATCCTGGGCCCAGGTTAGGGATATTGCCACAGGAATGCCCCAACAGCTGAGGAATCTCCTCAAGTGCACCTTAAAACCACTGCATTCACTTCCCAGTGCAGGACAGCAATGATTTTAATTCTCTAAGTGGTTGCATTTTGCAACATGGGTGCTTCAGAAAGAAAAGGAAACACAAGGATGGCCACCACAGAGGAAACCATGGCAGACCTCTGGCATCACAGCAACAGTTAAAACAAGGCTAAGGGGAGATCCTTGGGGGCACAGAGATCTTGTTCTGATCTTCTGTAATTAAAGGAATTCTCCCTTCTATTTTTTCTGGGTCTTAGGTTGCTCAATTAAGACCAAAGAAAAAGAGTGTTCAAGAAAAAATATATATAACCAAGGCCATGACATGAACAGTTAAAGAATTTGCAGCAATTAAATGTGTGAGACACACATCAAAACAGCACAACTCCCTTATCCAGCCAGACTTTCCAATTGTCTTTTCCCATCTTGTCCAAGCCAGGAAAGTAGGAAGCCCTACAAAGGCAGAGAGTCTGCATCTGGTCACCCCAGCTCATCCTTCCTGGGCCCCCAGGAGGCAAAGGGGATGTGGTTCCCCACCTGGAACTGAGCTCTTGGCTCCGTGGAGGATGCTGTGGTGCACCCCAGGCTGCCACGGGCACAGAGCTGCCTTATCCAGCAGGAAATGTGCTCCTCTGCTCCCAGCTCCAAACTGAGCTGAGACAACAAAGCTGATCCCACCTCGCTTCTCTGCAGGGCCAGATCCTGTCTGTGCTATGGTGAATTTTCCACTAGATGTCAGGCCAAAATTCCTGCTGGGAGGAGGACTGGGAGCAGTGGGCAGCCTGCTGCACATCTGCCCAGGTGTGCTCACCTGGCTGCCTCTGCCAGGGAGGAGAAACAGGCTTGAACTGTGGGTGAACAAAAGCAAGTGAGGAGTCCATTGGTAACAGGGCCACTCCAGAGACTCAGCTCTTGAAGCAAGGACAGTGGGTTTTAATTTGTGGCGTTGCCAAGCACTGGAATTACTGCTGGAATGGTGCAGCACTCTCTGACCTGAGGCTTGAGTTCAGCAGCTCCCAAAACACAGGTCACTCCTGATCCCAGGTGGGGACTCAGCAATAACAAATAAATATACAGCTCTGATTGAAGTGTGGTGTTAAATTATGGGATTTGGGGTCACAATCCACAAAAGCACTTGGGAGCAGCTGCCTTTGATGAGACATCCCGAAGCCAGAGGCTTCTGCAGCAGCAGTTTAAAAAGCAGTGGCTGCCAGGGACAAAACTGATTTACAGTAACATCAAACCCTAAGTTATTGCATTGTTAAGCACATAAATCAGTCTCTAGTGCTGTTGGTACAGACCAATAATCCATGTCCAGCAAAGGTAAAGTGCTGCACGAGAGCCCCTTTCCCACTGGGAGCAGTTTGGGACACAAAATGAACATAAGGAAAGACCCACAGCAGCAGTGCTGGCATGACCCCAGGACCATCCTGGTCCCAACCAAAACCAAACCCTCTGCCAGGACTCACAGCACCAGCTGCAATGAGGATGCAGAAGAGTGGTTGAACTTCATTTTACTGTGTTAGTGACTATTTTGGTGTTTGCTCATCCTGTTCTCCCAGTGCCACAGCCCAGCTCCTGCACTGGAAGGAGCAGCCAAAGAGCACAGACAGAGAGCAGAGGGTTTTCAGCCCAAACTATTGGTTTTAACTTGGAAAATGGTTTAATATATTTGACTAACGTGGCTGTTCCCCAACCCTTTGCCCCAAAGGGCAGCACTGTACCCCACCATGAGTTCCTTTGGGGGCTGACTCAGAGGAAAGTGCTATTACAGGATGAGGATGATTTTAGGGCTCCAGGGACACACCACAGTCCCACTGTGCACACACAAAAGCACCCAAAGCCTCAACAAAGAGGACAAAAACACAAATACTCACCCTCTCCCCTGGGTCACCCATTAAGCCCACGGGTCCAGTTGGTCCTGGAGGTCCTGGAAGGCCCTAGCATGGAAAAAAGACAGGAAAAAAGTGAGCCACTAAAATGTGTTATTATTTGTAGCAGATTTATACAACGAGCAGGAAAAGATTCAGAGCTTTCTGTTTATTTTTGCACCAGAAAATCCACCCCAAAGCGCTCTGTGCACATGTGTGGCATATGGAAGCAATAGAGCCCGGGGACAGCCGTGTGCTGAGCCTTCCATGTGCACCCCAAACCCGGAGTAAGGGAAAAGTGCCACTTACTGCTGGGCCTTCAGGACCAGGTGGGCCTTCCACCAGCATACCCTGGGCAAAAGGAAGGAAAAAAAGTGATTAGCAAGGCACATCCCTCAGGTCAGTTTGATTCCAGGGCTTTATTTAAGCCCTGTGCTTAAATTTTTCAGGTCTTGCTGCTACATGGAGACACTCCAGAGATGAAGGGTTTCGACCCTCTTGGATGGCATCTCCTGTGTCCCTGTTGCCAGAGGCACAGAAAGCCCATTGAAAAGCCAAATAATGTCTATTTAAATCATTGAGGGCATGGCAAACAGCCCTTACCCCCAGCATCAGGCCCATCCTCACCCCAGCACAGGGTCACCTTCCTAAACACAGCCCTTCTCTCTTTGCCCACAGTCAGGCAAAGGCAAACCCTGCAGCACAGCCAGCCTTGATGGTGCTGGAGCTTCAGGAAAAAAAGCTGTTTCTAGACCCAAAGAGCTTAAAAAGTAGTTAGCAATCAAACAGCAAGATGTTTTTTAAAATTATTTTTTCCAGCAGACTGCACGCTGTGATTTACTCTGTGTAAGTAGGAAATCACTGTGTGGGCAAAATGGTAAAATAATGCTTCTCCATCCGTTTTAATCTAAATATTTTGTCATAACTTTATATCAGATCTATCATGTGCTCAGTAGAATTGAGTTGTTTTTTTTTCTTTATGAGTATGTAAGAGGCAAGAAAGAAACCTCCCACTAAACCTGGCAAATGTTTTCCAGGATGATGTGTTGGGAAGAGCTCCACAGAGAGCACTGCCTCTTTTATCTCTGGAGCCCAGCAAGAGCCAGGTCAAGCCAGAGCAGTACCAGCACTTCCCAGCTCACCTGTAGGAAACAGGGATATTTCTCCTATGGGATGAAACCCATCTTTAAAAACCTGTAGATAAGCAGTTGGCTCATGTGGGTGAAGCCTGGAGGAAGCAAGTGCAGGGACTGCTCTTGGGACACCCTTAACTGTTCTCAGGCTCTGGTGCCAAAAACCTTGGCTGACCCAGGGCAGCCACTCCAGCAGACAGGGCTGAGCTGAACGAATCTGAAGTGTCTAGAGGAAAATCCAGGCATTCCTGCCCCAAAAGCCACAGTCTCTAAGCCCAGAGGAGCAAAAAATAGCATAAAACACGCTGCCATGGACCATCCCTGCTTCCATCAGTGGGATACACGTTCCTGCACCACTAATATGTGGCCAGCACTATTTTCTGCCTTTCCCAGTGTCCACACTACTCATTACCACCTCGTTTAAAATCTTATTTAAAACCTGGCCTCTCCCTCAGTTGGATGTGTGAGGGGAAATTTGCTGCTGCTGCCACCACCACAGAAGTGCCTCTGCAGTCATTCTTCACCAGGAAAGAATTTGGGTCACAAGGTTTCACCCTGTGCCCATATTTTGACAGCAGGGCCATGGAGACACTGCTCTCCTCTGGGTGGGAATTAGGGGTGAACTCCACACCCCCTTCCCCCAGCCTGCACTGACTTTCAGCTCTTGCTGTTGGAGACTTCAACGGAGAGGTGAGTTCTGTTGATGGAGAAAGTGTCCCCAAGAACACCCATTAAGCACTGGTTCCTTTTCAGACACACAATGAAGGACATTGCAGGGAAGGACCCAAATCAATCCCTGTTGAGACCAATGATGGCACATTTTTGGTGTGACAGGTTCTAAAACAAAAACTAATCAGTGTCTGGGCTGGGACAGAGAATCACAGCCCACAGAGGACTCCCCAGGAGATTTTTGGGCTGCTGGGTGCCAGCATTACCCTGCTCTGAGCACACACAGCACTGAGGTTCTGCTTCCCATGGCCACCTAGGACTCTGGGGACACTCCTCCACACGGGCAAGAGTCAAGGCTAATTAGCTAATTTGGGATGCAAACATCCTTGGCATCTTCCCATACTTATCTGTTGGTTTATGTTGAGCTCCAGCCTCAGGGACATCTGGAGATTCTCCTTGGCAAGAAACCTCCACTGTTTACATGATTTCTCATCAATGGGAGCAATGGAAACGTGCAAGGGTTTGGGGACAGGACCCGTGGGGGGGGTGCCACCAAGGGCAATCACCTCGGGTAGAGCAGGCAAATCAGGGATTTGGGACTGTCCCAGGGGAAAACAGGGTGTTCCCTCCACTCAGTCAACACAAGTGAAGCCACTGCCACAGAAACAGCCCAAAGTCTGGCACCAACACATAGAGGTGCTGAGTAAATCCTCCCCAAAAGTAGATGTGAGCACCAGAGTCCCCCCAAAAAGGACAGAGGGCTCTGAGGAGGCAGCAGCACCCTGATGGCTCCAGACCTTGGATGTCAGGGGTCCCTGCATCTCTCCTCTCCATCCCTTCTCCCCCTGCCCCTGTCCTGCCCTGCTGCCTCCAGCAAGTGTCAGCACAGAGCAAGGATTGAAGGACAGGCGGTTTGAACGAGGAGGAGAGAAGATCCAGCAGAATCCAACTTTGCGTTTGGTTTTTATTTCCCTTCTCCTGCAGCTCCCACCAAAAAAAAAAATTAAATAATAAAAAGAAAGGGGGGAGCTAAAAAGCGCAACAAATCCGAATTTTCCTGCTAAAGAGGAGCCGCACGGAGAGGGACCGGGCGGCATTTGGTCTTGTTTACTTTCTGGCAAAAGCTGTACATGCTCCAGTGTTTGGAAATCGTGAAGGCGGCCAAATTCTTTCTGGATGATTAAACTTAACTATTTTGTTCGCTTTGTAGCGTTTCTGGCTGGGTTCCTGCCATCGCCTTCGCGGGGTTTGGCTGCCCACCCCTCCCCGGCGTTTGGCTGCTCCCCCCCGTCCTCTCCCCACCCCTCCGATAAGGAAATCGCTCTTCTTCCTTTTGTTTGCAGAGTGGGAGCGAGACCCAGAAAGGAAGAGAAGGAAGGAAAGGTCGGGAATGGTTTTGTTAGGAACTCAGGCTTTTCAAGCCCTGCTGCTGCAGCCCAGCTTCTCCCTGGCTCCCCTCTCCACTACCTGCAGAAGTTTCAGGCAGAGGAGGAAAGGAAGGAAGAATTAAAAGAAAAATAGTGGCTTCGGGATGATGGGAAGTGCTGCTGCAACACTGGCTCTCTGCCAAGGAAAATTAGGTTAATTGAGCTGGTGGTGAGCAGCGAGCATGGGCTCAGCCTGCCAGGGACCTGCTCAGGGGAGGTGGGTGCAAGGGCCTGAAGTTCCATCTCCAGCCTGGGGAGGAGCAGGAATGGGGGTACCTGGGCGTCCTGACACACTGAGAGGGACAGACAGATGGGCATCAACCAACAGCCCCTTGCTCTGCTCAGCAGGAGCCTCTGAGCAAGCCCCAGCCATTCCCACCGTGGGGCAGCAGCTCCACCCTCACCTCAGGGCTGCTCAGTTGGGCACCCACATTTTCTGCAAAGGGCACAGGCAGATTATAACCATTGTTTTGAATGAAGAACAACCTCAGAAACAGCCCAGGGCAGAACTATAAAGAAAGAGTGTGCTGGGTTCTACTCCTGGGGCGACACAGGGTTTCTCTGCAAGTGGAATCTGGTGGGACCCCGGGGCTGGTGCAGGAGCAAACCTCTCCTTTCCACAGCTGTGTGCAGGGAGAACCCTTTTATTTCCAGAGGGATGAACCCATTAGTTGCACAATTAAAGCCAACCCCAGGCTGCAAGTTCAGGTCAGGATTCGACCTGGCCACGGGCTGCGAGTGCTCAGGGGAGCAGGTTTGGTGTGGAGCCAGGGGCACTTCCAACCCTCTGGAGGGGTGAGATGTGCCCCCTGCCTGAAGCTCCAGTTTCTATTTTGCTAAATGAGAGATTTCATGGGAAATTTTGCACTTCCTTCATGATTTAGGTCGCTTCTTGAAGTTTAAAAAAAAAAATTAAATATGTAATTACAGTATTTTATGTTAAAAGTTTTCAAATGAACCAAGTAATTCTTTCATGGGAAGTTTTCCAGCCTCCCAGCTGTATCATTGAGACAATACTGAACCACCAAGTACCACCAACACACACTGAAAAATTCCTTTGTGCCTTTTTCCTCGAGAAAAACATCAAACCCCAAAAACTCAGACGGTCCTTACCGGTTCAATAATGGCAGGTTCTCCCTTCTGCCCCTTCTCGCCCCGTGGGCCACCGATCTGCAGCACACAAGGGAAACACAGAAGTCAGAGAGGACACAGCCTTCATCAGCAGCATGAGCAGGAATTGCAGCTGGAGGTCCTGAGAGAACTGCAAACCCAAGGAACTGCTGAAATTCCTGTTGGAGGGACACGGGGCAGCTCCTCCTCGCCTGGGGGCAGGTGGGGGAATCCAAGCGAGATGATGCTCCCAACACTGGTTTTTGTGTTGCTAATTATGCTCTAAATTATGGAAAGGCAAATATTATGAACTAGTCTCCTCCTCAATGGAGAATGAACCCTCTTACCCCCTCATAGATGGTGTCCTGGTTCGCAGGCATCCCGGGCCCGATGTCGGGAGAGGCCGTCCTGTCATAATAATTCTCATAATAATTCCCATCGTATTCTTTTATTGTTTCCTCAGTGAAATCTTTGTCCAGGTCATCTCCTCCTTGAGCAGCCTGGAAGGGAAAGAGCAGCAACGTGTCAGGCTGCAAATCTCTCCTGGTTACACATGCCAGAATATCAATAATATTAATAATATTATATTATATATTAATAATGACATAATATAATATTAATAATGTTATATTACATATAATATAATATTAGTATTATATGTGATTTGTGCAAAGTGAGGGATGTTTTACAATAGTAGTTACATGTAAAAAATCTGGGGAAAGGTAAATTCTGGAGTTTTAAGGTCTCCAAGTGACCTCCAAGGTTCTTCTCCAATGGTAGGCAAGAATAAAAGGAGAATCTTTATGTCAAAGGCACACCCTGGCTTTCCCTGGGATTTCTTTGTTGATCCCTGATAAAACACTGACTATGAAAGTTCGAGTGAGGAAAACAAAACCCATCTCATGTCAGGAGGATCCTGCAAACTCTGAACGCTTAAAGAAAGAAGGAATGGAAGTTCCAAACTCCAAGTCCTCCTCATGTCTCGTGGCCTCAGCATCCGAGACCATGGATTATCAAGCACCAGAAGTCACACATCCGTTCCCATATTTAAAATGCACATCAAAACCACAATGTGTCACTGTGAGGATCCAATTACAGGAGGAAATGTGGAAAAATCCAAGTCCGCTTCTCTGAAAACGTCCTGTTTGTTTAGTCTGGGATCCAATTTGCAACTGTTCTTGTCCAAAGAGCAGAAGCAGAAATCTTTACAAAGCTGATGCCTTAATCCCTGAATCCCTCCTGAATCCTTACAGCAACAGATGCTATGGGCCACAAGCAAGGACATCTAGACAAGCATCAGAATTTCCTTGCTCCTCTCCATATCTCTGTGCTTCCAGCAGCCTGGCAGGCACAGTCCCTTGGCATCCTTTGCTTGGAGCAGCACTGCAAAGAACAACATGTGCTGCTGATATTTATTTTCTTTCTTTCCCATCCAGGTAATGACCAAAATAGTCCATAAATTGAATTATTTCCAGTGCTTCCCGGAGAAATTATCTCCTCGCTACTATGAATTCAGAATCACTTAAATGCCATCACCACTTCCAGACCTTGTTTCTGTGCCAAAACTGCTCAGAACTCATAAACACGAGCATCTGGATCTAAATTCAAGAGGTTTTAAAGTAAGAATAAGCCTAGAGCTAAGGCAATCATCACCCCACCTTCTTTTACCTCTGCAAATACCAACTGGCCTTGGCAGAAATTACAGTTTGGCAATTATTGAATTAGAAAACTTGGCCAAGTCAGCATTATTTTTTCCTGTTGTGCTGTTCAAATGGATCTAGTGCTATCACACATGTTTTTACCCTGTTTGAAATATTTTACCTGGTTTTACACTTTGAAACCTTAAAACCTGTTTATCTGGCTATAAAAGTTTGGGGATAACACAGCAAATTGCATGTCTTGAATATCAAAAATGTCTGGTTTGATATTTTAATTAAGGTCCACGAGTCTATTTGCATGGAAAGATGATATTATGAATAACTGGGCAGAGAGGGAGGAAAGTTCTCCATGCTGAGACTTGCAGGTGCTTTGGAGAAAAACCAAACCAAAAGCCTAAAAATAATCTCCTTAACAATGTTGTTCTACAAGCTGAATGAGAAAACAGTCAAGAAGGACAAGAGGAGGCCCCAAAATCAGTGTGTGAGTACTGTGACTCTCCTTGGCTGGTAACAGCTTCAGTTAAACCACTTTTAATTCTCCCTTTGAGAAGCAATGTCCATGTGAAATGCTGGTATTACATCTGGACAAGTAAAACAAAGTGCCTGAAGAACAGCAGGCCATGAACAAAGTCTATCTGTCCCCTGTTCCTCCTGCTTAGGGGAGTATTGCTGCCTACTAAATCCTGGAATTGCTTCCCTGGCCTTTGTCAGGGTGATATCAGCCAGAATGAAACCCAAGCCCAGGAGAGCCAGTGACTCTTCCTGCCTCCAAAGCTCTCACAGAGTTTCATTTGTGTAGAACTAAATCCCCTTTTAATTCCTGTTGTAGGAATCAGAGTCTCCCCAAAATACAGACAGGTGAACTTCAGTAGTGACAGACACATCCTGATCTTGCAGCAAATCTGCCAAGGAATGATCAAAATGACTATTTTGCACCAGATCAAGATTATCCTCTTTGATCCCAGGACCAAAATTGAGCAGTGCAGGACTAGCACCATGAGGAATGCCTGTGCATCCCTGTGCAGCAATCCAGGGTCTCCAACTGCTGGAAAAAACCTGGGACAACTTGAAATTATGCCACACTTACTCATGACCATGAGCACTATTTTGTTCCCTAAACTAGCCAAAAAACTTAGGAGTTTTTTAGGTAATTGTTTTGAAGAGCACATAAACTTCTCCATCCACTCCAGCAGGCTGTATTCCTGCTGGAACCCTGTTCCTAATAACAGCTATTGGGAAGGGAATTATATGTACAATCCTAATCCCCACTTCCATTCTGCTGGACTCAAGGATTTGGTTTCCCCAGGAATTTGTGGCTGCAGACAGGACCCTTAGCTCCTACTCCAAGGTGTAAACCTGGAATCCATATCCTCTTGGCTATCTGTCCCTCAGGCTGGCACTTTTTGGGAGTCTTCCCTATGTCATGCCATGTTAGCCTTCGCCTCAGTGCACGGGAATCTCCTCCAGCCAGGCAAGTTGTGTCCTTTCCTCTGCTCATCAGCTAAAAGATCCACTGGAGCAATATCCCACCCAGGAGCATTCCTACAGCCCTTCCCATCCAAACACCAGCTCCTTTGGAGCTGCCAGAGGCAGCCAGATGCTTTGCCAAGACCTGGCTGAGCTTTCCCATCAGAAAGCCACACCATGTGTTTCCCTACCTGAACTTTCCTCCTCTTCTGTTTCCTTTTCCTAACCAGTAAAGTGGCCCTTGAGCCTCTTACTTCCTCTCCCAGTTCCTTTTTTTTAAGGTCACGCTATCCAATCTTTAATTCCTCTCTATTAGAAAGTTCAATCTTGGCCAAAGATTTCTGGCTCTTTGTCAGGAAACAGAAAACTTTCCCATCCCTGGGCTCCCTCAGGTTGGCGCTCGCTCCCTCGATACGCTGGAGCCTCTTCTGTTTCCCTCTGTGTATCTTTTTTAGCTGCTCAACCTCCTTCTCCAGCACATTTTTCATCCCCAGTTGGCTGGAGCGGATCCCCCCACGCCCCAGCCCTCGGGGCGGTTGGATCCACGCCCGCCTCGCTCCAGCTGCTCCTCTCTTTGCTTGGACACTTTCCCCGACACCTTTTCATTCAAACTTCCAGCTCCAACTCCAAGTGTCTCGGCCAACTCTCGCTGTCTGTTTTGCCACCTTCCAGCGCCTCCCGGAAAACCTGGAATTCTGACATCCCCGTCAACCAAGTAATTCTTCTCCACTAGAGAAACCACCACCAAACTCTTCCTGGGGGGTAGGATGGGACTTGGCAACATTATAGAACCGTGGAATGGTGTGGGTTGGAAGGGACCTTAAAGATCATCCAGTTCCAACTCCAGGGGCAGGGACACCTTCCAGCAGAGCAGGTTGCTCAGAGCCCCATCCAGCCTTGCCTTGAGCACCTCCACGTTATCCCACTATGAATTCTCCTTGCTAATATTCCTGGATAATGAAGAATTTGCCTCATCTAGTGCCATTATTTCCTTGCACAGTGAATTCTACAGCTCTGCAGCTCCCCAGCAATTTATCTCCATCTCATCTAAGGCTCAGACCAACGTTCATCTATTTGAGCATCCGTATAAAAGGCGAGAACTGGGCGAGTCTCAGGGATACGAGAGTCTCAAGTGCAACATATTTCAGTTGAAGCATATTAAAATATGGGTAGAAAAAAGTGCAAATGCTCCAACAGAAACGTCAGCTGTGGGATCTGGACTGATCTCATCCCTGAGCTGATCTGTGCACAGAACAGAGGGGCTCGTTCTGGGTGAATGCAGTTGTTTGAAATCACTGGGGTTTTTTTCCCAGTGTTGAAACGTTGAGGTTTTTAAAGCAACAAACTGAAAAACAAAGATGCTATTCAGTAGGGCTGCCAAAATGAAAAATATTGATGTCCTCCATCGAATCAACATTTTGAGGATTTATATTAATAACTTCGAAGTAAAATGCTTTTAGTTAGATTTTAACATCAAGCCTCATTTCTCTTTTTGTCAGAAAACCACTTCACGCAAGGAAATGCAGATGTCAACATGAACAGATTTTTCCAGGGGAATAATCCTTAACTCTAAGTATCTGCGTTCCCCACCCTGAAATATCTGGAGTGAAAATATTTTACAAGGAACTTCCTCTTCCAGCAGCTGCCTAAAGCACTTAGGGGTTTTACCATTTGGGTGCTCACGTCTCCTTTGCTTTGAGGGGCTAAGAAACACCAGAAATAACAAACAAAATGCAAGAAACACCAGAAATAACAAACAAAATGCAAGAAACACCAGAAATAACAAACGAAATGAAAGAAACACCAGAAATAACAAACAAAATGAAAGAAACACCAGAAATAACAAACAAAATGAAAGAAACACCAGAAATAACAAACAAAATGAAAGAAACACCAGAAATAACAAACAAAATGAAAGAAACACCAGAAATAACAAACAAAATGAAAGAAACATAAGAAATAACAAACAAAATGCAAGAAACACCAGAAATAACAAACAAAATGCAAGAAACATCAGAAATAACAAACAAAATGCAAGAAACACCAGAAATAACAAACAAAATGCAAGAAACATCAGAAATAACAAACAAAATGCAAGAAACACCAGAAATAACAAACAAAATGCAAGAAACACCAGAAATAACAAACAAAATGCAAGAAACACCAGAAATAACAAACAAAATGCAAGAAACACCAGAAATAACAAACAAAATGCATTGAAATTACATCGGTCTCGTTGTAGGTGATGACGGTGCTCGTGGGCAGCTCGGCTTCCACGGCATTTTCAGTGAGGCCACCCTGGGGATCTACTTCCTCGTTGTAGTTGATGTCTTCATAGGGCATGGGTGTGAAGTACTCCTCGTTGATGGTTTCGTAGTTGTACTCATCAACAAGGGGATCATCCACTGTCCCGTCCTCCTTCGGTGGCTTCCCGGGGTTCCCTCTCTCCGGTGGCACCGTGGGAGCAGGATAATCCTGTGGCAGAAATGAAACACCAGAATCAGGGAAACAAACAAAAAAAAAAAAAAAAAAAGAAGATTCTGCATCATCCTCCACCTCCCCTTCTATAAAGATGGTGTTTATCAACCTCATCCTTGCCAGGACCCCGCCTTGGTACCTCCTTGATTTCAGGTCTCTCTCCAGCAGCCACTTCAGGAGGGCCAGGTTTGGTGGTGGGGGCTTCTGGTTTTACAGAGTCATCAACATCTTCATAGTAGGGGTATTCATAGTAGTAGGTGTCACCTTCTCCCTCCCCGTCCGTGTACTGCAGGGAGAAGATGAGAAGCAGAAAATGAGCACCCCAGCATATTCCTAGCAAATCCTTTAGACAGCATGGCTTCAAACTGACAGAGGGTAGGGTTAGGTGAGATATTAGGGAGAAATTCTTCCCTGGGAGGGTGGTGAGGCCCTAGCACAGGTTGCCCAGAGAAGCTGTGCCTGCTGCATCCCTGCCAGTGTTCAAGATCCTATTTTATGAGGCTTGGAGCCACCTGGTCCAGTGGAAGGTGTCCCTGCCCATGGCAGGGGGTTGGAACTGGATGGACTTTAAGGTCCTTCCAACCCAAACCAGCGATTCTATGATTTATTTTTTTTTTTAACCTCAGATTGCTGAGACCTCCCAGGTCACCCATCTGACATCCTGAGGGAGGGGAAGAAAGCACTGGAGCCGCTGTTTCCACTCATCCGACTGCACTGACAGCACCCGTGTCACTTCCCATCCACCCACAGCCCGCAGGCAGAAGGGCTCTGGAAACCAGATATTTTCAGCGTGTTCCACAAGGCGTCAGTCATTCTTCAAAATGAAATCCAAACAAACCAGCTGGTTACAGCCGGGCATGGAGAATCTCCTCGCCAGCCCAACGCTCTCGCTGGCAGCCGGCGCGTGGAAGAGTTATTCTTACATGGAGCAACACGGCCCTGAGACAAGCCAGCTCTTGTTGAGCTGCTGGCTCCAAAAGAAGAGTTTTATTTTCCTACTACCACGTATTTCGACCGTACCAAAGTGTTGTTTTATTTCTCTTATTTATTGTTTCTCCAGAAGCGCTGGTTACAGCACTTGCCTGGGGCTGGGTGGCTGTGCCTCACCACGAGCACTGCGCTGCTCCCCAAAGCCCTGCTTAGGTGCAGGATGAATTCAATCCCAAAAATAAACTGAGAGAGCTGAGGGCATTACAGCTTTGTGGGGATTCGGCAGGAACCCGCAGGTCTGAGACCAACAGAAAGCAAATCAGACCAAGAAAGTTGTTGAGAAGTGGCTGAGGATGCCAGGCACCAACTGCTGGGAGCTGAGCCTGAGACCTCCCAAACAAGGTCAAAATTCAGGTGATGCTCTTGTGGAAGTCAGTCACACCCAGACATTTTTAATTGGGCAGCAAAAAATTAGAGTGTATCCTGCATCAGCCTTTTTTTCTTTGTTTTCTTTTTTTTTTTAAGAAAAGACCTGAGGCTAATTCTTCATAGAAAAACTACTGAGCACAGCAGCTTACAGGGATGAATCAGGAGCATTTCTGCCAAAATGAAATTCAAATGACAAATCCGTGGGCAAAAATACTACCCTCTCCTTTTAACACCTGTTGTTTCAAAGAATGTTGAAAAAGAACTGTTTAATCCTTTTACAAGTTCAACAGTAAAATTTGAAATTTAGAAACAGGTGCCTGTTCTGGACAGGACTCGACCTGCCAGGGAAGGTCAATGTTTCACACTCTGCTCATGTTGTCTCTCCTGCAAGTTTTTGAGCTCCAAGTGAATGTTCATTACAGTCTCAGGAAATGAGAGGAGTGCAGAAGGAAGGAGAACTCTTAAAGGCAAGACCCTCAAACAGAACCTACAAATCCTAAAAACAAGCTCTGTCTTGGATGTTAAGAGAAGAGTCGCTGGGAAGCTGAGCTTGAGGAAGAAGCTGAATGTCTTTGTGACCACAACATGGAACCAGATGCTGCCGCCCAAAAAACATCCCCAGACCTGTGAGACACTTACATATTCATCCTGGTTGGGGTCCTGGGACTGGGGGGAGTCGGGGATGGCGGTGTCACAGTCGGGGCTGTAGTGTTCACAGTAATCCAGGGCTGCTCGGGGGTCCGCCACGATCAGGAGCTGCTGGATGTCACCCTGCAGGGAAGGGAGGACAGAGGGTCAGGGAATGGATGGTGCACATGGAGCCACCAGCACGATGCTACAGTCAAAGGCATGAACAACACCAAGAAATCAAAAGCAAAACACTTGGCAGAGCCACCTCCCTGACACGGGCACGGCCCCTGAGATGAGCCAGGTGAAAACCCTCCGTGTCCAGGGCTGGGTTAAGAAGCCACTTATCTCTGGTTTAAGAAGCCACTCATCTCTGGCTGCTCCACAAGGTGTGAAGCTGCTGTGCTTCATCCCCTGTCCCAAAAGCACCTCCCCAAAAGATAAGCACATCTGCAGAGGGGTCACCCTCATGCCTACAGCACAACAGCACCACCAACCCCAGGTAAGGTGGGTGCAGGGAAAATAAGAGGAAAGGGCTTTACACACCCCGAATCACCTCCTTTCCACCTGGTCCTGTGCAGCTCTACAGGGCTCCAGAGTTGCCCTGTCCTGTCCAAAAAGCTGTTTATCGCCCTCAAAACTTCTCTGCTTCTCCCACTCCATCAGTTGGCCTCACAAAAGGCATCACTCCTCCTCCCTACATCTTGCCTCACCTCAATTTTCCACCCACAGCAGACACAGAAAGAGATTAGAAATGCACCTGCTAATCCAAGAAAAGAGCCAAGAGGGAGGGGGGTTGCAATGGCTCACTAAAAACCAGGTGCAGAGGGAGCTCATTAGGCACCGAGGCTCGTTAATGGGGAACTTGCTGCAGAGAGAACGAGGCTCCAGCCACAGCCCCAAGGTCAGAGCAGAAATTGCTTTGTAGTTTCCTGAAGAACCACCACACTGCTTCACTATGACACCAAAACCCAGTTTATTCAGCCCAGTTTATTTAGACAATTACATAAGACTTTGCTACTTGGATGGTTAGAGCTGGTATTTAATTAGGGGGAAAAAAATTTCTTGTTTAATAATAGAAAAACATGGCTAAAACATCAGGGGGAAAAAAGCAGGAGCATTACAGCAAAACTGGGAGGATGATTTGAGGATGTAATAGGAACCAGAAGCTCCAAATGGAGCCTGGCCAGATTGGCAAACATCCCCATGGAAAACCCAAAGGCTACTTTAGAAGTGATGGACCGAGTGTGCCTCAGTCTGCATGGTCCAGCCATGGGTGTCTCTGGGTCCTGGGGAGCTCAGCTTCCCATGAACATGGACCACTGACTTCACTAAAAAAAGGTGCTGTTCACATTTTTGGGAGAGATTCAGCAGGAAAGAAGGTTGCAAGGACCATGTGGACCTGGCCACAACCTGCCTGACTCTGAGGGAAAGGAGCAGCTTACAGCTGAATGGAGCTTCCTTCCCCAAATTCCAGGTTATCACATCCCTCTCTGCAGAAATTCACTGACATCTGGGCACCTTTCAGATGCTACACAAGTAACCCTAAAACTGAGCATTGGTTTGAGCTTATTAGTCATTTTTTCCAGTGAATAACCTTTAGAAAATTAGCAGAAATGTCTGCAAAGTGGTTTTCAATTTTCCATTTTAAGGAGAAACAATCTTTCCTTTCCTTCCCCCCTTTTTCTTTTTTGTTTTAAATTCATAGAGCAGGGTTCTGTCATTAATGTTCTGGCTTTTTCTTTTTCAATGTAATCACCAAAAAATAGAAAGGGAGTATTAGGAAAACAGAAAATGCCAGGTTTTTGTCTTGTCAAACACTTCCCATTTCCAATCAGCTCTGGCCACCACCTGCCAATGGGACCCACACAGGGAACTTAGCCATGGTGTGACCTACAGGACATCACCCAGCCCTGAGCAGAGACTGGAAGGAGCTGGGGGTGTCATGGGGCTCCTCACACCAAATATCACCATCCCTGGTCTTCCAAGGCAGTTCAGAGCAACAAAACAGGCTGTTCCTTTGGAGTTCCCTCCAGCAGGGGATGCCCAACCTGGCCAAGGATTTTTGTTTCAAGTGGGTGATGTGAAGACCCTTCCAGCTGCTATTTCTGCACGTGGAACCTCAGTCAGCCCTCACTGACACCCGAGTTAAGCCATTTCTGCCCTTCTCTCACTCAGGTGGTTAAAGCTCCCCATTTTCCACAGGATGATGGGAAGTGTCTGGCACTGTTGGGATAAGCTGAAATAAAGCAGCCACAAAGCAGACCTGGTGCTTGTCTGCAAGAGGCAAGGAAGGCTGAAAAAGCTTTTTCTTCCTGATAAGGTTGGATTTACACCTCAAGGAGAGCTGATAGTCTGCATCATATAAGTGACCAGGACTGTAACTGTGTTTCCTCAAGGAGCAGATAAAGCAAGGAAAGGCATGTTGGCTAAACACGGTGCAAAAGGTTAAGCAGAAGAGAATCTGTTAAAGCTGAGTTTACTTTTAGTCTCAGCTGATGGCAGTTCCTGAGAAGAAATCCTGGCTTGATTCCCTGCAGGAGCTGAGCATCCTCTGGCTCTGATGGCCCGAGGCATTGGCAGTGCCTTTAAGTACATGGCAAAAAACCACCTGCAAGTCCCAGGAGCCACAGGCTCCAGTCTCGGGACCATGCCAGAAACCCCAAACTCACTCAACACACCAAAGGACAGTGTTGGTCCAGCAGTTGCTGATGAGTGAGCAGGGGAGGATGAACAGGGGAAGCTTCCTGCTCGTTTTGGGTCAAGAACCTGAGAGAATCAGTGCGTAACTGAATAAATTTAGAATGCAGAGAGTGCCAGGAAAAAGCGTGAGCCCCATCAGACAGCTCCTTCAGAGCTCACCACGCTTCACGAGCATCATTCCACACGGCCACTACTTTCCCATTTCCTTTTCAAACCCAATCAATCACCCTGCCCAAAGTTCATCCTTTTCTCGTTGTTCCAGCGGCAGAGTGAAAATCAAGGAAAAACCGAGGCGCCCGATTTTGGGGGAATGAGAGCCCCGGGGAGCCTCCGAGCGCCAGCGCGGTGACATGGGCTGAGCAGCTCAGTGGTGGGGGAAGGAGGAGAGCTCAGGGGGTCGCCAGACCATTCATCTTTGTTTCATTAACAGCAAGTGCACAGCACTGGTGGATACCCCGTGTTAACACTTGTAAAAAGCAGACAGGAGTAAAAACCTTGTTAGCAAGATTCCCAGTCAATTGACCTCATCCCTCGGTGCAAAACAATAAAATGGGCTAATTTAGCCCGCAATGAAAAGCCCCACTATCTGAACTTCACAAAAGATGCACAAAGCTGTGCTGTCAAGAGCCCCATTTCTTTGATTTAGAAAGCCTCCCTGCACTGGAGCGAGCCGTGCTGGGAGGGTCGCGAGCCCTTTGTGTCCTCTCGAGTGTGTTGCCGCTAATAAATTGCACCAGGAGCTCGCTGCCCCGGCCCAGGCTGACAAAGGGGCAGCCAGCCCCCTGCTCCCCTTCCTCACTCAAGTGTCTGTTTGTTCCCCTGTTATGGTTACACAAACCACCCAAAGCCTGTCTCCTTCCCATGTCAGCATCTGCTTTTTGCAGCGGAGATAACGAAGATACCGTTAATTCACACGGCGGGTTTTCCAGGGAGCCTTTGTAAGAGAGAGAACTTACAACTGCACCAATAAAGTACTTTAAAGACTTTACCAGCCAAATCATTTTAAGCCTTATTTTCAAGCAAAGAGGGATCTAACTCTCTGGTCACGAACACTCTGGTGTTGCTCTGAAGGAGAAGTCGCCAGCACAGTGTTCTTCACCCTCAGCCACCCGCACAAGTGGGTAAAGTTCTCTCTTGGCACATGAATGAGTTGGCAAAAGTTCTCTCTTGGGCACATCTGGGCACTCAGGGCTCAAGAAAGTCCTCCAGTAACTGGGGTAGTTTGTAGTGTGCAAAGGCAAAGCACAGTTGTGGCTTGTGCCCCCTCCTCTGCCAGCACAGTGAGACCCCAAAAGTCAGAGGTAGGATAAGTGCTCAGAGCACCTCTGAGCATCATCCCAGAGTCCCTTGTTAAAACTCAGCTGCTCCAGAAAAGAAGCCAAGCTGCAGCAAGGGGGTCAGACAAAGCCTCATCATCCCCATCAGTCCCTGTACCTGTGTACAAACCACAGCTGTGCTTTGCTGGTTCAACAAAAAATTTCAAGTGGAGAATAAAAAGCTCAATTTTTTTTCCTGAAAATAACCACTATTTCATCCATCAGAAGAGCTAGCTTTTAAAAAAGGAGAATAAATCACATTTCGACCTTTATTCCTAGAGCTTCTTGTGAAGAGGAAGAGGCAGGACAGCACATTTGTGAAAATGATTGTGAACTGTGAGGCTTTTATTTGCTCCACCAAACAGATGTAAGTGCTGACTGTCAGGACCAGTAAGAATCTGTCTGACATTTATGGTAAAGCCATTTATGCCTGATGACTCATTTGCTTTATGGATTAAGTTCCATCAAGCCAGTTTAATTCAACTCCCCAGCCAGCTCCCAGACAAGACTGGAAAAGCTCTTTCTGGAGCGTTTTTTAACACTTATTCTATATGCGTGCAAAAAATGTCACATCAATTCCAATGACATCAACTGCAGTAACTTGGAGAAATCATTGTGGTTCAACAAAAAATCAAAAAAAACCCACAAAAAAACAGCTGGCCTGGATAATCAGAGTGACTTCATCTGGCATTGGCAGCAGCTCCATAAATACTGGGATTCTTCAGGGCTCTCACTGCAATGCACTGATAATTAACTGGACTGTTGGTTTAGTGCATTACCCAAAAATCTGAGAGATGGCATCCCTAAGAATAAAGGCAGCTTGATGTGCTTTTCTAAACTCCTGCATTTAAATTGGATAAACACAGGCCTGGGACCTACAACTGTATCAAAATAGTCTACAAAATTATTGGAAGTAACTGAGATATTGCTGAGTTTTATTATAACAAACTCACTGGTTCCATAAACCCAAACCCAGGCTGAAGAGTGGCAGAGGTTCAGTGCAGCTCTATGATGAAGTGAAAGCTCAGAGAGCTTCCAAAGTGAGCTTCCAAAAAACCTAATCCCTGTCTCAGAGACAGCCTGCCAGCCCTCAGATGTTCCACTTGATAAAACCAGTCATCAGCACTTGCCCAGGGATGCTCAGTGCTACAGACACAGCAGCTGCCCTGCTCCAGGGCTCCAAGCAGGTTGGAGTAAAAGTGGTGTTGGAGACTTCAGGGAAGAAGGAAAACAAGGGGGGACCCGGGACTCAGTGTGCTCCCAGTTCTGTCATAGTGAGATCCCAACAGTCAGAGGTATTGTAAGTGCTCAGAGCATCTCTGCATCCTTTGCTGTACTGGTTTCATCCCAGAATCCCTCATTAAAACACAGCTGCTCCAGAAAAAGAAGCCCAGCTGCAGCACTGGGGCCAAATGAAGCCTCATCAGTGCCCACCAGTCCCTGTACCTGCAGCCTGAGCCCCTCTTGCTGTCCAGCCACAAACAGGAATGGTAGTTTTGCACTCCAAAATGAGAAGGCAATGGCTTTAGGCTGGCTAAATAACAAAAAAAAAAAAAAAAGGCTTGACTCAGATGCAGTCATGAGTCAGCTCCGAGTCCTCGGTGGTTTGGAGTCCAGCAGGATGTTTGTGTCCCCGTCCCGCACAGAGGGGCTGCGGGATCGGCCGGGGCAGCTTTGCTGTGAGGCCTCTGCTATTTCCCCTCCTGGGCTCCAGTTACCACAAGAACAGCTCCTGCTGGCTTTTGGCACTCAGAGAGGAGCCTCTTCTGAGCCTTCTTTAGCAAAAACAGGTTTAATTAAGCAGAACAGGGATAGAAGTTTTACTAGAACTAAATATGGCTTCAAAGAAGAACCCTCTCAAGCAAGGGCTGATAAAGGTTTCTCTTTTCCATGGATCTCCATCTGGGGACCCCAAGAAACCCCCTCTGACCACACATCAGCCCAGTCCTGCATCCCCACCCCCGGATCAGCCATGAGCATTTCTGATATTAGACTTGCAGAACACACAGTAATTATTTGGACAACACACAAGCCTCTTTCCCTGACCACAGCAACAAGAAGAAAATAAGCCCTTCGGCTCAGTGGTAATTAACCTCCCCAGTAATTTTTCAACCTTTTTATTTTACAATCCCAGGGAGGAACCCAATCTCCTATCAAATGAGAATCCACTAAATCACTGCTAGTCCCAGCTGCTGGATTTGAAGGAGTGAGGCAGGGAAGTGCTGTCCCCTCCTCTTCCCTGAACCCTGGGAATCTCCAAGCTGTCCCCAACACCCAGCCCTGCTCCAACAGATGGGCAACACCACATCATGCTTCCTCCATCCATAACTGCTGGATCCCTGCATCAGCACCCTCATGGCTGTTTCTTAAAATTAGGAGGCTTTTTGGAGCAAAGGGCTGCATTTCCTCCGTGCTTTCAGAGACCACAGCATGCTGTAGGTCTGTCTGTGTGATATCACAACACAATTGTGGAGCAGTTTAGCAAGGACTCCTTATTGGAAGGGAAGGACAGGCAATTCCCTGAGAGGAGAACAAAAGCCAGATGGCTCTGCTAATTCTGGAAAGCTCTCCTGAAGAAGCTGTCACTCTGCCAGTACCCAAATACCAGTCAAGGACTCGAGTCATTAGCAGAGCAGAAGACACTAGTACTGGGTTTATTTCCAGGTGTCTACTTCCCACCCAGCCCTGATAACCCCACTGTAAATAACCCCCTGCCCTAATGCAAACGTTCCCCAGCAGCAGCCACAGCCACCAGCACGACACCGAGCACCCTGTGCACTCACTGGAGCAAAAGTGAAGCCAGAGCTTATGCCCAAGTCCTTCTTTGTTTGTGAACACAGAGCTAATTCCCAAAGACAACATACACAGTACTCCCCAGCAGTCTGGATTATTTACACTGCAGTGCTTTACAGGATCCAGCCACTGCTCCAGCTTCCCATCCTCAGCGGGTGAAAGGTTTTCTTGCCTTTCCCAGTGGCTGAGTCTGTCAAACCCTTTAATCATGGCTGACTCCTTCCTGCCACTCATTCCCTGGAATCCTCACCAAATCCTGACAGCCCAGAGCCCCTTTGCTCTCTGCAGTCCCTGTAAGAGCTCTAGAGCCAACCCTTCCTCAGCCCTCTGCCACCCTGCTCTGCTCCACGTCACATCCTGCCCTGAGAGCTTCTTGTGCAGGGACCAGCAACGCCATGGAGAAAACAGAAAAGGGACAGAATGCAAAAGCCTGACCAAGCTCAAATGGACATTTAATGATGGGGCAAGAGCCCAAGCCAAGCTCCAAATTCCCCACACGTTCTCCCTGCCCCAGCTCCCCATCCCTTCACTGCCAACACTGATTCATCCCCAGGCACTTCGCCTAATTGAAGCCTCCATCCTTTCAGAAGACACATCTAATCACCAGTTTAAAGATCCCCAAAAGCTCTGGGGCTGCTTTATGCTCTGAGATAATTGTATTTCACCTTAGTCAACCTTGGCCCTGCCTGACTGAGGGGCTGCAGTGCTCAGATGAAGCATCACATGCACATCTCAGAGGCTCACCCTGTGTCTCCCACTGTGATCCATAAATGAGCGTTGCTTCCAGTGGACAATCCATCTTTCCTAGCTAAATGCCAGTGCC
The DNA here is from genome assembly GCF_036250125.1 of Pseudopipra pipra. NCBI lineage: Eukaryota > Metazoa > Chordata > Aves > Passeriformes > Pipridae > Pseudopipra > Pseudopipra pipra. The sequence goes on from NC_087568.1 coordinate 3,246,823, forward strand.
TAGACCTTGGAGGACAGTTTTTGTTCAAGAACTTACCGAATGAGTGGAAAAACCCAGCTAAGGCAAATTAGCAACCTGCCACTTAATTAGGATCCAGCAACTTCGGGGACACAGGGCAGAGAGACAAACAATCCTGGAGACAGAGGCAGCTCAGAAAGCAGGTGGTGTTGGCAGAAGCACAGAAAGCATCAGACTTACAAAGTATTTACTACAAGGCCATCCTAGCAATGCATTTCTCCAGGGATTTTGCTTCCAAGCTGGAAAAGGCACTGTGGGAACAGCAGCTCTGCCCCACGCAGTCCCTCCAGCCTGGCATGGATGGGGCAGTGCCAGGCTGCCTCAGAGCCACAGGTGCTGGTGTCAAGGGGGATTTTCTCCAGAAAATGGGAAAATTTAAGCTAAGGAAAAAAAAAAACAGGAAAAACTGGACTGTGGTTTAAGTCTCCTATCCTTCCAATGAGGAGCATCCCGGGTCAGGCAGTGTTCCTCACACCCACATATCCCGGGATGTGTCCAGCTTCCCCTTGACTCATGTCTGGAGCTGCAAAACCCCAGACATGGGCTGTGTGCTCCACTGCAGAGCAAACACTTCCAATATCTGCTGCAGCTCATTAGCCCAGGGAGCAGGACCCACCCAGAGGAGAAATGACTGCTCAGCTTCTGTTTATCCTCACAGCTCCCTGCAGGCAGCCTGACATCAGCCACCCTGAGCGTGGGGGCATCATCATCATCACCACACACTGGAGTCCTTTGGAACAAAATATTTTCAGGCTCTGATTTTCCCTTCCACTTCAAGCTCCCTGCTCACCCAGGTCCCTCTTAGAACCACTGCTGTCCATGGATTTGTCTGCATTCCTCCTCTTTTGAGCGAGCACAAACACCACAGCCTCTTCTATGGGACAGAAAGGTATGTCCAGGGCAAAGCAGCCAAAAAGTTGGGACTGCAGGAAAGGGAAAAGGCAGCCAAGGTGCCTTAAAAAAACAAAGCAAATACAAAGACCTGCTGAAAATACCCAGAGACAGATATCCTTAAATCAACAACCGTCATGCTCAGACACTCTGCTGGCTATTTTTATATATTTATGTCTGTTAAACAAACCACAAGCTATCTACGAGGATTTTTGGGTGCAAAACAATCAGTTATGGACATGAAAAGCAGGATGGGGTTGAATGGCTCGCCCTGCCCTGCAGCCCCAGCCTGGAAGGACAGACAGACTGGGAGAGGGGCTGCACAGACTGGTGTGACAAAAGGCTGCTTTATATTCACTCCTTCTCTATAGCCTGGCCAAGCACTGTGGTAACACAGGCAAAAATAATACGAGAGGTTTCTGCAGCTATTTTGCAAAGAGGGGAAAAATAATTGTACAGTTGAGGTTTTTAAAGGGGGAAAAAAAAGAAAGAAAGAAAGAAAAGAAGAACCCCCTGACAGTCCCACCTCTCTCCACCCCAATAAAGAGAGAACATTACTCTCAAATTTCACTTGCCTATTGTAAGGCGAGTCTTTATATTTGCAAAATGAGTATTTTTAAGCTTTTGCTTTTAATTGTGTGCTCTGAGCAGATGGTCTGAACCCCCCCAGCAGATTAGAAACATATGTGAAGAACAAGGAATCTGAACCACAGGTTTTTATTAAACTGCCTGACTTTTAGTTCAAATTTCATCACGCTGAAGTAAATATTTTCTCTCTAAAGCAGCAGCTGCATGGTAGGTTACCCATAAGAGATGTTTTGTGTATGTACACATACACACATGTAGCTGCCTATACCTGCATGTCCCCTGCTTGCTGAGAAACATTACAGATGTCACTGTGACATCTTGTGAGGATGAAGAATTGCTGGCCAGGGCTTGGAGCAACCTGGTCTAGAGGAAGGTGTCCTTGTCCATGGCAGGGAGTTGGAACCAGATTATCATCCAGGTCCCTTCCAACCCAAACCATTCTATGATTCTATGAAGGATTGCATCACCTACAGCAGGGACCATCCTTAGCTGACACTCTTCTCTTGAGAAACCATTTACAGGTCTCCTGCAGTGACACCTTCCCCAGGAGCAGGAAATGGGACAGGAGCTCCTTGGCTCACTGGGACTGAGCCACCAGAGGTTCTCACAGCCACAGGATGGAAACTTTGCAATGGATCTATCTAGAACATGCTACTAACCAGGCTTGACTGGAAGGAATAACTTCTCTGCTGGCTGGGCAAAGGTGTCCCTTCTATTTCAGGAGAAAATTAAAAAAAAAAAAAAGGTAAAAAACCTGACTGCAGAGAACCCTTCCAAGGTGACTCAGTTTTTTTTGGCTGCTCCAAAACTCCCATGAACATGGTAAATAGTCTGACTTTCTTTTCCCCTCTCCAGTTTTGACTGAAAAGTAGGAAACTCAATTCTGAGAAGAGCTGGAATGAGAGAAAAGCAGGTTGAGACTCTGCAGGCAGGGCCAGCTTGGCAGGAGGACTTGGCACACTCCCACCAGCTCCCAGGGAATGTGTGAGATGTTCAGGTCAGACCTGGTGTAGGTCCTTAGCAGACCTGCTCTGTGGATGGGGGATCTTAACTGTGGCCTCCAGTCAGAACCAGTTCTTGCATTTTTTGCCAGCACAAGGAACTGGATCTCTCCCTGCAGGGAGAGGAAATATTTGGAGAAGAGCTGTTGTGGGCATATGCCAGAGGGAAACACCTTCACCAGAGGAACAACACAACTCTGTGATTACAACTGCTAGGACCTAAATATTCACCCCATGGATACCAGAGCAACCACAGGGAGAGTTGTTTAATTTGAAGGTTTAAGCTAACACATGAGGAAGCATTCTCTAACGAATTCATTAGGACAGCAATGCACTTTTTTGGCTGGTTCCCCCCCAAAACCAAGCCCTGTGTGATCTCTTCGTGCAGCCACAGGTGTGTCCGTCTATCCCAATATCTCTTGGATCTGATACCTGATTTCAATCACTTTTGACAGGAGGAAAAAAGGCTCGAGATAATTAAAGTGCTATAAATGTCATGGAAACAGACAGCTCAGTAAAATCCATCATCCAAGTGCATTGTCTGGGGAGGCTCTGCTGTGAGTTCACATCCCTGCAGACACAGGCATGCACAGAACTCATCTCTTTAATGTTCCTGCCATAAGTTGAAGCAACCACGAGACACAAATTAGAAGGAACCCAGACCTGACTAATCTCAAAGCATCCCTGAGATTCCCAATTCCCGCAGCGACTGCGAAAAGATGAAGCTGAAACACCACAAAATAAGCAGGTTTTCTTGCATCCTTTCCCATACATGGAAAACACCCTCTTCTCCTCAATTTTCCAGACACAAGAAGAATGGAGAAGGAAAGTGAGCAGCTCCAGGTCTCAGTTCAGCCAGCTGCCCTTCCCAAAGGAATTTCATGGGACACAGCAGAGCCCAAGGGTTTGTTGATACCTGCCATCAGATGCTGGCCATGCTCTGACTGGCACTGCCACCCAGGCAACCTCAGAGGAGCCTTTATCCAAGGACAGCCGCTGATCCATCTGCACAACACGCTTGTAATTGTTACTGGTTCTTCAAACACCCCAGGATCAAACCCTTGGAGCTATTTTTTTCCTCTATGACCACACAGCAGCCCGTCCCTCTGTGATTTCTGCCTTCAAACTCCTCATTTGGTAGCTTAAAATCAGCATTTATGTCATGCTCCACACAAATTACAGCCTTGAGCCCTAAGAATAGAGGCCCCACAATCACCATGTGCTGTGTTGTCACTGCTTTTACATCCAGACCTTTATAGTGGTCACTTAAACAGCTGGGTTTTTTCTCCCCCCCCCCTCCAGATTATAAATGCTTAGTGGAAATCTATAGGATAACTTTGAAAGCAATGCTTTAAAACCTGCTCAAAACTTGTACCACCAAGTTCACAGGTATTTTTCAATCGAGGCACCCACCATCTGTTTACAATATTAATACCACCCGCTGAGAGTGACTTCAGAGCACGAGATTACTCAAAACCCCAAAATCTATCCCTCAGATATCTCTCCAGAATTCAAACACCCTTTTCTTTTTGCCCTTTCTTTGGGTAATTCTCTATTCCAAAGCATTCATAAAACCACCAACGTGAATAACCCCACAGCAGCAGTTTTTCCAGCAGTTCTTCCCAATTGTTTTCCAATAGGAGCTGATTTGGCTCAGGTACATTCACACGGTGTGGCTTTGTTCCCTAATTGAGGCATCAAGTCAGATTATGCTTCTGAAACCTCACAAGCGGCAAATTAGACTATTCACAAAAAAATCTCTTTATACTTGCTCAGAAAGTTGGCTTCCCTGGATATGCTTAAGCAGGGTGGCTCAGGAGGCACCTGGAAATGGGATTTAGCAAGTTAGATAGTCAAGAAAAGAAATTTTTCGTGCAAGGGCAAGGCAATGGGACAGTGTGACATGGTGGTGCTGTCCCTGAGAACCACCCCGAGTGTCCTGTGTGCCAGCAAGGCTCAGACCCATGGACAGCATCCCACAGAACTCATTCAGACCCTCTGGAAAGCTGCATTAACTCATGGCATGCACACTGTGGGAGGCATTTACAGAAAGGGGGGATAGGGTCAGCCTGACCTTCAGTGTCCAGCATGGAAATTAAAAAGGAAAAGAAAAATCCCACAAAAGCCCAGCCCAGGCCTCTGAGAAATGAATGGGGCAAAATGAATGGATGTCATTGTCTGTCCTGCTCTGTCAGCCCTTTAACTAGCAGTTAATAATGCTGAGAGAGTGAGAAGATGAACCCATAAGCAATTTTGAAATAATCCCCTCATTTTGCGTCCCGTGTATTCCGAATAACGCCGCCTTTCTGCAGCACACACTCAATCCCCTGCGCTCCATAGGACACGCTCAAAAAACATATTTTCTCCATTTTCCTCGCTGTATTCATTAGGAATCCCTGGAAGAAACCCAAGGCCCCATTTCCCCTTGTCCTCCACTGCTCTCTGAGCACCAGGTAGCCCAAGCACAACCACTGCCACCACTCTCGGGGTCCCAGTTGTCACCTGCTGAAGGTCATCCCCTGCTGCAGCAGGGCCTGAGCAGCCCCACAGCCTGGCTGGTGTCCCCATCCACAGTCCAGGGACCAGCTCTGGGCAGTGCCCTGTTATCCAGGCTACCTTTTCCAAACAAGGAAATTGCAGTTTTCCTTGGAGAGGCGACGCAGAGCGGAGGGGAATATGCAGTCTCCGAAAACTCCACGTAATCCCAAATTAGAGGCTGCAGGGCTGCCAAAGGCCGACCAGCCTTCAACTTTTCTTCTTGTGGTCATGCAGACCTGACCACATACTCAAATTCCCTATTTTCTTTGCCATTCCATCGAGTGCTGCACTTCTCCCCATCCAACCTCACCTCCCGGTGTCACCGAGGGCCCATCACGCCGTTCCAAGTTTCCCCTTTCCCTCCAAATCAAATAATCCTCTAATAACCGAGCTAAAGGGCTGGCTTTTTCCTACAGGGGTTATTTTTCAATGACATATGTGTGAACCATGAAGGGATAGTTTAAAACCCGATTCTCCCTCCTTACAAGCACATCACACCCGTCGCTCCTTTGCGTCCCCCCCGCTCTGCGCCGAACGCCGCCGCTTCCTGGCTCCGGCTTCATATTGATTTATTCCCCTTTCCTATGTGGAAAATTAGGAACCAGATCAGCTCCTGCTGGCTGTGCCGCCCACGTGAAGATGGATGCGCCAGTGGATTGTAAGGGGGACTCTCTCACAGTGGAAAATATGTAGTAAAGCAAAGCCCTTGGCTTGAGTTGCAGCTGGAGCTGCGCTGAGCCCGAGTGGAGGCAGTTGCTCAGCTTTTAACCAGCCCTGTGTAAACAGGGTCACAGTGGCTGCCTGGGAGGTGTTGGTCCCACTGACCCAGAGAGCTCTGGGCTTCATTCCCACCTCTGGCTCCAAGGGAGATGGGGGATGCAAAGCAAAAGAGAGGGTTTGGGGAAGGTGGTGAACAGGAGACTTGAGGGGCAGCTGGTCTTTGCACAGAAAAGGAGGTGACAGGAAAGAAATCCTATTTAAGGTCATAGAATGGCTTGGGTGGGAAAGGACCTTAAAACTCATACTGTTCCAACCCCTGCCATGGGCAGGGACACCTTCCACTAGTCCAGCTTGCTCCAGCCTGGCCTTGGACACTTCCAGGGATGGGGCATCCACAGCTTCTCTGGGCAACCTGTGCCAGGGCCTCACCAATCTCACAGGGAAGAATTTCTTCCTAATATCTGATCTAAATCTGCTCTCTGTCAGTTTGAAACCATTCCCTCTTGTTCTGTCACTCCAGGTGCTTGTCACAAGTCTCTCTCCACCTTTCTTGTTGGTTCCCTTGAGGTACTGAGAGGCCCTAGTTAAGTCACCCCAAAACCTTCTCTTTTCCAGGCAGAACAACCCCAATTCTCTCAGCCTTTCCTCACAGGAGAGGTGCTCCAACCCTCTAATTATCTTTGTGGCTTCCTTTGGACTCATCCCAACAGGTTGATGCCCTTCCTGTGCTGGGGACCTCAGATCTCCATCAAACTTCTTGCCACAGCCTCTTGTGATGGTCAAACAGCAGCTGCATTTCACAGCTCCATCAGACAACTCACACCACTGCTACAGGGCAGGAAGAGCAACCAGGGGCAGCCTCACACTGCTACTCTGTGGATTTCCCATCATTTCCCCTTCCCAAACTCCAGGACAAAACCCCAGGTGAGCCCTCAGACAGCTCCAAAGCCCACAGCTCCTGTTGGAACTCCTCAGCCTCCCCTGGTCTGGGCTCACTTCCATTGCCAAAGGGTGGCTCTTTGCTTCTAGCAGCACATCAGGGTTTCCTGCTCCCATCCCACAGCAGCTGGAGCTCCTCTGAAAACTTGCTTTTATTCCATTTTTCTTTTCATAGCCAAATTATTCTGGAAGTGGAGCTGCCGCTTTCTCGGCTCCACAGACAGGATTTCCACCCCTGACTGCCACAACCCCAAGATCCACCCTGAAGTTTCCTCCTCAGCCCTCCACACCAAGGTGGCTCAGGATCAAGGGGTTTGTGTGCACAGAGGCTTTTCATCACGACTTGGAATGTTTTCTGCCCCAGGAGGTGAATACAGGATCCAGGTTTCATGGATTAAAGGGAACACGGGGGAAAATAGACCTGACTGCCAAAGTTATCTCAGGATATAAGTGGGATTACATGCTTAGGTGTGGGGGTATCTGCTGACACACTCACAATTTAACTTAACACCAAATTTTGGTTGGAAAAGTATTTTCCTGCGTTTGGCTGGCGACAATCACCAAACCATGGAACACGGAGCAGGACACATCTGGTGGGACCACCCAAGAAGGAGCTTTTGTGCAGGTTCCTATTGCTAATTGCCACCACTTCTGGAAATTTGGCTGCTCAGGAAAGAGCTGAAAATGGAAAGCTGAGCTAGTGTGCAACACCTCTTGTCCATACATCTTTCTCCCTCTTCCTCCGGGAAACTACAATGTGTCCTTTGATGATGTTTTCATACTCCAGTTTTTTCAATTATGTTTCAATAGTGCTAATTGTCCATGAAAAATTAATTGGGTTTTATTTGTCCCTGCAAAAGAATCTCCGTGCAGCATCTGCCATCTCAAATGCAAGCATTCAAAAAAATCTTGCCTTGAAGTTGGACTTTTATGATCCTTGATGGGTCCCCTTCCAAGTCAGGATATCCTGTGATTTTTTTTTTTCAAGCACAAAAATCTGTGTAGTTCCGTCACAAAGCTAATTTGGAACTACCCAAACTTTTCATCCCAAGAAAGGGAGCTGGGTTTGAACACCCTACAGCCTGAAGAGCAGATGTGAAGTTCAGCCCAGAAATATGGTTTTCCACTAAGGAACAAGAATGGATGCAGCCAGAGGTAGCTGAGCATCACAGCTCAGATTTCACTACTCTGAGCAGCAGGGCTGGAAGAGGGTAAACACAAATTGCAGATAAATTTGCTTATGCAAGGCATCAAAGCCTCAGGAAAACCTCGCTGTGTTTGCAGACATTCCAGAGGAGAGAACAGTGCACAAAAGTAATATTCAGCACCAGTTCTCTCATCTCCCCACACATTTCACTTCAGTGGCCAGAGCACTGTTTGTTCAAGCAGGTCTGACCTCCCGAACCCCCGCCAGAGTGTGGCTACGTGTGCAGAACAATGAGCCCACGGTTAGAGGCTTTTTTCCGTGTTCTTGCAGGGAATAGAAAACACACATCCACACAAACACACTGGCCCCGTCCAATCTTCTGCACAACTCATTAGGAATACCCTCTTCCAGCTCCCGTCCCCAGGGTGATGTATTTATTGTGAACATACACATTCGATCCCGCTCGGCTCCGTCGGAGCGAGCAGTCCACCTGCACACTGGGGATGTCTGGAGCGGGTTAGGATTTTCCTTTGGGTTTTGGCAGCCAGCCCAGACTGCCTCAAAAATAAAATAAAAAAAAAAAGAAAAAAAAAAAAAAAAAGAAATAGAAAGACCTCACCATGTGCGAGGAACATGTGTTTCATTTGTTCGTACCTAAGTGACGAGGGAATGGGTTGAACACAAAGTCAACTAAGAGGTTTCTAGGTTTGGATGGTCTTTTTTCTGCTGGGTTTAGCCTGCCCTTGCTGCAGGGAGAGGTTATGTGAAGAAAAACTTTGCTCAGAGAAGTGCAGACTGCAAACTGTGCGAACAATAGCAATAAAGACCTAAATTTCAGAGAAACATCAGCTTGAGCACCACCAGGTCCACAAGGACACAAACCCACCTCCCTGCATGACCAGCTTTACAGAGCTTGGTGCTCACCATCCTCTTCCTCACACTCCCATGAGTTTGGCTCAGATGAGCCTTTACTTCCTATCAGTTCACTGCAACAATGCAAATCAATCAAGCTGTTTGTGTATAGAAGGGGATTTTTTCCTATTCAGAGGCTTCTGTTCCAGAAATTCACTTTTATACAAATAAGACTAATTGGTGAGTCACCTCCCACATAGAACAAGGTTCCCAAATTAGCAGGGAAGGGGAAACATGCCCTGGTTTGGGTTGGGGACACACTGTCATACTCTGCTCTCAGTAAGCTCTTTTCCATGTTGCACAGCCAAACTGCCAATAAAGTTCAGCTGGAAACTTCTCCCCAAGAGCACGAGGATTTGGCTTTTCCTCCATGCTCAAGCTGAGGAGAGTCATCTTTCCCAAATGCTTCCATTTGCTCTCCTTTCAGTGCCTTTCCAAGACACGCCAGGTCCCCTTGTGGTGCCTTTTCTGCTCCTGAAGCCTCGTCCTTCTCCCTGCAGACACCCCTGTCCACAGCAGCACTGCAAACCTTGGCATGATGTCACCAGAGAGGAGCAGGTTTCCAGCATTACATCACCCTGTCTGGGTTCAGCAATCAGCCTCCTGCTCCTCAGAGTTTCCATGGAAGAAACCGAGCCCCCTCCTCCTTCCTCCCACTGTCCAAGGGGGGAAGCGAAGCAAAAACTAAGCCATCAGCTGGAAGAGTAATGACCCTACATCTGAGAGCATCCATCACCTCTAACGAGCCTGCCTGGCCCTCTGCCTGCCAGCATTTAAACACAGAGCTCTGCCAGGTGAACGTCAGGAACAGCCAGACACAACCCTGCTCCCCAAACCCCACGGTCCCCGTGCTGGATGGAAACTGCTTTTCAGGATGAGCTTTGCCCTCCAGAGATCACTCAGTTTTCCTCCTTAGCAGGTTCTGCTGATTACCCCACTCTGCAGGAGGTACCCCAGGCCAGGGAAAACTGGGAAAAAACCTGCCTGACCCCTCCATGCCATGGCCTAAGACAGCTGGGATGGGGAGCCCTGCAGGGGACAGCTCAGCATCCCTCCCCGTGGCAGTTCCCCCCAGTGTCCTTGCCAAGCCCTCCAAATTGGAAAACACTCCTCCAAACCAACTTGCCTGCAGGGGTCCCTGGTAAGGCAACCAGCAGGCTCCAAACTGTCTGTTTGAAGCGTAATAATAAAAAAATAATTGTGAATTTTCCCCTTTGGTGGCTGCTGGAGTCACAGCCCATCACAGCTGCTGTGACCACGGTCCAGGAGCAGGCAGGGAAGTCAGTGGTCCCTCAGACAGGGATGAGGTCCCACATCCTCCACCAGCGACTCAGAGAACATTAATTCTGGATTTTCATTTCCGTGTCCTCAGCATTCACCATGTTTTGCTCACAGAACTGTGAGGAGAGACATCTCTACAAGAAACTGCTCTTGGTTGGAGGTTTTCTCCCATTCACAGACACCAGCAGAGCGAAGCATCAATTGAAAAGCCCTTACAATGACATCAAAAGGACTAAATTCCCTTTCTAGACAGACAATCCACACCAGCACTGAGGTCAGGGTGGGCAGCCAAGCACACACAGCTATTCCACACTGCCAGACTTCCTGGGATTCTGCTGTCTCCCCATCTCCTTCCATGCAGAATCCTTTTGTCTCCTCTGCTGGACACAGGGAATATGAAGTGCTGTGGATAATCACAGTCACCACCTCAGGTGAGGTCAGGACGAAATAAGGACCATGAGGGGTTAAGAGACACCCACTGCCTCAAAGGTAACTCTCAACAGCACCATCCTGAGGCAAAACCTGAGGGGGATCACGGAATCCCAAGCTGGTTTGGGCTGGAAGGGACCTTAAAGCTCGTCTCATTCCACCCCCACGCCACGGGTACAGACACCTTCCACCCCAGCAGGGTCCTCCTGTAAGACTGGGCTTTAGTTCTGGGCAAACTCTAAGACCCTGCAGCTTCCTAAGCTGATGTGTAACTTGGCAATATTAAAAGATAAATGATGGACTGAATGACTGCTAAACATCGATAAAAGCACTTTTATGATCTGTTTGAACAATAAAGTGCTTTGTAAGCTATCAGAGGCCTGGAGGCATTTGATACCAGCAAACTGCACTAATTATCCACACAGGCCAAGGCAGTTTCTTTTACAGTTTATGGAATTCAGCACTAACAAAAAAAAACCCAAATCAAGCAACCAACCAAAAATAATAATAATAAAAAAGTTAGAAACATTAAATATGTGTATTTTGTAATCATGACTAATAAGGCTCCATCATTACAGGCAACCCTGACCCAGTCACCAAGCTTGACTGCAGGCCAGATGGCCAAACCCCAATTACCCAGCAAATCTAAATGAAAAGCAAGAGTTTCACCAAAGTGTATGCAAACAGTTCAGCTGATGTTTCCACCCCAGCTCTCACTTTCCTTGCTGGCACCTGACAGCTACAGGTCAGATAAAACGGTGTCAGTTTAGGGTTGAAATGAAACCACCTGAAGCACAGCCTAACTTTTACAAGCTGCTTTGCAATTCTTATTCTGGAGCAGGTCCTGCCCCTCCCTCGATGCAGACACGCTGATAAAACCAGATGACGTCCCTGGGTACCCATGTAAGACGATGCTGTGTCTGAGACGTTGCCAGCTGGGGCCAAACATCACGTTTGGGTTTTGATTAGACTGACTCCATGGCCTGGACTCCAGCACAAAAACCTCACCGTTAATTGCAAACCCATCCAGAGGCATAACCTTCAATAATTGTGGACGTTTTCTAGGCAGCTTTGCTCTCCTGGAAGAGCAGAGTGCTGTGATTTAATCCATATGTCTCAAGTGCACCATTTTGCTTAAAGAGGATCCTTTAAAAAAAAAACCAAAAAAAAACCCCAAAAAAAAACAAAAGCAGAAGAAATGACGAGAAAACCAGCAAGCAAATGGAGAATTATTAGGAGACTGGGGAAAGCTACAGACATCTTCAATAAAGAACCCTAAATGCTGGCTCAGGATGTTTTATTTTCCATCATCTCACACCATGGTATATGCTGGTGGTGTAAAACATCGACTCTTTGCACTCCCTGAAAGACTCCACAGCAAAGGAGGTGAAATCAGATTTGGCAGGCCCAGGAAAGCAGGCAGCCAGCACTGTAAATTAGCTTCTTTCAGCAGTCTGCCAAGGTAGGGAAAACAAACGGGAACGTGTATCCGTGCTGCATCCCGACAGAGAAATCCAGGTTAGCAAAAAAACCCCAATTTTTAAAAACGCCTTCTGAAGGTTAACAAAAACTTAATAAACCCGAGCTTTGCCCAGTTCCTTCCTGACCCTCTGGGCTAAGCCCAGATCTTGCAGAACACGATGGGTCCAGTGCTGAGCTCGTGAAAAGCCTCACTGAGCTCAGTGGGGCTGTTCCAATGCCTCTGGTTTAAAGATCACAGAATCATTTAGGTTGGAAAAGACCTCCAAGATCATCAAGTCCAACCTTTGACCGATTCCCACCTTGTCAACTAGACCAGAGCCCTGAGTGCCATGTCCAGTTTTTTCTTAAGTACTTCCTAGGATAGTGACTCCAGTGCCTGACCATCCTTTCCTTGAAGAAATTCTTCCTGAATTGGGAACCTTCTTGCTTCTCCTGTGAATAAACAAATAACTGCCTCAAGGAGGAGACTCCTAAACTTCTCCATCTTTACCAGAAAATACCATAAAATGCACCTGTGTGTATAAGAACCTGTTTTCATTTCTACACCTTTCACTAAAACAAAAGCTGTTGATCCAATCTCAGGGGTGTCTGAGAAAAATAACCTACAGAAACTTAAAAAATAAGAGCACTTTCCAGACACGAAAATGCTACAGCCAAGAGCATGGGAAGGGAAGGAGAAAGCCCTGACAATAGTGAAATGAAATCTGGGATTATCAACCACAGTGATAATTGTTTTTTAAGTGTAAACAAGGCAGAAGATGAAAAGAGAGTTGGCATTTCAACCCAAGAGCAACAGAGCACCTGAACGGCCCCAATGTCTCAGCTGAGAGCATTGATGCTTCTATTCTGCTTTTGTCTTGTTGTGCCTTGAAACACTCAACAGCCCTAAGAGCACCTCTGGCTCCCTGCCCGGCCTTTCTGGCTCTCCCCGGCCCAAATTGCTTTCCCTCCATTTCTGATGTCTTGATTTCACTCGTGGTCATCAAAAAAAACCCAAAAAAAGCAACAAAAAAAACCCCCACCAAAACAACAAAACACAAAGGAGGAAACAAAATAAAAAGCAAAATCCTTTCAGCATCATCCAACACTCCCACACACACACACACAGTGTGCCACAGCTCATCCCAGACAGGCTCTGGCACAAGGGACAGCAGAAATATGACATAGCAAGGTCTGAACAAACTTCATTTTCCTCATCAGCCCATCACTGAAATGCTGGTCTGGAGTAACACTGAGCAGTAAAACAAGGCTGGGCACTCACTGCTGCAGAAACCAAACTTCTTATATGAGATGTTCTTAAACACCATCACAAAGGGGTTAAGTCCACCTAATCCAGGTCAGAAATGGTAAAATTTACCTGCCACAGCTATTGTGCAGCAATTCCTGCGCAGAAAGATCATCCAGCTGTGGGTTATGGGGTTTCTCTGGTCCCTGCTGTGACACGGCCACTTCCAGGACTGAATGACAGCCCCAGTGACCCTCCTAAGCCAGGATCTGAACTTTGTTTCAACCCACACCTGCTAAACCAGAGCAGCCTTAGCCCAGAGCCAGCTGAATTGCTTCTCCACCAGACCATCTTGGCCAAGGAAGGGATCAACACTTCCAGTTTGTTCTCCACACAACAACTACTGGGATCCTGCACAGAAAGGTGACTCCTTCAACAGACCACAGGCACTGAGCAGGCAGATCCTGCTGTGCACCCCTGAGGAGAGGCAGGAATGGGGCCATCACATCACCAGGATGTTTTGCAAAGTCTCCCTGGCTGTCAGGCAGAAGAAGCTTTGCTTTCTGGGAAAGGGACTTTCCCAAGCTTCATCCTCCTTCTATTCCTACACTAAATCACCAGGACTGTGCTAGGACTTGGTTTGTAATTTATGTTTTTAAAAAAAGCGCATCAAAAGCAGCAGTTCATCCCTCTGAAGCTGAGATACATTCACATGTCTTCTGACTCCCTCCCAGTGCTGCTGTAGCCACGGGAACACCTCTCACTACAGCCTGCAAGCAGGGAGAAAGTGTTTACCCTACCCCATGGGCTATTTCTTTTGCCCTTCCCTCTCCCACTGCAAAAAGCCCTTTGCTGTCTCACAGGAGCATCCCCTCACTCCCAGCTTGAGGCCGGACACCACTTGCCAACCCTGGAGCGAGAACCTGTCCTGACATTTGTGAACTCCTGTTTTCAACAACGACTCAGCACAAAACTCAACTTGTACAACCCTGGGCTCCAGGCTTGGCCCCTTGTCAAACCTCCCCAGCGCTCCCCTGGCCGGACAGAGACCCACACAGCCTCCCAGCTAATTGAATTTTAATGAGAGGAAGTCATTTTTCCACTGGAAGAATGTTGTGCTAGAGAAATATTTTGAAACTCCTCTAACCTTTCCTGCCAGGCTTTTTCTGCGGCGGAGTACGAGCGAGGAAGTTCCCATCCCACCATTCAGTTGTGCTGCTCCCCTCACAACCCCAGATGGACCTGGAGCTTAAATAATTGCAACTTTCAAAACAAAAAGCGTTTGGGGGTCGATTTGATTTCAGTCCTGACCGGGAGGACATGAATTCCCACTGCTTAAAGCTCTTGTGCTGAGACACAGCCGATCCCAGCCCTCCCCAACGCTGTCTCCCACCCCACTCCCACCTAACTGGGTTATTTTAATTTCCAGCATAAGTGACAAACACATAAGAGCCATGGATGCAGAAAACACTGGGGAGCATCTTGTTAGCTGAGGTCTGCAGAGCAGTTGCCTGCAGGACAGCAGCAGCTTCATCTGCATGAGGTCCAGAAGTTATCAGCTTTCCAGGACTACATAAATTTACCAGTTTACACCCATTTCCCATTGTTGTGAGCCACAGTTTTCCCTGTAGAGTTTCTGCTTAGTCTTGCAGAAAGAAGAAAGGAGGGGCCAAAGGAAATGAAGTTGCTGAGATATGAAGGAAATTAGGTTATAGTCCACTGCCTTCAGAAAACCTATTACACTGGGTTTAAAGCTGCTGGTATCTTGAGGGTGACAAAAAAAAGGATAAATACCAGAACTAGAAGGGTTTTTATGTACAAGTTGAATAATGTCAGTACACATAAGGCAGAGGAGAAAAGTATTTTCTGATTATGCAGTTCTCAGTAAATGCCTGCAAGATCTTGTAGCTGCATCTCGTATCCAGAACAGGAAACAGCTCCAGTGGAGGAAAAGTTCACTCCATTCTATCCCACATCCCAAGGCTGAGGAGGTTTCACAGCCCCTCTGAGCTTACACCCAGAAATAAGACCTTTTCAGCAAGGGAACCGTGGCCAAGCCCATGGAAATGTCTAAGACAGGAGCTGGGAGAGCACTGCCACCTACGAGCATGTGTTCCCATCTTGGCAGAGGAATCAGCTGTCCTAAATCCAGGTGAGCCCTAAAAGCCCCCTGGAAGCACCTCAAGCTTCAGAGACATTTATGGAAAAGGTACCACTTTGCAAAAGGAAGGAGTCCAAAGTGCAGGTTTCTCACCCGCTCTGGATGTGATTCCAAGTTCTTTACGTGGATCTAGTAGATCCCTGGATCCACCAGCTCTCCCCAGAAGAGCTCACCACTTCATATAACAGCTCCACTCAAAGCACAGCACCCAGTGCAGCTGCTGAAATGTCTGACAGAACATCCAATGCCTGCTAAAGACGCCCCAGTGCCCCTTAAACCCAGCTTTTACTTTCCATTTTCGTTGTTAAACTTCCCAGGGAACATCCCTTAATTTAATACAATTTAGAGATTCAGCTCTAACTCTGTAACTGGGATTTTGGCAGCACTGCTCAGTCCATGCATTCTTGCTCTGTTTACAGCAGCCCAGCTCCCAGATGTTGGTAATATTAAACAGGCTGGAACTTTCCTTCCAAGTGACAGCAAAATGCAGACAAGAGCTGGCTTTGCTACGGCTCTAATTATCCATGGATAGGAGATATTCCCCATCCCTTTGCTGGGCTGGGGGAGGCCCAGGAGATACAGCTCTTCCCCCACATAAATTCAATAAAAGTAAGGAGATACAGATCAGTAGGTCTTGGTTTACACTCCACTGCACTGGGCTTGATTTCAGGGAACATTTTTAGCTTGCAAGAAAGATCAGGAGCAAGATCCTCATCCACATGGAAGTCTCAGAAGTGCAGCAGAGCGCAGAAGTTGAGATTGCCAGAGAAATGCATACATTAAACTAGTTGCTGAACTATGGGAAAAACTTCTGCCATATGTACCTTGTCTATAAATAATCCTCTATCTCTTTGCTTAAATCAGAGGAGCTCATGGGAACTTTCCACCCATCAGGATTTTGCTTTGCTTTTGAAAGCAGTCGCCGTGTGGGAGGTGACAGGGCTGCCAAACAAGCTGTCAAGGAGGGTCCCCTTTTGTCATGGTGCAAGAAACCAAGAATCCATGGCCAATGCATGGAAAAAAGAGCAAATTCCTACAGCCTCGGAGTGAACTGTGACTTGCAAGGGAGCTGCTTTCCTCGGCCTTCATTTGCTGCCCCTGCAGCTTTATCTAAATCTTAACAGGGACGAATGAAAACCTTTGTGAGCCCTTCCCATGTTATATGTGCCAAGAGCTACAGATCTACAGAACCCCAGGGCAGAGATGATCCAGAATTCCAGCAAAGGCATGAAACCAGAGGAGCTCACTCCAACAGGTCACCTGGCTCACGATTTAATCGTTACTACAAGAAACATTTACTTAGTCAAAATAAAAACTTAAAACAAAAATTACATACAACACCATTCTGCTGTGTAAAAACCCAGTACAAGTGGCAAAACTGAGCTGTAAATATCTCAACATCCAGAACCCAGCTCATCCTCTCTGTGGAACAACCCCAGAGCTGCTCCTTGCCATGACTTACCTCAAAGACTTCCTCATCCAATATCCTCGTTCCAAACACGATGATGCCGTTGACGTCAATGATGGGATGGTCACTTCTGTCCAGGAACTTGGTTATCTTCTTTTTACAGTCCAAAATCAAGGTGACATTTTTCTTCTGCACACTGAGAGCTACTCTGTGCCACCTACAAGAACACAGCCCACAAATGTGTTAAACACAGCCTTGGGCTTTTCCCAGAGCAAACTAATGATTGTGTAACAGTGACGTTTCACAAACTGATGTCCTGCAAACCTTCCTGGAAATTCTCCTTGGGCAGCTAAAGATTTCATGTGAAATACAAAGGCTGATTGAGGGGATGCCATTCACTTTTCATCCCTCCAAGACAGGTAAGAGAATGCCAGTTCTGGCTTCAGCAAGAGGCAGAGATAAAAACCACACAGTGACTCCCTGGTTAGCCCCCTTTTCCACCCTCCTTATGTCCTGAAAAAGTCTCAGTGGGGATTTTGCAAGGCAAACTGATTTCTTAAGGCCCTTTGCAGCTGAAGTCCACATTCCTGTCCCCATCAGTGTCAGACAATTTTGCACTAGCTAGTCGTTCACACTTCTTATATATATAAAATATTTATTCACCGAAGGCCAAAATTACAGACTGAGACACTTGGCAGCAGTCAGAGGTGTGTATATACATTTATATAGGCATGACTCCTATTTTACACAACGTTCAACATGCTGGTATTGATATAAACAATGAACTGTTTTTCCTTTGTGCACAAAATTTCACTTACTTGCCATCTGCAAGGTTAATGCCTCTAAAGAGAGGATAGTCTTCTGGGCCTGGC
This sequence comes from Pseudopipra pipra, assembly GCF_036250125.1. Lineage (NCBI taxonomy): Eukaryota > Metazoa > Chordata > Aves > Passeriformes > Pipridae > Pseudopipra > Pseudopipra pipra. The sequence continues at coordinate 3,264,435 of NC_087568.1, forward strand.
TTTCCTGTATGGTCTTCATACAGGAATACAGGAGATCTACCCAACTCCACACCAATTTGCTGGATCCCTTGCTCATTGTAAATTGAGATCAAGAAGGACTGACCTCCTTTCTTCGCTTTTACAGTGGTTAGAATGGAGAAGTCCTCGGGGAATGGGGAAGCTGGAGTGGAAAAGCAAAGAGGTTAGTCAGGTTTCCTTGAAAATTAATCCCTACAGAAAGAGTCCTGCTGTCTAATAACCCATGGGGAGACCTCTGGTTTCTCTCTCCACATGTGTGCACGCCAGCAACCTTAAAAATTTATATGGGGCCAGGTGAAATCTGGCTTTCACCCAAAGCTTATTGAGATACAGGGTTGGGAATGGCTGAATCCCAAAGTAGATTGGACCAGCAAAGCCAGTGTAGAACAGTGTCCCCAAGGGACACCTAACTCCTCCTTACTGTGCTCCTAACCCTTCCTTAATATGCTCTAGAGCTTTTTAGGAGACAAGGCAAAACTTTGTTTCATATATCTTAAGGTCCCAAAAAGGAGCTTTAGATGTCAGAGGGACAGAGCTAATTAAGCATCCTGTGCCAGGTGGGCACACACAGTATTGAAGGGGTTTATTCAAGGGAGGAGGGAATTGCATCATGGTTTGTCCATTCCAGATGAGAACAGAGGATTCTGTGGCTTTGGCTTTCAGGGTTGGTGCAGACACAGCAAAAAAAAAAAAAACAAAACAAAACAAAACACAACATTCTAAAAACAGAAATAAATGTGGCAATCAGTAGGAGGTGCTAATTTGAACTTGTCTGTGTATTATCTGATTTCCTAGCTTTTTATTTTTCCACTCAGGAAAGCAACCCTGCCTGATCACACAGGTGATTTCTGTCTTTATTTTTTGCCAGGTTTGGAGGGTTAAAGCCGTTAAAGTCCTGTCAATACAGAGGCAATGCTCTGCACAGGGGAAGGGTCAATCCATGCAAGGTCAGACACACACATTTAAAGTTTCAAGTCAATCTGGGCATCACGCTGCTGTAGAAACCCAAGCTCCTCTGTTAGGGTTTCTCTGCCATTCAAACTGAAAAAAAATGAGCCTGGATGCACATCCCAAATAGGACATCTTAAAAAGAACACTAGAAGCATTAATAAAGGAGATTACTTGATCAAATAACCAAGGTGGCACCTCCAGGGTACCATAAACTCCTCAGATGCTGCATTTCAGCAGCGTGGGGCTTGCAGGGAATCTTTCCTTCAAGATCCACCTTTCCAAAACAAGGATTACGTTGTACCCCTGGATATCCCCTTCAGAAATCTTAAACCACAGCAGGGCAGAGTAAAATGGGGCAGCCCCACCAGTGGGACCAGCCCACAGGGAAAGGAACACAATGGGTCACTTTTAAACTGCACATGTGTAGCCATGTAAACCACAGAAAACATCAAGCTCAGTGCCTGTAATCTTCAAACATATTTCCTTCGCTCCTTTAGGCTTTTCTTAGATGTTATCCAAGGGCTGCATAAGGGATTTTGAACCAGGGAGGGGATGAGGAACATGGCAGTGGGGAATTCTTCCAACCACAGCAAAGTTAGAGAGTTCAAACGAGCTCAACCTCCCCTCTTCTGCCTGGGAGTTGCTTTAACTTTTATGGACAACCAGTGTCTTAAATGCATTTATCTGCCTAGCACAGGGCAGGGGAGGAGGCAGGAGAAATCTGGGCTGCATCAAAATCAGCACTGAGGGGACACCGAGGGGGAGAACTGAGGATACCTACAGAGACAAACACAGTTAATATCCCTCACCTTGGTTAAATAATATTTGGAAAGCAGCAGAAAGCAGCATTCTGCAGAGAGGGCTCGCAGTCAGTAATTAAATGCCAGGATTATAGCCTGATTTCCCCCCAGGACACAGACCCAGATATTTGGCAAATGCAGCATCCGATTTTTGTGCCTCCCATAGGATGCACTGAGCTTTATCTCCCTCCTGCTGTACACAAATCCTCCTGTAGCTCTGAATCAAGACCATACGCCTTCCTGGTTCCAATTACAGGCTACAGATTTGGGCCTTTTATGTAAAATAGTTCATGTCCAAAATTTCATTATGAATCCACAATACAGTACCTTTCAACTTGGCCAAGCTGCCAACTCATTAAAGAGCTGCTTTTAATTTTTTTTCATTATTATTAAAATGTCTCCATGGTGATGCGAGTTTCTCAACCCAAATAATCATAATGGATGAATTATAGCTGACATTACTCTGTTACTGCTCTGCTGTCCTGGCAAAATAACAATGCCTTCACTGTCATAGCTAGAAATGACCCAGGCTGGTGACTGATGTATGAAAACACATCCACACAGACAGCAATACTAATAAATACAACGTAATAAATATATGAAGCACACAGAAATTGACCCAAATCCCCTTAAAAACAATGGGGACACCCCCCACCCCCCCAACACAGGGTCTGGGATTGAGTCCTCATATTTGATTCACTCTTCAAACGAGCTCATGCTGAGAGATGTTGCACATCCGTCACTTAAAGGCACCGCACCAGTGACGGGTTTGGCTTGGCATCCTCCTTCCACCCCCTGGCCAAATCCTCTCAAACTCACTACGTGGAACCTCCTGCAAAGCAGAAACAAGGGGTGAAGGCCCCAGTCCTGCAGGTGGAGCCATGGAAAAAGCTGCCCAATGCCATCAGCTTCCCTGGAGCAAGTGCATCTGTGGAATGCTCCGACAGATAAACCAGTAGGGTCAGGCTGAGTCTCTTCTCCTTTCTTGAGCACCATGACCAGGGATTAAAGGCTTGTGTACAACATCATGGTCTTCAAAACAGGGACAGCTGGGACCTTCTTCCTAATCCAGGTGTGTCCAGACACAGCCTAAAATAAAGAGCGAGCCCTGCTCCTGATCTGGGAAGGGCAGCAAAGTTTCAGCTGCTTAAGAGCAAAAAATAATCAGCAAAACCAAGGAGCTGATCCAATTTCTGACACGAACACAGGGTGAGGTGGTGTCATTTCCAGAACCTTTCCAGCTTTCAGAGGAAAACAGCTCTGCAATGGTTTTACCAACTTCTGGCCTTTTTCTTCATCCGAAAAGACTCAATTGTGAAATGACTTATTTTCCTCAGAGGTGACTGTTCAAGCTATAACAGAGATTTTCAAGAATGCAAGTGACAATTGAAAATTTGATTGAAAAACACAAAGGACATTTTGCTGGCTGCCACTGAAAACCTTGCCTTTCTTGCTTCTGCTGGAAGAGCATGGCTTTTGCTGGGAAGTGGAACTTATTTAGGGAGAAAGGACAAAAAGCATCTCAGCAGATTTTTCTCACTCTTCAGAGCTTGCAAAAAACAAGTTTAGATATATATATATACACACACACATCTTGCTTTGCTGGCTGTGGCAGCAGAATGCAAAGCCCATCAAATTACCATCTTAGAAAAGCACTGACTTCTAATTAGCACAAAATATTCTGTACAGAGCACGTTTGCCAAGGGTGCTCCATAGCAGGGAGGGAAAGTCACGCTCCAACCCACCCGCCTGGTAGCGGGAAATCACTAAACCCACATTTCCCCTGGTACATTGCACCGCAATTACTTTGTTATCTTCATCCCCTCTCTCTCTCATTTGGTGGTGTGAGCTGAAGTCACATCTAGTTATGGAGACGTAAAGAGAAAACATCTGTTGATCTGATGGAAAACACCAGGAGTTCTTCGCTCTGCTCTTCCCTGTTTCCTCAGTGAGCAGCAGAGAATACTCCACGACTTTGGGAGCCTCCAGAGAGGGACTGAGCTGCTTCAGTGACCCCATGGCTGTCCAGATGATGAAATGATTCAAAAGCTGCTTGATGACACCAAGGAAACACCATCCAGGTCTTCTAACCCAAGGAAGACAGTTGATGCAAACCAAGAACTCATTGAGGACATCATGAGTAGTGAGGTGGGACAAGAGCAAGAAAGTCTCCTCCAGTGCCAAGTTCTCTCCTGTGACCATGATTTGGTCCCTGCCTGTTGTCTTGTTGTGTTAACCTGTGTCAGAGCCAGTGTGATCCAGTCTCCTTGCTACGTTAATCAGGCAGAATATTCCATCCTTTGTTTTATATCTTGGGGCCACCACTGTTTGCTGGTTTCTGTTACATAAACATGATCAGGCAAAATTTCACAGTGGCTACAGAAGCTACTGGAAAGCTCTCAAATCCACTGCAGTTGTATATTCCAAACTGGAACCACTTCCTTCAAACACTTTTTGAGCTTGTAGACACCAGCTGGACCAAACTTTTGAGTCATTTCAGATACATGTCGTGGAGGGACATGATGGAACATGAAGGCACAGCCTGGCAGAGGAGGGGTGCAGTTGGGCACACAGTGGTGTTATCTCTAGTCAGAAAGGACTGTCCTGCCCTGGGCAGCAATAAAGACAAATATAGGGTCTGTTTTGCCTTTCTGCAGACATTTAAACAGGGCTTTAGGCAGGTCCTTTGCTAAGGGCTGACAATGTGATGATGGGCTACCAGCCTGTCAAACACTGCTCTCATCTATCTTCATGTCAGGCTCAGTTTGTGTGCAAGACACAGGCTGTGCTCCTGCTCACCAGGGATTAAATATAATTTACCTGCTTGTTGTCACAGTAGGACAATAATGAAGCCTGAAAATAACCTCAGTGATAACACATGCAATGAAGCAACAAAGGAAACAGAGGAGGAGCAGAGGATGGAAGCACATCAGCAGCCCAGCCTCAAGGTCTTCATTTGGGCCACTGACAGGCTGGGTCTGATAGAAACAGCTTGTTAATTAAAAAGCATTGATAGTGGCACAGAACATTAGCTCTGATTTAGCCAATACATTCATTGTCTCACAAACACTGAAAGAGAATGTGTGTGTCTGCTTTGCTTAAATCACCTCCTGTCTCACAGACGAGTTTCAGGCACTGCCTTTGCCTCACTGTTAAACCTTCCTCAGCAAAGGCACTTTTCTCACTTAGAAAAGTCCTGCCATGCCTGTTGCCAGCATTGCCACGTGAAACAGGGATATCCCAGCGCTCCTGTATGGCTTGGGAAGGAAGATTTCTGATGGTGGCTACACGCTCCAGACTGAGGATCTCAGTCAGTGAGGAATTCAGGTCCATAATGGGTCCACTCTTTTTACAAACACATTTCACTCTGTGGCAGTTTCGCTGAAAAATTAGACTCCAGTGCATCCTCAATCAGAAATAAAATGGTCAGTAGCCCACGTGCTCTCCAAGGGCTTTGTGAACTCCTGCATCTTCGTGGCTTCCTCTAATGAACCTCCCAGTCCTTCAAACAACTTTTCATGGGACATCTGTTCTTGTGGGACAGTCTATTATTTTTATATGGTGATTATTTGTGTTATGAGAGACACCACAGCCACAGAATAAGACCCCACTGTTCTTGGCACTCCACAAACACAGAACAAAACACAGCCTGTGTTCCTCTGCATCCTCCAAGCCTCTCTCCCCAGCTGGATGTCACCGTGTGATAATGAGAGAGCAGAAACTTTCCAACCTAGGAGGGGACAGATGCAGGCACTGGCCACATCTTCTGCCGTGAAACCCATCACCACATGCAACTGCAGTGATAAAAGAACAACTACTGCAGTTCTATTGGATGACTGGGAGTTTGCAGCCCCCCTGAAACAGCAGAACCCCTCCCCGCCAAGGGGAGCGTGCAAACACACTTGGAAAATTAAGGAATCACACAGTGTGCCTTGTGTGTGCCTGCAGAATTTGAGGAAAGGGTCAGATGCTTCCATAGGATAAATAAAAAGCTGGGGACTCACCAGGATACAGCTGCTTTGTCGGTGCACTAAGCTGAGCATCTTTTGTTACTCTATAAGCAACATCTGCTTCTTTTGAAGATCTTCTGCTTGTGCAAAACCCTGTTGTTTTTGTTATACCATCAGGTAAATTATGAAAATCTAATACCTTCAAGAGGTCTGCAGGGTCAGCTGTGAAGAGAAAAGGAGAAAACAAGAATTAGCAGGCAACAGGACTGGCACTTGCTCAGATCCAAATCAGTCTCAGCCTGCAACACACAAATCCATCAACACAACCTTAAAAACAGATGAAATAGGCTTTCAATACATCTGCAAATATGATGTTAATACAGCTTCAAAGCCAACAAGTTGTGCTGCTGGTCAAAGACACTAATTCAATGCAGAGACGAGCAGCTCATCAGCTGTCTGCACCAGGACAGGAGGGAGAATGGGCTGTCTTATTAGTTACAGTAGTTGTATTTTCCTGGATGTCTTCACCCAGTCTCCATCATTCAAGTGCATCCTGAAGATTAAGCATTTAGACAGGAAATTCATGATCTGAGAGAAGGGCTTTAAATCAACAAGTCACCATCAAGCTGATGCAGGTCTAACCCTGCCCGGGGTGAAGCAAGGTGACACAGGGCAGGGATGCAGCACAGCTCCACCTAAGGCAGCCAAGTGCCCGATTCTCACCAAATTATTCCCCAGAAATTCTCCCCCATGGCACTGGGATTTCTGTACAACCACCAGTGTACACAAGAGTGCAGCTGGATGGTCAAAACCCCACATTTGCTTCACAGAAATGGAAAAAATCTGCATTTTGACTAATGACATGAAGCCAAAGGCTCCTTTCCTCAGCCACATCCCATCAGGCTCATACCCTGAGGCTCTTAGATAATGAAGAGACCTTGTTTGACACCCTGAGCTCCCCACACCAGCACAGTCAGGGCTGGTTCACCTCCAGATGTTCAGGTCTCCAGGATATCAATTAAGTAATGCAAATGATACGTCTCATTAACTTCCTAATCTGGTCTTGCTCATGTCAGGAGAGATGGAGTCTCCAGAAGTGGAATAACCAGATCTGACTTAAAACCCTTAAAAGAAATGATTCTGAATTTTGACTTGATAGCTGGAGCAAAATGCTGTCAGAAACATGACCCACCCAACTCAAACCCCAGCAGTGCCCAAAGCAAATTAGCCTGTGCTGCTTTTGGCTGGGGTAGAGTTCAATGTCTTCAGTAGTAGCTGATATGAGGCTACATTTGGGATTTGTGCTGAAAACAGTGTTGATAACACAGGGATGTTTCCACTGCTGCTGAGCAGGGCTTAGGTGGAGTCAAAGGATCTTCTGCTCCTCACCCACCCCACCAATGAACAGGCTTGGGGGTGCCCAAGGAGTTGGGGGGGCACAGCCAGGACAGCTGACCCCAGGAATATTCCATCCCATCATGTCCAGCATATAAAGCTGGGGGAAGAAGGAGAGAGGGGGAACACTTGAAGTGATGATGTTTGTCTTCCCAAAACACCATCATGTGTGATGGAGCCCTGCCCTCCACGGTCTGCCTGTGAGAAGTGGGCAAGAATTCCTTGCTTTGCTTTCCTTGTTTTACCTATTGAACTGGTTTTATCTCGACCCACCATTATTTTTTCCCCTCCACTTTTTCTGATTCTCTGCCCCATCCCCACTGGCTGCATCCAGGGGGAAGGGCTGCACCATGGCCATCAGCACCGAACACAAACCCTCCAGCAGTGGAAAGAAACAGCACGAACACATCTTTTACAATATCAAAAAGTTTTGGTTACCAAGAAGATCAGCCTAATATTTGCATGGAAAATTCATGTACATTGTTAGGCAGTTTTTAAAAGTTTCCATAATCCTGAGAAACTGGGCCCTCAAAGAGAGATTACAAACATATGGCAAATCCAAGTGAGCACAGCAGATAATAAAGGAGCTGAGGGAGCCTGGCCTCAGCAGCACACAGCTATAATATTTCCTCATCTCTCATTCTTGTTAGGCAGTGTATGGATGACACATTTGTCTAAGCTGTCCTGGCCACTTGGATCTTCCCCCCGCCTTCCACCGTGCCTTATTTCACACAGAAGTATCTGCACACACACACAGCAACTAAAATTACAATAAAACTCCACCTCTGCTTCCAGTCACATCCCTGTGCTCCAAGAAATTCGGAACAGCCAGCTCCTAAGCTGCCTCCAACATTTATTTAGGGAGCAGAGGGGGGGAAAAGCAAGGGGGAGGGGATGGGAATTGCAGAGTCCTGCCATCAGCCGGGTCCCCACGCCGGGTGCAGGGGGTCTGAGCCTCACTCAACGCTGCACATCAGCCACCCAGAGGTGTTTGAAGGAAGAGAAACATCTGCAGATGAATCCACAGCCTGGAGGCTCAGCTGCTGTTATGACAAAAGCTATGGGAACATCCTCTCCTTTGGCAGGGGAGTGCTCCTGCAGTGGTTACGGGCACTCAGGGGAGCTGGGCCTCCTCCAGGGCCACCAGCAGGTTTGGAGCTCCAACCCCTGCCTGGAGCCTTCTGAGCAACCCCAACCCTTCATCAGTGTGAGAGGTGCAGCTCTTCTCATTTGTAAAGGATGATTCAAGCACCTGCTGCCTCCCTGCACTGCTGGGAGCCTCCAAACACAACATGCAATCCATCTTCACTGCCAAGGAAGGTCCTCTGTACCTCCATAACTGTGATGAATTAGGTCAAAATGAGATATTAAAGTAGAAAACCAATCTGAATATTGCCCAAACAAACTGCAAACCTCACAGGTGACCAGCAGGAAAGGACAACCCTCTGTTCACAGAGGTGCATGAGTGTCTCATCTCTGCTTGCTGCTGGAAATCAAAGAGGAGGTGAGGAGCCAACTAAAGCCCCACAGGCCACTGGTGCTGCACTTCATCACTAAGAGCATCCTTTGAGTAGGACTCCAGCAGCATGAAAATCCCCAGCTCTTCCTAGAAAGATGAGCTGCACAGAGGAGCAGCTCTCATTCCTGAGAGCTAATCAGTTCATTTATTTCCCCTTGATTTTTCAGCCACATCTAAACTCAGCGATCTCCTGTAGGGGCTGTGACAGCCTCGTGCCCAGGACAGAGACCTGACTGACCACATTCAGGCTCTGCAGGGTGTTTCTTACAAGTTTGCACTGGGCTTGGCCTTCATCTGAGAACTGAATTAGCTGTTGCTTTATGAAAGCTTTTCTTTTTTCACTTGCTGTTTTATGAATAACATCACTGTGCAGCATCACACACAGGAACATTCTTTGCTCGAGGTGCACAGGTCCCCCAAAGAAACGAGCAGCTCTGTCCCTGCTGTGTCAGTATAACCAGTACACAGAGAGGCAAACCCCAAACAACTAAAATAGACCAAAAATCAGAGCAGAGGCTGCCCCAAAAGCCTGCACCCAGCAGTCTGTTAAGCCCTTCAATCAGACCGAAAGGGAGCATTGCTTCCCATTTTAACAGGGCAGGGATGTCAGGACCTAAATATGCTCCTAAATATGCTCAGAGGAGAAATAGAGTGTTGGAGGAAGGAATGGAAAGATAAGAATTAGTGTCAAAAGGTTGGCTTTTGTTCAGTTCCAAGGAAATGGGGAGCTGGGAGCATTCAAGGCCAGGTTGGACAAGGCTTGGAGCAACCTGGTCTAGTGGAAGGTGTCCCTGCCCATGGCAAGGGGTGGAATGAGATGATCTCTAAGGTTCCCTTCCAACCCAAACCATTCTGTTATTCTATGAATGATTTGCTGATGAACCAAACATGGCAAAAGGAGGAATTAAATCCCCACTTCTTCCGTTACCACGATTAAACCATCATCTGATTCCTAATTATTTAAATACATGTTTAAAACCTGGAACAGAGGCAGCTGGCATTAAGTCTGTAACTCTGCCTTGACCCAGCAATGGCCTGACACGTTTTCTTTCTCACACATCAATATTAGAGCAAATCAAGCAGGATTCATTGGAACAAACTCCTTGTCTTTGGGCTGGGCACAGGCTCCAATCAACACAGAGTTGGTGTGGCCGTACCCTGCCACCCCCTCTGCAGCCAAACCACCCTCTTGGACTCAGCCATGGGATGCAGGAGCAGAAATACCCCCACAGGACTCAAAAGGAGACCAGAGCATCACTAACACCTGACATGGAATATCAGAGCACACCAGACACCCCTGCCTGTGGGTAAACCCCGTTCCCAACAGGGCTGGGCTGTTCATCCTCACCTTTCCTTCCCCTGGCTGGTGCTTAAGACAAATTTGAAGAGCAAAGGAAGTCTTAAGCCCTGCTGATCCTTCAAGATAGGTGCAATAATGAACAAGGATTTAATTTAAATGCCATTTCCCTTGCCAGTCACAGAGCAGGAGAGAGGGGACAACCAGCCCTGGTTTGGCTGCAGTGAAGGTCAGTTAAAGACTTTCTCCACACACCATCTACCACGTGACCGCTGTGCAAAGGTGGAACAGTTGATTTCCCCATCCTAATCTGTGGTTTCCCCTCCTAATTTTATCTTCCCTGGCCAAGGCATTCCCCAGGGAAAGCTATCCTGTCCTCACTGCACTCCTGTGAGGGCTCATGGGGGTCAGCCCAAAGAGGACCCACACTTTCAGTTCCCTGCTCCCCAGCTTGATGCTCTTAAAGGCAGGATGGATCAGCAGAAAAATAAGACATTATTCTACCCTGAAAAAAATCCCAAAAAACCAAAACAACCCAAGAATCTAATGGAAATTCTGCTCTTAAATTCTGTACAAGATGGAACTGCAGCTTCTGTAGACCACACTGAAAAATCCCAGCATACACAGCATTAGCCAGAAGTCATTAATCTAAGCCACATTTATGGCTGTAATAATAATTTTTAACACCTGAAGCAAAGCTCATGAACAGGCCCCAAAACAATTCAGGATCCATAAGTTGCTTGTGTGTTACTTGTGAGTATCCATGTTTCCAGTGTCTGAAAAATTACCAAATTACAAGCAACAAACCTCAAAACAAATCCCATTTTTCAAGCTCTTTAATTAAATCCTTATCCCCAAGGAAATGCACAATATTTAAACTTGCCACTGAGCTGAAAGCTGGAGCTACTTAAGCCCAGCAGTGCTGGGGAGAGACATTCCCTGTGTTCTCCCTGCTCTTCCCAGTCACCCCACACAGCCCATCAGGGTGAACTGGGCAGCACCAGCGTGGACTGGTCAAAAGGTAAAGCCAGGCCTACAAAAAGGGTTTGGTCTGGATTCCAGTGAATTATAAAGTTGAGCTCTGAGGAACTTGGTCCAGTGGAAGGGGATTGAAATGAGAGGAGCTTTAAGGTCCCTTCAACCCAAACCATTGTGTGGTGATCACTGAACACATTCCTAGAGCTTAGACTCAAGGAAATCCCCCATTCATCAAGTTTTTGCCTCACAGTATCCGTCAAAGTGGGGAAAAAAATCCCTTCTCAGCATCCTGAGACCCAAATTTATTGCACCCAGCTGAGCTGATGCTGCATTAACACAATAACCAAGACATTTGGGTGCCTGGAGAAGGGGTCACCACCCTGTGAAGGGAGAACCATTCTTCCATATTCGGTTTCAGAGCAGCTGAAGGACATCCAAAGACCTTCAGGATTTAATGATGCAGCACTTAGTCATGCTATGGTTTATGTGCAATTATTGCCAGAGATCTGAGGTCCTAAGGTGAGGAATGAATAAGCATTTATGTTCCCAGCTCATTCCAGGTGCCCTCTGCAACTTTCTCATCATTTAACACACATCCCAGCAGTCTGGGGGGTTGTATCCAAGAATCACATCAGCAGCTTTGCTGGGAAGTGAAGCCTTCCTGTATGAACAAGCAACATAAAACCACGTTGTCATCTTATCTCACAGCAAGCAATGACAGTAAATAAAGCAAAAAAGGATTATTTCAAGAGCAGTGTCTCCTTGAAAGGGATTTCAAGTCCCATAGAAAGATGAAAACAGTCATTTTCAAGGAAAAAGCAAAGCAGTTAATCTGCCCACAATCAACCAAGTGACTTAAATTGCCCTGTTTCTCCTGCACACAGATCTCTGGTGGCACCCAGGCTGCCTGGAGTGGCTCTGTTGTGCCCATCCCACTATCCTGACTCCTGATAAACAAAGTGATCCATGTATCCCAGCCCTACACCCCAGCCCCATGGCTGGGCATGGAAAACCTGTGCCTAGATACTTGCCAGAGCTTTCCTGGATCAACTTGACTCCTTAACTACCAGTCTCACTCAAGACCTTAAGCAGGAGAATTTCATGTATTTCAAAGGCAAAGGGAAATTACTAAAGTGATGCAAAACAGTGAATAGAGGAAAATACTTCAATAAATGAAGAACAGGAGATTTATCTTTCTCATATAAAGGCAGTAGATCAAAAAAATGAAAGATTAAATACAATAAATTTTTAAAAAGTTGGATCCTGGGCTCAACTACATTGAGGTAAATTCATCAGTCTGAGCTGCCCGGGTTTCCATCACCACCTCCAAGAGCAGAACACAGCTCCAAGCATAGGCAGATCCAGCCAAAGCTTTAATCCCAACCTGGGAAACCCCCCCAAGGTCAGGGTCCCTCCAGGAGGGAGCTGAGAATCCACACGACAGAGCTCCTGGCAGGGCCAGGGGTTGGTTGCTCCAGCAAGGAAAAAGAACACACTGCTCAAAGAAACCCCTTCCCTCCCATCTTTACCAGTTTTTCCTTCTTTCAGTACTTTTCCAAGACAGTTTATTCTTAGCCCTAAATAAACACTCAATTATTGCCTTTGGAGGACCCGGCTCCAGGCAGGGCAGAGTGTGCAGGGGGAAGGATGCTCTTTCCCTGGGCTCTGGGTTTCTCACTCCCCAGGCAGCTGCCCAGAGGTTCACATGAACATCTGGACTTACAGTAGGAATGAAATACCACGGGGTAGATGTTCCTGAGAGATAAAGGCAGATGAGAACTGGAAGCTGCTTTGCCGGGTGATGCATTTTAATGGAGTCTCCATATCATGGCTTGTGGGATTTCAACCATTTCTACTCCTTATCCAAACAGTTTTGACCACAGCTGACCTGGCTGCAGCTCTTGGATAACTGATTAAAACAAGATGGCAGAGGCCAAAATAAAATACAGAGGAAAAAGAAGAATATAAAGCTCCAGTTGCCACCGCTCCAGCATCATTTGGATGGACTTAACACAGCCTCTTAAATTCCTCAGCATCCCAGCAGCCCAGTAAAACAGGGTAATTCATTTGGACAAAGAGAAAAGGCATTTTAAGGAGGAGAATCGAGGAATATGAACTGCAGGGTTGAAAATATGAAGAGTTTGTTCCCTAGGAAAGGGTATAATACAGGAAAAAACAGGCCAGCTACGGAAGGGGTCAGAACTCATCTGCTCCTTCCAATAGCTGCCACAGAGCTGTGTCAGTTCACACTGCTCCAGAGCTGAATATTTCACCAGTGACTCATGTCATCCCCTTATGGTTTTCTTTTTTTTGTGTGTGTAAAGCCCAAATAGTCCCGACTGAGAACAAAGGAAACCATTATGTGGAGTGAGATCTGAAAGATCGTCCCTGTAATCCCAAAAGGGAAAGAAAAAAAACCCCCAGAACTGATACTGGAGCAGCTCTGGGAGACTCCATCGAATTCAAAAAATGAGATAATCTTTGTTCCTTTGAGGATAAATCCTTTTTTTTTTTTTTTTCTAAAATAATCAATCGTTTGGGTTTCTAACAAAGCCCTGGTGCGAGCAGAGAACAGCGAGCAAAGAGCAAGTCTCTCCTCCGTGGAATACAATTAAACCACGCAGTAACAATCTGCTGCAAATGCCATGCAGAACTTAAAGACACAATGCCCAGAAAACAGGCAAATGTTCAGGATCTGGGAGGAAATCCCAGCCGTGCTCAAGGGTGTTTTAAAGAACTGGGGATTTTGAACTCTCCTCTGAGAGGGGAAGGACGAATCCGCGGCTGCAAGCAGGGGATGGCTCACAGGGGGTGCTAAAGGGTTGGGGAGAGGATGGGCTTTCTCCTTAAATCAGAGCAGATCCAGCCAAAGCAATCCCTGCCCCAGCCAGTGTGGGAGCCAGGGAACATCCCTCTGTGGCCAGGGAACATCCCAGTGACACATGTGTCACCAGGCAGCTGGGGACAGCCTGTTGTTCCATGACACACAGAGGAGAGCACCCACAGGGGGGTTCTGCCCCTTTCAAGGAGATGCTGACCTGCACTGCCACAAATCCTGGGAAAAAGTGATGAACAAAACCCAGGGCACAGGGAAAAGGGGTGGTGGGGTCCCTAAATGGGCAGGTCTGAGGGTGCAAAACCAACGCCCAACATCCCTTTGCCTGCTCATGGGCAGCCTCTCACACCCCAGCTGGGATCAGTGGCATTCCCACTGGGTTTCACCATTTATCCCCAACACAGGGAGTGTGACACAAGTCCTTCCTTCCAGCCACTCCTCCCTGAAGGAAACACCCCATCCACCGAGCAAAAAGCACAAAGGTTTTTAGGACGGAGCCCAAGCCAAGCCCTGTGGATGCCCCGCTCCTGTCAGCGCTCCGTGTCACTGTTCAGTGTCCAGGGAGGCTTTAGGGGCCCATCCTGACAGGGGGATCAGAGGAATGAGGTGAATCACCAGTTCCACAGTCCCTGTCCTTGCCTCTGCTCACACAGATGCCTCACATACCACCCTGCCCACAGCCCTGCACTGCTCTCACCCCACCCCAGCCACCCCCACGCTGGGATCCAGGGGAACTTTCCAATCCCCCCACACACACCTCCCAGTTGGAGCAAGCATTTCTGGGTCACTGTGACATTTTGGGAAGCATTCCAGCAGAAGTTTCATTACTGGCGGGAGCCTTGCCCTTTAAACGACCAAGGGTGAATGGAGGCTGAAACTTTCAGAGCTATTAAAGCTTCAAACTCACACACTCAGCAGATCCACAAAAGGAAACAGTGACGGAGCATGACTCCATCTTCGGAATGACTAACTGAGAGGTCTTAAAGAGAGCTCAGTTTTAGGAGCAGTTTCAGAAAACCAGCCATAAAGGGATCCAAGTTATGTGCAAAGGAACAGACACTCTCCTCTCCCCTCCCTCCAGCCCCCGGGCTCTGGTTCCTTTACTCAAAAAACCCACTTTAAAATCTCTGCAAGGCCCTGAATTGCCTCAGCTCCGAGGGAACACATGGAGATGTAGCAGCAAGAGATGGAAATCACACCCAAAGAGTCTCTCTTCCCAAGTAGAACCTTGGCACACCCTTTTGGAAAGCAGCTCTGCAGGGGGAGCGTTGAGATTTTCCAGGAGAGGGACTTTTGACAAGGGCATGTAGTGACAGGACAGGGGGGAATGGCTTTAAACTGAAAGAGGGCAGGTTTAGATGGGATATTAGGAAGAAATTCTTCCCTGTGAACTTGGGAAGGCCTTTCCCAGTTTTCCCTCACTGCCATGGGACTCACACCTAAGTCAGCAGCACGTGGACTCCTGCACCTCTCACCCAGGTGCATTTGAGGGTGGAAAAGCAAAATTCAACCTTTTGTCTTTGCTGCAAAGAGTGCCACGTGTTTCCCGATCATCTGGCATCTGGACAGCAGTTACATTTGCAAAGTAATTTGTAATAATCAACCACTCAAAACTCTACAAGAATTAATTAGGGTCTGAGCTTGCAGCACATTAAAGTCAACAGAAGGTTTGCAACCAGTTTTAATGGGGTGCAGAACATTTATTCCTGCAAGGAAACATCCAACTGGCATAAACATCCCCCAGAGAAGGGGAAACAACACACAGAGACCTGACCTAACAGCCTCCTTGTCAGAGCATCCTCCTCTGCCAGGGCTGCCATCTGCTCCAACCTGCTGCACCAGCACATCAGAGGGCACCTTCCTTCCTCCTTTTGGTGTCCAAAGCTCCCTGGCACTGAATCAAGAACAAGGGCATCACCTCTGGATGAAAACAGGGATTCATGGATCGGGGCAACAACCTCATCTGCATGGCATCACCCAAAACCTCCCTAAGAGAAAATTTCCACAAAGAAACCAAATTCCAACAGCTAAACTGTGATTTTCCTGCAAAAGCAATGCTCTGGGTTGCTTTATGTGCATCCCTCTGCATCCCAAGGATGTCACTGAGCACTCACAGACATGGAATGGGAATTATATCAGGCAAGGCTGATGCAGCCATGCCCTCCATCCAGGAAATCCCAGCCCTTCTAGTTGGGATGCTGACAAGCATCCAGCAGCCCTTGTGCATGTCAGGGCAGTTTAGGAGCACAGCAAGCCATGGGCAGGGCTTTTCCTCCTCCTCCTCCTCCTCTGCAGTGGAAGCACAGCAGGACACAGGTGAGCAGCCCACATCCACACAGGATGGCCAACACCACATCTCTTCTTGACACTTCAGGGTTATTAAAAAAAGCTCATGATGCCACTTTTTTAAATGGAAGTTTGTGCCTAAAAAAATGGGACCATCTTCACCCCTGCAGTGCAAAGGATTGTATTCCCTCTTGGCATCTTCCAGCACACACTCAGGGAAAGTGGGAGATGCTGAAGAGGTACCTTTGGAGCAGAGTGTCCAAACCCTTGCCTGGAGCTGCTGTGTGTGAGGACACAGAGGACAAGCAGCATCTTTTACCAGCTATACCAATAAATCTGGAAAAAAAGCAGCCAAAATGTACAAGTTGTGGGGAACAGGATCCATTCTGGAATAGCACCCCCTGTCCAGCCTCCCCGGAGCCACGGCCAGCCCTTTAATTCCTGTTGTGGTGCTGCAAGTGCATTGCCCAACCATGAGATTAATTAAACACATCAGCACAAGCACCTGCACGATTACAATCATTTACAGCAGGGTAAATCAGCTCCAGTCAGGCTGAGGAGCAGCTTCCCATGGCTGGCACATCCCATCCCCACTTCAAAGGGAACAAATCCACCCAGGGCTTCCCTGCAGGGCACTACCCCACTACCCAGGTAGCCCAGCTGGGATGCTCCCAGAACACAGGAATTCAGAAGCTAAAGGCTCATTTTCATGCACCGTGGGGTTTTTAGTTCTCTATAAAGTTAATGGAACCAAACATAAGTAATTTTTATTTTTAAATATTTTATTGGATGATTTTTAAAAAGCCCTGCACAATTCTTTCCAGCACCACTGTGTACTTCAATATTTTGACAGAGGGAAAGAAGTATAAAACCGATTCTTTCTCTCAGATATTTAAAGCCACCAACTCTTAACATTTATTTCGTCTCTGATTTTCCTCAAAAACACAGCCAGAAGGCAAATTTCAAATTAATATCTGCTTGACTTCAGGAAAAGCATTTCTGAAACGTGTTTCCCAAGTTTTCTCAGGAGCATTAACTTGAGTTTCATGACAGAGGTGCTGCTTTCAAGGGAAGAAGAGCGGGAGGAAGACAGAGCCCTGAATTAACACCCCTGCCATGAGTTCCGTCCGTTCTCAGCAAGCACCACAACCCCACAAGGAGCTGTGACGCCCTCAAGGGACATCTGCGAGCAGGGAGAGAGTCACCCTTTGAATTACCTGTTCCTAATGATTTTTCTCACTTCTAATCCACACTTATTCAGCAGATCTTGTTCCCGATTAGGTGTTTAAATGGATTTCTTTGTTAACGTCACCAGGGAACGAGTGTTATTTTACTTTAGGCCAATTGAGGTTTTTTTATGGACCAGCTAGAATAATATATAGTCTGGTGATGTTCAAACATGCAGAAGAGGCTCATCCAAACACAACACTCCAGCTCCCATTCCTTTCCGATTTCCAGTCCCATTATAAATAAAACATGAGTACGGGGTGTATTTCCCTTCTGCCCAAATTAAGAAATAGCACATTTTGGTGGTTTAATGGTTTTGCTCTAAAAGCACAGGATTCCTTCCCCACTCATCCCTCGGTTCAGGCAGCACCAAAGGGTGGAAGGGGTTTGTTACCATTAACTGAGCACATCAAGAGGCATTAGGGGAACGTCAAGAAACTCCTGTTCGGCCTTGACAGACCTTTGTGATCTCGGATCCTCGGTCATTAGGGGAGAAAGCCAACCCATTAACCCCCTCAGAGCAGCATCTCCATTACAGACAGCTATCAGGAGCCAAATCAGAGCTAATTACCCATCGCCAGCCCCTCCTCCCTGCGCCATCCTACCTGTGATGGGATACAAACCCCCTCGGAGGCAGCAAAGACACTGCCAGAATCCATCTCTCACTACAGTTCCTGGAGCTGATGGATTTTTGCTCATCATGTACCAATATTCCTATAAAATCCTGGCTTCACCTCCTTGAAAGCCAGAACTGTCACAATGGTGTTTCACGAGTCACACAGGGACAAGGACTGATTTTAGATAATCTGGGTCACAGCTGCATAATCATTTCCCCCCCCCCCTTTCAGATATTTCCTATCAAACAGGTTACAAGGTGATTTGTGCATTGACTGTTCTTGGAAATATCTGCTGCACTTCAGAGCCCAGATGTCATCTCAGGTCTTCCATTATACACGAAGGAGAATTCAAACCCAAAGATAGCATCTAAGTCGAAATATGCTACTATAAAAGCTAACAAGAAATATCCAAGACAGTCATCCAAAAAGCTTTCCCAGGACTCAAACCAACACTGGCCCAGACAAATATTTACATAATTATTCACATGGGTTTGTTTTAAATAAAGAGCCTTTTATTATCATTACTTTGGCATCAAGCATCTAATTAGAGGCCAATGACAGTTATAAAAATCACTGAGTTCTCCTTGTCAGTGCTTGCTGGGAGGAAGAAGTGGTACTTGAGTGATGGGCAGCACCGGGGCTGTCCCAGCCCTCCTGCTCCCCTGGGAAAATCGGGAGGGGACTGTCAGACTCGGAGGAGGTGATGGAGGAGGGCTGGCTCCTGCCTCTGGCTGACCACGCGCTGGGAAATGGAAAATTGATGGGGAAAGGGTAAGAGGTCTCCTGGCAGAAATGCCCACTCGTGCCTGGTTCTTGTGCTATGACCCTGAAATAGTAATTTTTGTTCCTCTCTGCTTTACACATCAGCCCTTGGGATGAACCTTTCCCTGAATCCATGCAGACAACCCAACCTGGACCTCAATTCTCAAGTCCTGCTGTAGCATCTAAACACAATGTGGCTAAAAGTAATCAACTGAGCACAGAAAGAGTAAGACAAATGCAGGACAAGGTCCTTGGGGTGGTTCTTTACCAAGAATAAAAACGTGCACAACCCAGATTTAAGGTGAGGTTTCAAGCCCACTGGTGAAGTGGAAGATCAGGAAACCCACTCCTGGGCTTGCAGCAAGAAACAACCCAGAGGTTTGTTCAGAGCCATCCCTGTGCAGCCTCCAGTCACAGTGATGGAGATCCCTGGGGCTCCCTGCACATGCAGGCTCCTCTCATCAATCCAATTATTAAAATTGCCTCTTTCCCCTGCTGGAAAGGGACCAAACTGGTGACACCACCTCCAGCTTCTCCCCAGGGATCACACTTCAACAGGGAGCTCAGCAGAGGCAGTGACAGCAGAGGACAAGCTGCAGGAGCCAGAGATCTGCTGCTCTGCAGCCCATCTCCTGCCAGGACACTTTTCCTTCTGGGCATTTTTCCCACTGTGCTTAGTTCAGCTGTAAATGTTCCTCCCCCCAGACAGGTCCTGCAGGACCTCCCTGCAGGGTCCCTTTCCCTGTGACTGGCTCAGACACTTGGCTCTCAAATTCACCAATCTGAGCAAATAGTTCAACACCTAAATCCCTTCGTGCTCCTGACCCTCCAGAGGAGACCTTCTCCTGCTGACTTGTTTCACTGAGTCCCTGCAAGTCCAGCCACCAAGCCCCATCACTGCTTCAGCTGCTGGTTCCTAAATCCCTTCCAAGTTTGCCAAATCTGCCAAGAAAGAGAGATACAACACAACATTCCCATCCCTGCCTTGCTCAGTGGGTGGGGAGGGACCAGTGACCATATTTGCTCCTCATTTTGCAGATGTGGCTCCAAGGACTGTCCATCCCACTCCCCCACGAGCTGGTATCCAGCAGTGGATGACTGAAATACATAATCACTTGCTAAATATCTTTTCCCTTCTCTTTTCTCACGGTTTTATTGTGCTCCTGAGGCCTTTTGAGTGAGATTCAAGTTACTGGAAGCAACACAGTCCATCAGAGCATGTCAGGGTCATAGAACTGAACTAGGTCAGTAAGACAAATTCCTCTACCCCTCCTGTTGATCTTCCCACCCCCAGGACAGACCTGGAGAGAGGAAGACAACAGCAAATGCTGTGTTGGAAGCTGTTACCTTCCCAATCAGGAGGCAGTGCTGAGACTTGGCACCTCATTGCTGGTTCCTTGGTCCAACAAGTCCCGGTGCAAGTTGTTCCTGGGATGCTGATGGAAGGTGACCCCCTGTTTGCATTCCCAGGGAGAACCTGATCACTGCAAACCCATTTAACCCAAGCAAGGAAGCAGTTAGTGCTCCCTCCTAGTAAAGAGGAAGATAATAAATAACCTTCTCACAAACCAGTCCTGAAGGTCCAATAAAAAAAAAAATTAAAATATATTTTCTGCTGTTCATTCCTTTCCAGCTAATGCCTGGAATTAACTGAAGGTTTTCTCCTGCAATATTCAGCTCAGGTGTTGACCAGTGTCCCATTTCTGTCTGCAGGTGAGAAAAGGAATTTATATTACAGCATTTCTATCTGCAGGACACCTTTTCTCAGCTGTAAGCTAAAAAAAACTTTGCATTTGGGAAACATTGATTCCAGCCTCAATCTTATTTTCCCTTGCCTGGAACTAGTTCATGGCATGACCTCTTATAACCATACTTAGAGGTGTAAAGAGCTCAATCAGGACTTTGATCAGTCAGGCCTGTAATATCTGCAGACTATATATACAGCAGTTTTTAGCATATATAGGGTTATAATGATACTTTTTATACCCTAATACATATATACTCCAAGTGCTTTCAGCAAATTCTACTTCTGGCTCCTTAACTGCAAGAAGGTAACTTGGATGATGTTGAAAAAGGAGCTTGGCAGAGGGATGAGGTTCTTGGCACCTAAAATGGTGCTAAATTCAAAAAACGAGTTCAGAATTTTATTTGAGGGACAAAAAGTTCTCAAACCATCCTGAGTTTCCAGGGCACAAATCACAGATAGTTATACAGATAATTCATTCAAAGCCAGTGAAGTGCACAGGAGAAATACCTTCATATACTGGCCACTAAAAAAAAATGAGTATTTTTGATTTTGTTTTGACTTTTGCTAAAGAACTGGTTTTCCATCAGACAATTCTCTAAAGGGAAACAACTAAACTCCAGCTTTGTAAAGAAAACTGCTTGGCAAGGGGGAGGTTTTGTGCAGATCCCAGCACAGCCATGTGCTCCCCACATAACTCTTCCAGGCCTTATTCCCATCGAGGAATAATTCATTCCTTTGCTTTCAAACAACCCCCAGTAACTTCAGTGGCAATTTCCTTAATAAGGTGATAAGGCTGCAGTATCTGCACATAGGAGATGGGTGATAAAAAAATACCTTTGTATAAGGACACAGCACAACAAGCCTTCATTTATGTGACGTTGAGCAATGAAATCACAGCACAGACACTCAAACAAGATGTAACACAGCAACTCACGAGCAAAGCAGGGTCTCAGACTCCAAGGATGAGACACTTTGCTCCTGCACTGAGCTCTGCAGCCCCCCCAAGAGCCTCTTGCCTTCAAAGGATCAATCCCACATCGCTGGACTGAGCAGAGATTGGTATTGATGTGTATTCTACACGTGTCTCAGCTCCAGCACAAGCAGAGCCCACACCGTTCCCACCCCTCCAAAGGGTGCAAAAATGCAGCAGGTAAAAAGCAGATGAGTAAAAAGCAGCAAAGAAATCAACACCCTGACATATTAACCACTTCCTAAACTGTTCTGTCTGTGGCACAAGACGTTTCCCTTGACATTATCCCTTTATTTGTTTTAAAGGCTCACAGCATTTCCTGTTAATTTTTCTTTCTTTCATTATCAGAAGGGTAATAATACCCTGAGCAGGGGTACAGGAGTCAGAGAGAGATGAGGAGAGTGTTCATCTACAGCTTTGAACATCAGGCCATACTGACTTGCCCAGCCAAGAGACTTCCCCTTAATCACCTGTGTTAGACATTAAGTGTTAATTTAGCATGTGCTTTATAAGCCTTAAACTGGAAGTTTTTCAGCCACTGCTGTTCAGTCCCAAAGGCATCATAACCTTCCCTCTGAGCACACAGAACCTGCCTCAGCTTCCAGACCCTTCAGCAGAGCCCCATAAAGTTGTGTCAGTCATCCCTGAGGATGAGCACTAACTCACCCTATTGCCCTTTAACAGTTTTTAACATGACCCCAAGCTGTTCCTGGGCAGGAATCTGCTCCCACACTGTCCACACAAAGCAGCTGTTGGCCACTTCCATCCCTGCACAGCCTGTGGAAAACCCTTCAGGTTTGCTCCTGGAGAAGCCCTGCAGCATTTCCAAGTGGTTTTTTACTTCAGAAACCACCGTGGTTAAACAGGACACAAACACTGTTCTCTGCCAAGCACAACCTTCCACTCAAACAAACAAAGCATCATCCAGGCAAATCCAGGATGAAAAACCCCTCCCCAAGGCAAAGGGATGGCCAGGGGTGCTCCAGAAGGACATGGCACTTGGGGACATGGTTTAGTGGTGGGCTTGGCTGGGTTGACCTCGGTGATCTTAGGGGTCTTTTCCAACCTAAAATGATCCTGTGACAGCTGACTCCTGATTAATTTGGAAGAGCAGCCAGTGCACATCACACCCACTGTGTGTGGCAGGAGCCATCACAGGGACCAACCCAAGGCAGCAGCAGAGGCAGCTGAGGAGGGGAAGGCAGAGGGAGGAGGAGGCAGGGGGTGAAGCTGGATCTGCAGAGATGTTCCAAAGGAGTTGGATGACAGGATGAGCATTGTATGGCTGTGGATCCTAAAGTAGTCAGGTGGCTGAGGATGCTGCTCCAGCCTGCACTCCAGGGTGGTCACTGAAAACAGAGCTGGAAACGCTTTCCCGACTAAATCCACGCCTGGGCTTTGATCAGCAGCGGGAGAGGGATTTTTGAGTGATGAGATATTGATGAGATGGGAAAAGAGCTCAGCTGGGCACAGCCAGGTACCACAGAGCAGATCCTCACGTGGTGTAAATCAGCATCACTGCCTTGAAATCCCAGCAGAAGGGGAACTTCATTGCAGGGAAAGATCCTTCACACAGGGAAAAGTCTCAGCACATGACAGTCGGTGCATGAGGAGCTGTCAGGTCCTTTGTTTGGCTGTGATCCTTGAAAAGCAGCCAGCCAGGATGAATGAAGATGCCAATGAGTACGAATATTTCACATTCAACAATGATGGAAGTATTAAAATATCCACGGAGGCAAGAATTTGAGGGAGTCACTCAAATAGCTGCCAGCTTTAGGCAAAAGCAGATGGAAAGATAATCTGAACTACAAGTGTGCAATCCCATCCCAGGGGGGCCTTACAGCACACAAGTAGGAAATATTTGGGAAAGTTTGGAGTCCTGCAATTAAAGTTCCTTCCAACTTAATCCAAAGAGGGAAGACTCGTGTGAGCCAGCACAGGTAGAAAGGGAGCTGAAAAAACCTCCCCAAAAAAAACTTACTCCCTGCAGTAAAAAAAGAAGGGTCAAAGGGAAAAAAAAAATACAAGCAGGATCAAGTCTAATTAAAGGAGCAAGAATAAGTGACAGCTCCAAAAAGGCAGGGGCTATTTTCATACAGAGCAAAGGGTCGCTGGCACGTATTTGCAGAGCCCCAAACACCCAGAAGGGAGGGAGAAAAGAGGTCCTTTGTGAGAGGGATGGGGAAGCATGGGAACCAGGGAGCCCTGGGGTAGCTCAGAGGCATTACTGTACTTAGCACAAAAGAGAGGAACAATAGAGGGCAAAAGGAGATGGGGCTGTTTATTTTTCTGGCTATGGAAGGCTCAGATAAGTCTTGGGAGAGACACTGGAAAAAAATGGCTACTGAGGAAGAGAAAGTATCAGCCCAGAGAACCTTCTAAGGTGTGTTGGGAATGTGGGGTTAAATATGGGGAATCCTGAATTAGGCACAGTTAGAGATTCTCTGATAACTATTTCCCTGAAGTAAATGGCAAACTCTGCTTAAATAGTTGCTGCAAGGTGTCCTTGGAAAAGAGGAATAAGGGTGTCAGAAATGCAAAGGATTATTACAAAGAATTATCTAGAAAAGCCCTTACAAGAACATGCTTGTTTTGTTTGAAGCAAAATGCAGGGTGAAAAACAAGCACATTAAAATACAGGCAGAGTTATTGTCCCTGGGAAGCCTCTCAGCTCTGTCTCTGACCCAGGGGCTGCACGAAATTCCAAGCAACTCCCTGGAGCTCTGCAGAGTTCCCAGAAGCAGGACAGCCACGATGCAAACAGAGCCAGGGAGTGGAACAGCAGCAAGCAAGAATTTTTCTGTTCCTGCTTCCATTGCAACAGGACTGTCTTGAGACTCCTCCACCCCGAATTCCAAGCCTGCAGAGAACTCAGAGCTTTCATTCAGAGCTGTTTAAGCTGAAATTCAGTCCTTCCCTGCCACAACTTGGGCACCCAAATCCAGTGTTTATTCCCTGGAGCTTTGCCAGGATCTGACCAGAGCAACTTCCCTTCAACTGCCCAATTTCTACAATTATTAGCACAGAATTATAGAACACCAGCTTGAAAGGGACCCTTCAGGGATCATCTGGTCCAAACTTTTTTTGGATGATTCCTATCACCAAAGAGCCCGAGAATTTAACAAGACATTTGTATAAATTTGAAAAAAAGAAGACACCACATCATTTTTTTACAGATAAAGAAGGGCAAGAGATTAAGGGTCGATGCAGAGCTCACTGGAGTGCCACGAGGACACCAAAGCTGCAGGAATAAGCAGGACAACAGCAAGGCACTTCCCAGGGAAGCTGCTGCATTCCTGCCAGGCAGAGCAGAGAAGAAATGAGAGACAAAATTCATCTTTCACCCACCGTGACATTCCTCCCTACCCAGCCCAAACCCATTTTCCCCCCCACAAAACCAATAAACAAAAAAAACAAAAAACAACTAGTCATCCTGCTGCAAATCCAGATCTTTCCTCCACTCGGGGTCACAGTTTAGTGGTTGCATTTCAGCTCCTGGAGGCTCCTGCTCTGGATTGTGCAGCTTCACTGGTGAAACCGAGACAAGAATCACTCCGTCACTTGGAGTCTGGCAGTAATTAACTTCATTGGGTTTGACATTTGAAAGAAATGAAGGAAAGGAACACGCTTCCACCATCTGGAAAAGCGCACGCTGACACTTCCAATCATTTGTGCAGCCACTCGTGAACGTGTGCAAGTGATGTCTGGTATTTTTTTACATGTGGGAGAGGGAAGGTAAATGACACATCCAGGCATCAATCCCTGCAGACAAGCACAGCCCAGCACCACTCAGCAAAGATGAGCAAAAGGCACCTCGAGGAGTGAAAGGAGCTAAATGAAGTAAGGAAATATTTGGGAAGCTGGAGACAAGGCAAATGCTGAGTTATCAGTGTATTTTAGGAAGGCTGATTTATACATGAAGCATGCTTGATACCCTCTCCATCACTAAAATAAGCAATATATGAAGAACTTCATGCTAGAGGATACCAAGAGCTTAAAAGTAATCTGTGTACATTTTGTGTTCCCTCATTTCTAGCTCAACGGGAAGACAGACTTTTCAGAGCTACAGGAAAACCAGTTTTGTCCTTCAAGTGCAAAGAAGTCGCTCACAGTATGTTCCTCTTCATCAGTATGCTGAGATATCTATCCCAGAGCAAGAAGGAAGGAGACATTCCCTTTGACATTAGGACAGATATCCTAGAAAATATACATCAGCAAGACTCAAACCCCTGAGTTTAGAAAGAACTCTGCCCTTTTCCAGCACCATCCTGACTCTTTCTGCCCATTCCTGTCAAACCCATCAGGGTATGTGCAGAGAGGATCCAGCTGCAAGCCCATCACTACCATGCACAGATAACAGAATAATTTAATATAAACCCCAGGATATTATGGGTCAAATTCACCACTGTGTCCATTCAAAGCAGCTCCTGCCCTGCATCCCTCTCTCCCTCCTCTTGCTCTGGGAGGTTTTACAGATGGCAGGACACCACTGAGCACAGAAACTGCTCCCTGCACTGCAGGATGCTCTCAGACCAGCCTCACCTCTGCCACTGCCTTCCAACTGCTGATCCAGCACACTTGGATGGATCCACGGCTTCCAGAGGCACAGATGAGGACTGTGGCTTGTCTAGAGCAAGTTATTTCTCCTCCTGAGTTCCCCAATGGTTATTTCTCACTAGGCTTTACTTAGAATTTTCCACATGCCTTATTTAATCCTGTGTCGACTGACATTGCACAGGCACAACCCACCTGCCTAATTCCTGACTCCCTAAAACAGGATGCAAAGTGTTGAAGCAGAACTGTTCCCCCAAATACATTTCCTGGGGCTACTCCTGCACCTTTTGATGCTCAACCACCCGTTTCACTTTCATAGAAGCTCCCTCTCATCTCCCACATCTATTTTTAGCCTTCTCACTGGACTAAAATTTCCTGTGAGTTTGGGCATTTTGCCACCCTCAGAAAAATAAACCAACCTGACCCCACAAGTCCCAACAGGGGCAGGTACACGGGGCCCCAAATCCCATCAGGGTTCCTGAGCTAAACCAAAGTTGCAGCACATTTCCCTCCCCCGAAAGCAGATGTTTCAGCTTCGTGCATAAAAAGCTTAGTCCCAGGCCACAAATTGGGCAGCTCTGCTCCAGCAGCAGAGACACAGCTATTTCCAGGCTGCAGGAATTGTGCTCCTTTTAGCAGCAGGGCTGTTGGTTATTTGGGATGAGTGTCCCCAGGGCAAGGAGGGCCCCGGCTTGTCTGGCCAAGGCTCTGGAGAAGGAGCTGCAGGGAGGGAAACACGCTGGGCTGCTCTGAATGTGCACAACATCTTTAACTCATGTTCTGACTCTGTTTCAGAGCATCTCCAAGTTTACTGGTGTGGATTTTTAAGAACCTTCAGATGAGGAACCCAAAGTGCTTTATGGGTATTTCCACACCCCACAAAAAGAAAAAAAAAAAAAAAAAAGCTCCAGTTTTGGGTCTGGTTCATATTTCATAGGAAAAATCTGAATCAGCTTGGTGTAATCCATGCCTATTCCACACAGCCACAAGAAACCCCATTGCATTTTCCTGTGCTGAATCCCAATCAGGACTGCAAAATGCTGCATAAACTGCCAAAAAAAAGTATGCAGGCCTGTGGGCAGTGAAGGCAGCAAGTCAACAGCAGTGGTAGAAGGAGATGAAGGGTGGTTTTGTGATTCAGGCCTGATGATGCTGTGCTACTTCACTGCCTAAATTCCCAAAGTCAACAGGAGCCCAGTCCCAGCCCTGTATCCGCCCATAGCTCCACGTAGACAGACTCCTGCAACAGGGCAGTGCTGCAAGAGCCTGATTCATATCCAAGAAGGAAAAAAATCCCATCCCTGCCCAGCCATGGGGCCCTGGGCCAAGACCAAACTCGGAGTAAGCATTGAAGGGTCAGCCCAAAAACCCTGGCCCAGACACAGGGATGACTTCCACAGATTCACAGCATCGTTAAGGTTGGAAAAGACCTTAAGGATCATCAAGTCCAACGACTTGGGGCAGAAGAATTCCCAGCACAGGGACCACAGGACAAAGTGTCACCTCCAGCATCCTTGGGCACGGCTGTCAGACAAAGCTCTGAAGTGTCTCCCCTTTGCTCCCCCCATTTTAGGAGTAACAGGCCGATCCAACCCAGCACTCCTCTCTGCTCACAGGGAGCAGACCCTGCTGTGGGGAATGTCTGTGGTTGGAAAAGAAAGAGCTGGTGAGACACAGCAGAGGACTTAACCCTCGGTGCGGGCTCTGGCAGCTGCCAACAGCCTCCAGTGCAGAAAGACTCCACTGCTTCCTGATATAGCTCCTTAATTACAGAGCACTGGGAAAATTGATGTTTCCAGAGCAGATATGGCCCTTATTGTTTTTCTGCTTTGCATCCTGCAGGGAACCAGGACTGAAGTTAAAAAAAAAAAAAAAAAGAAGGAAAGCCGGAGCCAGTTCGGGTCTGTTTGCTCCTCCTCCCATCCCAGCTCCTGAGGTCAGCAGGGAAAGCATCCAAGAGTTGCAGAAAGACAGACTGTTTTCATTTAAACATTTGAGAGAGGCAGAGCGAGGGACTTTCTCCCGAAGTGCTCAAGACGTGATAATGTGCCTCTCCCGGTCCCTGCAAACCCCTGCGAGAGAACATTCTGAGCAGTTTTCCCGATAGGAACCAGCCAGCGAGCGCCAAAGGCAGCTGCCGGGGTGAAAGCGGCTTCCTCCTCCCGCCCTCGCGTCGTTTTTGGAGCGCAGACACGATGAGGGGATTCTCAGGGATCTGCCCTCCCCGTAACACAAAGCAGGAAACCCAACGGGCTGCAGCAAAACAGCAGCGAGGCAAGAATTCGCAGCCCAGGGCTCCGGGAAAACAGAGCTTATCCTTCAAGGAATGGACAGCTTTCCAAAAGGACAGCTTTTCCCAGGGGCAGGGAGCAGATGCTGCACTCAGGGGATGGACAGCCTCGTGTCTCCCACGGAAAACCCTCCAAGGGGCATTTCCAGAGGGGCTCCTGCCCCACAGCAGGATTCTCCCATGGAGTCCCACACCGGCAACCCAGAGCAGCTCTGCTGGTCCCACACTGTCACCCACCTCATCCACCTGCAGAAACCTTTCCAGGAAACACCAACACTAAGATTAAACATCCCAAAACCAGGCACAGTCCCCCCAATGCACGTGAGCTACAAGGCATCAGCTCCTGCCTCACCCCAGCCCTGCCAGCATCACACTACTATCACACTTCCAGGTCCTTTCCAACCCAAACCATTCCATGGTTCTATTGCATCATCAGCAGACGAGTCCCAGCTCCCAGTCATTTGATACCAGCTGGAATTTGTGTTGAATTTTTGGCCACCTTGGATCAAAGCTGTACTGGCAAATTCATTTGCAAGTTGTTTATGGAAAAGATCTTGGATTAGGTGGGCAAGAGAAATAGTTGGCTTAGTTTCCTGCTGAAGGTGTATTTTGATGAGGGAGGATAAATCAAGCTTCTAAAGCTTTAGCTATTTTTCAGAAGAATAGCTATTTTACACCAAAAGAGTGACTTCAGAACAGAAAAATCCAGTGGCTGGAAATCAAAAATTTAAATATTCCTATGTGCTTTCGTTCAGGATTGAAATTCTGTCAAAATACCAAAGCAGTGCTGGACAATGTGCAGGGGTGTCTGTCAGAGCACACCTTGATCTCAAATGCACTGGGGCTGTTTCCCTTCCAGGACAGTGGAAAGCAATTAGCCAAAATGCTGAACCCAAAATGCTGAACCCAGAGGAGGGTGTTTGGTCACCCAGAGGAGGGTGTTTGAGCCACGTGAAAAAGGAAACCCGCAGGTACAGGAGCCCAAGACATAAAGCAACTCCACCCCATTAAAAAAGCATTAACAACTCCTGAACTGGCTTCTGTGTTCCACCCACTGCTGCTGTTTTACTGGAATTACACTGTCAATTAAAGGCAAAAGCTCTGGCCGGGTCCCCGTCCCATCCCACCCACTTGGCACACACCCACCCCCAGCTCACCACCCCCTTCCACACGTGCAGCCCACGAGCCACGTTTCTATTTCCATTTCCAGCGTGGTTAACCAGCTGCCTGGGGCTTGTTGAATCAAGCTTTTGGGCAGGAAATTAAAAAAGCTTAATTTACAAATGGGCATTTACCAGAGCCGGGGCAGGGGCTGGGCCCGGGCTCAGCTCCAGGCACCCTGCAGATCCATGGATGTCACCACCCTGCTCCTTCCCCTGGGATAGTGCAGGGACTGAGTGGGACCCTGCTGACAGCCTGGTGCACCCAGTTCTCTCACCAGAGTTTCAAGAGAATTGTAAATGATTTGGGTTAGAAGGGACCTGAAAGATCACATAGTTCCACTCCCTGCCATGGGCAGGGACACCTTCCACTAGCCCATGTTTCTCCAACCTGGCCTTGGACACTTCTAGCAATGGGACATCCACAACCTCCCCAGGCAACCTGTGCCAGGGCCTCACCACCCTCACAGGGAAGAATTTCTTCCTAATATCCAATCTAACCCTGCCCTCTGTCAGGGTGAAACCATTCCCCCTTGTCCTGTCCCCATACCCTTGTCCAAAGTCCCTCTCCAACAACACTGTCCCATGCCAGCACCTTCACTCCGTTACTAACACTTGCTCTGGGTCTGGAGGAAGGTGCTCTGGCTCCGTATTAGGAGTTTCCACATGGATTTGGAGGAAGACTTTTCTTCTGGGTACCACTGGGTATGGCATGGAGCTGAGAACAAGAGCTCCCAACCCGACACACTCCAGCTGTCTGTTTTCCAAGACAGCAGCAAGGAGCCCAATGCTTCCAGAGCATCACCCTGATTTTCCAAACAGAGCCCACTGCAGCTACAACAGCCAGAGCCCAGCTCCAGCCCCTTGCTGGGCTTTTTACGTGCTTGAACACTCCAGCAAATCTCAGCCCAGATTTCCTCTTGTAACTCCCTGTAACTCCCGTGGAACAGAGCAGTTTGGCACCAGCCGAAACACCTCGCTTGGAAGCTTCTTTTTTTCCATTTCTCCTGAGCAGAATGACACTTGTATTCACAGTGACTCATCTCCTTGACCTTTCTATTCACTTTTAATGGTGCAAGCTGGAAATAAGGGCACACAGACAATGTGTTCATTATTCAGCTGGTGAACTGCAGCCCTCGGACCAAATCTCTACCCTGCAGCAGACAAGAGCACACACAGAGTAGGTATCTCATTCCAGCACATCTAGGATGAACCCCCTCAAAGGCAAAAAAAAAAAAATAAAAAAAATCACACAAACTCGCTGCTTAATTCATATTGGAGGGAACGAGACACACCAAAAAATCAGAGTAAAATGCTGCAGGAGTACAAGAGACCCTGGGAAACCAGCAGTGTCATCTCCAGGAATTCAGCTGCAGTGAATTCTTACTTAAGTATTGTCTTGGAAACAAAAAAAGGGGGTGGAGGGAGGAAAGGCAGAGGAGGAGAGGCCAGAGAGGCTGTGTAAGACACGGGCTCAGGCAGAGCTGAGCCGGCTCCTTCCTGTATGTCCTCACTCAAAAAG
This sequence comes from Pseudopipra pipra, assembly GCF_036250125.1. Taxonomy (NCBI): domain Eukaryota; kingdom Metazoa; phylum Chordata; class Aves; order Passeriformes; family Pipridae; genus Pseudopipra; species Pseudopipra pipra. The sequence goes on from NC_087568.1 coordinate 3,295,314, forward strand.
AGAAGCTCCAGCTGACATGAAATGAAACCCTAAATCTGGTCACTAAACCTGACAGTCCCCCCGAGCAGGGGCTCCACAGACCCCTTAGTGACCTCTCCTCTCCCCGGGAGCTTCTTCCATCAACTCCTCACAGCACTTCCCTCAGAGCTGCAAACTCCCCTGTCCAAGAGCAGAGAGGCAAGGCAAGGGCTTTAAGCAGTTTTCTTAAAACCTGAGCCAGGAAAACACTTATTAATTTATTTACTCTGAAGGAATCAGCATCTCCCTGGCTGCAGGTGCACAGGTTGATCCAGACAGGGATGGCACATGGGGTCATCTCATGCTAACAGTGACATTTAGCTGTGTTTAGGATAATTCAGGTTTTCATCAAGCTGAAGGAGAACTAGAGCTCCCCCAAACACACATCACATTCCTAATTAGGAAAACAGGGTGTCTTGCTCCTTTGGGGGACATCCAGGCCAGTGGAAAGCTATCTCTGAGCACAAGGCTAAAGTTTGGCTGTCAAACCTCTTTCCAGAGACTCCAGAGATGCAGGGCTGGAGCATCAGGCATGGGAGACTTCCCAGGAAATCCAACCTAACCCAGAGGGGTGAATGTACTGAGCCCATTGCAGAGCCCTCAGCAAAACACACTGGAATTACCTTCTCACATCAGCAGAACAGCTGAATGTCACCACCCCAGGGCAGGGAAGTGACAGCCTGATAGAAGCTTATCTGGCCTCCTGCTCCTGCCCACAGCACATCCAGACCCCCAGTTCCTCAGGATCCAGCACCCCCTTTCCATTTGCATCCCTCCACCTTCCAGAGGGTTTTTTCCCCAATAAATTGAAGTGTGTGGCTGCCAAAAAAAATCCTCTGCTTCAGATTTCTGTTATAGACCTAATTCTCCAAAGCATCCTGAGAGCAGTCAATACAACAGCTTGGTGGTTCTTGCAGCCCATGATATAACCTGCAAGAAATCTGCCCAAATCTAAAGACAAAATCCAAGGAATCCTCTGGATTTGCAGTGTGAGACACTAGTGCTGCTGGAGAGGAAAACCCCATCCCAGGGAGGAAAAGCATTTTTAAAGTAGAAAGACCACAGCCACTAATATAACCTGAGGCTCAGGGATGGAAAAGAACCTCTTAAAACACTTTAGTGCTTGCAAACATGTGTCTTGTTGGCATATCAGCAGTAAAATTGTGTTAGAGCAACACCTCAACCCAGGTTCCACATAGGGAGATGTGATCATGCCCCAGGGGATGGGAAACACAGGGATTTGCCTAAAGGCTGGAAGAAAATCCACAGCAGAGGTTAGGAATGAACTCTGATGTAGGTTGTTCCACTCATTCAACCCCCAAACTATCCTTTTTCTCTCAGGCTTGTTATACCAAATGGAAGAAAAACTCCAACCTTGTAAATACATTAATACCATTTTCCTGCTTTCAAAAAGTGACATCTCATCCTCATGAAAGCTTCCAGGTGATGCTGAGAACCCTCTCTCGGCTTCTGGACACAAAAAGAGCCCAGACTTGGAGCAACCAAGCTCAAAAATGCCTTTTGTGTAGCTCCTTCATTTATTTATTTTAGTTCTACACATTTTCCAGACACGTCCACAGAGAAACCACGACATCATTTGGATGCTTCCCTCAGTGCTAGGCTGCATTTCAAGAGCCCTGGAACTTGCCAACAGTAACCCAGTGGCTAATTATACCATGTTGCCAACCCAAGTTTTTTCCATATAACATTAGATTTCAACAAAATGTTTCCATCCTTTCATGTCTCAACCTTTTTTTTTTTTTTTTACCTCCTGGTTTCTGCTCATTCTTCCCATACTGAGTTTTTCTTTGTTTCACACAAAGGATTTTTTATATTTTTAAGGAAAACTTCCAGCTTGCAAAGTCAGTACACATCACATCAGCTGTGATCTAGCTGAGGAGAGTAAAATATTTAAAATATATACAGCAAGGCCAGTTGCAAGAAGCTCTCCCAAGCAAGCCAGGAGAGTAAAGGAAAGGGAATGCACTGCCTGGAAAAACAACTGAAGGTGTAAGTAGGTACAGGCAACACCAGGATGTAGAACAAAATATATTAAGGGTCTGAAAACTGGATTCTGCTGCCTTGGAGAAGTATTTGCACCCATGGTCAAACCATGAAGCTGCAAACTCAGGACACCACTGGGCTCTGCTGATGCTCAAAGGGAACAAACCCCATTCCCTGAGACAGATGGGAAGCTCTGCCTGCTCCGGAACATGTAAGAGTGACCACCTGAAAGGGTTTTCCTTCCAAAAAAGCTCTTAAAACCTCCCCAGAAAGCCACCATGCCCTTAGCAGGGAACAAAAACCCACCAGCACCTTTTAACTGCTATTACTGACATCTCTGTACTAGACCTGCACTCCAGAGGGGTCAGAGCCAGAGAGAAATCCAAATAAAAGAAATGAGAGCCAAAAACTGGCACTGAGCAGTCCTGATCCAGGAGAACATAAAACATCAAGGAGCCTCCAAACCTCAGCAGAGCCAGAGCTTGGAAGGAAGCTCAGGAGATGCCTTTGATTGCATCAGCCCTCCCTTGGGGCCCCCCAGGTGATCCCCCCCTTTTGGGAGGCAGCATCTCCCACAGGATGCCAGTCCCAGGTCCTGCTGCTTCTGTCAAACAGACTTGCCATAAATCCAAGAGAGGGGGTTACATTCCATGCTAAAAAGAAAGTCAAGGACCTGCAGAGACAGTGGAGATGATCGAGCTGAGCTCCAGCAGCTCGTGTGTGCCCATGGCTGACACTGACTTTTCTGCAGATCATAAATTGGACCCAATTCCAGCAGCTGACTCTTCAAAGGCCTCAGCATTCCCAAAATGTCCTTAGCAGCAGCAGCATCAGAGACCCACAGCAGAGTCAGGGCTTTGCTAAACATGTGATGAGTAGAAGTCTATGCTGAATAAAAGCTCAGAACAGATGGGAAGAATTCTTCCTCCACATGAAAAAGGAGGAAGTGTTTTGAGGTGTGTTTTGTGGTTCACTCCTGGTTTATTTCCCAGACAATTCTCTCATTTTAAACAGCAGTTCCCACTTACCAAAATCTATGTATTACAAGATTATAACCGTGTTTTCAACAGAATTCAAGTAATATTTTAAGCCTTTCTCTGTAAAATCATCCATTTTATAGAACAATAGCTGCATCCTGAGGATAAAACTCCTGCTAAACAAACCAGGCAAGGAGATCTGTGGGTGAGGGTGTACACAGGTGATCAAGTGCCAAATCTGTGCTTGTAACTCAGCAGGGATTTCCCCTGTCTTTGGGGCTGCTACACTTCAAAGTCAACTCCCAAGACAGCAGAGAATGAGCTCCAAATGGAATTGCTCTTCCCAAAGAGTCTGGGAAGATCTTAGAGCCACTTCCAGTGTCTGAAAGGGCTGCAAGAAAACTGGTGAGGGACTTGGGACAAAGGGGAATGTCCTTTAACTGAAAGGGAGTAGGTTAAATTGGGTACTGGGAAGAAATTATTCCCTGTGAGGGTGGTGAGGCCCTGGCACAGGTTGCCCAGAGAAGCTGGGGTTGCCCCATCCCTGGAAGTGTCCAAGGCCAGGTGGAACAGGGTTTGGAGCAACCTGGGCTAGTGGAAGGTGTCCCTGCCCATGGCAGGGGGTGGGATGAGATGAACCTTTAAAGTCCTTTCCAACCCAAACCATTCTATGACTCTGTTTGAAGAGGGTCCCAGACCCATCTTTGCACCTGCAGCATTTGCTGCCATCCAACAACTCAGGTGTCTCAGCTCCCCACTCTTCCCAGGTCCCACCATTCCCCAGATATATCCAAGGCAACGACACAAACAAATGGTAAAACCAGGAATCACCATGGTGATACCTCACTTGAGCAGTTTTTACATCACTACCTCCCCCAGGGTCCACCTGACCTGTCCCCCCTTCCCTTCATCCCCCCTTGTAGGGCCAAAAAGCCCCTGACCCTCAACCTGCTCCTGTGAGAGCATTCCCAGCTTTTTGCTCCCTGCAGTTTTCCCAAGTGTAGACTTCCATGTTTACACAGTGATTGGCACCCGTCCACCACCACTTTGGGAAGGGTATTCTGAACATCCAGATCCAGAGGGAGAACACAGAGAGAGCAAGTCAAAGCATCTGGACATAAGACAAAAAGTAATTGTTAAAAAAATTAATGGTAAATTTGTTTTACCTCTACAGTAAAAAAAAAAAAAAATCCCTCAAACTGAAGTTTCCTGGAAAGCACACCCACAGATTTATTTCTGAAGCACAGACAAAACTCAGATTACCTAAAACACATCTATAAATGGCCCTTCCCACTGATGCCTCTGCATTAGTGGCATATTCCACAGCAGTGCTTTCTGCTACTCAGCATCTGCTGCCACGCTTTGTCTCATCCTAAAGATTATTTCTGTAACTCAAAGCAGGTGTGAGAACACAGACTCTGAGCCTCTGCCCCTGGAGCCAGGCTGCAGGACAGACAGGCAGATGTTGACTCAGAGGGACAGACAGCATCAGCACCAGATCACATCTTCAGTGTTAGGAGAAAAGCAAGCAGGCACAGGCTGCCAAGGGTGATGGGGACATCTGTGTGTCATTGAGGGTCTGAGCCTCTGGGACAGTGGCAAAGAAAAAAAAAAGAGAAAAAAAAGCTGCTTCAGAATTCAAGCTGTGATCTGCTGTGGTTTGCTCAACAAGGTGCTGTTTGGGCAAAGGTTGAACTTGGAGATCTTTTCCAGCCTTAATGGTTCTGTCATTCTGTGCTGAACAGCCCATCCAGTGCAGCTGCTGCAGCTGAGCACAGAGAAGTGGAACTCAAATGAACTCCCTGGGCGCTCCCAGGAGGGTAAATCAGGCTCTCACCTCCAGCCCTGTGTCACACAGAGGGGGGAGATCAGAGCAGGAGCCACTTTACTGAGTCACCCCCTCAGTTCTGATATCAGTACAACCCCTACAGTGCTACCACCTGACTGCAGGTCACCACGAGACAGAAACCTGCCAGTTGGGTTTGCTCTGTATTTCAAAAAGGAATGAACCTGAAAAGTCCATCTCCAACTCCATAATGGGCAGGGACAGCACTCCTTTAAAATAAGGATGCACATCCCCTTTCCAGGCCCTCCTGATTTGTCCTAGGGTAAATGTTATTCCCTGTTACAGACTGTGTAAGCACCAGGAGTAACAATAAGACAGCTTTGTTTTTTAAACTTGCCATTAAAAAGAGGTTTTATATCTGAGGGTCCAGCATGAGAGGTCAGAGCCAGCAGTGCCAGCAGGTGAGTCCTCACTGCTGTCCCTCTTTGTGCACAAAAATCAACAACTCCTCAGCAAGTTTTGCCTTAGAGCTACCCCTGAAGACAAGAGATGATTCCTCTGGTCCCCAAATTACTGCCCAGTAGCTTTGGAGGGAGCTGACAAATTCAGCTCTCACATCCATCACAGCATCCTCAGCCCTGCAGGAGGAGATTCCAGGAGCAGCCTCCAAACACCACCTTGAAGGGAATGGTCAGCAAAGGGTTTTCCTCCTGACCCTGCTCCCATGGGAGAACAACACATTACCTCAGCCAAATGCCTCTGCTGCAGCCCCTGGCCAGGGCATGTCCCACAGCTGGGTGCTTTTAAGTTACAAATTCCCATTCCAATCTGGCAATACATTGACAGCATAATCCAGGTTTTTACAGTGGAAATCAGATCTGCCATCAATTCCAGACTTATAAAGTCATATTTCTTCTTGTAAAACAGTATCAACACTTTTGATTGGCAAAGCATTTAAAAAAAACACTTTTAACTGGCTGGATCAAGATTATTTTTTTAGCTCATTTAGGTGACTGGGGAAGAGCCAAGGAGAGAAGCAACAGATGGTAACGGGATACTTCACAATTTCCAGCATTTTTATTTTAAAGGGCACACCATGTATTCTTATTACACTTTGCCACTAAAGGAAACTGCTGCATCCAAAAATTTTCACCCAGAAACCTGATTCGATTTTACAGGGATTTGTAAAAGCAGAGACAGATTCCAACTTTGTCTGTGGGTTAGATTTTTGTGTGACATCATCTGTTAAAATATGGGAAAATCTGAGCTGGAAGGGCTGTGTTTGGAGGCAGCTCAGATCATGTTGCCTTTGACATGGCTATTTCTCTATTTTTCTGGAAATCCTCTCTACAAGGTGTCCTCCCCCTTTCTTTGGGACTACACAATGGATTACAGGGAAGATTCTCCTCTCAGTACTGAGAAACCAACTATAATGAAATTGAAACGAGCTGAGCTGAAATAAAACCCAAGAGAAGTTGAAAAAAATTAAAAAAAAAAAAAAAAAAGCCATAAAGAGCATTAGTCAATGCCATCAGCAGTCCCGGTCTGACTCCACCCTCATCCAAATTATTTGATGTCCTATTAGGCGGCTCATTAGGAAAACTCAAAGCCTTTCACCACGAGAGTCATTACTCTGCACAGTGGCCCCACAAAAGCTTCCAGCCATTCCTCTGCTCCCCCAGCTGCACCCAGAAGTTTGAAAAAGTTACCTGGTAACTTTGGAAGGGAGTCGGGGCTTATATTGCAGCTGTCTGGAGGATACACACGGACAGGGAAACGCCTAAGGATGCTCTGAAACCATTACGGCATCAGCACAGGCAACAGTGAAAGGAAAACTTTGGGGTTTTACCCTTTGAAATGGACGAAACTGGAAATATTTGTATTTTCAACCGATACAAAATAAATACACAATAACCGAGGGGCCCGACGAGCTGGCGGGACAAGAGGGAGCTCCAGAGGAGCTGGTGTCACTCCAGGTCTGCTGGTCTGAAAACTGCTTGAACAGCCCGATACTTCTGCAGCACAAACTCTGTGGCAGCTCCCACCGCCCTGAACTTTTCCCTGCAGGGATGTTCTAGAGACTTTATTCATTGACCAGCAACTGCTTTTCCATCTTGCTCAGCCTTCACAAGCAAACCATTAATGAAAGCATTCCTCCTACGCCCAACCTTTTCTTCCTTAATGTCATTTTAAGAACCCAGAAATGACAGTAATTCGCAATCACGCTGCTTTGTACACAGAATCCCACTGCTAGGAACAGAATCCCACGGGCGTTTGCCCTGGTAACACTCACACAACCCTGCAAACACCCCTGCCAGGGCTTCCCGGGGAAAATTACCCGGAGCACACAAAAATCAGGCAGGAAAGCTGAATCAAAACCTGAATCCCAGACAGCTCAGCATTTCGGGGCATTTCTCAGTTTCTCAAGTTTAACTTTTCGGATTTCAAAAGAATCAACTTTGCCAACAAACCGCTCCTCAGTCATTCCCTTGGAATCCAACATAAACAGAGCTCAGAGCGCCGATGCCTCCAAGTGTCCACTACAAACTCAGGGAACGCTCTGCAAACACACGGAAAACTTTTCCAGCAGCCCCACCAGCCCCCAGCTGCCCTGCTCCGGCATTTCCCAGCCCACCCGGGGGGAAGGCAGACATTTGGGAAGCAGAGCTCTGGAAAAACGCTCCACAACCCCGAAGGGAAATAGGAGTGTTTAAAGTCCCCCTTCTGCACCATGAGGAAAAGAAATGACATTCCAGGGGTTTTCTGTGCTGTTGCACATCTGGAACTTCAGAGCTTCCTCCCGCCACATTCAACAGTCCCAGTTTTAGGGAAAAACCCTGTGGATTGGGGCTGGTGAGGGGGCAGCGGAGCTCTGGGGTCCCGAGCGACTCCAAAGCTTTTGTGTCCCGAGCTCTGGTGCTTTGATGTGCGGAGGGAGAGCAGATTCCAGCGGGACAAAAAACTTTCTTCTCCTCAAGGAGGAGGAACTACGCAAGCCCAGAGCTTTCCAGTCGACTAAATATACATTCACATATATATCCACGCAGATATGTAAAGAACCAGAGCCTCCAGAAACTCGTCCTGACTTTTCCTCCAGAAAAAGCAGCCCGGCAACAGGCAGCTCTGCTCCAAGAAAGGCGAATAAAGTATTGTTTTAAGTTTTTTCCCCCTTTTACGGGCCCCCTGACAAATGGCATTCAGAGACTAGGGCAGCTAAAGGAGGTTGGGTGGGTTTTGTTGGAGTTTCTTTTTCTTCTTTCTTTTTTGCCGGAACGCATCGGGGAAGGAAAGACAAGGCACAAAAGCCCCCTCGCCCACTCCGCGACCCCGCAGGACCCTCCGCCCGGGGTTGGGGGACCCCCCTTACCTGCCCGGCCGAGGGACAGGGCAGCCAGCAGCACCAGGGCAGCGGGCACCGAGCAGCTCCGTATCCAACTGCGCCTTTTCCACCGCGTGTGCGTATCCATGGTCCACAAAAAACGGGGCACCAGCTCGGGACAACCCGGGGCGGGGGAAAGGGCGAAAAAAAATAAAAATATATATATACACAAGCGAAGGAGAGGCGCTCAGACCCCCCCCGCCAGCCCCCCCCGGGGAGCAGCCGCTTTATAAAGCCATGGGGCGGGCGGAGGGCTGCGGGGGCTCCGCCGCGCTCGCTCCGGCCCTGCCTGCTCCTGCAGCGGAAAAACTTTTCCTTCTCTCTCTCTCTCTTCCCCCCACCCCTCTTTTTTTTTTTTTTTTCCTCTCTCCCTTTCCTCCTCTCTCTCCCTCTTCTTTTAAACCCAATTGTCAATCTCGGAGCCGCGCAGCAAATCAGGGCCCGGGCGGAGCAGCCCCCCCATGCCCCTCCCGGGGCCGGCCCGGCCCCCCCGCCCGCCCCCCGCCCGCCCCGGCCCCGCGGCAACTTCGAACGAGCGGTCACGGGATGTCCCGGCCCCCCAAAAAGCGTTTGCCTCCCTTTTCCCCCCGCTGGGGTAGCACCAAATGGAGTTTTCCTTCTCTTCCCACCCCACGCTCCCCTCCCAGCTCTTCCCGATCCCCCGGGAAGAGGAGACAGGGAAGCAAGAGGGGTGGTGATCTCCTCACTGTGACCAGCGATAAGACCCCAGGGGAATGGCTGGAGCTGTGTCAGGGGAGGTTTAGGTTGGATATCAGGAAAAGTTTCTCCATCCAGAGGGTGGTTGGGCACTAGAACAGCTCCCCAGGGCAGTGGTCACAGCCCCAAACCTCCTCCTCAAGGAGCCTTTGGACGATGCTCTCAAGGACAGGGGGGATTGTTGGAGTGTCCTGTGCAGGGCCAGGAGCTGGATTCAATGATCCTTGTGGGTCCCTTCCTACTCAGAATTCAACAGTTCTGAGATGAGGCCTAGAGGCTTGTGGAAGCATGGAAAAGGCAAGGATTCAGGAAAAAAGTGCATGCAAAAGTGCAAGCAGGAAGGAGTGGAAAGGGAGGGTACATCCCTTGGGTGCTGGGTGGCAAAGCCCATCCTTGGCAGGCAAGACAGAGGGCTGGGAAGGAATGGAGAGCTGAGCCCCCTCTGCACACCTGGCTGGTCCTGAATCCAGCCCCAGCACTGCCCTGCTCCAGTCCCTGTGTCACTCAGCCCCAATTCCCCTGTGACAACACTGGTGCACCACACTGGTGAACCCCAACTTCAAATGGTTGCTCTTGTCCTGGCATTGTATGGCAGCAATATTAGAATGGCACTGAGGGTTGGAGCCAGGTGGTCTTTAAGGTCCCTTCCAACTCAAGCCTGTCCATTATTCTACAGAAAAGAGCAAAAGCTGACACGACTCCCCTACACCAGCCCCTTCCCTCAGGTACCAGGAGAGGAGGATGGATATCACACTGGTGGCCCCCACTGCTGAAGACCCCTCAAAATCAGGTTATCAGGAGACCAGAGAAGGAAGAACAACAAAATCCAGCCCCCTCCCTTAATTAAATGCTTGAAAGACACTTGTTGGCATCAACACTTGCTTTGTCAGTGCCACTGAAGTCCTGACCATCATTCCTGGCACATATCCAGGTGGCAGTCCCAGCTCCTTGGGTGGTTGAGCTGTACTGATTTTTCATGGAGCAGTGATTTCACCTCTAGATTCACACCCTGAGCCACACCAAAGCATCCCAGCCCTCCCCACTGTTTGCCCAGCATCATCCTTAAGGCCTTCGTCATCCACAGGGGAAAAAAATGTCATGACTCGAATTCCCAAACTCTGCCTACCCTGGACTCCAGTTTCCTTGTCTGTGGGTTTGGTCACTCAGCACAGCAGGAGCCTGAGCAGTCACCAGGCATCCTGGGACACACAAGGAGGGCAATAAGGAGTTAGGGATCACTCATCCTGTCCCTGATTTGGGCTGTCTGGTGGAAGAACTCGGCACCACAAGGGTTTATATTGAGCTTCAGCCATTCACCCGACATAAACCTTTGCCCTGATGGATGGAGAGTTACTTGGACGGATAATTGTTATCAAACACATCAAAACCTACAAGCAGAGGAGGCCAAAGCCCTCAGATCAAGCCAAGGGAAAGGGGTCCTCCCAGCCCACTGAGCTTGTAGCCTGGTAATGAAGTTTCCTAATGGTTCAATGGAGAAGAGCTGCAGGAAATCCCTCCCTTTACCTCCAAACCTGTTGAGATACCTGTCCCCTCCTCCCAGCCTCCCTGTGAAACTGGAAAGGCTGGAGCATGAGCCACACACAGGAAGAGATTCTCTGCTGAAAGAGCCTTTCAGCAGGCAGAGGTGAAAGGCAGATTGGCTGCAAGCCCCCGAGTTGGGAGGAGGAACACAGCATGTGCTGCCTGCAGCCACGTGTAGCCTGGGTACGGTGCCAGTGGCACTCCTGGGCACATCTCTCAGATGAAAACCCCTTCCAGGTCTTGCCTTTCATGAGTAACCAGATGACTGGAGGCTGGTGAGACAAATTACCTGATGTTCCATGTGCAGGAGGAGCCTGGGGGCAAACTCTCCCGGTCCCACACCCGTGCACCCCCTGCAACCACCTCTGCTGAGCACCCACTGGGTGCAGCCCAGCAGTGACAACATCCATCAATGCTGCACCTCCCTCCTGCTTTAAAATATCTCTCTGCTCACAGCTGGTCCTTCCCACAGGCCCCCAGTGCCTCTGGTGTGGAGCAGAGAAGCTGTTCCTTGGCTCCCAAACACACCGTGACAGATCCTTTCTCTCCCTTCCACGTACAGACCATGAAGTATCCCAGGCATATGGACACGGAACCAGGACAACTAAAAACACCATCAGACCCTATAGGTTGCAAATACCCTCCCCTTGTCCCCTGCTCACAGCAGCAGGGTCAGAACTGCATGGCCTTTATGGTTCTTTCCAACCCAAATCATTCCATGATTTTATGATTCCCAGTAACCTCTTCTTATTATGATACCAAAGGAATCACTTGATCCACAGTATTTCTCTGGATGTCTAATCACCCTTGAGAGGCACTGCCAGATGTGGGGAACCATTTTAGCCCCAGGTACACAAATGCCAGGATCCTGGGTCTGCTCACCCCAGACTGGCATTTCTGGCCATACAAACAGCCCATTGTTTTGGAATGAGACCCCACTTTGTCTTCACCAGCAGCAAGTGAAAATCCCACTGACACCTGAACACTGCAAGTGTTGACATTCCTTGCCCTTCCAGAGGCATACAGCTATAGGAAGGGGAATACCTAAAGCACCAAAAGCACTGCAGACAAGGAAATAAAAGCAGCTCAGAGCAGTGCACTCGCACACCACCCATTTTCCAAGGGCTCTCAACTCCAGAATCGAGCCAGAATATCCAAACCTGGACCCACATCAGATGCAAAGCAACTCAACCAAGTGAGAACCTGGCCCAGGGAGCTTTTGTTGAGCAGCAAGTCTGAGTTTCCAGTTGCTTTCCAGGTGATTTCAAAGCTTGCACAGACCTGTTTGCCCCTCCTCGACAATAACAGAGAAATAAAGAAATAAGCTTGTAATGGCAAACTGGAAAATTCCAGCATCCACGTGCCAAGTTTAAAGAGCCAAGTTCTGGGTTGGAGGGGGCCAGATCATCTGGTGGTGTGAGCTCCAAGGAGGTTTACGAGGGCTGGGGTGGTTCACTCCAACTCCAAATCCCTCCATCCCACTCGAGGTAACATCAGACCAGCCAAAGGAACACGCTGCAGCAGTGGCAGGTGGCCAAACATCTTTAAGGAACAGCAGTTTATACAAGTATTTCCATGGCTAAATGCATCTTGAGCCCAGCTGCCCGTTGTTTATGGGATGGAGGACACGTCTGTGAGCTTTCCAAAAAAAAAAAAAAAAAAAGCTTAAGGAATATAGGTAAATTTTTTTAAAAGTAATTTATGTCCTATGAAATCATCACCAGCATTCAGCCAAGAAACCCCCATAGGCCATTGTTCTGTACTTTGAAAGTATTGGGAGAATCAAAAAGGCCCGTTATTGATAACACTCAATGGCCAAGTGATGGGAACAGACTGAAAGTGAGATATTAGAATTACCTGAGCTGTTGTATAAATAATATATATATATGTATAAATTATATATATATGTATATATAATGCTCTCAGGGATGATTACAAATAATATTTATGAAGAGCACACATATAAAACAGACAATTTTCCCCCACACAATCTTAGTGTTTGCCTTTACTCTTTGCAAACATATAAGCACAGTTGCAGCCCTCCCCTTAACTCAATTTTTATCAATTGTCCCCTGCTGAAGTGAGATCCTATATCACAATCCTGACTTAGGATCTCACACCTGCTGCCCTGGAAATGATTGCTCCGAAATTCAGTTTAAAAAAGAAAAAAAATAAAATTGAGAATTTAATGCCACTGAGACATTTTGGATCGAGAGGCTTGAAAAAAATAAAGCTATTCATTTCTCCACAGAGGAAGTTTCACATCTGGTATCCCAGAGCTGAACACTGTCCCAAACTCAGAGCTCTGTGTGGTCTTTAATTTGAGCAAAGTGTTTACTGCACTATCCAGGACTGTTCATATCCATTCCCACTGCAGAGTGGCAGCAACTTCCCCAGTGCCCAAAAACCTTTCTGAAAACACTGTTCTGAACAGAGGCCACCACAAATCTGCATTTGCAGATGGTGGTGGGTAACACATCAACACTTCCATGGAATATTTCAAGCTATCAGGTGATAACCACATAGAGGGGATACTTTACCCTTTAATTAGAATCCAGGCTGGCTGGTGATATGATAAATAGATTTGACAGGTACCTCCCAAACAGGAAAAAACACATTGTAAAACTCTTTCTAGAGTTAAATTTTTCCCCCAGAAAGACAAATTACGGATCACAGAAGCAAAATTCCCTCCCCTCCTGTGGATAAGCACCTGTTTTGACTTTGCAATCCAATTTCTTTACAAAACAGCTCCAGTGCTGGGAACTGGGCAGCCAATTCTCCCAGATCCCAGTGGAAATTCAAATCTGATTTTTGCCATGAGGTGGCACCAGGACAAGCCCCATCAGTGGAAAGAGCAGCCAACACAAGGTGGGGCTTGTTTTTTTGTATATTTTAAATGTTTCACAGTCAGAGAGGTCTGTTTAATAGAGGAAATAGCATTATAAAGAGAACAGACTTTCCACTCCTCCCCTTTTTCCAGTGTTGTTGCCTTCTCTTCAGCTTTGTGTTAATGAGTCCAAGCCTTCTATGTGTTTGAACCATCCCAATCTATTAAAGGCAGAAGGATAAATTGCTCCACGGTTCCTACTGAGAAGGATGAACTCAGCTGACCCTTTTCCCCTTTCATCCCGTTGCTCTCCATGCCCAGTGCCAGCCTGGAGGCCTGGCAGGAGCTGCCATTCCCTCTTCACATCCCTGTGTTTTATTTCCCCCTGCCCTATGATCTGCGGTCAATGGCTCAGGCTAAACCCTGTATAATCTGTCTAGACTTGAGGAGATAATCCCTGGGGCTGCACAAAGTGTTATGTTAAACCAAGAGGCTGCTCAGTAACTGGGACCTGTGACTTACCCTATGATCTCCACCAGGGGCAAGAAATGAAGAAGTTCCTAAACTCTCTTTGACCCCAGGGAAGGTTTGGCTGAACATCACAGGCTTCATTTTCTAGTTCCAGTTTGTCCATCATAATCATGTTTGAAGATTAAAGGTGAGCCCAAACCACAGAGTTTATGGACAGGTCCCAAATCACCCCTCTGGCTGCAGGGGTTCAACTTGGGTGCCTGATCAGAGGATCTTCATCAACACCACTGGGGTGTTCATTGTCACTGCTAAGAGATGTTATCAGAGTAAGTAGAAGTGAGATAAGGAAGGTCAAGGCCCACCTGTTTTTAAATCTGGCCAAGGATGTCAAAGACAGCAAGAGCAGCTTCTTTGAATACATCAATACCAAAATAAAAACTAAGGAAAACATTGATGTCCAAGCACACCCCAAATTAACATCAGCTATGGATTATTCTACCCAGTTCTAGTAACTGATTAAAGCACCTCAGTACATTTTGCATCATCTGATGGTCCTTTCATGCTCTATTTCTCTTTTTAAGAAGGGACTAGAGTCACTTAAATCCTAAAGATTTCATTTCACCAAGCAATTTCCATCCACATTTACCCTCCTCTAAATATTTCCATCAATGAACCACGTAACAATTTCCAGGCAGCTCTTTCCATTTCTGATTTTGTGGCATTAGCCATCCCCCAAAAAAGGCACATTCTGTAGATTCCCTTTTGATTCCCCAAGATTACAGGTTCATTCCACCCAGGGCTTCTGCAGTGACAAAGCCCTTCATTTTGTTGTCTTTTCCCCTCCTTGCTGAAGTAGTGGTTTAGAAATTATGAGAATCCAGGGATTCTGTGTGCACCACCCAGCTATCAAAAAGCCATCCAGACAACGGGACACAGTCTTACTAAGTGTAAGCTACTGTCTAAATAGGCAGGGGAAATAAAATGTCAGGCAAAGCAGTCTTTTTTTGTGGATGAATCACTCGAGGAATCCAATCCAGCTACCGAGTGGGCTCTAACATGACTAATTTTTACTTCTCAGTTCAGTGTTTCCAGTAAGTCACCTTCAAACACATCACCTTTCCACAAGTCCTCACAGTAACTTACTCCTTTCTCTCCACACAGACGAATTTTCCAGTTTGGGGAGCTCTGGGAAGACCAAAATGCAAGGCCAAAGGTGCAGACCTTGGTCAGAACGAGGTACCAGATCAGTGATGTTTTCACCCGGAGACACAAAGCTCACCCACCTGGATTCAGCACCAAAACCACCCCCCCCAGGTCACCCAACTGCCTGCTAATCCTGGCTCAGGCTCCAGTCCCTCAGCCTCTTATTTCAGCTGGGATTTTAGGATGCAGCACCCACACATTCATCATATTTCTACAACAGATACTCAAACACTGTTTGGGGATGATACCTCCCAGTGCTGGTGTCTTACAGTCTGCTGGGGTTGTTCCAGGTTCTGCAGCCATCTGAAAGCACAGATGGGTTGGTCACCTCTTGCTGAATTACTTTTTTAAAGAACAGTTTTGTTCCCAGTTCAGTTCCGGACCAGATCAGCATCCTAAAGCCTCATCTTTACTTATTTTGGTTTGGGGTTTTTATATGTCTCTCAAACACCTCCGACAAGTCCAAGGAGCTTGGACACATATACCTTCAAGATCAGCAGGGCAAAATATCCACCAGCATTTCACAACCCTTTGAGGATCTGATCCAGTAAAAAAACCAACTCTAATTGTTCTTTCCCAAAGCACTAGAAGGTAACTATCAGGGAACAGATATAAGTACCATTGGTTTGTTTTTTCTTTTTAGCTGCAGCTCCTTCCCCAGAGGGTGAGGAGATCTCTAAGAACACTTCCACTCACCCTGTGTACCTCTGGATTTTTTGGGGTTAAAAGGATTTGCTGCATCACCAAACAATGTCCCAGAGCAATCACAGCCACAGCTTCATCACTCCTTGTGGCTTAATTAGCCCTGGCCTTGTTAGGAGGTTTGCAAATGTATTGAGAGAAACCCCCAGACATCTAATGCCTGCAAACAACTCCTAAACGTTAAGAAATAGATATCTGCATAATTAACAAGTTAGCATAGGGATTCTTGTGTCCTGATCAGGACCAGATGTGTGGGTTTTTTACTGCTGGTGATCACAGCAATAGGAATTTGGCAGGACATCTCCCACAGGAGAGCTGGGAGAGAGGCTGGGAGACTCAGCTGGGTCCTGCCTCTTCCCCAAGACCTATTCTGATAGGAAGTTTCTCCCCAAAATCTTTACATGTCAAAGGAAATAACCTTCTGCTGAGTCCTGAGCGACTCTCACCTGGTTCAATCCCTTCCCCCTCTCAACATCACAAAACAAAGCCATAAAATGCTGCTGTGGATTTATTCTTCTTTCAAGTCTATCCAGGTTTGTACAGACAAACCAAAAGCCAAGGGCTGCAGCAGACCTGTCCCAAACCCTCTGCTAAAAGCCACCAACTCCAGAATACCCTCAGCATCTCCCCTCCCACAGAAGGAAAGTCCCTCTGGGCCAGCAGAGCCCTTGACAGCTCATTGCACCTCCCAGCTGCGTGGCTGCACATTTATGGGTGCCTTTACCCCTTTTCCTGCCTCAGTGCCTTTTATTTACCTGTCATACAGCTTGTTTTCCTCTGCCAAGACTTCCCCATGGCTTTGTATTCATAAATCATGAGGCCAGAGGGGTTCATGTTTCACAGAGGCCACGGGGCTTCAATGAATTAAGTTTTGTTTGAACTAGAGTATCTTTTTTAGTAAACCAAACAAACTTCTTGACCTGACTTGTACTGCAGCAAAAGGAGCCCAGAAAGAACTCCTGGCTGCAGCAGGAAGGTATTTTGCTTGAGGAGTCAAGTAAAACAGCTTCCTCGTGGCACTGCTGAGAGAATGGAAGGTCTGAGGAGACACCCTCAGCTCAGACACATTCTGCTGGGTCCAAATCTGACCTATGTGAGGCCTTTTATACAATTCTGGCAGCCCTTAAATTGTCATTGGTGCCTTCCTGCAGTTTAAGATGCTTTCCTTGGTGTTGTGTTCGGTCTCACCAAGTAGTTTTTCTCCCCTTTGGTCCCTGGTTTCAGCAGCAGAATTATATGTATATTATATGTACATTTTATTATATTTTATCCAGCTAAGATGCTCAACTGATTGAAATGTTCATGGCTCCATCAAAGGCAATGAGGCTTCACACAACTCTGCTCACGGCACCTCTGCTGCCATCCCTGCCTTTAGATGAAAGAGTCAGCTACTTAATCACCAAACACGACTGATTTAATTTCCAGGACAACATTAAATCCTGTTGCTAACTGGACCCTCATTCTGCAACCTTCCCCAAGACCCACAGAAGATTCAATCCCTTTCCAGGAATGCTCTTCCATTCAGGTAGCAATTCATTCCCAGCTCATGCAGGACTCGAGCACTCACTGCTCAGTTCTGTGGGCAGCTGTGGAAGTGGGGCTCCCATGACTCAACCCATGCAATGTCAAACCTAAAATCAGAAATTCCAGGACTGTTTGCCCCAGTTCTGTGCTCAGCCATTCCCCTGAGGGATATTGCAGCATATATTCCACTTTTAAGGATCTGTGTATTTAAAAAGACAGACGAGGCTTCAGATGAAGGATTCAATTGACAAAGGTCACCAGCAAACATGACTAATCCATTATGCTGTTAAACAACTCAACATGCAGGGGTTAATCAATGCTAGCCCAAGGTCTAATCCCTCTTTCTGCTAAATAACTCACTGAAAACAAACTCTGCCTGCTAATGTTCTGGAAAGGAAGATAAATGCACACAAGGCTTGAGAAGGTTCAGTTTTCAGGGCTCTCAGTTACTCTCAAGCCTGACTACTGTCAGTCTGGCCAGATGTTATTCCCATCCTTGTGAGGATGTGGATTAGGGGAAGGTTGGCTGGCATTCTGCCAGTTAGAAAAGTCAAAAGCACCGGATTCCTCCTCAACCTGGGTTAGTTTAGCAGGGCTGTCCTGCACAGACAAAGCAAGTCCCTATTCCCGTGGGGTTCCTGTGCATATTCCAGACCCCTATTTATAGCTGTGATTTGTGCTTTTACAAGACGGTAATTTCGTGCTGCTCATAAATCTTGCCCTGAAAACTGGTATTTGTAGGTCAGCAAGGAGAGGAAGCCAGCAACCAAAATTGCTGAACTTCTGCAGAAACTCTACAATTCAGCCACAGACACTGAAATGCAATTAGGAGGAATCAAAGGACCTTGTGTTGTCTCTCCTGTTGGAAGGGGACATGTTTGTTCCATGAGGATCAGCAGCTGCTGCCTACACATTGAGGAGCTTGTTGGGGATCTGGGAAGAGGGTGACACTATTTGCTTACCCTGTGGATACAACATCAACATGCCAGCCAAGTTTGCACTGGCAAGTCACATCACAGGCATTATGTCATGAAAGCATTTGCTCCTTTTGATTTTCCTTGCATTTCTTACACCTCTGGGATTGTGTTTTCCCTCAAAAGGGAGCAGAGGCTCAGCAGAAGACTATTTCCTTTGACATTTAAAGATTTTTGGGAGGAAACTACTACAAGTTTACATTCTACAGCGTTGAAAATCCCACAAATACAGAAGCTAACCCATCTTTAAGATCCTCCTGTATCCCATTGATTTTGGGACAACCTTGGAAAAGTCCAGTTGCTTGGGATAAATGGCCTCACACAGGGTGACTGCAGGTGACACCAGCTTTTAACAAGCAGATAGTGCAAGCTGAGATTCTCAGGATGCAGAGCCTCAGACACCACTCTCCTTTTTCCCTGTCAATGCTTCCAACACTAATAACCAAGGGAAAACCTCAGGGCCATGCCCATCCTTGGATTTGTTATGCCCATTCTGCACCCCTGAAGTAAAATAGCTTTTACCCCAAATGCCTCACTGTTACACGTAAACAGGCTCTTTGTACTTGGAAAAGATGTTCAATTCCTGAAGAAAAATGATTAAAAAAACATTTTCAAAATTGCATTCAACTGCAAAGGTCCCTCAACTTCCAAATAACTTCACTTTTCATCAGGACAGTTTCTCCTGCCTCTGATGTGACTTGCAGGAGGTTTGCTGCTTGGTTAAGCACCCAAACACTGCTTTTCTAAGCTGATTTTTGTTACACCCCGCTGGAAATTGCAATGTCCACAGAATAACCCCACAGGGAGTTTGCAAGCTGCTTCTCTCCCTCTGAGCTCTCCAGGACCATCTAAACCTGATACACCAGGGACATATTATGAAAAAATATGATTACAAAGCAGAGTCAGTCCAACACAAGCTCTCAAAAAATAACTTAAAAAAAAAAAAAGAAATCAAGTCTCCTCTTAAAGACCCCCTGTCTGACCTCTGCTGTCTTACACCCAAGTGTGTCCATAGAACTCCTTTCCACCTCAGCACTCCTGTTGTCTATGAATTTCCTTGACTTCACTGAGGTTTTTTCTTGGAAAAAAAAAAAAAAAAAAAAAGCCCAGGTGCTGGGACTGGGATCTGAATAGGGACAGTCATCCATGGACAGCCAGAACTGCATTCCTGCGTGCTGGCATCCCCATCCCTCCCTGCACATCCCTCCCAGCAGCAGGCAACGCATTCCCCATTCCCAGCGCGGGAGCATCTCGGCTGGGTGGGCCCCCACGGATGAAGGGGAGTTGGGATCTCACCCAGCAGCTCTGACAGCCCCTTGCTGGAGCAGGAGGCAGCAAATGTGGGAAGCAGATGTGTGAGTGGAGGAAATCGGGTTTGCAGGAGACACGGAGAGGAAGCCGGAGCCTGCGGGAACAGCACCTGTCCCGCTAGAGCCACTTCCACGCTCCTAATGAAAAGCCTCTGGAGCAAAGACAGGCACTCCAACCAACCAGTCCTCTCCCACATCCTCTGTTAATTTGTCTTAGCACTGCAGGAAGCAGTCTAGCCTGTGAGATACCAAGAGACAGCAGCGGGGACCAGGCTGAGAACTTCCAGCAGCAAGATGCGCAAAGCTCCCGCCTGGATTGGGAGCTGGCCATAAAAGCCAAAGCAAAGAGCCTTTTGACTGAGTCACTGGCATGGGGAAGAAACCTAAAACATTTCCCAGCTCCTCTACTGACTCTTGGTGAATCAGTCAGAAGTTAAACAGCAGTCCCTGTGATGGTTTTGGGAAAAAAACACTGGGATTTTGGATATTTTGAGATGCACTGCTGTGTGCCTGATTCAGAGCACAGATTTACACCTGGCCTCCTTCTTCCCAGATGGGGAAGATAAATGATAAGTTTCCACAAGGTTTAGTCCCAGAGAAGCAGAGCTTACTGGCCCCAAAGGAAGCAAACATGTCAAAATCAGTCTCAGGCAGCTCTGAAAAATATCCTGTTGATCTCTCAACTGTGACTTTTCACTTGATCTGCTCCGAGGCAGGATGAGGGGGGAAAAACTCAGAAGTGGCTTTTTTTATCCAGGTATGAAGAGCTATGGTTTAATTCAGTGTTAAATCTGGAGTGTTGGTCATGGGTGCCTGTGCAGTGTTGTACTGAAAACTGCACAGTCACACCATGTGAAGTTTAGGGGTTTTGGTGTATTCTGTAGTAGCTGAACTGCATCTTAGTGCTGGGAAATCACAGATGTGCTCATTCAGTCCTTTCCCAATAAAGCTATATGCTGACCTCTTCAGCACCTGCATTTTTGCATCCCCAAATGAATAACTAAATACCTCTGAATATCTCTATTCCTCCAGTCTGTAGTTTAAGCATCGACCAAGCAAATTCCTCACACAGGTTGGAAACACATTTATGAAAATATCAGTCCACAGTCCAATGAAAAATCATTATCCCACACAAATCCCCTTGGTGTAAATAAAGCCAGACAAGCCCAGTTGCTGCTTTGCACTCTCATTGTTACAGTCCAAATTCTCTCAGACAGCCACTGAAAGAGATGCCAGTCTCCCAAAGGAACCCTCTGGAATCCCAGAGCAAGCCCCCAACCCCAACAGTGACTCACTTGGCTCGTTCCTTCCTGTGATTCATTCTACCACACACATTATCCCCATGGGACATGGCAAAAATGTGCCTGGTGGCTGTTTTATCTGCTGCCAGCTGCAACTTCTGAGTGCTGCAGCATCTGATACATGAAGTCTGATAAGCCATATCCATGTCTTCCTTATCATTTCCATTCACTGAGGTCCCACAAATACAGAAGGAATATTACCAGTGTGGCCTTCAGAGTCACTGAGCATCTCAGATCACTGCAGATGTTCAGCACAAGTATTTAACTCGTGGAGTGAGATCAACATTTGCTGTTAAAAATGTCAGTTCAGTGCAACTGAAGTCAGTTCACCTGCAGACCCTCCCATGCACAAAAAAGCTCTGCCAAGAATTGTGCAGAATCAGCATTTTCCAAAACAGCAGCAGCGAGGATCAAGATGCATCAAGGATCAAGCACAAGAATCAAGAGCAAGTTTGGGCCATTTGCACAAAGCCCCAGGGGCAGATTATTTGCAGGATTTGTTACAGCAGCTCTGAGAAAGTGATGTGCAGTGAGAGCACTGGCACTAAGACAAAGTGCTGAAGAGGGCAGCTCACTGAGGGGTGAACCCAGCACCCTGCAAACATTTCTTCCAGGAGCACTACATGGATTTGGAAGACCTGCATGTGTGGAGCACATCAGCAACCCAGAAAAGCCTCTGCTTTTCACTCACTGATTTACCACCTCACAGACAGCCCAGTTAGAAGCAGGGTGTGCAAACAGGAGTTCTTGAGCCCTCCTGGCCATCACAACCCTGTCTTGTTGCTCTCCTCCCAGCAAGGAGCTCTGCCCTTCCCTTCCCAGGCTCCAGCCATCCCCACACTGCCCCAGGACCCACCATCAGGATCATTTCTCCTGCACAGGAAAGGTCACACAATATAGGCAGCATGTTTTCATCATCAAGCTCAAGCCAAATGGCAATTAACTGTGCAGGGTTATTCATCCCCTCACAGGCTCTGCTGCGACATGGAGTTAATATTATTAGATTAAACAGGAGCTCTGTTGTTCCCCCGAATGCTGTGTTGGCATCAATAGCCCTGGGGATGAGGAGAAGAGCTGTTCTCTCTGTAGCATCACTCCCACCCCTTTTAAGGCTCCGTAATATGAAGAGGAGATAAACTGTGGCCTTTGTTAGAAAAAGGAGAGGCTGCAAACTCCAGCTTACTATGGCTTTTGATAATTCTGGGAGCATCCCTGCCAAAACACTGCTCAGAGGCTGTCAAATGGCCCTTTCTAGACACACTGTCCCTTCTGGGGCACTCACCATTTGTTTCTTCCCAAAAACAAGAGGCACTGCTCCAGTGTCCCCCCCGCTTTCCCGGGTCCAGCTCTCACAGCGACTGCAACAGCTCCTGGGGGCCTTAGAGGGAATTATTGCCAGCATGTACTTTGGAGGAGTCACCAGTTCATAAACACATCTGTGCCAGTGGTACAAACATGCCAGCTACCGCTGCCACAGAGCTTGAAATAAATGAAGCTTGTCACCGTGTCGTGGTTTTGCCTCGTGGCGCTGCCGCCGCCTCTTTCCGGCTCAGCGCGTTCACCTGCTTCCCTTGGAATCAGTGTGGAAGAGTCTTCATATTCAGTGAGAAACACGACTTCTGCCACACTTCAGGGAAAGGTGGAAAGATGAGGAAAGTGCCATAATTTTTAGGTTTTTTTTCCTGGAGCCCTTTAAAGTTAAAATTTGGATATTCAAGTTACATTGTTGCTTCTAGTGAACAGGCAGCACGGATGGGCACGTGTGGAAGAGCAGCATGAGTGTTTCTTCTTTACATCCACAGAAGAGTGAAATGTGAACATTTTCAGGATATTTAGTAAGGTTTAATTAAATCTCTTGCAAGAAAAAAAAAATAGCACAGTATATCAGCCTCCCCCTAAAGCTGAATTACTTCTGGCTTTACCATCTTCATCACTTATTCTGTCCAGAGTTTTGACAACAGAGCAGCTACAGCTGACAATATACACACAGTGTGAAGAACCAGGGCCAGGGCTCAATCCCACTCTGTGGGATCCAGGCCATCATCTTCCCTGACTTCCAAAATTACCCAACTCTTTGCATTTCTCACACATACCACAGCCTGCTTTTGACGCAAGAGAAAAAGGGATTTCTTCTTGCCAAACACATCCTGCAGCTCCAAGACACCATAATGAGTCTACCAGCCCCTCCAGTTATCCTATGGAAAAAGCTCCAGCCCTCAAGGCTGTTGGACAAACCTTGCTTTTTCCCCTTGTTAGACCTGAGATGGACACAGGGAACAGCTGGGATGTTGTTTTTAAACAAGAGCAATCAATTTAATGAAATGTGAAATTTATGAGCTGGTCAGCCTTAGGAATCATTAAGCTCAGGGACCCTCTGGGATCCAGAGGCTTTCTCAGTAATGGAAAATCAGCTGTCTTCCTCTAGGATCTATAGGCTGCAAGGAAGAAACTTGTAACCCCTTTGGGCAGCCCAGGGACTGATGTACCACAGCTGGCACCAAGAGACAGAAGTGAGAGATCCCAGTTGTGACCTGCAATAGCAAACTCCCAGTGTTCCTACCACACCACACAGCTGGCTTTTCCATTTCTTCCGTGCTTTTGTTTTCTTAACTGCCTGCAGCAACATGAGCTTGGAGTTTTGTGAATCAAAGCTGCAGCAGGAGCTCCAAGTGCAACTGCAACTCAGAGAGTGGAAACCCGTGAGGAAAATTGCACCTACAGCAGGGAAAGCTGCTGTGCTTGGGCTGGAGCACAGCTTGGGATGAGCAGGGGTAGCATTCCTTCACCAGTGCCAGAGAAAAGCCCTCCCTTAGGGCACAGCTCCAGGCACCAGTTTGCAGAATAAATAAATAGATCCCACAGATCAGGGCAGCAGAGATCAGGGTTCAGTGCTACATGAGCATTTACATGCACTGAGAGCCAGAACCTCCCGGAGTTCTCCTCCAAAGCAAAATAACAGCAAAGCAAACAATAACTGTAATAAACACAGCAGCTTCCAAAAGGAACAGATGTAGCCAGTCCTGGATAACAGGATGTGCCTGGTGCTCATGGTGCTGTCCTCTTCACTTATCCACAAAAACATGGGACAACACTGCAAAACCCATCCCTAACAGAGTCACAGACTCATCAGGCTTGGAAGGGAACTTAAAGCTCATCTCATCCACCCCCTGCCATGGGCAGGGACACCTTCCACTAGCCCAGGTTGCTCCAAGCCCTGTCCAGCCTGGCCTTGGACACTCCCAGGGATGGGGCAGCCACAGCTTCTCTGGGCAACCTGTGCCAGGGTCTCACCTCCCTCACAGCAAGGAATTGTTTTCCTACTATCCCATCTAACTCTGCCCTCTATCAGTGTGAAGCCATTCCCCCTGGTCCTGCCACTCCAGGCCCTTGTCAAAAGTCCCTTTCTGACTCTCTTGGAGCCCCTTTAGAATATGTTGAAGGAAGAACCAGCCCTACAAAATACCATGTTCCCAGCTCCAAGGGACAGCCTGACAACCAGCTTCCAAAGCTGTAAATTGAAATGATGGCTCAAACCAAGGAGAGTGGACCAGGAGCTCCCAGAAATTTTGGCCAGTCATCAAGCCAAGCAAAGTGAGGGGATTGCTGTGGCTACACTGGCTCCAGCCCAAGGCTGGGGCTGCAATTGCCTCCTGCAAGCAATTGGGTCAAAACCATCACCTTTAGGCTGGGAATACCAGTGGCCCTTGGACAAGGAGGGATTGGGCAGCTCTGCCACAGCCTGACCCTTCTGCAAACACTTCCAGCTTCTCCAGATGCATCCTCAGCCCAGGAGCAGCTCTGCCACTCTTGCCATCTCCACAGAACAGAGGTTCTTCCCTTCTCCCTCCAAAAAAAAAAATAGTCCCACAGATCTTTAAGAAATAAATCACCGTGGTAAGTTTGCAAAAACTTAATACCTGGCATTAGTAAGGAGCTGCCAAGACACTTATTTTGAGACAGAAAACAGTCTTCCCAGAAATCCCAGTGTAGTAAATTAATCCCAGGAGGTAACAGACTGAGCTTTTGCTACTGTAAATAGACCTTTTCATTATTCTGGAGCATTTTGAGGCCAAAAGACTGTCCCAACATATTGGAAAGTGTAAGTAAGTGTCTCACTTCTCTGCAGAAGAGGAACATTAAACAAGCAGAGCAAGACAGATGGATTAGTTCTTCCATTTAGCTGGCAGGGGCTGAAGGGTGACTCTTGTTGCTGCTTCCACTTGTATCTCTGGCTGGGGAGGAAGGACACACATCCCAAAAACCCCTCACACATGGTGGAAAGAGCTGACACTGGGGGAAAAGAGCTCCAGGACATGGTTGTCTCTCTTGGCTGGACACGATAAGGTGACACTTCTGCAAGCTGGGATGGGAATTATAAGTGGTTTCTCAAACCCCTGCTTATGCCCTTTTTCCTTTATTTTTTAAATTAGGAGGCCCATGTGCCTTCTGCTTTGCAGCAGGGTGATGGCACAGGGTTTGTCCCAGGCAGGAAATTATTTGGGGGAGCTTTAAACCTCTCTGCACCACTGAATTCAGCAGCACAATGAATAACATGCAGCACCATCCCTGTGGTGGCTCTGAAATGAATCCACCAGTGTGCTCTCCTGTGCAGCAAATGTACATTTAGGAGAGAGCTGGCTGCGTGGAGATTAAAGTCTAGTTCCTAAACAATCTTTTTCTGTGTGTATATCCCTCCCCCCTCTTTCTTAAATTGTAACATGGAGATGCCAAACAATTTATAGAGAGCTTATATAACTCCAGAAAAGATTAAAGAATCATTTCAGCATGAAATCAGGGTAAGGAGCTCTGCAAGGCTGGTGGTGGTTAATGAAGATTGACTGTGGAGCTGCTCAGGAGCAAAGTGTGAGCTCAGGAGCCACGAGGATACAGACAATCTACAAAGCACAGGGAAGAGGGAATATCACAGTGGATGAGCCTGGGTAAGGGGAGCTTTGCCTGACAAGCTGCCTGGTGTGACTGCAAATACACTTCACAAGTCAAGATCTAATCCCAAAGTTTTGAAAAAAACCCGACCCAAACGTTATTCCACTGAGAAAAGCAAAAATCTGCCATTCCCATTTTACAGGGGATTGGAGGAAGAGAAAGACAGACACTCAGAAGGTAAGACTGTATCCTGAATAGGATTTGGGATCAAAAGCAGCCCTTCCTTTCACCTTCCTTCCCTGTTCCCAGGCAGGGAAAAACACTTCTCTTCCCAGCCTGGGGATTTGACTTTCCAAAAGCCCCTGTGTCCTGGGCAGTTCCTCAGTCCCTTTGGATTACAAGATCATAGGACAGGGAAACACCTTATATTTTACATTTGTGCAAAATAACATCCCAGTCTGTTGCTGGGGTGCTGCTGTAATATCAATACATTGCTTCCACATAAGGGTACTGGAATTAAAGTCTCTTTTTTGTACTAGGAATGCACATATAAATATTCCTTCCCCCTATTAACACCCCTCTCTCTATAGCCATGTGCAGGGATATATCCATAATTTCTGGATCAGCCCGTAGCAAACTTGCTCTCATTCAACCAGCTGTTTCCACAGGGCCACTGAGGAATTTTATCCCATCATTACCCACAGTATTCAACCTGGCCCACATCAAAAGCATACAGGCTTTTTATAGACCAATGCACAAGGAATGAAAACACTAAAAGAAACAAAAAAAAAAATACTCCTTTTGCCTTCATTCCCAAGTGGAGAGCCATCCCCAGCTGCTCCATCCTCTGGATGGAGCTGGTTCCAGTGTTCCCCAAACACCACCAGACAGAGGAAAACACTTTCCAGAGGAGTTCCCCGACAGTATTCAGCTCTTGCTGAGGACCAGCATCTCAAAGGTACATGAAAAACATCAGAGGAAGCTGTTACCTGGTGTGTCCATGCATCCATCCTCCAGCTCAGCCCAGCCTGCCCAGCAACTCCTCAAGAAGCAGAAAAAAAAGAAACCCTTGATGGGCTCCTAATAAAGCCCCTTCCCACCTCCCCAATCACACAGAACTGGGCTCAGCTGGTGCCTCAGCTGAGCTCAAATCATGATTAACTTCATCCACCTGCTGCTGCTTTATTTTTTCCTAAGCTTGACCATTCCAGGGTGCTCCCTGTAAATCTTTCCCTCCTGTCCTGCTGCCCTTCTCCCCTGACAGAGGTAGAAGCCCCTCTGGCTGCGCTGCCAGAGCAGGTCAGGATAACGTGCCATGGGATTTGTCCTGACTGTCCTGGAGCAGGCAAGCAGATGCTCTGCTGCAGTTCTCTTGCTGAGAGATCAAAAGTTCTGCTCCCAGCAAGGCCCTGCTGTGCTGTGAGGGAGAGTGGAGGTGTCAGCCACCGCTTTCCCGGCCAACTTCCACATCAGGGATGAGCCTTCTGCAGACACGAATTCCCACTGCACTGGGAATGAACACAGGGTTGTGTGTTATTTCCAGCCAACCCATGGCAACTTTGCCTCCCTAACATCACATGTATAATTCATCACAGAGTGACATTTCAGGGAACATCAACTGCTGCCATGTCACAGCTTTACAGGTTCAAGAAGCGCCTGTTCCTCTTCTCTTCCCTTCCCATCTCCACGTTTCAGGGCTCAGCCATTTCACTGCACATCATTAAAGCCCTTCCATGCTGCAGCCCAAAGATGGCTGCACATCCCAGTGCCAAAAAAATCCCTCTGTGTGGTCAGCTCGTGGTTCTTGCAAAGCCCCGAAAGGCTGGGGGGGAAAGGCACCACCCTAAATCAACGTTCAGCTGGAGATTTGTGCAGAGATTACAAAACCAGGTCCCAGGTTAATGGTTAAAATCATATATAGGCTGTAATGAATCAGCAGGTTGCAGACTGGGCAGTTTTCTGCTTGTGTTTACAGCTGTGAGATGTGCCTTGGCATCAGGGATGGGATCACAGCAGGAACCAGAGCAGGAACCATCTGGCCACTTGTTGGGTGATAACATCTGCATGGATCTGCTGTGTTTGGGGCCACCCCTGTTTACTGTGTGTTGTGCTGTTTAACTCACTGACACAGTGAACACAGGGATTTATTAACCCTCCCAAGCCCACCTTGCCCTACTGCAGGTGCAGCCCTTGGCACAGAGCTGCCCATTGAGGCTGGGATTATTCATGGGAGACAGAAGTTTTTTCCTTGCCTTGAATCCCAGCTGGTTTCTCCAGGTTCATATTAGGAAACCAGCAGCAACACCATGTTACAGAGTGCCATGAAAGTATGGAAAAGATGAGCCTTGGCACAGAGCCCACCTGCTCTCCCTTATTTTGCCCCCTCCCTCCCCGAGATACAATCCTGTACCTGAACACCCCTCAGCACTGGGTTTGTTTGGGGCAGGGGCTCCCCATCCCTCCACGGGGGAAGCAGGACCCTCCTGCAGCACCAACGGTGTGTGGGAGCAGGGAAAACAGGCATGGGAACCAGCTGCAGAAATCCCATTTCTGGGCTGGCTCCAGTTTGAGCCCAGGCTCCATGTGTTCAGGAATTCTCTTAATCTCCAACCAACCCGTTTGTACTCGTCAGGGGCTGCCATTGGTACCTAATCAAAGCCCAGCCCCGCTGGTCAGTGCCTGCATCTAAAATTTCCTGCCTCCACCATGATGTTTCAGCTGCCTGCTGCTCCCTCCAGGGCTAGAAATTAGATAAGAGAAAAAATATTTTGATTCAGCAGCAAATACAATTGTTTAAGTCAAAACCTGAAGCAACCTTGCAGGAACAGTCTTTGAATTTGATTATTGGTGACTTAAAAAAATAAAAGTGTGAGAAGTAAGTCTATGTCTCCTCTCAGAGAGAAAAGGGATGAGACCTTGGTTTGCAAAATAGGAAAATAGCTGACTCCCAGCCTTGCTTTGCTTCTTACCAGCCTTGCCAGTCACAGAGGGGATGGACTGGTTTTACTTCTGGAAACTTGACATTGGGCAGAGCAGAGGGACAAAGCAGGTCTTTGTCACTAAACAGACCTCACTGATGAGTGGTGAGCAAGCCCAGAGCTTTGCTGCTCTGAGTCCATCAGGATTTAAGTGTTTTCTGTGTCTACACTGAAGAAATTCCAGTTTTAGGAGATGAAGGGAGCACCCACCAGCACCCACAGGGACAGGGTGCCATGGACTGACCACGGAGCAGAGCTTGGCTGCTGGGCTGGATAAGCTGTGCCAAGGTTTGGGCAGAAAGAAGGAGGATTCTTTCCTGTGAAAACATCCATCACACCTTCCAGCTGCTCTGGCAAGCACTAAATGGAGGATTTGATTTCTGGTACCCAAACCCTGCAGACAGATGTGCTCATAAACAAGCTGATGTTTGTACTTGTTTTGCTCTGCCACGCCTGCAGCTGAATCCACCATGTCTCTCCAGCACAATACTTTATTATTAATTTATTAATAAAAAAGAAAGGAGGGAAAATAACTCTCTGGGGAAGGGGTAGAAACTTTAATTTAGCAGCTAAAGGCTTGGCTGCACCAGCTGGAAATTCCTGGAGTTATGAACATGAAGTAATTCTGACGTAGGTGAGATGTGAAGGTGGAGCATGTCCTCGGAGAAGGGTTCAGGGCCTCCCTGGCACCTCGGGCTGCACCTCTGGCTCTGCTGCAGCCACAGCAAACACCGGGATGATCCATGTCCCTGGGACCCTCCATGTCCCTCCAGCTCCCATCTGCCCCAGCAGATCCCACTGGGGAGGTGTCTGGCTCTTTCCTGCTGGAGCTCAGCTCTCCAGGTCGTACATCAGGACATCAGAAGCCACCCTGGAAGAGGAGACCAGTGTGAAGGCTGCAGGGCCACACGTGTCCTCTCCAGTTTTGGGGTGTGAAAGTCATTCCTCAGCTTTTATACATTTATTTGGGAATGGGACAAAGCTCAGGATCAATTATGATCTGTGCTGCAGCAGCACAGACACGAGAGAAGCCTTGTGGTTAAAGGCTTGGGTCTGGATTTCATCTCAGCTCTGCCACATGTTCTTTACATGACCTTTGTCAAGCTGTTTAATTGCTCCATGCCTGGGCTGTTTGGCTGCAAACGAGCCAAAGGCTCTTTTCTCCCACTCCTTATCTCGTTTGTGTAACTCCCACCTGATTTTGGTCTGGCAGCTCTCTCTGACCGTGCACATGTAGCACTGTGGGTTCCACGAGGCATCTTCAGATGTCCCTCAGTAAAAGAGATGAACAGATGGATCACCTGCAGATGGAGAACTGCCCTCACTAGAGCAGCTCAGCTTGTTTAGCCCAGCAGGATTTTTGTGCCTCTGGTGAGACACAAAAGATAATCACACTCCCTAAAAACACCCCCCTCCCTGCAGCCTCTGCCCAGGTCATGTCACTGCTGGAAGTGGAGGATGCAGCCAGAGCTGGTGCTCATCTGGTGCTTCCTCAGTGAAGACAAGATTTCCATTTTATACTTCAGCAAGGAAATGCCATTCCTGCTCATTTCAATTTGGGAGCAGCTAAATAAGAAGTAACTCAAGTGAGGATAATTGCTGGCTGGTAAATAGAGGATGCAGAACTATTCCAGCAGACAGTGCATTTACAAATTGAGCCCTTCACGGCTATTATATGACAATTTTATGTGAACTTTCCATTTTCAGCTGGGTAAAGCCTTAGTAAAACTTCCCCAGCAGAAGGTCCAGGCACATCTTGACTTCAAAGCAAGGCTGAGCTGAGGGCTGGGAGGTTCTGAGCACTGACACTCCTGCCATGGGCTCCAGGGACATGAGTGAGCAGAGCCTGGGCAGCATCCTCAGGGCCTGACCCAGAAAGCCCTGGTGGCAGTGGGAGCTGCTCCTCTGGCCTTGCTGAGCTCTAGATCAGTCCTCAGTTTGAAACAAGGCCTGGTCTGAGCTGACAGAGGGAGCGGGGCGTCCAATTCTCGAGGAAATAAAACCCAAGCAAAGCTCAAACAACAGCTCTGGGACCCAGTTTGGGTTTTGCCTCCAGGAATACCTACTGGCTTAGGGAGCAACTTGGCAACTCTCCTGCTCTGTGTAACACCCAGCTCGGGAGATGACAGCGGTGATAACGTGGGATCCCTCGGCACACAGCGAGCGCCGGCTCAGAGCTCCGTGTCCTCCCCTGTGACAGCTCTCAGGATGAGTGGGACAAATGCAAATCCCATCCTGTTTTGTGGCTTTAGCTCCATGCTGTCTGCCAGCCAGAGCTGGCATCGTGCTGTCATCTCTTGAGCAGAGTGCCTCAGACAGCAGTAGATCAGGGCTCAGCATGGGAGAATCATCTCGGAAGCGAGTTATGTGCTGCATTATCCTCGCTTGCTCGTAACCAGCTTAAGGAAAGGAGCTGCCTGAAATTAGATCTGACAAAGCAGCACGAGTTTCCCTGGTTTGGGTTGCTGTGGGAAGTGTGTTTTCCTTTCAGCCTGGAGAGATGTAAATAGAGAGGCAGCTTGAGCTGGTGAAAGCCCCATCAGAAGATTGTGGGATTGGAAAAAAAAATTCCCCTCACAGGGTCTGCAGTGGGTCTGCATGGAAAGTTTGGATGCAGCTGAACCTCTTCCAGGGTCACTGAGAGCAGGAATTCCTGATGGAGGATTTGGGATTGTGGGAGTCCAAAGTGGGATCATTGACTCTTTGCCTGTGCCAAGCAGTCCTAAGGAGGTGCTGACACAGGAGGAAGGATGCTGCTTTCCTTTAGCAATTTATATTGCATTTTAACATTTCTCCAAGGTGCAGTGTCCAAAGAGCACCTCTTGGCATTTTGTGCACTGAAAAATCAATTATTTAGGGTGACTACAGAAGTGCCAGGTCCCTGGGTGCCAGTCTGCCATCCACAAGAGCTTGGTGATGTTCAGAATTGATTTAATGACAAAACAGGGTGGGAAACAGGAGAAATCCCTACCCCAGGCACAAACCCTGTGCGTGGCCAAGCTGGAATTTCTTCCCATGTTAGTGGGGGAGCAAGACTCTCCTTTAAGTGGATTTCTTGTGCCTTGGATCCTGTGGGATTCCTCCTCTGCAATACACCAGCCAGGCTTGAAACACTAGTGAAGCAAAGGGTCCATTCCAGCTCCTGACCCTGAAAAGTCAGTGGCATCTAATTCACTTCTCTGGGAAGGCTTTTGGAGACTTGGCATATGGGAGGTGCTGTAAAAATCCATCTTCTGCTCTATAAGCCATGTCAGTGCAGGAGCTAATTGACTATCAATATGCCAGGGTTTTATAGGGCAATTCATTCTTCTGCACTCGAAGGAGACACTGTGGAAGGAGAAAATATAACAGAGTTTCTTTGTTGTTTTCTAGCTTGTTTTAAGCCTTTCCTGAATTGGTGTTTGCTCGTTTCACCAGTGTTTTTAAAGGCCCCCTTGGTCCTTGTGGCATCTTGGTATGATATTGAGTATTGAATGAGAAATGTGGCTGTTCTGTGTCCGAGGAGCTGGTGCTAAAGAAATCAGGGACACATGAAAAAAAAATACCAACTGTGTTTCTTCAGAGGAAAAAGATTTCTTTTTTTATGTGCTCAAGTGCAACAGCAAAAACAAACACTGCTAGATTCTGATTTTGATTAATAGTTGGCCAGAGATAATCTTAAACCATTGGGGATTAGGGAAACAGTCCTCCAGCACTGAAATCTTGGAAGGGAAAATTTGTCTGCGTGCCAAAAAGCTCGAACACCAGCTTAGAAACAAAGTAAGAAAGCAAAATTGATGTGGACAAGGCTCACCTGGTGACAACAATACTGAAACCTGTGGAGCTGTGGGGCATCCATGGGCTTGGGAAGTCTGAGGGCTGATGTCCTTGGACTTGGAAGCTGGGAATATCATGGGGAATATCAGGGAATATCATATTCCCTACACAGGGACCACCTCTGTCTGTTTGGGTCAAATCCCAGGGGATTTGGGGTTGTTCCATTGAACAGAAGGAGCTGATGCAAGCAGAGTTCCAGCCCAAAATGAGCAAGCACAGCATGGAGGACCCAGCTGTGGTGTGAGACACCCATGGAGCAGCCTGGGCTGCCTCCAGGTTATTCCCATTCCCACACAGATGCCATTGAACACACCAGGAAAAACAGCCAATGGGCTTGGTAACCAGTGGAGTCTCCCTGATTCGGCCCTGTAACAAAAGTCATTGCACAGGAAGCTGAACTGGGAAGATCAGAAGCTGAACTGGGAGCAGTTGAGTCTGTTGGTATCCAAAGAGCTGCCAAAACCCCAGTAAGAGCTGGTCTGGAGACCCCAAAAGCCAGTGGTGTGTCCCAGGGGACTTGCCTGCAGCTCACAGCTGCTCTGAGCAAAGCATCTCCACTCGACTCAATTTAAATTCTCCAAGCAGTTGTGGATGCATTATATCCCTGGGGTACCTCTTCCAAAGCTTAATTACACTCACTGTAAGGGAAGGATGGCCTATTTTCAGCTTTTATTTTCTGTATAGGTGTTTTCAGCGTGGTGCAGTGAGGAGGAAGAGCTAAGATGGACCGAGTGCTGTGAAGATCATTAGGAAGGTGCACACAGCAAGGGCCACTTTCTTCCCTTTGATACGAAAATAACTCCCTGAGTAATATTTAAGAGCTTTGCTCAGGTCTCTGAGAGCAGCACTGACCTCAGCTGATTGCATTCTCAGACAAAAATCATTTGAAAACCACGTGGCTCTTCTCACCGAGAATTTGGACAATTATTTCCTCACTGGAAGAAAGGCAATGTTGGTATCTCTGTACAAATAAATCTCCCAGTGAATGTAATTCTGCAAAAACCCATCAGCAAGCCTCTGCAGTGACAGCAGCAGCAAGGTGCTTTTCCAGTTTGAGCTTTTCAAGGGGATATAATGACCAGGAATCAGGAGAAAAACTGGCTTCCAAAACTACACAACTTCCCAAGAAATCTGTCAGTTTGTCTATAAATATCCTCAAAGATGCAGAGACACCCAAACACATTTGTCTTGTGAAATCTCAAACTGTTATGAGGGGAAATTCCCCTATTTACCTTTATTCCTGGAGTATGTCGGGTTATAAAGTTACTAGTGATGGGGTTTCTTTATTTCATTAGTGTATGTTTGATGGCAGCTAATAATTCTCATTATAACTACGTGTATTACAATTTAAAAAGAGATCCTTATATATTGCTCTGCTTCAGACATCTGCTTTATAAATGTCTTATAATAAGTGAAGGACTAATTATGCAGCATAGGTTTTAAAAGTGTTAGCTAATTATTGAAACTATACCTACTGAAACATAGCCAATCTGAAAGGGGTCTATACCTACAGCTCAGCTAATCCTCAAAGTATTTATTTAATGATCTATTGGCCTAATTTTACCTGGCATCAGAGCCAGTGTTGGGAACAGAGGTGCAAGGTCTGTGCTGCCACTCTTGTCTGCTCCCCCTGGATCTAACTCTGGCTCTGTTGTCCGTCCATCCATCCATCCATCCATCCATCCATCCATCTATTCATTATTGATGGCATATCAGGTATGGAGGGGATGCTGAACCTGCTGGTTCCTGGTACATCCCATCACTCTCCTGCACATCCCTGCCTGCTGTGAGTCAGGCATGTGCCCCTCAGTCCTGGCAGCTTCCAATCAAAATATCCCACATATACAAACTCCATTCCCAATTTTCTCCTCCCTGATGCCAGAGGGTTTTCTTAGAGGCGGGTCCCTGGGAAAAAATATTCCACCTGGAGTCAAGTCTTCAGATGGAGCAGGACACCCACCAGCAGGATCTTGGTTCCTCAGGGCAGTGACCAACTACACCCAGAGCTGCTCAGACCCACAAAGCAGAGCCAGGGAATTGGCTTTTGGGAGTCACTCCCCAGCCTGAGCCCAAAGCTACGGAATAGGCTGCGCCCGAAATTCCTGCGGCACACGTGGGTTTATGTTGGCCTGTTCAACGTGAGCTGAAAGGGCCAAGGCAAACAAAGGGGGAGAAGTGATCCTAATTATTTGATGCATTAAAGGCACTGACACATCCAGGAAAAACACAAGAGGTGAGATGGGGCTTTTTCCTTTTGTGTGTTAGGGCACACGGCTTTCATTTTCTTCCAGCCCCGGCACAAAGCATCACTTGTGAGCTCTGCTCAGGGATGCAGAGGATAAAAGGCAGCAACAGCAGCAGAGCTGATGGCCACGTGGGTGCTGCCTCCAGGAGAGAGGTGAGATGTGAATTCATGGGGAACTCGCTGTACTGACAGAGGGAACAGTGGTCGTGGTGCTGGGGGAAATGTGCCCTTGAACAACTCTGCTACAAAGGTCCCCATTTATTGTGCACCAGAGAAACTCAGCTAAGCTGGAAATTTCCCAAAGAGATCTTTAGCTGAGGCAGCACTTCCAGCCCTGGCTCCCAGTGGGGTTTCAGACCCTTCTTTCTGCTTTTCCTTGTGAATTTGAGCTGCTGTGGCAAAGCCAGGGTGCTCGACCCAGTGAGCTCATCTGCTGCCTGGAGAGCCCTCCCTGTCCTAGAGCCCTGCTTTTCTGCACCTCCCTGCTGGACTTCACACATGGCCATTCCAGGAGCACAGATGTGGGGAAGCAGGGCTGGGCCCCCAAAAGAAGCCAGAGCAGAACTGCAGTGGCACAGTGGTGCACAGGAACCACCCAGACAAACAGACAAAGAGAGCCAGCCTGGGCAGAATCAAATCTGTCAGGCTTTTCATGCTGCCCCTTTTCATAGAATCAGAGAATGGTTTGGGTTGAAAGGGATCTTACAGATCATCTTGTTCCAACTCCTCTACCATGGGCAGGGACACCTCCCACTATCCCAAGTTGTTCCAAGCCCTGTCCAACTTGATCTCGAACACTTCCAGGGATGAGGCAGCCAAAGCTTCCCTGGGCAACCTGTGCCAGGGCCTCCCCACCCTCACAGGGAAGAATTTCTTCCCAAGATCTCACCTAAACCCTCTTTTGTTGAAGGTGTGTTTTGCTTTGTGGATGCTGAAGGATGTGGCCACTGGGCAAAATCTCTTGTGAGCCTTCCCCAGAATCCAGTACCATGTGCCAAGAGCCTGATGCTCATTTGATAACAGGCTCATCCCACTGATCTGACTGACTGTCTTCACCAAGTATCTGCTGCCTGAAGTTGAACAGTCCTGTTCTACATAAGGACTGTCCTTCCCCAGAACAGCCCCTTTGGGCTCCTTTTTCACACTGAAAGCAGTTTTGGCTGAGTTTCATTCAGCCACTTCCCAGAAGGGACAGGCTGCTGCTTTCCTGGTTTGGCAGGAGAACAGCCACACTGGGGGAAGTCACACTTTGGACCTGCTGAGGCCTCAGCCAGCGGTGCTGAGCAGCTCATTCCACACAGAGTCACTTGGCTCAAGAGCAAGAGGCAGCTCAGCATGTGAGCAGTGTGGCTGTTGCAGGGCTGGGACAGCCAGGCCTGTGAAGGAGCACTTTGTGCAGTAAATGAGACGAGATCCTGGTTAGGGATGGGATTTAGCTCCTGCCTGGGGCATGGCTGCTCACTTGCTCGCCCAAATTTCCCCTCCACACTTGCATGGTGATGACCAGTGACATCTGTAATATCCATATTCAAGCTGTCCTGATGTGAGAGGATGTCAAAGTGGAGCTGGAAAAGCTGTGCAGGCACAAACTCGACCTAATTTTGTTGAGAACAGCAACCCCTCTGCAGCTGTTGCTCATTTCCATGGGCTAACTTAGCCTCAGCCTGAAACAGTGGTTCCTGCAGGTAAAATGCCTCCTTTGTTGCAGCTCAGACCACGTGTGACATCTTTCCAGGTTGGTGAGGTGGCTGGAGCAGCAGCCAGGGGCCACTGGCAGGCAGGTGGCATCTGCCCAGGAGCCCCTGGCACCGTGGCAGGTGTGTGGTGGAGAAGGGAAGCTCCCAGTCCCTGGCAGGTACCTGCCTGTCCAGGGCTGGGGCTGCCCCTCCTAACACAGCCTGTCAGGAGATATTAACAGCAGCTTTCAGCTCCTCCACTGCCTTCCTGCATCCTGCTTCCAGTTCATCTGCATCTCCCAAGTGGATCTCATGCTATAGCAATTACTTAGGAAAAAAAAAAAAACTAATTAAAAGGCTTGTTAATGGGGTTACTGGAAGAGCCACTTAACCAGAGATCCCCTTTGATGCAGTGAGTGCAAAAGAAACAGGGAAGTAATCTGGGAATACTGAGGTTATCCCTGATTTTACAGATAGGGAGGAAGGGGCTGCATGGTGGGGTTGGCCAGGTGAGGTTTGGGGGCCCCTGAGGATGCTGGTGACCCCAGGAACGGCACAAATGTTGCTGTGAAATTCAACTACAGCTCACTGCAGATCCTTAGTGCTGGAACTTGGTGCCTTGTTATTAATATCAGCATAAATGGCTTTAGGCTGGGTAGATAATCCTGGTTTGAGTTGGGAGTGCTGCTGGGTTGATGTCCAGCCCAAGCTGGACCTTGACCAGCTATCAGCACCAGCTGCTGGGAGGGGAAGGTGGGGAAACCAGGAAAAATGTCACCAAAACATTGAGCATTCTGGAAAGAGGAAGAAAAAGGGAAAATCCCACAAAATTCTCTTGAGTTGAGTTGAGAGTTGGTTGCTGCAGTGGGGAATCTGGGGGTCATCCAGCTGGCCCCAGGCCCCCAGGGGTGATCCCCTTGTTGCAGCCCCATGTGAGAAGAGAATCTGAGCAAAGGTGACTCGTTGGACAAGGGAGGAGCAGGAGGAGGCTGTGAAGTGCTGTCAGGGACACAGCTGGCAAGTCACCCAGCCATGCAGGCTGACACAGCTCATTTTCCATGCAAAAGGGCCAGAATCCACTGGCCAGACAGTCCTGCCTGCACAGAGCTGGGAGCAGAACAGAAAATAGCCCCGAAGTTCACGAGAAGGTCAAGTTTCTGGAGCAGTCTTTGGCGTGGACTGTCCAGTGGTGCCTCCTTGGGAGCCAGGAACACATATGCTGGAGCTTATTGTGCTGGAGCTTATTGGAGGAGACAAACCCTAATCCTACCACAACCTGTGAAATCGCAGGGATATAGAAGAACACTTCCAAATGAGTTTTCTGGAGAGGTTTTTCACTCCTCTTTGGGCCACCACGGGCTGACCGTGTCTCGAGATTCCTCAAGCTTTGGTAGCTGGAAAGCATGGAACGATGGAAAGAATGGGGAGAAATAAAACTTGCATGGGAAAAGAGAAGACAAGAATTTCTGACTGTTCCCGAGCATGAGTCGTTCTCTTAGATTTGGTTGGCGTTGCTATTTTTATTTACGTGGCTTCAAATTGCTTTCTCATTCATGAAAAACATGTGCTCTGTCCTCGGGTCAAGGAGCAGGGCAAGTGGTGGGAGAAATCCCTCTGTGCTCCCATCCCTGTTGACAGCAGGGAGAAGATGAAGCTGGATCCCAGGGGAATTGGACAAGGAGATGTAAAGAAAAGGAGGAATCTTGGGATATTGGGCTTGGAGGAGAAGAAGAAGCACCAGGCAAGTTCCCCTGAGATAGGAGGATCTTCAGTAACAGACTGATGTGGAACAGAGGCCCTTAATTACAGAGGAATCTGGGTCTCATTTAGTGTTAATTTAGCCCTGGGAGCAGGAAAAGAATGTCAGGAAAATTAAGGAGGCCTTTTGACACGCGCCCTGCAGGGAGGGCACCGGCGCTGGGGGGTGTGGGTGGGTGGGTGGGGGCCAGGCTTTGCTCTGGGTTGGCAGCAGCCAAGGCAGGAGAACACTGTGCTCTGGGTGTCCCTGGAGCGTTTCCTAGGGGTTTGAAGAGCATTGAACTTTTTGTACACTCAGGAAAGTCCTCCTGGTCCAGGATAAACCTAAAGATGCAGGAAGGACTGGTTCAGAGGTTTCCACCTCAGTCCTAGGCAGGAATTGTTGAAGAACAGCTGCCAAGCCCTCACCTGGTGGCATTTCTTGGGTGGCACCATGGCTTGAGGCCTCCTGGAGACATTCTCTGCCTCAGGGCTGAGCAATCTGCAGCTCATGCAGCAACAAGTGCTGGGTGAAGCACCACTGCAGCCCATCACCATGACCTTGAGGGACTTTGGGTCATGCTCGAAGCAGACACTGTAGGTGGCACAAAGAAAATCAGACTTGCAGACTGGGACATGGATTTTTAAAGCTTGGATCTCTCAGGGCACTCAAATAAAAAAACCCCAAGTTTGTATTTCATTGCCT
This sequence comes from Pseudopipra pipra, assembly GCF_036250125.1. Taxonomy (NCBI): domain Eukaryota; kingdom Metazoa; phylum Chordata; class Aves; order Passeriformes; family Pipridae; genus Pseudopipra; species Pseudopipra pipra. The sequence continues at coordinate 3,334,091 of NC_087568.1, forward strand.
CTGCTTGACTCTTTCACCCCCACACTCCATTGATTCACCAAAACTTTCCAAATACAGCTAATAACATTTTTAAGTGTTTATGTTTGCAGTACTTATGTTTATTAAGGAAAGGCTTCTTTTTAATATTGGCCTTTCTTTCTCCTTCAGCTGGCAAGCAGCTCCCAGAAGCTTGTGCTGATTCTGATCAGATGTCTAAAACTTTCCACATATGATGCCAAATTAAGATCTCTGACTGTAGAAGTGGCTGTGGATAAACACATGTATATCTAGGAAAAACAAATGCTGAGGAAAAGATACACAGAGCTGTGTGTGCAATAAAAATGCCTCTCTACTTCTCCATTAGAGCCATGCCAAGATGTGAGATGGGGAACAGGAGGGGAAAAATGGGAGAGGAAGGGTCCAGCACTGCCCTCACTCCCCAGATCCAGGTGCCCACGGTGATGCCAGGGGGTTGGGAAAGGAGAAACAATTGTGTAATGCAAGGGAAGGATGAAAAAGGGGGATCAATAAACTGCATCTCCACGAAGGCTGATCCCACACTCCTGCTTTTCAAAGGTAATAAATAAGGGAAAAGCTCCCAGAGCACTGGTTAAACCAGAGAGAGCTGGCAAACAGCATTCTCTAACATCTGCTACCTTTAAAAACATATGTCTCTGAAACATAAGCACAGCTCAGGGCTCTCTGAAGGCCTTGTCTGGTCCCAGCTCAGGGAAGGGAGTTGGGAATCGTGGTGCAGGGTGGGATGGAGCCCACCCAGCTGCTCTGCACTTGCCTTTCCAAGGACAGCAGATGCCAACGGAGAAGGTCTTCTGGAGTTTACCATGAGCTGCATCCCATGCCCAGGAGCAAAGGAAAATGGAGGAGAGCAAACACAGCTTGTTTAAATCTGTTTGTTCCCCCTCTTATGGTTTCTCCACCAGCCATCAGTGTCTCCATCAAGCATCCACTTGCATCTTGTTGTCCCCAAATCCTGCCTCTGATCTGGGCACTGAGTGGCTCATTAAAAGTGCTCCTCTGTGCTGAAGCAAGGCAGCCTTGCCCCCAGTTTGCCACCATGTGCCAAGACAGACACAGCAGGGGTGAGGGTGACAACTCAGCAATTAGGCTGGTGTCTGGGAACCCTCCTCTTCCTCCTCTCACATCGGTTCTGCTGGTTGGCTCACCAGGAGATGATCAAACTGGTGCACAGTTGGGGAGTGTTACTCATCCAAAGCTTGGCACCTCAAACAGAATATGTCATGGGAATGTGGCAGGCATCAAGAAGGCTCATTCCTACATGCAGAGCAGCAGCATCTCGGGAAGGAGACAAAAAGAGGCTCTGTAAAGACTATTGCTGAAGGTGCTTGCTCAGATCTCACCTTCTCAAGAAAGGAAAATAGAAGAAAAACTCTCTGCTTTTAGGGAAATGCTCATCCCAAACTCCCAAAGCTTTCTCACTGATAACTCCACTTTAAAAGCGTACCTTGCTGTGGTGACACCCCCATTTGTCTTATTCACCATCCCAGTAATAGCACCACAAACTCCCAGTGGGAATGTCCACAGCTCCCTGGGGCACTCCCTGCTCCTCGCTGGGACGCATCTCCACGAGCACACGGTGATGGGAGTGCCAGACCCACGCCCCTGCCATGTCACCAGGGCTCAGTTCATGCCTTGGTCACATGCAGATGAGGAGCTCTGAGTGTCCATGTGGCACCATCCACCCTCAGAGCATCCCGGCCCAGGCTTCAAAGCGAGCTCCGTGTCCTTTTCCCTTCGGAGCAGCATATGGTCCAGGGCAGAGACAAATTCCAGAGCCGAGGTTGCCATCTGGGTCCTGTCCATCTGTGCTGAAGCATTTAGCTGCAGCTGATGAAACATGAGGGCTGGACTTGAATTTTCCAATATCTCATAAATGTTTAACAAAACTATCCACTCGGTGCTATGCATTTATTAAAAGGGTGTTTTTTTCTTGGTTGCTGTGTTCTGTATTCACAATAACGCTTGTCAAAGCATGGGAGCAAGCTCTGCTTTCAGTTACTCTGGATTTCTAGAGGCCATTCCCCAATTTTTGCTCGTGTTAGTATGAGAAGATGGTCTGTAATTTTAATTGCAGTTTGAAATACCCGTAAATAAAAGTGGGCTTTCTGTCTGCTTGGGAAGCTGAGCTGTTGGCAGATGTTCCCAAATGCCTCATTACAAATGCAAACAAAACAGAGTTTTTGCACTCAGAAATTTGCCAGGGGATGCAGAAGAAAGCAATAAAACCCTGTTAGGTGATTCACAGGGCATCCTCCCAGGAGAATGAAAAAATATATATTTACCATCTGGTGCAATCAGATGCCTTCCAAAATCATCCAGACCTTCCCCTTTTTTCCTCAGAAATACCTTCCTGAGCAAGGGAAGGTTGCCTTGGAGGCAACCAGAGAAGAGCCAAACTGAGGAGCAAATTTGGAGGCACAAATCTCTCACCTCCATATCCTGCTTCTAATTTACACTAATCATGTCCATGTTATTTTTAATTTATCCTGTGGTGGGATTCACCCTCTAATGAGGAAAAGGGCTGGTCCTATGGTTATAGGAGGGAATGAGGGCTCAGGTGTCTGAGCTGTGTTTGCAGGTCATTGGCATCTGTTTGGCTTTTGGGGGGGGAGACTGGGTCCATTCATTTTGGGGCACAGCAAGGCTCATAAAATCCCAGAATGGTTTGGGTTGGAAGGGACCTTAAAGCCCATTTTGTTCCAAGCCCCCTGCCATGGGCAGAGACACCTTCCACTAGCCCAGGTTGCTCCAAGCCCCATCCAACCTGGCCTTGGACACTTCCAGGGATGGGGCAGTCACAGCTTCTCTGGACAACCTGTGCCAGGGCCTCCCCACCCTCACAGGGGAGAATTTCTTCTTAATATCTCATCTAAACCCACTGTTTTTCAGCTTAGAGCCATCAAAGGCTCCTTCAGATCATCTGGTGCTCGGACACTGCCCTTTCCTTTACTGCAGGTATAATGATAACTTCTAAATGAAGGGAATATCCCCTGGTTAAGAGCCAAAGCTGTTGTGTAAGTGGTTCTGGGACACACAGAGCTGCTTGGATGAGGTGAGAGCCCCAGGAGCAGGAAGGTGAGCGTGGCCCCAGCAGCAGCTGGGTGTGCAGGAGCAGATGTTCTGCAGGGGAACGTGTCGGGGCGATCCCAGGAGGAAGAGCTGGGATGATCCTGATTCACCCAGACAGCATCTCCTCCACTGCAGAGGAAGCTTCACTGCACCCACCAACCCTGGTCCAAGGTGAGAGCAGGTGTGGGCAGAGCCACCTCAGAGGACACTGGCTGGGGGAAGAAATGTGTTTCTGCCAAGGTGCTTTCAAGGAGCACGTTGGCTCCTGGGCCTTAATTATCCAAAGAAAGGGAATAGTTTTGAGAATGCTGTTCACCCTGAGGTATCCCAGGAATTAAAGGGAGCTTTGGCTTCCCAATACCTGGGTGTTTGCCGTGCTGGATCTCCTGCTCCTCAGTTATCTCCCATTTCAGACTCCAGTCAGCATTCCAGGTACCACAGCACCAGCTGATCCTTGTGCTGAAAGCACAGAGCAGAGGATCCCATTGCAATGGCAAGAGAGGGTGAGGAGACCTGCCCGTGGCTGGTCATAAAACCATGTTGAGGTCCCTCAGCTCCCTTTACACAGAGCCTTCTCCTCCCTCAACCAGCCCATGCACTTTTCAAAGCATCCAGACAGCATTCCTCGGCCTCGTGGATGAATGGAATAGGCTTTTCCAGAGGCTGTCTGCAGCCCAGATGCATTCAAGGGACAACTGGGCTCTTCTTTCCAGGAGATCCTTTGATCTCTCCCTGCAAACGGACGTAGCATTATTATTTCTCTCTCTTTTTTTTTTACAGTCTGCATTGCCATCTCTGGGGGATGCACAAGATGTAGGACACTTGGTTATCATAAAACCCTGCTTTCAATTAACTGAGCCCCCCTGCTCCCTTTTAAATCAACTGGCCTGCCTGTCAGAGATGTCGTGAGGGCATCTGGGGCACATGTTGGGACTCTCAAGCTGAAGAGGTTCTTGAGAACCTCCTCTTCCCCTTTTGTGCCGAGGTTGTTCATGGAAAACATACTGTTTTAATACAGCCCAAATTAAAATGTTGTTCAACCAGAGACCTGATGGTTGTGGATGCCAGGATTTTTACTGAGCAGAAGCCAGAGGAGGGTCACAGAAAACTGTGTTGGTTTGCTTTCTTTTTTTTCTTTCTCCTTTTTCCTTGCTTTTTCCCTGCTTTTTCCCTCACTACTTGTTCCATGGCATAAAGAAGCTGGAAGATGACACAAGATGACTCCCAAAGTGGAGAGCTGGCCATGCAAAACAACCATGCCAGAGGGAGAGCATGGACCACGCATGGAGCCCAGGGATGCAACGGGATGCAGGATGCCAGAGCACCAGGACATGCTTCATTCCAGGACCTCAGCTGCCCATCCCAGTGCCCAGCCAGAACTTGGCTGCCTCGCTCCAGTGGAGATTTTTTCTTGCAGAATCCAGATTTTTTCCCTGTATTTGACTTGGCACTCAGGAATTTCCCCCCCCCTGCCCAGGCCCATTGCTCCCCCCTGAGCAAACACTCCTATCAGCTATCCACAAGGGAATTTCCTCTCCAAAGGCTGCTCCCTGGAAGCAAAGGCCAAGCTGCCACGCACCAGCCTCCAGATGTTTCTCCTCTCCCTTCCCTTCTCCCTTGGTCTCCTCCACTGCAGGAATAAGCTCAGAAGCTGCAACTGAGCTCTCAAATCCCTGCTCCAGTGATCCTTTCGCTGCTAAGAAAAGTGGAAGCAGAGAAGAAGACAAGCACTGCAGATTCCTGGGGATGCACTTCCAGTGTTTCCCAATCCCTCAGGGAGGAAATGCGTGGCAATGTGCTGCAGGGAAGAGTGCGGATGAGGAGAGGAGGTTCCTCAATTTCTGTTTGCTTTGCAGCACCTACATGATGCAACCACCATTCCACAGGCACATTTTTAGACTGTGAGTCAAGTTTCATGGAAGTTTTGCAATCATCCCAGAAGCACGTTTGATTTATAGCTACTTTCCACCAGAACACATGGAAGGACACTCCAGCTCTGTTAAGAATATCTGGAAACAGAGGCATCATGCAGTGAGGGATTCTCACAACATAAATTAAACTGGGAGGCCAGTTCTCGTGCCTAGTGGAAACTGTGCAAAATGGTGTACACTGAGTTTTCCTTGTTCCTTGAAGTGAAAAGCTTCCAGATTCCAATTAGCATTTGGAATAAAATTGGAGGTGTCTGGATCCAGCACCTGGATTTAACTCCAGGCTGCTCTGAATGCAAACTGCATCTATTGGAATTCCTCTCTGAATGCAGACGTGTGATTCCTGCTCTAATTACACCTGTTCACTCTGTATTTCTGGGGAAGAAGATGAAGATCTATTAAAATAAATGTTTTGTGCTTGCAAAGGGGCAGAGCAAAGCACAGCACAACCTGCTTATCTTGGCTGTAAAGACATCAATGAAATTTTAGAGTAAAATAGAAACATGACCCTAACTTATTGTCTGATGCTTCTGACTCTAATTAAGCAGATCTAATGGGCAATGAGCAGGGTCTGTGTAGTTCTTTGCTTGTTGGACACCTAAAAAATTACTGGTGCCACGAGCTGCTCACTCTGAGTGATTTGACCAAGAATTTAGACCAGCAGTGGCTATTTCTGTGTGCATGGAGGACACTCTGCATTTTAAGTTCCAATTAACTCTTATATTTTGCTTTGCTTTGAAAGAATTTGTCCTGGAGACCAAGAACCTCAACACACACAAAGATAGACAAAGTGGAGACTTGCTGAGTAAAGGCTCTTTTCAAATATGATGGGCTGGGGCAGAGCCAGGAACTGATAGGAAAATAAAGTCCAAATTATTTAGGACAAGCTCTGAAAACTTAACTAAAAATGTAAGTTAAAGGCCATGAAAATGATTTCCTGGCCATGAGGAAAATTGCTGGGCTGGGCTGGGGAGAGAGCAAGAGCTGCAGCAGTGGCAAGGTCGTGGCCATGGTATTTGCTCTCTATCCATCACCACTTCCCTGGGAGAGAGCACAGGGCTGGAGGGTGACTCAGCTCAGAGTCCTCAGCTCCAGGGCCTTGGCTCTACCCAATTTGTGTCTTTTTGGCCCAAACTGAGCAGACTGAAGAGGAGAAAATGCAGTGGACGGACCCTTGAGGGCAGTTAGACCTGGATCAGGCTCTCCCCCATTCTCCCAGTGTGCGCCCTGGGATGGTTCCCATTTCCACTGGTTATTCCCCTCTGTACTGAGGAACCACCACCCCGCCCCTGCAGAATTTTTTTCCCTCAATTTTGGGGAAATACATTTTTTTTTAAATATATGATTTCCAAAAAATATTTTTTCTCTGAAATATTTTAGAGATGCAAACTATTTTGTAAAAATAGTGATTTTCAATCAGTCTCACTGCTGAATCCCTAATTTCAGCACAATCTTCAGAATGCCCTGGGTGCCCCTGGGCTGCTGGGAACAGAGGCTGATTCCAGTCTATCAGAGACAAGGAAAGCTTTTCCATACCATGTCCCACTGTATTTAAACACTGAGTTTTTCTTCTGTAGGAAATAAACCACTGTTGTAGTTTCAGACTCAGTTAAGGGTGGATTTGAATATCAGGCTGTAACAACCAAAATTTGGCTTTTTGGCAATGTAGAAATTGTGGGAAAGCATTCAAACTTTGTTTGGAATAGCTCCTTCCCAACTGGAATACATCTGTCTGGGTTTAAAGAAAGCATCCAGGTTTGAGTCCAAGCTTTAAAATATTTGTTCTTTTTAAAGCAAAAATCCCAACCTAACGGATTTGATATTTTCAACAGTCATCCATATTTCTTTGCTGGTTTATAGAAATACAGATCTAAAGCTTGTTCCTACCAAATTGCTATCTCAAAATAACTTTGTGTGCTCATCTTCTCCCAGATGATGAAACTGGAGGCTCAATGCACATTTTTAAAGCCCTCTGGTATTTCGGAACCTGCATTTTCTGGTTGTTTTCAAGCATTGTGAGGAAATGTCACCTATCTCGAGTAACAATTCAAACAAACAAAAAAGCTAAGAAAAACAATCTAATGGGTGTGTGTGTGTGTGTGCTGTGTCTAATCATCTCCACACACAGGATGTACCGGGAATGTTTTCATAGCTGGAGAAATCGAAGGCTGTTTCTAGGAAATCATCTCCTCGAGGCACAGACTATATGAAAAGCTACAGACCCCAAGGTTTTCTGACGTGATCTGCACTGACTGGAAAGTTGAGTAAGAATGAAAAATTGTGCTTTAATGGACCAGCAAACTCTTAAGTGACATCCAAGTGACAGCACGAGAGGGAAACACCATATCCTTCGGCTCGCAGCGAGAGAGGTAGAAGAGCAGCAAGAGATGACGTGTTTATAGAAACATCCCCGAGCCTGGATCCTTTCCAGAACATTACTCGGTGCGAAGGAATGTCTTAAATAGCTTTTTGAAAATGTATGTTGAAACACAGAGCTCCATATGTCCTGTGTCATCGCCCCTGTGACACACCGGCATCCCGGGGCTGAGCGGCAGAGCCGGACTGGGAATGCACCCACAGCTCATCCTGCTTGGAGCTGAGCACCCCCAGATCCCTGCCTGCCCCTCTGGGCAGGGACCACGTGCATTTTGTCCCAAAAGTTCAAATCCAAAGCCAACTGCTCTGCTTGTTAATGCCCGGGTCTGCAGCATGGCTCAGATGGGAATTGGCCTGAGCTCGTGTGCAGGAAAACCTGCAGTTCATCAGCTTTGTCCTAATCCTGCTGCAATAGGGAATAATTAAGGCTATTTCAACAGAACAGGAGAAGAAATGCAAGTTGAACACCCAAGGCTGAGAAGCAGCAAGCCCTGAAGGCACCTGTGGATGCACAGGGGACAGAGGTTGGGCTCCTGGATCACGGCGTGGGGAGCTCCAGGCACCAGCAGCCTGGAAACCTCGGAGTGATGGTGCAAATTGCCTTTCCCCTCCTGTTCAAACTTGTTAAATAACAATCCCTTTGCCTTCGTGGCCTCTTTGCTTCATTGCTTCCAGGTACAGGCCGGGTCAGCTCAGGCCAAGCAAGTGGTGCTGGTTAACAACTGGCACCGTCGGAGCAGACGGAGCGACGGAGGGTCAGACCCAAGTCCTGGTGGGGATGAGTCTGTCTGGGGCAGGGATGGGACCTCTCACCCTGCCCTGCTCCAGGAAGCCTCAGCATGGAGTTATTCTGCTTTATTCCACCAAGGCTTCGCTGTACACTTCTGTCCCCTGAAGTGGTGGGGATGTCCAGACCCAGCAAAACGTTTGAGTCTCTCCCAGATTTTCATCCACAACATGAAAACCCATGGGATGGATCTGTTCTGGGGAGAGAGGTCCCCTGCCATTCAGCCAGGTTTTCATCCCGAATCTTGGGGCAAATTTGGACCCAGGGATTTGGACTCAATGATCTTAGATGTCTTTTCCAACCTTAATAATTCTATGATTTTATGATGTCGCTTCCTGTTATTTCCACAACAGCCTCAAGTTGAGAAACCAAGGATAAAGTCAAGGAGATGCTTATCCAGGCAATGAGATAAAAATCCCTTCTAAACTTACTTCTGAAGTTATCTGGGGCTGCTGCAGAGCGAGAAACAACTTCAAATAGATGGAATTACAGTTGTCTTTACAAGTTATTTTGCTATTTCTTCACTGCAGAAATAAATCCCTTTGTTCTGTCAGAAAAAAATGTGCAAGAAGAGACTGTCCTTAATACAAACTCTACGGCTGATTATTTCTTAAAATAAACAGAAAAGAGATGTTAAGAAAATAAATTGAGTTTTCTAAGGATAAGTATGAACATCACAGGCATTTCAGGTTGCAGCTGAAGGTCATGTCCCCTTAGGGCACAGTTATTATATGGGATGTCCAAGCCAGTGGGAGTGGGGTTGGACTGCTGACCCCCCAGAACTGGACTGGGCTCTGATTTCCCAACTTGAGCTTTGCTTCTTCAGTTGTGGATTAATCCAGACCCAGTGCCCAGACCACAGTGCTGGGAATACGTCAGAGTGTCTGCAGGAGCTTTTTGGCTGACGTGGCCAAAGGTCAGAGGTTGTGACATTAAAGCTGCCAAGAATTCTCCGTCAGGAACTTCTTTTAGTTCTTTTTTTTTTTTTTTATTTCTCATCCCAAACCAAAAAATCTGGCAGAAACGTTTGTCCTGCACCTTTGCTCTCTTTTTCCTTTATCATCATTTTTTTCCCCCTCTTTCATCACTGGAACAAAGAGCTCTTTCCATTAGGAAAGAAGCAATGGAAAAACTATGGTGAGAGGAAAATGAAGGAAATTGGTTTTCTCCCCCACGACATGTTGGACCTGTAACAGTGATTAAAGTGCCAATTCCCAGGGAACTTAAGGCATTATGTGTTTGGCTTTCCAAGGAATCTGAGTGCCAGATTCCCTCCAGATTCCTAAGAAAAGCACAGCCCAGGTGCCTGTGTAAGAACAAGTAGCTCTGAGCTTTCCCAAACTCTCCTCCCTTTCATGTCAGCAGTGGATCTGCTCAAGGGTTAACGGCATCTTTAACTTCCATCAGCCGGATTGCAACTCAATTTTACATTTCATCTCTCTCCACAGAACTCCTATTGATGGCAATATCCTGTTCAGGGTTGTGTTTTTTTTTTCATCCTTTTGATGTTTGATTTTCTCCTGCTGGCTGTGTGCATGTACACAGAGGCTGATCAGAGTATATGACATTTATTTTAACGAGGGAGGAGAGGCAACGGGATGTTTTGTCTCGCTCGACATCCCCTGCCCTGTGAGGGGAGGTTGCTGTCACCAGATCGTGTCACAGATGGAATATGCACTTCCTTGGCTGCAAATAACTGTTAATTGGAGAGGATGAGACCTGCCTGGGCTGCTGAGGGAGTTGCATCCCTGAACTCCGGCTGAGGAGGTGTGGGGAGGTCAGTGAGCTGGGGCTGGGATGCAGGGCACGTTCCCATCCAGTGGTGATAACACACTGTGACCAGCTGGGCTGGAGATTATGACTGGAGACTGCCACGTTTCTTGGCTGTCTCCTCCTTCCCCAACAGCACTGGGATGGGCACTCCAGGTTCAGGCTGAGACTCGCAGCTGCTTCTAGTCCTAACCTTGTTTTGATGGATGCCCCTTGGATGGGGATGAGAAGTTGGATTTGCTACGTGCTCTTTCTATGGATCATTTCTGATAAAGTAATGCTCTTCTCTCCCGTGGCATAGGCATGGCAAAATGCCATAAAAATACCTCACAAAATCAGTGTTGATGTTGGAGCACCTGAACAGCGTGAGTTGTGTCCAGGCAGAAAAAAATTAGCCATGAAAATCTTCCTGAATTCTTTCATATTTCTTGATACAACTATTGCCAGCTTCAGGGTTTTTGGAATCCAAAATTCGCATCCAGATTTCCTTTGGCAGCGGCTTCTTCAACTTAAGATGGGCTGACACAACTTGGGGAATGAAGGCATGTATTGAAGTCTGAGGCAATTTGGCCTCTGCTCAGGATCCACAAGGTCAACCCATGTCTTTGAAAATAATTCCCTCTGCCGAGGCTTGGACTCCTTTCCAAGGGCTGGGGAGGGGAGGAAGGGTCAGTGTTTGGAGGGACAGAGGGGACACAGGGCATTTTCATGGAGTGCCACCATCCACACTCACACAAGAGCTCGTGCTGCCAGTGGGTGTTTGGTTTAGCTCTGCTGGAGGAGCTGACACAACCTTCCCAGTGGTAGCTGAGCTAATAATAATTTAACAACGTGCAACTGCTCTGTTTATGGTAAAACGCTGACCACATGGAGCAGGACAGGCTTTGGGCACGGTACCTCACCAGGAAAAAATGCAAAACCCACGAAGAACAACCGGAGTCTGCACTTTTCCCAGTCCCCAGATCATTTTCCTCGGTAGCTGGAATGTTTCTGATGTGGCATTTCCTGCCACCCTGATCCCAGGCCAGGGGCTGAAGGCACACGGCTCAGGAGCAGGAATGGTGGCACTGGGTGGATTCTATCCATGAGGGACTTCCCCATGGGAGATGGGACATTGGGAGTGGAGGGATGGAACCACAGCCCTTCCAGGAGCAGACTGGAGGACAGATCTGTCATCCTCAGTCTGTCATTGCTTGTTTTTATAAATTACCAGTGTCAACATCCAATTATGAACCTCTTCCTTGCTAAAATCACACACTACAATCAATAAGCCAGCACGTCCACAAGGCTTTGGGATTCCCCAGTGTGAACCAGGGCAGATAAATAATAATCAGATCGCTGTGAGACCAGATTATTTTCTCTCTTGATCAGCAAAGAACACTCTGTAGTTCTACTCACAGCTGACATGAAGGAATACATGATGATGATAATAATAATATTAATAACAATTGGTAATATAATAAATTGCTATGCAAATCTGCCAACCAGCAGGAAAACATTTCACTGGCCTCTTTCCATATTATGGGGTATAATTAATACGATATATGGACAAACATGAATTTTATTTCCAGTATGGGAGTTGTAATTTCCTGGGGCTTGGAAACCCAGATGTTTTTGAGTTTAGAATATATAAGGATTTGTTTTTTAAAGAGTGTTTCAGTAAAAGTTGGAGGGGGGTGTCTTTTATTTAGTTCAAAGTTTTATTTGTGTGCTTTCAGCTGAAGTTCAGAGCTTCTGATTGGATTCTTGCTGGGAGCAGGAATAGTGAAGGGCTGAAATATGCAGACAGCCACAGGACAATAGCTGTGGGAAGCCTTGTCTGCCTTTGAAATGAGTAGTCATCCAAGGGACTGGGATGGTCCCGGGCTAGAAGAAGCCCAGGAGGCTGACAGGCCATGGGAGCAGGGATCATGGCCCTCGAAAGCGAGACATACATCCCAAAATAAACCCTGCCTCATGGCCCAGGCTGCCCAGCCACCATCGTGGTGTGGCACTGGGAGGGTTCCCAGACTGGTTTTCAATGATACCCTTGAGATGCAAGTTAGAGAGTTCCTGGGGTTACTCATCCACAGGCACAATAAAGATCCATTTCATCTTTTTCCCTGAGTTTCTCTGCCTTGTAAGGGCTGGAATAGTGACTCACATCTCCAGTACATTAAACCCTTCTTCGTGGGCCCGTGGATGGAGAAATCATTAAGGAGTTGACAACATCTCTAGCTCAAAAGTCAGCACACACTGAGTCATTAAACGTTCCTGAGATCTGGATGCAAACCACTTTGCTGTATCTCTAACCCTTTTTCCCACCCACTTTTTGAAAGCTTGTGTTTCTCATTAACTTTTCCAAGTCCCACCACCTCCACAGAGCTGTCAGGAAGCATTATTCCAGATGTGTGCAATGCCATCCTCGTCCTGAGGCTGGTTACACGCTCACAGGATGAAGCATTTCTCAAAAAGAAAGAGCCATTAAGCCCAACTGAACAGAGGATTTTAAAAAGCCCAGAAGTTCTCATTTTTCTTCGTATCCTGTCATTATTTTAATGCTTCTGGGCAAGAGACTAATTGAAAATCAGCTCTTCTACCAGGAGCAAAATCTCTGATTTTCTCCTTCGAGCTTTTTTAGGAATTAATACAAACTTAACTACATCTCAGTTAGTGTCTCACTCCCTTTTCCTTTGCTTAGTTCACCGGATCAAAAAGTGACCATTTGCAAACCTGTTTTCTGAGGTGCTGACAAAGCTGTCCAACTCTCATTATCCTCATGCCTTGCAGAATCTGGCTCTCCTGCAGAAGAAATAGATTTTGGCAGAAGTAATTTTGTACCCAAACACTCCAGACCCTGCTTTCCTCTAGAGCTCTGCAAAATACACTCACATGCCACTCTTTGTTCTTGGTGGAGTGCAAAGAGTTTCAGCAAGATTAACCCTGGTTATCAACTGTGTCTGCATTCGAGAGGCCAGTAATTGTGGAGCTCTCCAATGGAGTTTGTAACCAAACACAGGGCTGAGTGGTGCAAAAACACTCAGGCTGATTGTCAGTGGATGGAAAGTGCAGCCTCAACTTTGGGTCTGCTCAACAAGTTGAAATAATAAGGCTATTAGGTAACTTGATTTCCAAATCAAGCTGAGTGCCAGTGATAATTACAGTGGAGTGGATGTGGGCTCGATGTGTCCACTAATCAGGGGGGTTTTGTGCTGTCACAGCTACCTGGAGCATGGCTGGTTGGGATTCTGAGGCTTTTCCACAGGCAGAGTAAATTGCTCTTAGGTTGAGTCTGTTCACACTGTTGGAAAACGTGTCCTGCCAGCAGCAGCTCCCGGCTCAGACTGGCTTTATCCTCAGGATGCTGCCGACATGGCTGGAATTGGAACAAGCTGGTCTTCAAGTGGAAAGGCTCAGTTGCCACATTAGTCCCCAGGGGCACTCATTCCTGCGTGACAGAGTTTCCCTTCAGAGGGTTTGGTGGATGCTGGGTCAAAAAACCCTGCAGGCTGCTGGCAGTTCTGGATTTGGGACTGGGGATCTTAAGCTACACAAGTGGTCTGAAAGTTAGGAGGGTCTTCTCTGTAGGCACAGAAACCCCAAGCCTTCAAAAGTCATGAGATGGCTCAAAACATCCCATTTAATGGTAGTGTTGTTTCATCTTTAAAAAGTCTCTTTCAACTCTCTACTCAAACCATTCTATGATTCTACGATTCCCTCCCCACTGAAACTTCAACATTTACAGGTCTTGTTTACTCTGGGATCCATTTGGGCCAACAGGAAAACACCAAACACCAAAACTGTTGTTAAAATTGAGAACTGACCAAGAGAACTGTCCTACAACCATCAGAATCAACCGATCAGGTTTTGGAAATGATGTAAATCCCTCCATACCTGTGTTCTCTAAACTAGGACCTAAAAATACAGAAGGCTCTCTCTGTCTAGACATATTTTAATCAAGAGCTCATTCTTCTTCCTCCTGCTATTTAGCCTGCAAGTGCCACGGCTGAAATCATCTTCCAAATTCAGAGACTTCACAAAATTGCAGGGAAGAGGCACCACTGTATCATTATCCTCCTCAGAAGAGCCTGTTAAAAATACACTACAGGCTGTGGTGCTGAGAGGGGCAGCAGCTTCCAGATGCAGTCACCAGCTCAGGATCTCAATTTGGGATAAGCAATCAGCTGGGATACTGTGTGTTGCAATCTCTGTTTTATATTCCCTGGCCAATTCCTGGTTGAGGTATGGGCTCCCATCTGCTCAGGGAGAGAAATGCAGTCCCTTGGAAATTATCTCAACACCCATTGGATGGGCTGGAACATTCTGACTGAAGCAGGGGATGTCCTGTCCCATAGAATTTTGGGGTGGGGATAAGCAGCAGCCATAAAGCATCTGCCACATGGGAAACATTGCCCAGAGAAGCTGTGGATTCCCCATCCAGTTCAAGGCCAGGTTGGATGGGGCTTTGAGCAGCCTGGTCTAGTGGAAGGTGCCCCTGCCTATGACAGGGAGTTGGAACAAGATGGTCTTTAAGGTCCCTTCCAACCCACACCATCCCATGGTTCTGTGATTCCATGAACCAACTGTGCTTACAGAGGTGCTTTTGGTGGCTGTAGTGTGAGTGTCCATGCCCTGGAATTGTTTTCTGCTCCCTCCAAGTGTGGAAGTGAAACAGGATGGTAAACAGCTCTATTTCTGCCTCTATTTCCAGCCAATGTCATCTTGCTTATGTGCAGCTCTGGAGCCTCAGACCATGAGCTAATTTGGCTTCTCGGAGCAGAGGCAGAAGCCAAATAGAAAGGGGGGAAAAAAAGGAAAAAATAATATAGAGCAAACAAGCTCCCTGTTTTCCAAGGCAAAGGGCTGTGATGGCACCAGCCCCTCTTTCCATCCCATCCCTTAGCAACATAATCCTGTATTTTCTGTGCTTTCTCCCTGCTCCACATTTTGCATGTGGCTGCCGAGGGCCGGGAGCGATCACCTGTGGCTCACCACAGCCAGGACACTTTTCATGTGGTCTGGGTCCTCTCTGAAGAGCACAGATCTCTGGAATGAGAATATTACAGCTTTGTGAGGCACAGCCTCTCCTTCCTCCACAGGGACATTGCATTTTGTTGAGGTAGTAGAGCCCGGAAGGGGGTCCCCTGTTACCTCCTCCAGGATGTATTTGAAGGACTCATAAAAGCCCCTCTCCAGCCCTTCTTCCAGCAGTCTTCCACTGACCATCACCCACCTCATGAGCTTCTGCCAAGTGCTTCAGCCCCCAAAGAATCACATGGTAAGGGAGAAGCTCCTGGGAAAATGATGCTGAAGTAGTGGAGCCCAGGAAGCAACACTTTTTTTTGTGCATGTTCTTTTTTGATTGATTTTTAGTTGCTAAATGCTGAATGAACCTAAAGCACTTCTATGGGCATAGTCAAGAATATATTCAACTTTTAGCATCATTCCCAGTTCCATTTTTCATTCCAAATGAAACAAGGGGGTGGGGGATTCTCCCAGGACAGGAAAACTAACTCCTTCTGTTCTTTCTCCCAAAACCTGCTCAAGACCTCTACATAAAGTCAATTTTCCTGTAGAACAATAAAACCTGGAAAAGCCATTCTGCAGGATGGTTCAAAGATGTATATTTATATATATGTATATATTTTTTTTTTTATTTGATGAACTGATAAGAGAGTTTTCTGGCCTCGCTGCAGGCCATTAGAACATAAGAGCTCGCCAGATTTTAAGCACACATGATGTTTAATTCTCTCCAAGTTGTGCCCTGGGACAACTGTGCTAAAAACCAGGGCTGAGAAAAGATAATCAGTGATGGTACCAGTACCAGCCATGCCAACAGAAGCTTCTAGTGGATCCCAGGACACACACACTGAGCTCTGCCAGCATCAGTTCTCTCTCTGCTGGCTCTAACAGATGGACAAAGTGTAAAATCAGTGTGGGACAGGGAAAGAAAAATAATGAGACACTTCAAAACAAAGGCCATCATTTTTGTACTCTGGACCAGCCTCCCATGGGGGACACACAGCAGAAATGTCACTTATTTCTCTCCCCAAACCAGCTGGTCAAGGGCACCTTTCCTCCTGCCTGCAAACCTCTCCAACCCTCCCATCTCCCCTCAGCCTCTTGCCCAGAAGGGTTTCTTTAACAAACAGCCAAGATCTTTGCAAATTCTCCTTAGTTCTGCAAATTCAAGGCCCGTTGGTTCCCAACAGTGGGAAAACATCAGGCTCTTGTGGGCTTTCCATGGCTCTTTGTTGTAAGATCATTGGAGAGCTAATGGCCATTCATGAACTCCCAGTGTTGCAACGCGATCCCTTTTTTTCCCATTATGATTTTAGAAAAAGAGGAGAAGAAAAAAAAAAAAACAAGAAAGAAGAAAGTCTTTTAGCAGAGACATTTCAACAATTCCTTTAATGGGTATATAAACAGGAACAAAATCAAACAGCAATTAGCTGTAATTATACTTTAGCCTAAAAAACCCCACACATGTGAAATGATTTCCATAGCAATTACTGAGGACTTTCTGCACACACTTGGCTGGCACAATTATTCCAAGTGTGCCCTTCAGGAGGGAGCAAATTCCTTCCCCTCCTGGTTGCTGGGTTTTCCTCCTCCCTGTGGACCTGCCATCCTCAGAGATGGCTTTTGCAGTGGCTGGAGCTAAGCAACCTGAGTGGTGGTGGCAAGAAGACTGAAATTGCGCTGCTGGAGCGAGAAAATCAGGGGGAAAAATAGAAAAAAAATATAATTTTTAATTTTTTTTTTTTTATTTAAATAAAACCTTGTGAGTGCTGGTGGGATGGGTGATAACTGAGGGCTCAAGGTACAGAAGCCTCGTGCCACCTTTGTTTTGACATAGCTGGCTACACTGGCCTGGAGCTGAGGGATCTGAAGGACATTGATTTTTTCCTGGGAATGCCACATTGGGCTGCAGCACGAGGACTGTGTGAAGCCTCCAAGAAACTGTCCAGAATTCAGGTTTCCCCACCATGCAGGTGGGGCCAGGACTGACCAGTCCTTCTTGCAGAGGCAACAGCACTGCTGGGAGGATGACAATTCCACCTGTCTCCATGGAAATGTGTTCTGGAGTCAGGTCAGAGCCCGTGCTGGGGCTCCTTCTGCCTCCAGAGACAGCAGAACAGCCGGCTGGCTGATTTCTATTCTGACCAGCACGGCTGCTTAATCTTGACTTATGGAGGAAACATATGGAATGTATTGAAAAAAAATATTGCTGTGCTCTCTGCAGCTCCTCTCTGCCTTTCTTTGGAGCAGGGGCCAGAAATATTAAACATCTGGGATTCTTTAGCACAGGCTGACTTACCAGGGCTCTCACCCCGTGGGCCATGGATTAGTCCACCCTGCAGGTACCACGGAGGGACGTGGAGAGCGTTTTGCTGAGATCAGCCCGCTCCCCAGGGAACATGACCTGCACGCTCAGGACGTGGGGGCTGCAGATGGAGGCAGAGCTGCAGGCAGGTCCAAACCTCCCCAAGGCATTCAGCTGCCAGGTGTGGCTGAGCAAAGCCCAAAGGTTATGGAATGACAGAGTGGTTTGGGTTGGAAGGGACCTGAAAGCTCAAGTTGTTCCAACCCCCTGCCATGGGACACCTTCCACTAGAAGGTCCTGCCAGCCCAGGCAATCCATCACTGTAGGTAGGGCAGTGTGTCAAGGTTTTCAGTGATACCCAGTTTTTTTAAAACCTTTCTTTAATAAGTACAATTTTTTAAAAAAAAAAAGGGAAACAAAACCAAGAGGTTTTTTGTACCCAGTTGCCACCACGCAGTGACAACAGCCACGCATGGCAGGGCTGACTGTCCTGGCAAAGCCACATTAAATGGGATTTCAGCACTGTGGAAGGCTTTGCTCTGCTCAGAACAGAGCTGAAGGTTACCTGGGGCTGTCAGCATCTCCAGCCTGCCCTCAGAGGGGCAGGAATTGGTTGGGTGCCCCGTGCCCAGCCCAGCCCCAGGCAGTTCACACCTCCAGCAGCTGCAAAGCCGGGAGGAAATGGGCTCTGACTTGCCCCTCAGATCATCCAGGCTGCTTGGAGGAGATCCAGAGCCAAGACCGAGACCCACCCTTTCACCCATCCCTGCCTTTCAGAGGCAAAGGAGAGCAGATCAGGGTCATGTGAGGGCACTGTGCTTTCCAAACACAGCAGGAGCTGCAGGGCAGCCCCACTGGGGTTCATCACTGCCTGGACCCTCAGCAGCATTTGGGGCTGTCCCAGCTGGGACAAATGTTGTTGGCCCAGAGACCCTGGGCTTTAAGGTATTTGTGTGTCAGGGCTTAGCAGAGATTCAGCTCCTCACAGAACACCCAGGCTCACACAGCCAGGGACAGGACCCTCTGCCAGAGGCTTCACTGAGCTGCAGAGCTGCACAAGAGAGAGATGAAGTCCACACTCCCCAGCAGCTCTGATGGGGAAGAAACCTCTCTGCCCACACCAACAGCCTCTGGGACAGCAAACCTCCTGCATCAGTCTCTCCCAGCAGGGCACCAAGGTGCAGAGCTCAGCACTATCCCCTTTTCAACCCAGAAGATTTATGACTCCAGCACAAAGTCTCCCATTTCTTGGACTCACCCAACAGATCTTATGTCAACTTCACATTCTTTCTAAAGTGCCTGCTGTGTTTATTCAGCCCAGCCACTGGTTTATTCTAGTTAAATATCTGTTTCAATTTGGGGCAAGTTCATTGCAGGTTCCTATTTCCCCACTGCAGAGCTTTAGGATAAAAACCCCATTTGACAGCTGAGTAAATGACACCAATAAAGAGCTTTGCCTGGGCTGTGAAACAGCTGAGAGAGATGGAGCAGAACACGCTGAGCTAAAGATGTTCTTATTTATGTATTTGTTGGTTCTGCTCTGGTGTGGCCCCTGTGCCTCTGCTTTTCTATGGCTCGAACCAAGTACCAGTCTGGGTATGCTGAAAAAAAAAAAAAACATTTCTTAATTGTAGCTGGGATTGCTGCTGGGAAAAGTGGCTCGTTTACTTCTGAGGGCTCAGCGTGAGCTGCAAGACTCCTGGGATATTCCAAATGGAAAACATATCTATGCTGCCTCCCAAAAGGAGGAAGAATAAACTGCCAAGGCTGAAAACACGGGCTCTTTCATGGGACCCAGAAGGTTCCTTTGGATGTGATTGATTCTCCTGCACAGGCATTTCTAGATATTTTTCTGGCTTTTAAGTTAAGGGAGAAAAAAGAGAACCAGGCTCAGTGTTCTGGAAGGATTTTCAGTCAGCACAGCCCTTCAGCTGTGTGCTTGGTGGTGCTGCCTGAGATTCCTCCTGAGAGGTAAAACCCTGGGGTCCACATGCAGCAGAAGGATGGCAAAACAACCCTGGGCCCTCCTAAGGGCTTTGGGTTTTCTTCTTGTGAACTTCCACAAGGCCATTTATAACAGAGCTTTGTGGGTGTGGGTGTGTGTTCACTTGGGGTCTGAGCCAACTGAACTCAGTGGGAGTCCTTTGAAAGTCCTCTCCTCTGCCCTGAGCAGGCCCCGGACTCAGCTTGTACTGAGAATATTCATGGGGAAGGATTTACTTGCAGGAATGTTCTGGGGAAGGAGCAGATTTTCAGAGCGTGTTGATGGAAAGCGATTACCGACCTCATAAATAAGAGCATTGGCACTGGCAGGGGTGAATGAAGTGAAGAGTGCATTAGGAGCACGGGTCATCCAAAGCCAAAACCTGAGGAGGGAAGTCTTTTAACTCTGAGAAACTGCTCACATGCCATCAATCCTCCCAGAGATTTTGATTTACAATCAATTGCTGCTCGCAACATGAAGCGATGTGGCAGGAGGAGCAGAGGATTTGTAGCCAGTGAGTTACTGGGATTTTTTTTTTTTTTATTTTTTTTTTGCATGTAGGGGTAAATATTTAAGCTCTGCAAGTGCTGGAAGTGTGGGGGTGGTCAGAGAAGTCCCCACTTCAGCATAGTGGGGATGGAGTGTGACAGCCAGAGCACCTCAGGGACAGGGCCCTTCTCCTGAGCAGGGCTGCTTCAGCTGCTCACGCTGTTTGAGTGCTCTCCTGGCCTTCCCTTTGCCTCAGCTGTGCCAAGCATTGAGTGGAACCATCTGATAAAAGCTGGAAGGGTATCAAAGATGTGATTTGAACACAGCAATTCAGCCCTCATCTGCAGTCCAGAATCACCATCTGCTCAACGTGTCCTGCCCCGGTTCTTCACCGCTGGGTGAGGACCATGAGCAGCATCCCCGAGCTGCTCAAAGGAACCCAGAAACCTGATTCTCCTCTCGCCCTGGTGAAAGTTTCTGGACTTTTATTGATGTTAGAAGAGGAGAAGGAACTCACACGTTGCACGGCTCATGGAAATATCAGAGAATGGTCAGGGCCTCAGAGGGATCAGTTTAGAGGGAAGAATTAGAGCCTGGATCTATAGCTTGGCTCAGAGAGGTGAGTTAGAGAAGTGCACATGAAGGCAGCCTGGAAGGATTTCAAGGGTGTGAGCACGGAGAACTGAGATGAAATATGTGGGATGGTACAAGGATGTATGACTGGGAGCAAGGGAATGATATGGAAGAGGGAAGGACTGTGCAGTATGAGACGATCGACGTGGCCCAGTCTCATGTTATTGCCATGAAAAACTAGAAAATGGGGATTTTTAATTTAACTAATTGCTTCATTTGTTGTTTGTTTGTTTTTTTTTTTTGACGTGCCATTAAACATGGCCATTTTTTGCCAGCTGTTTTTGGAACTTTCAGAACAATCATAGAGAGTTTTTGTACCTCATCCCTCTGTACAGCATCATGTGCTGTGTAGTTTTGGGAGCTTAACAGTCCTCTCTCAGTAAAAATAAATACAGTTATTAAAGCAGGGGATATGGAAAAATTACTGCTTTTTTCCACAATAAATTGGTAAGAAGACAGGATCTATATCCTAAAAGATTTTAACCTTCAACATGTGTGATTGTGGGATCTCATCTATTTTTCATCTTTGACTGCCCAAATCTCTGCTGGCGTATAAAAGAACTCTCTGAGAATGGCTACACTTTATCTTAGCCGAGAGTTATTCATTAAAAACCCTCTGCATATTCTTACATCATGCACTGGGAAGCTATTAGTAATTAGGGACAGATGAATCAATCCAGATAAAATTAAATCCTGTTTCAACTTTTGCCCCAGTTTCCAAGCACCTCCTTTCCTGCCCTTCGCAGGAGCCTCGAGTGCTGGACTTGTTCTCGTGGCTTTAGTTGTGATTTGGTGGCTCTGGTTTGCAGGCTCAGGGCTTGACTTCTTTGGGAATACAGGCACTGGGATGCTTTTTGTCCTTCTTAACAGAAAGCAGGGAGAAGAGCTGTGCACGCTCCTCAGCAAGGAAACCTCAGACTCAATAAGCCTCAAGGGGACGCGAATATAAACCAAAGCTTTGCTTTGCTGCTGCAAAAAAAAATTCAATTTACATTAATCAAAAACCTCTTAAGAGATTTCCAGCCCAGTTTTTCCAGACTCGAGGAGCTTTGCAGACAGAGGATTCCTGCTGGCTGGGTCTCCACTGGGTTGCAGTCTCTGCTGGCATCCAGTTGGGGTGTCTAATGCAACACATCTCCCACTGATACCCACCAAAGCACCTCTCTTGGTGGTTCCTTCATCAAACCTAATCACCTGTGGTCGAAGGAGCGTGTGCCTATGGAACGACATCCAAGGGAAAACTTGGCACGTCACCAAAAGTGCATTTAGTGCTGATTTATTATCGGGTGTGTAAGTGGAAAATCAGGTTTGCAATGCTCAGATGGACACCAGCAGTTTTCCCCTTAGCCAAGCTGAACCCCCAGGCTTCCTGAAATTCATTTATCACCAGTCTCCCAATCTCCTTGGGAACAGCTCAGCAGCAAGCACAGGGATATTCTGTATTCCACAAACTTTCCTCGCCCGCTGCCAAATTCACAGAAAGCTCCAGTCACTTCCCTGACCAGGATTTGCTCTTCCACAAATCCCTCAGTAAAATATCAGCAGCAATCCTCCCTTTTGGACAGAGGGCTGAGGAGTTCTTGTGAACATCCAGAGTAGGTGACAGTCCGTGGCAAATCAGTGCTTGAGAACAGGCTTGGAGTTTTACAAGCTGGTTTCCAACACATTCATTTTCCAACAGGGAAAACTTGGTGTTTTTCCCAGAAAAACATATGCAAATCTCATTTCTCTCCATTGTTTTTTGTTGTTTTTTTTTTTTTGTTTTTTTTTTTGCTAAAACATTTATTTTGCTGTGTCATCCTCCTCAGAGTGTTTGCAGCTTGGCTGTTTTCTGGGACAGAAAGGTAAAGAGAAGGATTCAGAGGGAGATTTATCTGGATATGTCCTGATGTATCGTGAGCCAGCGCTTGACTAGTGTGCTGTTCACAACCAGGATGACTCACAAACTCATATGGCCAACACATTTCCTTCCCAGGCATCATCCCTGCCTCTGGTTTGGGGACAACCCCTCTGGTTGAGACTCTCATCTTTTTGGGGGGCTTTCCATTGTTTTGCTATTGGTTGAAATTTCCAGCTGAGAAAGGTATTAAATACCCAATTTTCACCACTCCTGCCTGTGGGCTGAGCAGAAAGGTTTCTCCCACCCTTAGAAAATTACCTCCTCACTCTGTCCCACGGGCAGAAACCTCTTGGCAGGGTTTTCTTCCACAGGGCACAGCCACAAGCACAACCCCCTTCCCAAAGCTGTGTTTCAGCTCTGGGCATCAGCGAGCATTTCCCCAGGGTTGAGGGGCTGCCTGGCTGCTCCAGACTACGGCAACCCTTAGGGGGTCTTCTCACCAGCTTTCATGAACCTATTTCTACCACAGATGCCCAGGATCCCACCCCACAACACCCTATTTTCCAGCATGGAACCAGGCAGGGCATAGGGGAGCTAAAACAGTCCTTGGGTGCAAATCAACTCCCGGACTCTCCCACAGACTGACACATTGCTGTCCGTGGCTGTGAGAGATGAGATTGATGCCTCCAGACTTGTTTTGGGAGCTGCCTCCCAAACACACAAAGAACAAACCACAGGAGGGTCGATCCCCGCCGCGATCGCGACTCCGCCAGCACAACTCGAAGGGAAAGTGGTTCTCTTGGAGATGTGCAGGGCAGGCGCCAGAGATGTTTTAAGCAGCTTTCTACTTCTCATCTGGTTTGCAACGTGTGCTGTTTAGGCTCTGACTTCAGCTCTGACTGGGGCTCTCCTTCCCCTCTGTTTTTCGTAGGGGAAGTGAAGGCTTCAGCGACCACGAGCTCAGGCCAAGTCTCCAAACAAATCTGTTTGAAGGTTCCTGCTCTGGTAGTGATTAGTCCAAGATGGAGGAGGGAAGAGAGAGAGAGAGAAAAAGGGAGAAAATCAAGATAAGAGAACCCTTCTTGGAGGAATACTGCAATTATTCGGGGTTTAATTTATGAACTCCCTGGACTCTTTGTGGCGTGTTCATCTCCGATTTGTCTGCGGTAAACAACATGCCTTTCAACAAGGCAAGGAGGAATTGAGGCTTGTTTCAGGCTGTCACCAATATTTTCATTCTTGTGCATGGCCTCAAAGACCAGCAGCAAAACCCCATTCCCCAGGCACAGTGCTGCAGCCAAGAGGGAACGAGCTGGAGGACACCAAATCCACGGACACAGGGCAACCAGGGATTGAGCACGTTCCTGGGGGGGTGTCCAGGGCTCTGGCAATGAATTCAATCAATTAGAGTGTTTTCAAAACAGCCTCTACAAAATATCTTGGCTTCCTTATTGGTGAGTCAAGTGAAGAGCACAAGGAACACTCAGGAATGTGGCCACTACCAGGGTGCTTAATTCATTCGGATGATGCTTTTTTTGCACGGAGAGCCTTCCACAAAAAAGGAGTGCAGTGCTGGATCCACAGGCTCCGTTCCTGCAGTGGCAGTTAACAGCTTTTATGTGGCTGCAGGGAAGAAATCCAACTCCCAGGATTCTGGTTCTGCTGTCTCCAGCAGAGGCACGGCCACAGCTCGTTACCTGCACCTTCCCCCCCTCCCGGCACCAGAGACGTGGGAATCGACTCCCAGCCCCTGTTAAAGCCATTGCAGGGGACGGTTCAGCTCCAGGGCAGTGTGCTCAGGCTCCAGGGTTGTTCCAGCCTCCTGTCTCAGATGCTGCTAAGGCAAAGCTCAAATTTTCCATCCATCCCTCCAAGCTCTGCTCCCTCTTTAGGGGTCTGATGCTCCATCTGTGCTCCCAGCCCAATTTCAAATCTCTGTTTTAAAGAGTGGTTGAGAAGAGCTCCAGCCAGACTACCTCTCTGGGTAGTTTTGTTGTTTTGGAAGGATTTTGCTGCCATGTATTTTGTTCCCAAATCCTGGCATCCTGTGGTGATGCCAAGGCCAGGCATCAGACTGTTGGCCTGCCATGGCCAGAGGATATTGTGATGATCATCCTGAACTCACATCCAGCCTGGCACATCCAAGTGCTCAGAAGAGTCTGGAAGGTGAATTTTGTCAGGCTTGATGCAGAGAAAGCCAGTCTCGTTCTGAAGGAGCCTTTGGAGCCACCCCCTCCACCTGCAGGCACTCCAGGGAGAATCTGCCTGGAAAAGGAACATTGATTTTCCTCCATCACTGCTTACAGTGGTGGGAGCCCACAGGGTGGGGAATACAGAGGGTTAAAAGCAGCCCTGGCTCCAGTTAAAGTGATTGCAAAACCCCCTTTAGCTCCTGAGAAGCAATTTTCCCAGCACCATCACCAGTTCTTTCTTCCCCAGAAAGGTGAAGGATGTGTTGGGAAGTTACAGTCAGAGCTGTGCAAAGAATGCAGATGGTTTATTCTGAACCTGTGCCGGTACTTCTGCAGCAGCCTCAGTCCTCCTGTGGCCATGCCTTGCAGCTTTGTTCTTGTGAACACTCCAGGGAGCTAATTTAAAAAGCAGGAATGTTCACCAAAAAATAACGTTCTGTCTCTGTTGCTGGTCCTGTAGCTGGGAAGTGGATGGAAGGAACAGGAAACCTTTGAGAAAGGCACAGACTCATCAAGTCAGGGCAAAGGTATCGTTCACTGCAGCAAAACCAGGATTTTACCTCTGGATTTGCTTTTGGCTCTCTCCCAACACGCTCCAGAGAAGTCAGTTGTCCTATTTTTGGTTAAGGCTGCAGGCTCCCCCTGTGAACATGGGCTTGATTATTTGGGCACAGTAGACTGGAAGTTGACCTGCAGGTGCAAAGAAAAATGTTAATAAACGAATTGTGTCGCTCCAGCAGAGAAACAGAAACAAAACCTAAACCAGGCACAGTTTGGTTGCTAAATATTTTGCAGACCAGAGGTGTTTGCAGGAGCACTCTGAGTGATGTGAATGATTAAGAAATTACAGTTGCCTTTGCTGAGACAGCTCAGAAATAAATGCATAAACTAATGAGGGTTTGATGAGAACTTTTTAATCATTTTTACAGACATCTGTGCACTGACAGCAGCTCCTTTGCTGTTCTTCGTACCGGAGCCACTGGGAAAAAAAAACTGTATTAGTGCTGATATTAAGACGCCACTGAAGGGCAATCAGGGTGTAAGAGGAAGGCTCTGGGAAGTGAACACATTTATTCAGGATGAATAAGCCCCTTGTGGTAAACAAAGCTCCCTAATCTCCCTCTCTCGTGGTGTAACTACTCTGACGGTATCAGATCTTTGCTATAACCGGCAATTTTTCCTACCAATTACCCGCCGGTTACAGTCCATCTCCCTCTGAAATAACAGGCAGGTCATTAATGTCAAATTCCAATAGGATGATAAGGGAATTTATTGCTGAGATGATCACTAGAGCCGGGGTGATGAATGGGCTCGGAAGGATTTCAGGGCATTATTTCCCGGTGCTCACCAGCCAGTTATCTCCTTGGCTCGGCACTTGGTGTCTGTGCCTGGCAGACTGGCTCCTCCACGGCTTCACTTTGCTTTTAGGGGGTTATTTCTGTGTGAGGATGTGCATATTTCTCTATTTTTTGCTCAGAAAAAAAAAAAACCAAGACGACGACAATTAAATCCATCACAGGGATGACGCTTTTGATGGGGTTTGTTGCACTTGGCACCCTGTCAGCAGACGGGGCTGTGATGAAAAAGGTGCACGTTTAAGGTGCTTTAATCATTGCTGAAGTGTCGTGTAGTGAGTTAAAATGAGCTGCTTTGCTTTTGAAGCCGGTGAGGAGACGCAGTTTGAAGATCGGCTCCCCACTGCTGCTCAGCTCCAAGATTTAGGTTGTTCAGTTCCCTTTCCTAGAAACGAGCTTCGTGGCTTTATCTGAAGCTGTTTAATAGCAGGGATGGATCAAAGAGAAAGATTCCCAGCTGCAGGAATTTGGGGCACAGGCTGGTGGTAAAACAGGTTGGCATCTGAAGGGCTGGACCAGCCCATGGTACAGTTCAGGCTTTTTAATGACCTCAAGCATCAGGAAGAGAGAAAGAGTCCCTTTCCTGATTTAGACCAGTGACCAGCAGAAAGAAGCAAAGCAGAACCAGGGAAATCCTTAAATTGCTGTTTCTGGTGAAGAGGAAAAATGGCCTGATCTCTTTTAGCCTGAAAACCTAAAGACATCCCCAGAAGATCTTCACAGACAGTTTTTCTCTCCAAGCCAAATTCTTCAGTGTCCTTTTCTCCTCAAGTATCGTCTGTTGGATCACTCTGAGGGAGCAATGGGATGTACAGAGCCACCACTGCCACCAGCAGTGGTGTGTGCATGGCATGGGGCAAGGGAAGAAAAATACAGCTGAGGACGTGGGTTTATGGGTTTTTTGCACAAAAAAATTGGGTCTGTACCCTGATGGTGTCCTGACAAGGAAGGGCAGGGGGCACTTCCCAGGAACTTTAACTAGCTGGAAGTTTTAACCCTGGCTGTTTTTCTCATTCCCAGAGATACAGTCAGGGCTAACACTTCTTTTTGTTATTATAAGCTGGGTGGATTTTTACTTTTAGGCAGAGAAAGACAATTTCCCAATGGAAGTGCTGCCCCATTCCCCAGCTCTGCCTTTGGTCAGGCAGGGTGCTGGTCCTGCCTGGTGCCCTGCATGCCAGCACAGCCAGGCCCTGCAGCTCTGCCAGCACAGGACTGCTCAAAAGTTATCCTGTCTTATAGTGGGAAGGAACAGGAATTAGATATGGCCCATATTTTTAGCTATATTTACTGCTTTTTGCTTCTGCCTCTGCAGGTGGGTCAGGGATAGAGCAAGTCACCTTCAGTGACAGGGCCCCCAAATCTGTCTGCAGTCAAAACAATTCAGAAAAAAAAGTCTGTCTGGAAAAACATTAATTTCTCTATCTGTTAAAACCCTCCTGTTCCAAAGACTAAATTAAATGCAAGCCTTGCTGATTGAGGAAGCAACTGCACCTCTGAAGTCTCTGCATCTCTGAAATGGCACCTCAGCATTGTTCCCATCGAAAACCCACACCAGGTCCTGGGATTGCTGGAGGGAGTGACCATCATTAATCTGGTGGTTTCTACCTCCCCCCTGGCTACTGGGTGGTTTGGGATGGGTCAGTTCATCTCTATGCTCATGATTTCCCCCTATAGACATCCTGATCTCCTACAGCTCTGCTCTAGATAAGAGGCAATGGGAGCATCATTGCCCTGCCAGGTCCACCTGGCTGAAACTCGGGATTCTGCTGTTTGGAGATCATCAGTCTGATCCAGGTGGGCCTCATCTATAATATTTCACCAAGAGAAAAATCCAAGGTGCTTAAAAGCAAGAGCCTTTGCTAAATTTATAGAGACACACAGATTATACTGTATTTAAAAATGACCAGGGAGCAAATGTTTGATCCGGGTTCAGCCTTTCCCCACTTTATTTGAAGACAGTCACATTTGGGGATCTGAAGTCTGGATCTAATACATTGCACGGTATTAATAGATGTTGGAAAGGGTTGCTACAAGCTATTACTGAGGCAAAGTAAAAGAAATCAGATGTTTATGTACAATTATGCTTTTGTACAGATCAGTGGCCAGGAGAGAGCAGAGGCAGCAAAAAGGAGAAGTGCTTTGTTACGTTTGGGGATGGCGTCGAGATGGACGGATAAGGAGAGGAAGGCACGAGGGGCTCAGGTTTCCCTGACATCCCTCTGGCAGAGCAGTGCAGGGGACAAACAAGTCCCAGATCTGCTGATTTTGTCTCAGTAAAGGCAAAAGGGAGTTTCCTGCCTGTGGTGCCTCTGCTGTGCACGGAATGGATGTGCAAGCCAAGCCTTTGCCCTGCTCACAGTGACAGCAGCGTCACACCAGTGGCATGGGCGGCAAAGGCTCAGCTCAGACCAGCACCCAGAGGGGCTGCTCTGCTCTGTGTTAGCTGCAGCAGCAGTAAAATCCATTTTCAGAGGGTTTGCTCTGCTTCTCAGCCAACCATCTGGCTCTGCAGTCCACCCTGCAGACATCGAGATTTCCAAAGGTTCATCTCCACCTTGACCAACACCTCTCTGACCAGATTTCCCTCTGTGACACGTCCACACACACATCAGCATTGTGCTGTTTGCTCCATCCCAACCCTCCAGCAGAGGTTCCCCAGGCATCTGTGGTGCTGAGCCAGCCCTCCTCAGTGGTGCTGGCCACTGCCTGGAGTCACCCAAGCCCAGTGACAGAGCCACTCATGTCCCTTGGGAGCAGGAGTGACGTGTCACCAGCCAGAAAGGGACGGATCATGGCCTGCAGTTGCCCTCACTGGATTAATAGTTGGGAAAAAACCCCGCCAGCATCCCCAGGAAAGTTCCCATCGGCAGAGCCTTGTCTGTCCACACAGCCCGTGGGAGGATAAAGGCAGAAAGAGGGAGAGGGGGGAGAGAGATAAACAATTTCCTACACAGTTGTGGCTCGAGCCCATCTTACAAGAAACACATGGTCCCTGACACAATATTTAGCTCTACTGTAACATGGTCCATTTGGAGGCTGGTGGCTGAGTGGAGAGCTGTAGTAAAACATTCTTTGCTGGTAACACACACACATAGACAGAAAAATCCAACCTTAGTAATAATAATTGTGGTTAACTCCATAAAGGCTGGAGCAGAGGATGGCAGTGAGCTCCTTCTGGAGCAGGGATCTGCTTCAGCATCTCGTCAGACTGAGCAAACCCCAGCTCTGCTGCTTTGAAATGCTTGCCCTGATGGGTGGTGACCCCTTGGCTTTGCCCCATTAGACCCAGGGGAGAGGAACCAGGGTCCTTGGGGTTGGAATTTTTCCTTCAGTGTGCTGTTTCTCTGCTCAGAAAACAGTCCCGGGGAGGATCGCTGTGTTAAGCCAAAAAAAAAAAAAAAAAGCCTTTTTTTTATTTATTTATTTTTATTCAACTT
Source organism: Pseudopipra pipra (assembly GCF_036250125.1). NCBI lineage: Eukaryota > Metazoa > Chordata > Aves > Passeriformes > Pipridae > Pseudopipra > Pseudopipra pipra. Next base: position 3,363,278 of record NC_087568.1, read on the forward strand.
TTGTGCTCATTAGCTCAGGAACTTACAGTTGGAGTTGTCACTAGGCTCCTCCTGCCAACATATTGCAGAGCTTCGCGGGAGTTACATCATTTGGCCTCGGAGGAGCCGCTAAGTGGAAACACATTTGGGTTTGCTCGTGTTGCTCAGGCTCCTTCTCGCTCTCTCCCCGGTTCCACGGCGTGGAGCAGGAGGTCAGGCAGCTCTCAGCAGAGCACAGGGCCCAGCACCCCCTGGGGGATCACATCCCACAGGAATTGCACTCCCCCAAACCATCCAAAATCCTCCTGCGATGTGTGCAGATCCTCTCAGCTGCAATGCTGGGGGAAAGCATGACAAGCCAGGTATTTAGCTCATCCTGGCTAACATTGGCAGGGACTAATCCCTTCTGCCTCCTTAGGTTTTCCCTCAAATTTCTCCTGGATCCCTGTCCTTCCCCTCCCAGCTCGGTCTGAGCCAGCTTGTCCCCGTGGTCAGCACTCTCTGCTCTCTGCCCTTCCCACTCCTCTACTCTCTGCTCTGGAGTGCAGGGTCTGGTTTGCCCAGACAACATTTTTATTAAGGAACTGAAAACACTCCCAACACCAGCCCAGTCCTGGCATAACCAAGGGTAAATCATATCCTGCAGAAGAAAATTTGCTGGGGACACAGCCTGAAACTTTTCTGACCATGACTGTGCAGAAACAATATCACTTACAGTGGTTTCATTTGCTCCTGGATCAGCCTGTTAACAAAATTCCAAGGGTGACTGGCAACCAGCTATGCCTACCAGAACTCTCTGTCTCGTGTGGTGCTGGCACTTTTCTAACCTCAAACCCGAGGAGAGGGGGGATGATAAAGCAAAATGAGGGTCCCTGTTGCAGGTTGGAGTGGATTTTTAATTAGGGTGACCCCATCCCAGGGCTCCTGGCAGGCAGTGGCTCCTGCTCTGCCTGGGGAAGGGGACTTGGGGACTTGCTGAAAGCCAGAACGGATTTGAAGCTTTCCCAGCAGTTTGCGTGTCAGTGCAATCCCAGCTGCTCCTCTCCCTTGTGCTGCAAGGAGCTGCTAATAAATAGATCCTTATTTATAAGAATAAAGCCAAGAAGTTGTCCTTTTGGAGGCCACCCCAGCGAGCTCCCTGCAGCCCAGGTCATTAGCTGGCCACAGGAAGCTCTTGGAAAGGAGGTGCTTGGAGCATCCCTCACCCACACACCCAACCCCTCTCCCTTCATCTGCTTCACACCACGGCAGCAACACCAGGCTTCCCTCTGGGCTGGGGAGTCGACGATGGGTCTTAAGTAAATTTATGGCCACGGATCATTTTTTCTTGTATGTTAATATTTAGTCACGAGAAAGCAATTTCTCCAGAGAATGCCCTGAGCGTCTCTTGCTCCTGTGTGGGTTTGTCTCAGAGGATGTGGTGCAGGGCTGGCTGCGGTGACTCACGGCTGCGGGAGCCCCACGGAGGTGGAGGAATCTGGGGAGAGGAGCCCAGTGCACTGGGGCTGGCACGTGGCGTCCTCGGAGGGAGCAGCAGAGGGAGAACAGGTTCCGTGAACACCCCAGGGACGCATCCTGCAGCATGTTCCTCCCCCTTGGCAGCCTGGAAACAAGCGGAGAGCCGGGAAGCATCTTCCTCGTGGCCGCTATTATTAATGGCAACGCCGCGACGGCTCCCGAGGCCTCGGGGACCGCCGGGAGCCACCTGAGCATCCCTGCGGGTGCCCGCGGCTCCGGTGCTCCGGGAGCTCGGGAAAAGGCAAGCGTGAGCACCATCTAGTGATGCTGCCGGCGGTCCCGGTGCGGTCCCCTCTGTGCGGGCTGCCCGGGCCGGCCCTGAGACAACCGGCCCCAAAAACCCCGCGGGAGTCGGGCTGGGTGCGGTGTGCTGGGCTGGGTACCCGTGTGCTGGGCTGGGTGTTGATGTGTTGGGAGGGGTGCCAGTGTGCAGGGCTGGGTGTTGTGTGTGGCATTCCAGCCCCAGGGAGAGATAAGAGCAATGTGAGCAACAGGGAAACTAGGGAATCCCATCCTGGAGTACCTCCTGGGTGGTCCAAACCCTTCCTCGATCCTGCTCATCCATCTGGTGAGGGCAATGCCCACTCTTTCACATCAGCCTCTGGCACAGCCCTTCCTGGGAGCTCATCATGGGGTTCCACCACCCCTTTTTTTGCAGCAGAGGGTTGTTAACTCTGCAGGATGCTGAGCCAGCTTCATGCTGTGAAATTCCCTGCCCTGGAAGTGCAGGGGATGCACATGGCAGCAGGATCCCACCTGGGTTTGTGAGACATGATTGCACTTGCTAGGAACGGTTTTGGGATAGCAGGTACTTTTCTTAATGATCCATTCAGGTACTTTTCTCAATGATCCATTTTCCAGGCTCATGTGAATTTATAAGTGTCTCAGCTTTTGTTTAATGGTACTTATTTGAAATGATGGGAAAATATGAGCTAAAAGAGTGGCAGGGCTTCAGAAACTTGAAAAGACGGGTGTTGCAGACACCGAATTTTAGAGATGGGTGGTAAAAGGACGGTTCCACTTAGTGAAAGTTTTCAAGGTATTGAGGGGAAATGTGTCCTGTTACATATTGAAAGCAAAATGTTTGGAAGTCAGGGAGTTTGCCCAAAAAAATCAACCCTGCCTGGGACAGGGATCTCTGAGACTGAGGCATCTTCAGGCCAGTTTTGTAGAATCAATGAGAATTTTGAGCAATGCAGAGACACCAAAAACCTGTTCTGCTCTCTCACAAGGAGGGGGGTTGTTTGTCTGTTTTGTTTTAAAGTCACAGCTTTGAAGATAAACCTCCTGCTTTCTGGTGCCAGACTGGAATCAGAAATGATGCATTTTCCTAACAAAGACTAGTTTGACAGCCTCTGAACTCCTGACACAAAATATTCACCATATTCTACCTTTTTGCCCAATTCCAGCTGAGAACATCCCATACACCTTGTCCCAGATACCTAAAGCACACCAGGGGACAGGCAGGCAATTTGTGGACCGTGGCAGTAGCAAGAATCACTGCAGTTATAATAACAGAAAGCATTTGGGAAGGGATTTTCCATCTCACTCTTCAGGGTTTAGGTTGATCTGTTGTTATTAAAGACTGGGATGGGACTCAGCATGGGCAGGAACACGCTCTGCTGTGAAAATCCTCCTACAGCAGGATCTGGCTGCTGTAAGAGACCCAGGTGAGTTTAAGGTCTCATTTAACCTGGGATTTCCTGAGCAAGGTTTGGTTGTGTCATTAGACTTGCTGCTGAACACCAGCCCATTTTTAGGGTGCATCAAACACTCTCTGCTTCTCCCTTCTGCTGGTGCCTCTGTGAGAGGAGAGGGTCGTGTCCCTTCTAACACAGGGGCAGCTGCCAAGCCCCAGGATTTTCCACTTCCCAGATGGTTTTGGGGCAGTGTTGGTAGGGAATGGCTCTGTTCACAGCCAAGCCTGTGAAGGCAAAGGGAATGTGGCAAGGAGGGCTCCCCCTGAGCTCAGATCTGCTGCCCACACCACCTTAGGCTGAGCCATGCTCCCTGTCAGCTCAACTCTGGCTCTCCCTTTTTCTAAGGAATACACAGCGTGTTCCCAGGCTGGGCTGAAGACCAGTTTCCCCTGTATCCAGGGGCCTGCTGGCCCTTTCCTAGGTGAGCTAAGCAAGCACAAATGTCCTCCCTAAACAACAGCAGAGAGCAGACAGCTGGATTCGAATGCGCGGTTCTTGTGCAGGCTCCCTTTCAAATGAGTCATAAAAGTTCCTTGGCAGCTGCCTCTGTGTATCTAACTGGGATCAGGTTAGGGGCAATGTGGATAGCCGAGGATGGAAAATATGTGTTGAATTTACTCCTCTGTCCCACTGCTGATCCGAAGGCTTGGGAACGCTCCTGCTGGAGTCCTTTGCTACACTCTGGCTCTGCTCGGAGCTGCCTGGGTCTTGTTCTTCCATTTCCCTGTCACTCCATCCTCTCCCATATGTCCCTCTACATTCCCCCTCGAACCCAGAAGCATGTTAAGGGAGCAGAGAGGGAGCCAGAGTGCTGGGGGAAGGGAGGGACAGCAGGCAGCAGCCTCGGGTGGCCCAGGCACTCAGCGAATCTCACATTGTCCAGGCCACAAAAGAAGCGTGAGGACTGAGGCTTTTCCATCTCTTTTCTGTCTGGGAACAGCAGCAACTGGCAGACAGTCCCATCCCCTGCCTGCAGCACCCTCCTGCCCCTCTCACTAAGAGACCCAGCAGAGCTCTGACTTGTACAGAGTGTGGTAACTCTCCCAGACCTTCTCTCTGGTGCAAAAACCCCTCAGGGGGCTGCGTGTTGGATCAGGCTGATGTTCCCACTGTGTCCTCACTCTCACTTGCTCAGTGATTATTGCCACAGGAACTGATCTGCACATCTCCAGTGCAGCCCAGGCTGAGACAGTGCAAAGCACCCAGTGCAAAATTCCCTGAGTCTTCTCAAGGCTTTGCTTTACATTAACAAAAGTGGCAGGGCCTGGAGGAAGCACTTCATGTGTTTCACAGCACACGAGGCACAGCGTGGATGTGGTGCCCAGCAGCTGGATGAGAGCATCCCCCCACCCTCCAGAGTGATTGTCCCAAACACCCACCACGAAGAGAGGAAGGATCAGCACAAAGCTCTTGGAAAGAGATTCCCAGGAAATGGAGTTACTGAGTAGTGCCTGAAATCCTGACTGAAATGGAGCTCTTGGCACAGAGCAGAGCCATGCTTTTTAGCAGATCTGTGTTTGCTTGAGAGAAAGAAAAGCCCCTCTGAGGAGCCTCTGCTTTCAAGGCAGAAAACAACAACCTGGTTTGAACAGAGCCTGGAAGTAAGGAGGGAAATCCTACCAGGAACGACCTGAGAAGCTGCTAATTCCCTTCTGCACCCCTTACCCTTCCCCTTGTCACGACATCTCAACCATCAGACCCACCATCAGGCCTCCAACACTGTCCATCTGCTCCCCTCCCACTCCCACATCCCTCCTTTCAAACACAAGCCATGATAACAGGAACCCTGGAAGCCCCTGTGCAGCACCCGCTGCCTCCGGGCACAGCCCTCCAGCACCACCAGCTGCCAGATCCTCTCCAGGCCTGTGGCCAAAAGAGCTGATCATCCTTCTTTTCTCAGCCATTTCTCTCTCTGAAGTGGACATTTAAAAAGGAAAAAGTGAGAAATGAGCAGAGAGTGCTGGGACTGCACATGGAGCCTCGCAGGGCCAGATGTGTGATGATGCCTCTCTGCCAAAACCCCTGCTCGCTTCTTCCCCTGCATCCCCTGCTTGGTGAACACTTCCAGGGGCTCCTCAGGGTGTGAGCATCACACATTTTTCCCTAGGAAGGTGTTGAAGACCCCAGGAAAAGCTAAAACAGTCCCACACTGGTAATCCTGAGCCATCCCATGGGGTCTTGAAAGAGCTCACCTGGTCAAGGCAAGGAGGAGCAGAGCTGGGGCTGCTCTTTGGCAAACAGGGGCTCACTTGGCAACTTCCCTGCTGTTTTATGGACAGTTCCTCCCAGACTTGGGAGCTCATACGCAGCACACAGCAGTAATATCACAGCCCAACTTCACAGAAACCCCACGGGAAATGAGGTGGGACTGGGCTTGGAGCAACCTGGTCTAGTGGAAGGTGTCCCTGCCCATGGCAGAGGGTGGAATGAGATGGGCTTTAAGGTCCCTTCCAACCCAAACCAGTCTGGGATTCTGTGCTCACAGGTGTGTCCATACATGTTCCATTTCTCTGCTGGCCAGGGAAGAGCCAAGACCATGGAGGGAAAAGGGGGAAAGATTTGCTTGGCCAGAAGGTAAGGGGTAGAAAAGACCCATCCCAGCAGGGAGGATTCATGTGGATCCTCACTCCAGAGCAAAAAGCTAGATGTTGGATGCTCCTGGCTCTCAGCCCAGCAGAGTGCCCCTGCCCACAGTGGGGACAAGCCCATGTGACATCTGCAGTTGGCTAAGATATCTTAGCTCTTCAGCTGTTATTTTTGTAAGCATCCTCCTGATGGTGTGTGCAGTGATCACTAAAGGAACTTTGCCCCCTCTCAACTCACACTTTTCCCAAAAAAATAAGTTTGGGTCTTTGCCAAAGAGCTGAAAATAAATAAACTCATCTTTTAAAGTTAAAATTTTCTTCCTTTTTTTTTTTTTTTTTTTTTTTTTAATGTTCAGAAGCTTCATAGAGGAAAACTTCAAATTGAAAACATCTCTGCAGACATTCTAAAGCAGTATTTTGACAGAGAGGTTGGTGCTGCTGAAATTTCTCGTGAATAAAAATAAATATTGAAAAACCACCTCGACAGCAATGCTGATCCTGGAGGTTGTGGCACTGTCAACCACCAGATACTCACAGGGCTAAATCAGATGCTCAGCACTTAATTGGAATGAGGAACTATTCCTCATTCCAAGAACAAGGACTGAAACAAAAGCAGGGAGGAGCTGTGGTCATCCTATTTTAGGACATCCTCTCTAATGGATGAGAACTTCTCCCAGGCAGTGGGAGGTCACTGCTGGAGAGGGGGCGGGGTTGTTGAGTAATATAGACCACTGGTTTGATTTCAGATCTGCTCAGCAATTCTATGAGTCCTAAATTCCTAAAATTTCACAGTGGAAGTGGTTTTAGGTTAATATTCAAAGGGTGATTGATTGGCTCCATATTCTGGTAATCTGTGGGGTCAGGAGCACGGAGAACCCTCTCATCCCACTGGGTTAGCAGAGCCACCACCAGGCTCTCCACTGCTCCCTGGGAGCTGTTTAGAAATCATGGAAGTCAATAAATCTTTGGAGTTATTCTGGGCTGGAACCCAACGATGCTTAATGGGAAGCAGATGCCGATGGAGGTCTTTCCTGGAAGGCTGGTGTGGGGACAGGCACGAGGGCTCTCAGACACAGAGCATTTCTACCACTGTCCTTGTGTGTCACTGGGTGCCTTCCATGACAGGCCGTGGCTGAACATGTCCCGGGCACTGCAGCCAGAGCTGCCCTCGAGCTTCACATTCCCCCTCCCTGTCGGTGAGAACATCCTGCAAAACACTTCTCCTCTCTCCCTTGGAGAAGGAAGTTCCCATCGACTCGTTCCAGGAACCTCCTGGGGTGAAGAGATGGGACACACCCCCCTGTTGTCTTTCCCACCTCAGAGTTATCGTTCCTACCCCAAAACGGGCAGAGGGTGAGACATCCCTGCCACCACGGCACAGCCAGACACTGCTGGGAGGAGCCACAAGAGGGCATTAGATTTGTATTTTTCCCCATCCAGAGAAATCCGAGACACTTTCTGGATAATAATCCATTTCCAAGCGCACAGGTAGAACTGTGGGAATATCAGCCTGTGAATCCTAAAGCCATAAGAAGGCAGCTTGGATACTAACAGTGAGCCTGACTTTCTTTTCCTCCTCACAATTAAGCTTTTTATTGCCTCTGTGGAATAGGAGGAAGGCAGAAAGTGTTCCCTCCGTGTGGGAAAAGGAGAACATTTTGAAAACAAAGAAGAAGAACCCAAACAAACCCAAGCCACATCATTCCCAGTGCCTGAAGAAACTGAACAAATGTTGAAGAAGCTGATCAAATGTTAAATAAACATTTGAAAACGTTGCAAAACACCGCGCTGATTACACCTCACGTGTCAACAATTTTTTAGGTAAGGAAAGCAGGTTCAGGGTGTTTGCTGGCATCCAGTGGTTCTTTCTGAGCCTGATTTTGATGGAGATATTTCCCACCCCAACAGCATCTGTGCTCCTGCGTGTCTGGTGTTGCTCCAAGGCGTCCCACTGTCCTCAGCTGAGTTCACTGCCTCGACTAAAATTACATTTGCTGGACAAGGGCCGTGTGGTGTAAGCACCCTGTAAGTGTGTAGAGATCATTTTTCAACCCTAAAGTGCCATTAGGCCTCGACCCCTTAATTAAAAAATCATTCAAACCAGCTGAATGTCATCGGGCTGAAGCAGAACATAAATCAGCAGCAGAGTGTCCCTCTGTCTTAAAAGCAGTTTAAGTTTTTCAGCAATATCAGCCCTGAAACAGAAATGAGTAAAGAAATCAATGCAGACCAATGGACATAAACATGAGCCTTCTGGGCTGGTGTTTAGGAGAGGAAGGTGTTGTTAAAAGGGTTGCAGCTGCTGTGTCCATCCAGAGGTGAGGGGTAACATTTGGTCTGCGAGGACTGGTGCAGCAGAAACCAAAAAAGGAAAAAAAAAAAAAAAAAGTAAAACCTTGAAGCAATTTAAAGAAGATTTATTTCCTTTTTGTTTTGTGCTCTCCTGGGCTGCCTGATACGTTTGGAAGGGAGTCCAGGGAGATGTGTGGGCCAGAGAGAAACTTCCCAGGACATGAGGTAAATGCAGATGGAGTCAGCCCAGACTTGGCTTTCCCAGTGTGTGGCAGTGGGTTGGCATTTCATATCCCAAGGTCTGCTGCTAAAACCATGTCCTAGGGAAGTGTGGCACCCTGAGAAGGGCCAAGGCAGACCTGGCCTGGATTTGGCTTGTGCTGATCTCCCTGTGCCATATGTCCTGTTGGCAGACACAGGTCCCGGTGTCCCCGTGTGAGCCGCCTCCCTTGTGGATTGAGGAAGCTCAGGAGCTCAGAGTTGTTCCACTGAGAAAATCTCTTAATCCTCAGAGCCAGAGAGGCAGAAAGGTGGAAAATGAGCCCTTGGGGCAGGAGGAATTGAGCCCCCAGAGCCACACCTTTATGCATAGGCGCGAGGGTGTCTGCAGGTGTCTGGGAGATGAACCGCTCCGAATCCTCCCCAGGCAGGAGGGCTGGAAACTCTGCCTCTCTTCCTTGGGGGATTTGATGTACTTCCAAGCCACTTGGAGCCTGCCAGGCTCTCCAGCTCGAGGGGAAATGACAATAATGCTCATTAATCAAATGAATTTCAGGTTCTGGCCGCCAGCACATGGCTGTGGCACCTTCGCTTCCCCAGCTGACATCTGTCACCACGGGAAGGTTTGTGCATTCCAGCCCTCATGGAGCAGCAAAAATAGCTCCCACAACACACCCACCCCAGGTGAGGCCTGGATGGAGCCGATGGCACTGGCCAGGATGACAAATAAACCTCAGCAAATCCCAGCAGGGAGGGAACATCTCTGCCCAGCCACCTTCCCCAGGCCAGGGTTCTTCCCCAGAATCTCCCTCCAACCCTTGTTGATTAAACCAGTAGTGAGATAAAATATGTTAAACATCCCAATAGCCTTGTAGCTGTATTGTCCTGGGCACTGGTACTCCTGGTGTCTTCTCTCCTCTCTAATATAATTTATTTTGAAGGCCAGACAATAAGGCCAGTAATTCTTTGGCTCCTGGTGTGAACAGTTTAATGGAACATGACAAGAAAACAGTGTTTCTTTCGTGGGACTAATTATTGTCTGACTTTAAGTCTTTACCTATGGCAATAGCTGTGAGAATAGTCCCATTAGAGGCAGGTGGAGACATTTAATCCTCAGAAATTATGACTGAAAAATCTGAAAGACATTACAAGTGACCATAGGTGGGCCAGTCTCCATATTTTAGATTAACAATTTTCCCCAGGTCAGGGAACTTCTCTGTCCTTGACCATGGCAGAGGGATCCTGTGCTGGAGAAGGGGTTCAAGCATATTCATATATTCAAATGTTTCAAGGAGGAGCTTGGTTAAAGCCAACCACATGTGGGAGCACCATCCAGACAAGATGCAATGAGCAGTCAAGGCATGATTCAGAGCCTGCTGCAATCCTTGGAGAAGTTCAAGCTGCTGTTCAGCAGCCTGTGGGCCTGGCTCCCAACACAGTCTGGCCAAGGCCAGCAGCTCTGACTGATATCAGCTGGGCTCTGGGGACATCACATGGCCAGGGGAGCTCTGAGGGGCTCCACGTGGCAGTGACTGCAGGCAAGTAACACCCCGGGAAAAGGATTCAGAAAAAAAAGCTTTCACGGAGGGAGACAGATGAGGAGAATGGAAAATAAGGCTGGAGGAGGTGTGAGAGCAGCAGGCAGACACAGCCCTGACCTCGAGGCTGCACCAGACAAATGGTTTCCCTCTGCTTTCCCTCCTCACGATCCCAGACCGTGCCGGCTGCCCTCTGGAAAATCCTCCTCAGACACAAGGAGTGGATCCGGGTCTGCTGCTCAGGGCTGCGAGTCCCTCGGGGTTGTTATGGTAGGGTTGCTCCCCATTGCTAGGCTACGTGGTGTTGCTGTTGGCGCTGGGGGATGTTGGCTGTGTCGGAGCCCACGTGTGCAGCGGGAGGTGACTCATGAGCTCTGGGCCTTTAAGTTGCTCGGGAAGAACATTCCCTTCTGCTGAGGCACGGCCACGGCGGCTCCCCGACAGCAACCCCAGCACCTGCACGGCCCACAGAGCTGGGGGTGAAGAGCCTGGAGGAGTTGCCCCATCCTGGAAGTGCCCAAGGCCAGCTTGGACAGGGCTTGGAGCAACCTGGGCTGGCAGAAGGTGTCCCTGCCCATGGCAGGGAGTTGGAACTGGGTGGGCTTTAATGTCCTTTCCACCCTCCCTCAGCTGCAAGGTCTCATCACAGTCCCCTTCTGAGGAATGCTCAGAAAACCTTTGCCACACCAGTGGATTTCCCTTTGCAGAGCAATTTTCTCACTAATTATTGCCTGAGCATCAGTGAATCAGCTGCTCTCTGCCTGCCCAGCCCAAACACTGGGGTTTGCCATTTTTTTGATTATTTGGGTGTCGCCTCCTCCAGCTCTTGGCACCCAAAATTGTCAGGTCCAAGTGTCTGCTTTGAACTAGGAAGTGTCAGGAGTGTTGGAGGCTCCATGAGTGAAAAAGCTGCCCGTGAGGAGCCCCATCCCTGCTGTCCCCAGGGACTCTGGAGGAGAGTTTTCCTTGGAGTCAGGGCCAGCCCCAGGGCCAGGCTGCAGCTCTGGGAAGTGTGTGGGAGTTCAGGAGTTCAGCCATGGCTGATGTGAAACAACTCCAATCTACAAAATTGGCCTGGAAAAGCTGTGTCCAACCACTGGCTTCTCTTAAAAGTCAGAATCCCAAGAGCAGATAAAAACCCAGCCTCTTTATACTGAACTCAGCTCAGAGCCCAGAACCAGCACCCCACAGCTCCCATCTCCTTTGTTTTAATGATGTTTTGCTCCAGAAATCAAAGAGCTACAAGCATATTTACTATCACACACCGACCTGAAGCACAGCCCTCTGCATCTTGCTCCCCTTCTTTTGCTTCCTGATTTTTCACAGCTCCTGGCAGCCCTTGGAAACACTGAGCAGCTACAAACTACGCTCTAGATACACAAAAACCTGGTAACACAAAAACCTGGTAACTGCCAGTGTCGTGCTAGGGGATGGCCTTACCTCTTGTCCCTGTCCTTAAAAAGCCCTGGAATGTCTCTAATCAGTCTCTCGTGTGCCTGCAGGATCCCTGGATAGTAATAAATCTGGGATTCCAGCTTGTTCAGATTTAAGAAAGGGAGACAGGAAAAGCCGTTCCTCAAAAGTCGCCCTTTCTGGGACAGAAATCCCAGATTGTCCTCGTTTTGGGGGCACTTTGCAGAGGGTGCTGTGCTCTGCCCCAGGCTCTGCTGAGAGGACACGTCTCACGGGGATGGTGAGATGGTGCCTGGCAGGGGTTGTGTTTTGGGGTGCTGTGCCCTCTGCTCTGGGGGTGTGGGACCTGCTCTGACCCTGTGTGGGGTTCATTCCAGGTCATGCTGAGCAGCTCAGAAGTGACTGGGGTTGCAAATGAAGGGGCACGGGGGTTACAGAGCAGGGCTGAAACACTCCCTCTCTTTCTAGTTTCCATCCTCACTTTCTGCAAATCCAGTGCTCAGACCATCCCTTGCCTGCAGAGCTGCCAACTCTCCTCTCAAAACCTCCTTGCCAACTCCTGCCATACCTGGCAGGGGCCCAGAGGCCCGAGGGGAAGAGTTTGGAAGAAGTTTCATGCAAACGTGCAGCTGGATAAAGCCGGAGGGATTCTGCACCCGCCCCGTCTGGAAGATCCTTTGGGCAGAGCCAGCACAACCCTCTGAGCCGTCCCCGATGCCACACCGCCCTGCTCTGGGCTCGGCAGGCTCAGACATGGCCTCAACCTGCCATCTAGTGTTCTCCTCATGGATCCTGCTGCCAGAGCCTGCAGCAGGCAGGGAAGCACCGCCCGGAGCTGCGGCAGCACCTCCGACGGGACTCCGAGAGCAGCGGGGGCAGGAGGGTCCTGCTGGCTCCCATCACCAGGAATGTCAGACATGAGTTGCCCAAGGATTGTCCAGAGACAGCATTTTCACGTAGCTGAGCTGGGTAAGTGCCATACTCCAAGGAAACAGAGCATCCAGCTCAGCCTCTGGCTTAAAACTGTTTATAGGAATCAGCAGTTTTGAAAATGGAAAGATTAAATTAGTCCAAACAAAAAGGCCCACTCTAACCACCGCAGACTGAGCTGGAGTGATGTCACATAAACGGAGAAGGGGTGGCCACAGTTGTTGTCAGGAGTCAGATGGAGCTGCCAAAGAAAATAATCACTTTTTTTTCCCCCTCCTTTTGGGAATTGCAGGGTTTGACCCCAAAGCAGATGCAGGTGGGATAAACCCTCATGTACTCCCATCAGCATTCCTGTCAGCACGGCCGCAGAGAGGTGGGAGAAAGGGGACAGGAGGCACCAGGGTGAGGGGTACAGCATCATCCCCAGCCCATGGAATGGGATGCACAGTGCTGGGATGGCAGCACCCCCAGCCCCAACGTGCTGCCTGGTCTCAGTGACAAGCTGTGGCCACCGTCACCCCTGTCCCCAGAGGCAGAGTAATGTACTGGGTTTGGACAGCCTGGGTTAAGGGAGTTCCAAAACAAAGCAGCTTTGGGCAAACAGCCTTTCCACTTCTCTGTCTCAGCTTCCATTTGTTAACTTCCCTTTCAAAATGCAGAGGAGTTTGTTATCAGGTGGTAAATTATGCCTGATCCTTTTGGAATAACAGATTAGAAGGCACAGTGGTTATTTGTTTTGTAAACCAGGGCCTCTCCCTCTGCTCCAGCACACTCTCCCTTCCCCAGCACACTCTCCCTCTCCACGCTGAAATCCAAGCCCTTCCCATGGAACAGAAGCTCCATTCATTCCCTGTCAGCTCAACCACCTTCCAGAATCCCCCTCAGCAGACACTGGAGTTGGTGTGGGCATCCCTGGGCTGTGCAGGGGAGTTTTGGAGGCTCACAGGTGAGGCTGGCACAGGTCTTTTTGGATGGGATGCTTTGCCTCTGCTCTCCACCCTGGAATGCCGTGGGGCCCTGTTGGGACTGGTGCTGTGCAGCCCTCCCCGGGCTCGTGGTTCACCATCCTGAACCTGGTGGGGACAGAAATGCCACAGCAGCTGCTTGCCTGCTTCCAAATGCTCTACAAATGCACCAGGATATGTGGATGGGGCTTGGAGAAACCTGCTCTAGTGGAAGGTGTCCCCACCCATGGCAGGGGGCTGGAACGTGATGATCTCTGAGGTCACTTCCAGCCCAAAGCAGTCTGTGATTCCACGATTCTGTGACATCTCTCTGGCCAATAACCATGACAGGAGAGGAGGGTTTAGGTGAAAAAGGCATGGGAAAGGGACTGTTGGTGTTTCCCAGGACCAAAGGGCATTAGGACAGCAAGGACAAGATCTTGTGGGGACAGGGAGGCCTCAACATCTACAGCACAAGGGCAGAGGGAGCACAGCCATACTCCTGTTCCAGTGCTTTTTAAGTGGAGATGGGATGTTTCCTGCCAAGTCCACAGGCCAAGGGGTTTGAAAGCCCCATTTTAATCCCAGCAGCTCACACTGCCCTGCTGGTCCATGGAAAAGGCAGCTGGACAAAGTGCCCTTCTCACTGTGCTCTCCCTTGGGAAACAGATGGTGAGCTGTAAAGGGGGAACAGCAGCTTGGCAGGAGATAGGAATCAAAACCAAGTGGGAAGTGGCCTCTTGGGAAATGTTCCTTCCTCAAATACAGATCAGAAAAGGCACAGGCAGGCTCTGAGGTGGGCTGTGGGACATGGCACGAGGCAGGGAGGACACCCATGTCCCTGAAGCAATGCTTGGAGCAGCCTGAGCTCACTTCAGCCTGCGCTGCCTTTCCCCCCCCCCCTCCCCCTCCTCCTTTGTGCTCAGGACCAGGGTAACCGTCCTGAAGAGCATCAATATCACACAAAAATCAGGAAATTATTCACCTATTATCTCCAGTTCACACTTCAGCTTTCCACTGCCCTCGTAACAGTTCCCTGCAGGAGCCAGCAGCTTTGCTGGAACGCTCTGCTGGCCCTTCCCACCATTACATCACCACCCCGGGCCGTGCAGCATCACCACGTGGCGCGGCCGTTCTGTGCCGCGACCCGAGAGCCCGGCTGGGCTCAAGATGCAGGGCTGAGCCACACGCTATCCCAAATGCATTCCAGATGACAGGAGAGCACGGCAGGGTCCGGCTTTGTGAGGCTGATCGAGCAACACCTCATAATAACTCTTCACCGGCCAGAACAGTTTGAATCTGGGGGACGTTTCTGATGCTTTCTGATCGTGGGAACTGCTGGAGACCTCTCCACTTATTTTTTTGGTGCAACATCACCTTCTCCCAGGTTTCTCCAAGCCCCATCCAACCTGGTTTTGAACATTTCCAGGGATGGGGCAGCCACAGGGTTCTCTGGGCAACCTGTGCCAGGGCCTCCCCCCCCCTCACAGGGAAGAATTTCTTCCTATTCCAGAATTTCCAGGCTGTTTGACTGGCCATGGCTAAACCCTTGCAAGGCTGAGGCAAGGGCTTGTGCAGAAACCACCTGCCTGAAGTCACCCTCCCCCCTGCAAGCCCAAAGCATCCCAAAAACAGCATTTCCTGAGGGCTCTGCAGCTCCAGGACCTGCAGCCCTGATGCACCACCATGGTCTCCAGGGCCATGAGCCAAAGCTGATTGTGCAGCGTGAGCAGGAGAGAGTAGGGAGGGAAGAAGGAATTTGTTCCCTGTGCAGCTTGAGTGAAACCTGCACCTTTGAGCAAAACTACCCAAAACCACAAAGATTGGCTGAACACAAAGCCGTGTAAAAGCTCATTCCATTTTTTACAGCTCATCAGCCAAGCAGCTGAGACATTCCAAAATCTTAGGCTTCCCCAAAGGTTTTGGTAGATGCAGCATCATCACACAGCCAATCTCCAAACTTTCAGGTAGGTTTTGCAAAAAATAGGAAGGAACTGGCTTAAATTAAATGGCTCATCTCACTCTGTCAAACTGATCTGCAAGAACCATGTGAGTTCAGGAAAAACTCTGCTCTCTGCACTCCACAAACACAAACAACCCACGGAGCAGATGGGAGCAGCTGACTGGGAGAATTGGTACTGATTGTTGCTTTGCTGGAGAATTCACAGCTCTGCAGCCTGAACTGCTACTAGAGCAGGGGTGAGCTCCCAGGAACAGAGTCATAAGCACTGGTTTGATTTTTGGGAAGGAAGAGGGGCAGGATGGCTGGCCGTAAGGAGCTGAGTCCTAAAACTCTCAGTGCCAAGGCAGAAGGATGTGGAAGAGCCTGTGGAGATGCAGGCACAGTGTGCCCTGGCCCAGCAGTGCCATCACCACCCAGATGCCACTTGGTGGTAAGACTGGACCAATTTGATTCCAGTGAGACTTGGAACCACATGTCTTTTGGCAAATATTGGACAACTTCACACATTTCCTCTCCTGTGTTGCTCCAGATGAGAATGGAAACAGCCTCTTTGCATGTCATGGAACAGGCTCCCCAGGGAAGTGATCACAGCACCAATCCTGTCAGAGTTCAGGAAGTGTTTGGCCAATTCTCTCAGGCATCTGGTGGCATTCTTGGGGTGTCCTGTCCAGGGCTGGGAGTTGGACTCGATGATGTGGATCCCTTCCAGCTCTGGATATTCTATAATTCTGTGACTCTGCTTTAGCCTAGAGGAGCGTTCAATACAGGTGGTGCAGGTCATCTTTAACCAGGATTAAAGGGCAATTGCAAAGTTTCTCTGCTTCAGGGTGAGTATTGACCACATCAACCTGTAAGTTCTGCAGCACAGATGTGCCTGAGCTCGGGCTACTCCTGACAGCTTCAGCCGTGGAGGTCAGAGACCTCTGGTGTTTGCAGGGGGCTCTGCACAAACCTGCCCTTTCAAAACCCTTATTCAGTTTTCAGCCCCCAGAAATCTCTGCCCAATTTCCTGCATTATCCCCCCTCACGGCTCCAGCTTCCTGTGGTGGGAAACCCACGTGAGAGAGGCACTGAAATCGTCCTGGCTTCTGTCACTCTCCAGGCTGAGCCAAAAGCTGGAAAACCTGCAGAGACTCAGTCTCTCCTCCAGCATTTTCATGCTTAAGTGGAGTCACTGGAGCTCTGGAGAGGGAGATATTATGGCCTAATGCAAACAGCACTAAGAAGACTGAACATAATTAAGGCCCTAACAGCAAACGTTGGACTTGGGTTTAATCTGCCAAAAAAATCTCCTTCACAGCATCCCCACAGAGGTATAAAACGCTGAGCAAACCTGGAAAAAAAAAGACCTGGAGGATAGTGCTTTTCATTTCCTAGGCTGATTTATGCTCTACAAACAGCATCACATGCTGTCGCTGACAATTTCCTGCTGAGTTACTCGCGCTGCCTCCCCGGCAGAGCGATGCCTACAGATGGGAAGGAGAGTCGGGCTGGCTTGAAAAGAAGCGAGGGAATATTTCTACTTGACAGCCTGTTTTCTTTGGTCAACGCATGGAAGGATTTTAGTTCGTTATTTCACGTCTAGGCTCAGTTCCCAGCCACCAAAGGGAGAGCTGAAATCGGGGGGTTTCGGGTAGAAACCGAAATGCTCCTCCTGGTTTCGCCGGAGCAAGTGAGCAAGATGTGCCTGGGGACGTGGAAGTGAATTAATTGCTGTAATCCAACTGCTGGAGCCCTTGAATGAACGTTTTAATTGGGTTGCAAAGGGGAATTCAGTGCTGTAAAGCACTTTTTGAGTCAAATAGCCAGAGGTACCAGGCACCCGTGGGTGCTGTGCTGGGGCTGCAGCCCTGGGGGACCATCTGGGGAGGAGATGCAGTTGGGAGTGGATGGAGGAGGAGGAGGCAGCAGCAGCACAGAGGTAGCAGTAGGATGTGGTTGATGGGGACCAGCTCCTCCAGCCCCCAGCCCTGCCAGGGCTCCTCCACGTGCTCAGGGAGCTCAGCCAGGCATGTTGTGCAGTGCCCTCACCTTCACCTCACCTGCCTAATATCCATTCACGATTTAGGATTAGTTTTGGCTTCAAACAGTGAGGCTGGAGCTGGAACACGAGCTGAAATAGCACAGGGTAATAGCCTGTGGAAAGAATAGTAGTGAAGGAATATTTTCTTCACATGGCAATGGGGAAAGCAAAGGTGGGTGTTGGGAGAGGGTTTGAGCTTCTCCCATTCAACACCCAGCTGATGGAAACTGGTGTGACTCAGGTCCCTAAATATATTTTCAGTGCTGTCTCTGTGTTTCTGGGACACAAGGGATGTTTGGACAGGAGAATCCCTTGCAGGGAGGAGCTGGAGGAGGCCAAGAGCTGTAAGCACTTGAATTTTCATTTGCACTCCTGCCTCTCCCTGAGGATTTGCAAACAGCCAGCAAAGCCTTTCAGGATGCTGAGAGCATCGTGTGCAGGGTGTTCGTGGTGTGTTATCAGAAGGCCTGACCTGCATCACCAAAAACGTGTCAGGAGATGCTGTTTGCTGTCACTGCCGAAAAATCTTGTAAAGGGTTCAGGACGTCAGCCATGGACAGTGTTAACAGCTTGGAAAGGTCAGGGGAGGGAAAGCACACACTCCCAGGACAGCTGGGGTGTAAAGTGGCTGCGTGGATTGAATGTATAAATGAGGTGTTCACTGACACAGCCACCTGGAAGGGACAAGGCAGGGGCCACACTGTGCTCAAGGAGAGGTCACGTCCTGGGACCTGCTGATCTGATCTCTTCTCCTTCTTCAGAGTGAGTCTGGACAGGTTAAACTTGACCAGTGCCAGCTGTGTAGGTGTTATTGCTCCTAGCGCAGAAAGCACCTTGGGTCACCATCCCAAGGATGCTCCTCACATCCCTCCCTCCAAGAGGCTTTTGTGTGTGCCTTTGTTTGAATCCAGCTACAACTGTTCATGTGTCCATATTTGCAGTCCTGATATATTTGCTTTCCAGGAACATTCGTGTTTTGGTGTTTCCAGCCTGCGTGAAAATGAGCTTTTGGCTTTGATAACCCATAAAAGCAGCAAAATCCCATTGCCTCAAAACAAGCCTCACCAAAACTGCTGGAGCGAGTGGAAGATTTGCATTGGCCTGAGTGAGTTTTAATGCAGTCCTGGCTGTTGTCTGCAATCACAGCACACTTTGGGATTTGGGGGAAGCAGCTCCAGCCAGGCTGGCTGCCTTGGGCTGCCCTGCTTTGCTGGGAGCTACCTGTGTCACAACACAGCCTCATCCTGAGGGCAGTGCCAGGGAAAAGCTGGCCTCTGCAGAAATTCATGCTCCATTTCCAGTGCTCTCATTGGAGAAGGGTGCAGGAACTCTGCAAAAGCCCTGCAGGACTCACTGGTTAAACGACAAAATGTGGACCAGATTGTTCAGAGGAAAAGGAAAATCGAGGCTTTGGCATCCTTGGAAAAGTCCTGCTGCTTCCCATCCCTCTGCTTTACTTGTTGTTTCTCTTGGGAAAATGGGAAGAACTTTGGGGTCAGTGCAGGTGCTGGGGTGTCTCTATGGGAACACTGACGCTCTCCCCTTATGCAGAGGTTGGGATGAGCTTTCCTCCTTCCTTCACCACCAGGCAGTGGTCCCCCACTTTTTGACTCTAATTTAAGATTCCCTTTGCTGCAAGAAACCCTGGAAAGTTTTCCAGCATCACCCAGAGGGGCGTCCCCTCCTACAGCCTCCCACTGCCTGATACACTTTGGCTGTTGGTTTATGCAGATCCAGGGAATTTTTAATCTGCAAATAGATCTTCCCCTGGTAAAAAAAGGAGCTGTAAAAAGTCAAATCCCTGGAGGATGATGCCTTGGGAAGCTGGGGAAGCAGCATCTTTAAGCTCTGGGGAAATCAAGCTAAAGCTGATCCCTGCACAGAGCAGTGTGGTTGGGTTTGCTCTCCATGGGGATGCTCAGAACCTGGGAGGGAGCTGAGTCTGCAGCACCTGGTCCCTCCATGTGCTCAGGGATACATCAAAGCAGGAAAGAGCTGGTCCCTGGCTTTGGTGGACAGGAATTCGGGGGATGGAGCCCCCAGGACTCCCTCCAACCCCTGGGTTTTATGAACTCCCTGGATTTATGACCAATTCCCTCCACACAGCTGAAGCTCTGCCAGGATCCCTCTCTGCTGTTTTAAACTGCAGAGCAAAATCAAGGTTGCAAGCTGGTGGAGAGATGCCAGGGAAACCCCAGGAGGGCTAATCCATGGCAAAACCTTCCTGTGCTGGAGCTGATGGGCTCGCTCTGGCTTTTCAGCCCATGAGGAGGCCCAGAGAGGGGATTGCTGGACAGGCAAGGAGCCCCCAGGCCCCAAGGGTGGGAGTCCCCAGGCAGGACAGGCAGGTGTCACACAAGGCAGGTGTGTAGGGGGGGTTTTATTCAAGCTGAATGAATTTTCCAATCCTTTCAGGGATGGGAGGGAGAAGGGAAGGCAGCACAGGGAGGGTTGTTTCACCACCACACAGAAGTTCAGTTTGGGAGACCAGTGAGGCTGTAGAGCATCTCCCATCACTCCTGCCACGCTCAGGGCAGCTCCAAAAACCCCAGCCATGCAGCCCAGCAGCTCAGCCCAGGCCTGACTGGGATGCAGGGATGCTGGGGACCATCACTGGGGCCACCACAGCCACCCACTGCCCTGGTCTGTGCCCACACTCTGTGCCACCCCTGTGACAGGAGCTCACTCAGCTGGTGGTCACCCAGGCAGGGCAGGGCTTCCCCTGCATTGGATTTTAGGGGTTTTTTTACTTCTCCTGTGAAACTGGTGAAACCCAAGTTTTTTTCCACTGCATATTTTCCTTCAAACAATCCTGGGTTTGTACTGAAATAATCAGGGTCTGTGTCTTCAGTGACGGTGAGCTGAGAAATTCCAGCCCAGCACCGTTTTCTGAGTTTCAGCAGCCAAAATATTAGGAAATAATTCATTTTTTTTCAGCCAAAACTCCTGGAGAATCTCCTCTTCCCTCATTTCTGGTGAGCAAACACACATACGTGCCTTCTATAAAAGGAGGCTTTTCCATGGAATTCCAGCAGTGTTCCATACAGAGATATTTGTCTGGGCTGTGCCAATTCCCCACCACCCCCCTCGACCCACAGGGAGAGAGGATCCCAGCATCACCCTGGAGCTGGCCAGGATCTTGCACAGGGATTACAGCCCCAGTCCTGCCCTGTGAGCAATGCCCAGCATTGTCTCTCTCCAAAGCTGGTTTCCTCCTGTGGGAATTGAAGTGGGAAATATTTAATTATTCCCAAGTCTATTTTATGGCAGTTTAACCCCTGTCAGCTGAAATCCCAGTTCTCCTGGAGCCTCCTGTTTTTCAGGTAGAAATTCCTTTAAATCTGACAGCGACATCTTTATCCTTTCCAGTGGATCTGCCCCAGTGCCAGGCTCCAGGCTCAGTGTGAGACACCACATCCAAAGCTCCCAAAACTGCCCAGAACCCAGTGTCAAACACACAGGTTATCTGGAAGTTGCCTGAAAACAGGAGTTCTCATGGGTGCTGCACTGGGATTGACATCTCCTGCTTATCTCACTCACCAGCTTCCAAAAAGTAAGTGGTCCCTGAGCAAGAAGAGCCTGGCCTGGGATGTGTCTTTTCTGGGAGAAATCCATTCCCAACACTGTCCATGGGGATCTCAGGGCTCGTGACAGAAGCAGAGGGCTGCAGAACAGAGGAGCAGGTCATTTGGAGAGATACAGGAGGCAATTCCCCTCTCCCAAGGGACCAACAAGGCCCAACCAAGCCTAGGAAAGCAATAAAGAAAAAGTCCATCTGGACGACGCCCTTTTTCTGACTCAGAATGTTAAATAAAATGCCAGAAACTGCTCTTTTTCTCTTTTTTACTTTTTTTTTTTTTTTTTTTTTTATCATCCAGTAGGCCCTTCATATTTTCCCACTTACATCATCCAACATGGTTTGAATCTACAGTGACTGGTAAAGCCTCAAAGGCATAATTGCAGTTGTCTTAGGAAAGTGAAATCATATGGTGTTCCCAAGATCCCTTCCCCCTTGCTTTTTTCCTTTTCTTTTCTTTTCTTTTTTTTTTTTTCCCTCCCCCTTTAAATGTTTCTTACTCAGCTTCCAGATGTTTCCTGAGGAAAAAAGAAAAAGAACAAGAGGCAGAGCAAGGCACAGACTAAAGGGTGCTGTAGTGGAAAAGGCCACGTGGCAGCAGGAGCTCCCAGGCAAAGGAGGGGAGTGGTGGAAGCTGCAGCCTGTGCTTGGAGCAGCACAGTCTTCGGGTTGTTGAGGCACAGAGGCCTTTCTGGACCACTCTCCCTCATCCCAGCCCATCCCAAAATCCCCGGGAGCTGCCTCAGCCTCTCCATCAGCCCATGGTCCAGGCTGGGAAGCCTGTAAAGGTCCTGAGCTGAGCAAAAGATGCTGAGCATCAACATATATCCTGAACACAGTCAGCCCCCACATTTTGGGGAAATTCCTGAGTCATGCAGGACCAGGCTCCTGACCTGCCTCCTCACCCCTTATTGAAGCCATGGCTCGGACAGAACCTTTGCCAGCCCATTCCTGATCTCTGAGCACTTCCAGGACCTTGATAAACCACCCTTTCTATGGATTTCCAATGCCTTTGTGGAGGCAATTCCACCTGCCCGTAGCCCTCTGGCTCAGGGGGTGAGTTTGCACCAACTCAGCCTCACATGAGGCCCTTGCATCAGTTGTGAAGCCCCCCAGGTGCTGCAGGGTCCAAGCTCCACCAACCCTCACAAAGGATAGAGGGCAAAAATTCCTGTGTGTGCTGGAGCATTGAAGGGTCTGTTGGAGCCAGAGCCTGGCACACCAACGCTGGGGAAGCACCTCTGTCCCTGCAAGAGCCTCCCTGGGAGCAGAAATGCTCACACCACCATTTAGGCAAGCTCAGCCTGGGCATGGTTTCAATTAGGGCTGTAATTTACTGAGCTGGCATGAAGGAGGGTGACACAAACTCCAAAGGAGGGGCCTGAAACTCTGCCTTCCCTCCAGTGAGCTCCCTTTCCTTGGGGAAAGGCAAGAAGGAGTCCCCATCCTGCTGAAAATGCCTCTTCCTGAACACCCTCTGCTGTGCTGGGACCAGAAAAACTGCAGTCCCAGGGGCTCATGGATAAACCCCCCTGTGGGGAAGGCTGTGCCAATCCCACCTCGTGCCACTCCCTGCCCTGTGATGGGAGGAGAAGGCCCAGTGCCCACTGAGGAGGTGGAGAGGGGAGAGCTCCAACTCCGAGGAGGGACGAGGCCGTGGGAGCTGGACCAGCCTTGCCTCCTTCCCCACCCAGCAGAGAAATCCCATCTCCAGTGCTTTTCTGGAGCTTTGTAGTGTCTGCAAGAAAGCAGGGATGGCCCCAAAGAGTGGGAATGACCTTCCCTTGGAGCTGACAGAGCAGAGGATGCACCAGTGCTTCCAGCACCATTCCCCTGAGCACACAGGGGGCTGCAGCCCCAGGACACCACCACGAGGACACCACTTGAGCAGTGAGTCCAGAACAGTTGTTAGGCAGCCTGGCAGGTACAGTTCACCAAAAATGGATCAAGCACTTCCCAGGAACTAGAGAGCCTGCGGAACCAGTAGCACGAGCGGGTGGGAAGGGATGCAGCCAGCCAAGAACTGATGAGAGTCTGGTTCAAATGCATCTCTGAATCGACTTAAAGACCTCAAAATTAAGTCATATCCAGTGTTTTCAGAGCATCAAACTCCTAATAGTGAGGGGGTGGTTTTCAGCCTCCTGTTGGGAGTGCAAATGCAGCTCATCCAAACCCATTCCAGATGTTCTGCCCTTGATGGAGAGGAGGGAGGAACCATAACTGCAGCCCCCTGGGTCTGGTGATGAGTTGTTTTAGAAACAACAGCGAGTGTGATGCATCCCATCTCCCTGCTCAGAACAGGTAGCAGGCTCAAGGGTTGTTCAGTTGTGCAAAATCTTTGTTTTCTGCCTCCTGTGCAGGCACAGAAAGGGTTAAATGCAATCCACATGGGAACACATCCCATTTGTAGAGAGCCAAGGCCTGAGAGGGCTCCTGCTTCATCCACGGGCAGGGTTTGAAGGGGCTTCTCTACCCTCAGCACACGGTTTCCCGTTCCCAGTGGGATAGAAATGTAGCTACACCCAGGGCAAGAATGAGACCTGGCTGGAGGAGCCCGAGCAAGGAGAGGGAATTTGGCCTCTAAAAGATTGTCTTGAGCTTCTCTATAGTCTGTGCTTGTGCTTCTTATCCCAGGCCAAGCAGATGTTGCTGTCTCAGGTCACTGCCCAAGGTCAGCCCGTCTGCAGCACTGCCCTTGCTCAGTGGAGCCCTGTGTGTGTCCCTGGAGAAATGTCATGGAACACACACTGGTTTGGGTTGGAAGGAATCCTAAAGTCCATCCAGTTCCACCCCCCCCTGCCATGGGCAGGGACACCTTCCACTAGCCCAGGTTGCTCCAAGTCCTGTCCAACCTGGCCTTGGACACTTCCAGGCATGGGGCAGCCACAGCTTCTCTGGGCAACCTGTGCCAGGGCCTCTCCACTCTCCCAGGGAAGATTTTCTTCCCAATATCCCATCTAAGCCTATTCTTTTTTCACTTTAAAGCCATTCCCCCTCGTCCTATCACTACATGTCTGTGTTCAGATGAATTTACGAGCAGCAAAATCACAGCAGCAGCAAAGGGTGCCCTTGCACAGCCCTCCCTGTGTCAGTGGGACTGGGTGTGGCAGCAGTTTCGCCCCACTGCCCTCCCACTCGGCACCCTCTGTCACCAGACACTCGTGGGTACCCCCTGGCCCTGCTGCTGATCCCGCGGGGCTGAGCCGGGCAGAGCAGTGAGGGGGAAAGGGAGAGACGGGAAAGGAAAGGCGAGAGCAGGGAAGGGGAAAGAGGTGAGCAGGGAAAGGGGAACAGCAGAGAGTTCGTGGAAGTCACGAGCGATGCAGGCTGAGGGATGAAGGATGCGGGATGCGGGGGGCGGGGCCTGGTCCCCGCGTTGCCATGGAGACGCGCCGGCGCAGCCAATGGGAGGGCGGTGCGCTGGGGGATGCGCGGGGCTGGGGCGTCACCTGCTGGGGGCGAGGGGACATCGCACCGGCACCTCCGGACCCCCCCGGCATGGACACGGCACCCGCCGGGACCCCCGAACCCCGACCCGCCCCGGCGATGGGCCCACGGGAACACGCCGAGGTATCTCCATGCAATCCCGCTGGAGTTTCACGGCAGCTCAGCAGGAGCAGAACGCGGGAGTCAAGGGAGTTCTTTCGTGCTCCTGAACTTGATAAACCCAGCGGGAACCTGAGGACCCAAGTTTAAAAGTCTGTCTTCCTCGCATAAACCCGCTGTCGTGTTAACAAGCCACAGCCTTCCTCACATCCTCCCTAAAACTGCCTTAACGGGGGCAAGCTCGGACTTGTTGGCACCAGGAAATGAAGCTGGACAATGAGAACCTCCCGAGGGTTCCCGAGAAACCTGTCCATACCACTGCCTTCTGCTCCTAACGCTGGTTTCCATATGCTTATCCTCTTCAGGTCATGCAAATCCTGGAAACACAACAGGCCCAGGGAGGTTCTCTTTCCACGTGACACCAAGCTGATGTGCTGGATTTTCCTTTCAGGTTGAATTTTTCCCATGGGAAAAAGAAAAATGCTCTTTATGCGCTGTCTGGAGGGGAAACAGCCCCTCCATACCCACATTCCTGGTATGGAGGGTGCTAGAACCAAAGGTCTGGGGGAGAGGGCTGAACTCTGCAGCATCAGACCCCAAAATGTTTGGCCTCTGAGCAGAGTGGAGAGAATTAGTGCAGTTCAGGGCTGTCATATGAAAAATCCACAGCTGAAATTGTGAAATTTTGCAGGTGGGAGATAACTAGGGAGTGTATCTGTGGGGAGGGGAATGGCAAACTTTGGAGCTCTCAACCAGAAGCGAATCTGCAAACAGAGCAGGCTGGTTGTATATTTTGATAACGTAAAGTAGAATATCTTGAATGCTACAACTAATAAAGAGACAGGAGACAGCTCCTGTGTCACACACTGTGCTCCTGCATATTGAGTATTTAGATCGGGAAAAACGGAGATTTATTACTCTGAAAAGAAGACAAGGCCAGGAAAGAAGGATTCCAGAAGGAAGGATTGGGTTTGGAGATTAGTAGTGGGTCGAGAAAGAGAGGGATTCCCTCGTGGTTGGAGGAAACATCCCGGGATTGGTAAAGTCCGGGAGATGCGGGAGATGCCGCGGGGATACTCGGGGAGCCGGCTGAGTGCACTGGGGGGAGCAAGTGAGCCGGAGTGAGGGAACCGAGCCGGGAACAGCTCAGGTGCCTGACAGACAAACCCAGCATCAGGATCCACTCCGGGCTGGCCTTTACTCTGTCTGCCCCGTGACAAGGGACATGGCTTTGCCACACCCCTGGTTTTCTCCTGTGTGCTCAGATCCGTGCTCCAAAGACCTTATGCTGGTTTCTACTCAGATGAGGAGGTGAAAGGCTCCTCTCTTTGCCCTGTTCCTCCTCACACCCTTTGTTCCAGCTCTCTGTGCAGCTTTTCCACCAAGTCCTCACCTTCAGGTCGCTGTCCGAGTGTCCTGCCTGTTCCCGGGGTCCCACAGGCCAAGCACTGGGATGGAGAGCTGCTCCAGGGGGACAGACACAGGTACCACCACCAAAGCCCCTTGAGCAGGGGCTTGACCCCTGCCCAGGTCTTTGTGCTGTTACCAAGGACATGTGTTTATGACCCAGCCCACTGAACCAGGGCTTGTTATGGTGATGCTCAGGCAGGATGAGTCTCCAGCTTTTTGGTTATCTCCTTAGGACCCGGAATTTGACTTTTAAAAACCACTTTTTTAAAAAAACTCTATAAATAAATCACATTCTGCGTGCTTGAGTTAACATTAGCCTAAAAACCACCCTCCTTATAGCTCATGTCAGGCAAACAAGACAGGCTTGATAACTGGAGAGAGTGATTTATAAAGGCACCATATGGGAGCTTGTCTAAGAATCATAATTGATTAGTGAGCTGCAGAAATATTGCCGTGGAGCAGAGGCTGAATCCCTCGGAGGTTCAGCTCCTTCGAGGGGCCTGATGTTCATTCCAACACAAATCCTGTAAAATCACCCTCCATCCACACCCCAGTGGCAGCCAGTTCCCTGAGGGGCTTCTCAGCCCTCACACAGGAGTGGTGCTGAACGTGGAAGGACGCTGAGAGCTCGAGGACACAACTCATCCAAGGATAGCAGAGGTGGGTGTGTGAGTGCAGCCGTCCATCTGCCAAGTCCTTTTATTTTCTTAGAGCTCCAGGAAGAACTTCTGGCCTGGGATCTGTCTAGACACTGCAGGCAGGTATCAGGCAGTGGTTATTCTCATGGCAATAGCTCCAGGTGCTGACAGACAGTCCCAGGAAAGCTGGGAGGGGAGGAAAATACTGTGGCTTCCTCTTAATCAGGGATTTGGGGCTCAGGGAAAGCCAACAGGATCCCTCAGCACCCCGAGTGCTTAGTACGTGTCAGATTTGTTCCCCACGACATTGCAGCTTGCCCAGGGCTGTCCTGAGCCTCAGCATGAAGTTGGGGGTCCCTCAGTGCTGCCTCTGCATAAAAAGGGGCCTTACAGACTTGTGACCTCAACTGCCTCTCCAGGCAAGAAGGGAGAAATAAAATACTCTATTTAGAGCCCGTGACAAAAATTCCTATTTCAGGCAGCAGGCAGCATCCAGTGCACATTAGACAAGAGTTGTTGAGTTAATTAGAAATGTATATTTGATACCCAGCCTGAGCAGGGCCCTGCACGCTGCTAAGGTTTAATAATTGATTTGTAATTTATTTGCCCATTAATTCTCCCTCTTTCAGAGCGGAGCCAGGAGCTCGTGCACACTCGTCCATCATCCTGGCCAGCAGCAGCACAGCTCCTTCTCCCACTGAGCTGTCGGGGGTGACAGACTGGAGCCTCGTGCAGCCCGTAATTAGTTACTTACTTCAGGAGCTTTTTATAGGGGGCTGCGTGTGCCTCCCGAGAAAGATTAACAAAGGGTTTATTTCCTGCGGGCTCGGGCCGCGTGTCAGCGAAGCCCAGGCCCCAGAAATTATTGATTCCCTCTCCATAAGGTTTGCATTTCCAAGGTAAGTGATTTGGCTGTTACAGGCAGCAGGTCCCAGGGCTCCATTCATCACGGCGCAGCAACAACGGGGCTGACCCAACCACTGGGAGCAGGTTCAGCTTTAAACAGGGGCTGCAACATTTTCCCTCACTGTCACCGTGTATTATGACAGGGAGAAAGGGTTTCCAGGGTGCCCATTCCCAATTAATCAGGGAGAAAACATAATTGCAATCCCCAAGACCCTCGCTCGTTTCTCCTGTCACAGGATCAGGGGTTCACATGTGCTCATTCCCTTTATTTGCCATATGTTTTCTGAACCTTTAGGACTGTATCTGAGTCACAGTTTTCGAAGCAGATTAGAAGCCTCCCTTTGCTACCAGAGGAAAACAGAGTTTCCCAGATGACTGGGAGATCCTGAGGTCCTGGAAACCAGTGCCAGCCTGCGTGGACCAGTGGACACCGAGACATCCAGGAGCAGCAGGACAAACAGGCAAAATACCAGCAGGATGGAAAAGATACAGAGCAACAACAGCTGGCAAGCAGGAAAATATTTT
The DNA here is from genome assembly GCF_036250125.1 of Pseudopipra pipra. NCBI lineage: Eukaryota > Metazoa > Chordata > Aves > Passeriformes > Pipridae > Pseudopipra > Pseudopipra pipra. The sequence goes on from NC_087568.1 coordinate 3,390,984, forward strand.
GAATAGTCAAAAAGGGCATTTTACAGAGGTGAAAATCACATTTTTAACTAAGAAAGTGCAGCCCCACACTCTTGGTAGGAAGGAAAGCCCTGTGTCTACCCAGCACTGCAGGGCAGGAGTAAACATTTCCCTTCCCATCTCATCCACTTCCCACCGGCCTGGAAACCTCTGGCTGTGAGAACATGCTCTGATAGAGGCAATAAAGATGGAAAAAGTGGGTTGGAACGGGGTAGGAAAGGCACCTCCCAACATGGGCATGGCAGAGACAAGGCAAAGGCCCCCTGGAAGGGGGGGAGGCCCAGAGACAGTTTTGGCAGGAGTGAGGCCATAGAAAAATCCCATCTTCATGTGTGAAATCTCACATAGAGCTGCTGCTATAAATAAGATTGAGGGATTGATTGCCATAAATCATAACCCTGCTGACATCCCAGAGCTCTTGCAAGCAGCAGGGGTGCTCGTGGGGCTGGTTGTTCTCCTTTGGCAGAGGCAGGAGAGAGATTAGTCATTCGTTGTGTTTCCTGAAACCACCTCCTCCCTCCCCCACAGGACGATGGCTTGAAGGGAAGGATGGATTGAATCTCCTTGTGAAGGAGTCTATGACATCTCTTAATCATAGAGTTCCCCAGATTTGCAGAATCAAGCCCTTGTACTCCCAGGGCAAGTGTTGTTTTCAGCAAGGTTACTGCTTATTTTGAGCAGGAGAAAATGAGAATCCAAATCATCTTCCTTTGAGGTTGAAAACCTAATTTCTATTGTGTCTGCACGGAGCTGTGTGACAGCCCTGTCCTCTGCTCCAGACCAAAGGGCACGTGTCTGCTCCTACCATAGCTGGGTTCACTCTCAACCACCACCTGGTCCAGCTACAGAACAAGAACCTCAGAGTAGGATCACCCAGGTCCTAATTTACACCCCCAGGAAGATGTGACAGCACTGCCCTGGACAAGGACCCTCAGCAAAACCCACCATCCCCAGTGACACCCCCAGCCAAGCAGCAGCCCAGGGCCTGCTCCCCTCTTGCAACCCCTTTAAAACCTTTTCTACAAACACTCTTGCCTTAAAGTTCAAAATGTTCTGGGCATAAATCCTCCTCCTCCTCCCTTCCATGCTGCTGGAAGTTTGCTACCGGCTATATATTTTTAGATTTTAAAAATGTCACCCTCAACTGCTCTGAGCGCACGTAAGTACTGTGAGAAACCAACCATCTAGACTTGCTGTCAATAACCCCGGCCTCAGATGGACTCCCTGCAGCCCTGGCACAGTAAATTACAGCCTTTCCCCCCCTCCCTCCAAATGATGGCTGGCTGCTTATTATTGGCTTTCATCTTTATTGCCTCGTAAGGTGAAATGGTTGGAGTGACAACAGCAAATAACCAGCCACAAATTGTGTCTCCTGCCGGCCTTCCTCCCGCCTGTCAGCAGGCTGAGATGCTCAGAGAGCCTCCAGAACCCAGCAAGGAGGGTGAAACGGGCTGTGCACACCCTACCAAGCCATAGAGAGGGTCTTCCTAAATCCCACCAAGCCCTCCTCCTGCCTGCAGGGTCCAAGCAAGGATGCCCTGGGCAGGTGCCCCTGTTGCACCCTCTCACTCATACCCCTATAGATTTTCCTTCTCTGGGAGCATCCCACATTGGGCACCAGTGAATCCACAGCCAGCTGGATGTACAAATGGCTCTGCAAGTGGGGAATGTTTCATGTGGCTCATCCTTGGCTCGTTACCACAAATTGGGCCCCAAGAGCACCCTCACTCTCTCTGCTGTCACCAGAACAGTCTGGTTTGCGGGACATGGGGCCATGTAAGGTCAGAGCTAAAAACTGGCTGAACTGCACTGGTCTGGCTTTGAAACTCATGGTGAGCTCTTCTGATGTGCTTGAAGGAATCTCCTGTCAGTGAGTCTCTTCCAAGGGACAAGGGGCAGGAGAGGTGGGAATTTCCAGCAGAGAAAGATGGCACGGGCAGTTGGCTCCCTAAAAAGAAACAAGATTTATCAGCACATGAAGATCAAACCCTTCAAGGCAGGGGTTAATCCGTGGGGTCTTTGGGGACCCACCTCCACCCTCCAGACAGCAGGAAATCGGGCACAGCGCATTCTTTGCCATGAGGAGGGAAACAATTTTGGAGCAGGAACAGACAGGCCAGAGCAAGCTTTTCTCATCCAACCGGAGTCTGACGGGAGGATCCAGTTTCAGAGGATTAGGTAATGTCTTTGGATCGCCCAGGAACCCACGTCCTGGTGTGTGTGCTCAGGCAGGGAGCTGGGAGGGGAGGCAGATGTTGATGGCCATGGACACACAGGAGCAGCCCTCCCTCCAAACCTGACCTTGTCAGCCTCCCTGCTCGGCTGCAGTGCGTGGGCTGGGATGGAACAGGGATGGGGCAGGGATGGAACAGGGATGGGGCAGGGATGGGGCTCGGATGGAACAGGGATGGGGCAGGGATGGGGCTCGGATGGAACAGGAATGGGGCAGGGATGATGGGCTCTGGCTGGTGGCTGATGGGGGGGCAAGAGACCCAGGGCAGGAGGACAGTGCCATTCCTCTCTGCTTGTGCTGTGGCACATCATGGTCAGAGCCCATTTCACTGCCACTCCAGGGCTGAGAAAAGGCTTTTCCCTCACTCTGGGCTGGTGGGACAGTGCAGGGACAAAGGTTTCCTCTGTCTGTGGTGTGTGGTGTAACCCTCTCTCAGGCTCTTCCAGGACATCGGAGATCATTTTCCCTGCCCTTGAGATGAAGCCCTGCAGCTCCTCCAGCCCCTCCTGGTGTCACAGTGTCCTTAGGGCCCCACCACCTTCCAGTGATGGTGGCTGTGCCATACCCACCACAACCAGGACAAGTGGAAAGCAACCTCCTGAGCAGGTAGGAAGGGACAGGGAGCCCCAGGAACAGACTCCAGCCTGCAAAATTCCCAAGCAGCAAAGCAGGAGGATGGTGGAAGGCTGTGGAGGGTGGGAACACTCTCCCCACTCTTCCCCTGGCTTACTGGCCAACCCTGAGCCAGGCAATTCCCCCTCCATCCCCTCACCTCCCTCCTGGCTCTCTCCAGCTCTCCAGTGAACTCACACAAGGCAGCTCCTACCCTGTGAAGGACGTGGCTGCTCTTATGACAAGGCAGGGTGCTTTTATGTTATCATTTAAAAGGTCCAGACAAATGAACACCGAGAGTTGAGTCCTCAGGAATCACCGTGACTCAAAACACAAGCTTTTTATAAGAAAATAAATTAAATGGCCTTGCTGCTTTACTCATCAGGCTGTTCTACCTTTAACAGCATCCCAGCAAACACTTGTGTCTTCATTTAATGCTCTTCACCCTAATACCCACCATAAAAGAAATTCAGCAAAAAGCCTGGCTGATAACTTCAGCGAATTTCCATTTGACCCTCCCCTTGGGTTTTGGGTTGAGTGTTGAGTGAATGAGCTTTAAAAGCATCTTTTCATTTAGTCTTCCACAGAAGAGAATCGCCGAGCCAAGAATCATACCTCACTTTGTCAGAAGAAAAACAAGATGTGGGCTTAGTGGAATTGAGTTGCGTTGGAGCACGGTATGGAAAATCTTGCCTGTGAAGCCAAACAAGGTTTTCACTGCCAGTGTTGTAAGGGAGAGAGATGCAAAATTTTTGTGGCCAGTATTTCTCGCCTGTGCCTTGGGATCTCAGGCTCTTTGGAAATGAAAGATCCTCGTTTCAGGCAATGCTTTGCTTTAAGCAGTTTGTTAACCCTTTGTCAGACCGCAAGGGAAGAGCAGAGCCGGTGCTCTGAGGGGGAAATGAGTTAAAATACTTCAGATACAGTGTTTGGGCTGTTGATCTGTGCAAGTCACCTCAGCAAGAAATTTCAGTCAGGACAGAAATTTCAGTCAGGGCAAGGAGGAGGAAAGGAGATGGGGGTGACTGATAGCAAAGCATCTTTCAGGGTCAGAAAGCTGCTTAGAAGGACCTGATGTTGGGCACCATGGAGCACCAAAGAGAGGGAGAGAGCTTTGCTTCCTGGTCTTTGAAGGCTTCCAGGATGATGTCAAATAAGAGTAAAAGACCAAAAAAAACCATTTTATAGTATATATTGTTTCCTTCCAGTCCCAGGGCTGCTCCAAGCAAGGAAATGGGACCTGGACAGGGGCACGGGCATCCCGGGAAGGGGAGTGGGCATCCCGGGAAGGGGAGTTGGCATCCCGGGAAGGGAAGCGGGATCCCTGACAGGGGAAGGGCATCCCGGGCAGGGCTCGCTCCGGTCGGGAGATGGCAGCAGCACTTTGCTCTTTGCTCGGACGGGCCACGCCGGCCCTCGGGGGCTCCCCGAGGCTCTGGCCCCGCATCCCCCGGGGGTCAGCCCCGCTCCGCGGAGCCGCTCGCCCGCCCCCGTCTGTAACCGCAGCCTCCCGCCCTGCTCATCCCCGCTCACCCACGTCGCTCCCAGCAGACGAGCCGCCCAGGACTTTCCAGAACGAAGGCCCACCTGGAAAAAGCTGGAGTGCAACTCCCACCCCGCCCTGGGGAGCCAAGGATGGAGAGGAAAGCACAGGGGCAAGGGAAAGGATCAGCTGGATCTTACAGAGTGTCCCCACTGCTCGAACTCCCAAATTCTATTTGAAACAGAGTATGACCCTGAAATCCAGGTCCTCCGAGCTCTCCCAGTGCTCCCAGCTGCTCCCATTTCCACCCACACAGGGGCGAGGTGGCGAGGGTACCCTGGGACATGCCTGGGGGTGGCTGTCGCTGCGGCTTGGTGATGCCATGGGGACACCCATGGGAATGTCACTTGGAAAACGTGCCGCAGAAGGCCAAGGTGCCCTTTGCGGCCCCCGCATGGGCGGGGGCTGCCCCGAGGGGGCACGGCGGGATCCCGACCCCGGCCCCGGGGCCAGCTGGGGTGAAAAGGCTACTTGAGAGAGGTCAGGAGGAGAAAACTAACCTGCTTTTCTTTGGCAATTATGAAGTGACAAATTACCAGTGAAAGAGCTCATCTGTCTGTATTTATTTGTAGAGCCCCTCCTCGCCGCAAAAGCGAGGCACGGAGAGGGCCGGGATCACAGCCCTTCTCTTAAGGGTTTCAAAACACTCCGCTGACACCTCACTCCATCTCTGTCAGCACGGGGGATGCACAGAAATTAAGTGGCCAGACCGGTGCCACCAAGCAAAACGTATTTCCAAGAGTGTGCCCTGCCCCCCCCCCCCCCCCCCCGACACAGCATCTTCCACTCTCCACCCCCTCAAGCACCCAGAGGACAAGGAATAGGATTTTGAAGGGGAAGCTGGAGTCTCCCCCTGATCCCACATCTCCAAGAGCTCAGGGTTTAAGGAAATCTGGTGTTAGGAGGCTCCTGATAAACCACAGGGCTCCGAGCCCCTTTGTGTGTGCTGTCCCTGAGCTCCTTGTCTCCGTGCTGCTCACAGGGCAAGGGTGAATCCTGCGCACACCCAGCCCGGAGACACAACAAAAGCCCAAAGCCATTGCATGTGTGAGATGCTTAATTGCATTACAATCATCTTCTCTTATCAAGGAATCAGGAGAAGAGTCAAAACAGGCACTTTGATCCCCGCAGAAGCTGGAAAAACAGCAACGACTTGGCCAAGGTGCAAACCTCCTCCTCCCTCGCCGGCAGCAGAGGAGAGGGAGCAGAGTCCTTCCCCAGGTTTTGGGGGCTGAGAATGCCCCCCGCCTTTGGGGAGTGGGTGGCAGCAGAAAATGCAGCAGAGGAAAGACAGCAGCAACCAAAAAAAACAACAACAAAAAACAAAAACCAAAACAGTGGCCAGCTTGGCTTTGCTTTTCTTTCTGTTATTAGCATCGTTAAATATAGAAGCAAACCCGATTTTCAAAGCAAAATGTGGGTTTGGAGCGCCGCGGGCAGCAGTGACCCCCGGGCAGCCCGCGGCGCATCCCGGCGAGCGCTGCCCCACAGACCCCAGCGCGCTCCGCCCGGGGATGGGGGACAAAAACCCTCCGGAAGGGAGGTAAATATTTACTCTCCAAACACAAACCGCTGCCCGGAGGTTAACGAGACACACAACCACCCTCTGCAGCGGGAGCCGTCAGATGGGAGCGTGGCCGGGCGGGTGCTCCCGGGTCCCTGGGGGCTCCCAAAATGGGGCAGGGAGTGGGAATGGGCAGCTCTGGGGAGCAGCAGGTCGCTGCCAAGGAGGATAACCCCCCGTGCCCCTTCCCTCGCCCTCCAAAAGCTTCCTCCCAGCGCTTCCCAAATGAAAAAATATCGCAGCCAAGCTGCAAACCCGGGGATCGTCACTAACCAAATTGAGACACTGATTTTCCGTCTCTATCTGACCGGCTCTGCAGCCGTCGGGGGAGGATTTATCTGCGCTGTAAACCCCAGAGCGAGTTCAATCTTGTTTGTACCTGGCAACAGATCCAGGTTAAGGGAAGGCCAGCGCTAACGGCTCCTGCTCTCCCACCCACTGCTCCCAGCACCGCTCCTGCTCCATGGGGTAACTCCAGCAGGGATGGGGGCTGGAAAACATTTCGTCCATACACACTCATCACCGGGCTGGGGGTGCTGCCCGCTCTGCCCAAAGCTGAGCACCGCCCGTGCTGCCACGGCACAGGGATCACCCTGATGTGCCCAGGGTGGCCTTGGTCACCTCAGTGCCACCCAGGCAGGGACAGGCTGGCATCCAGCTGGCACATCCCTCTGCGGGCCCGGCCACGGGCATCCCAGTGGGCACAATGGCCACTTGTCCCACTGGAGGGGGACGAGAACGGGAACGTTGCAGGGAGCGATCGGGTCCCCAGCAGGTTCAGCTGGAGATGTCAAAGGGATGCGAAAATCACTCATGGAAAAACACCTGAGGAAAAGGAAAAACGTTCCTTGGCTGAGACTTGCGGTTCCCCCTGTGGTTCTGCCGTGGGTGAACTTACTCCAGGCTGCATTTAGTCAGACTCGCAGTGAGAAGGAAGGATGGGGCCCCCCCGTGGGGACAATCCCCCACCTGAATGAATAGCTCAGGACACACCAGTGAAGAACAAAAGAGGACTTGGACTGGGTTATATTTTAAAATGCTCATATATTTTCTCTTTTTTTTTTCTCCTTTTTTTTCTTTTTCTTTTTTTTTTTCTCATTTTTTCCACAATTCTAATACAATTGTTCTCAAAATACTGGCGTTTCCAGCAGCAATTCTTTCTTCTTTTTTTTTTTTTCTTTTTTTACCTTTTTTTTTTTTTTTAAGTGAATAATAATATACGGTAGTGATTTCACAGTAAAACAGACCTGCGGGAACGCCGGATATACGTGACAAAAGACACCCCCAGACCAGCCCACGCCCTCCCTCCCCTCCCCCTTACCCCCCCCCCCGAAAAAAATTTTGGAAGTGGGGGAAAAAAAAAATAAAAAGTTCATTCAAAAAAATTATTTCAAAAGAGATTTCATATAAAGCCTTTAAAACACGGTCAGAAGTTTCTCCCTCTTCTCCAGATCCCTGTGGCTGAACATTACAGAGAGAAAGAGAGAAAGTGAGAAAAAATAGAGAGAGTTTATAACAATCTCTGTAGAAGAAACAAAACAATCCAGAAAGAAAATATCCAAGAATACGGTAAGGGATAAAATTACATTTGTACAAAAATAGATTTTAACTTTATTGATGCTTTAGATATTTTTTTCCTTATGTTTTCTCTTTTTTTTTTTGTCATTCTAAATTTTAATGTTATTTTTTTTTAATCTATGCATCCCATAGCCAAGGCATCCATCACTAAGTATTGGGAATTGCTAAAGCTATTTTTTTTTTTTACTCAAACCCACCTGCTTAAAAGAAAAAAAAAAAAAACAAACAAAAAAAAAACCAAAATAGAACAAAATAAAACAGAACAAAATAAAACAGAACAAAAAGGCATCTTAAAATAGATGCAGTTCCTTTGCCTCGAGGAATACAGATCCAGATTTGGCATTTGCCAATTTGGAAAGGGATTTGGATACAATGGGAGCAAAAAAAAAAAAACCAAACAAAAAAAAAAGAAAAGAAAAGCAACAAAATAAAAAGCGAGGACAAAAAAATAGGAAAAAGAATCGACTTAAAACACAAAAAACCACGAAAAGTCTGTAATTGCTACAGTTATAATATCTGTATATGTGAGTGAGGGTATTTATACAGTGTATATATCTACAGTACATACATGTATACACACGCACATATAGCAACTTAAACCAGCTCCTGCACACTCCTCACTGATGGGGACAGCATCAGCTCTTGAGCCACATTCCTGCCAGCTCCAGCCTTTTTTAGGATGAGGAGCTGAGCCCAGGGCTCCCCTTCCCAGGGTGGAGGTCAGGGGGTCGGTGTGGGTGTCGTACACCCGCGGGTGCTGCGGGTCCTTCGCCCCTCCCTCCCCTCCTGGGGGCCCCCCTGGCCACAGAGCTCAGCATTCCAGCGCCCAGGAAACCTCAGCATCCTCATGGAGGGGCCTGGGATGTGCTGGATTCAGATTGGTTTGGGATAGGGCTTGTGTTGGAACGTGCACAGGCAGTGAGGGACATCCGGGGTGGCAGCGGGTGGCTGAAAAGCTGATGTTTGTGCTATCTTTAGAAAATTAAAGATTGTCCCACCAACAAAAAGGAATTTAAACAAAACAAAACAAAACAAAATAATTAGAAATAGATCACCCTAATCAAACCAGATTTCTGCAAGAGTACTAAGATCTGGTTAATCAAAGTCCTACCTCTCTAGTGGATAATGTGCCTTTTTTTTTCCTCTAGCCATGTCTCACCTCTCCAAACAAGCACGTCCATACTCAGCGTTATTATGATGAGGACAACAACAACAAAAAAAGCCAAAAAGTGAAAAGAATACAAATGAAAGACTCAAAACTCATGCAAAGCACGTTGCTTTAAGGCTGCTGTGGCGGATGTTATGGATGCACAAAAGCTTTTCCTTCCCTTGGGAAGGGCTGGGCTGGGAATGGAGGGGGTGGGGTGGGATCTGGGGGTTCATCACCCGCGTTCCGGGAACCCCAACTCCCCTTCACCTGCTGAAAACTGAAATCCCAGGACAAGGCTCAGCCTTTCCCCAACCCCCCTCCACCACAGGCATGGATTGAGGCTGTGAGCTGCTCCAGCAGGGAAACTGAGGCACAGGGATGCACATCCTGATGGGAAGTCTGGAACCCATGGAGCCTCCCCCTTGGCATCACACTGCCTGTGGGGGATACCCCCTGCCCATGGCATTTTATGAGGGCAAATGCTAATGGGAATGGGACGGGATGACACAGGATGGGATGGATAGGGTGGGATGGGATGGGATGAGATTGGATGACATGAGCTGGGATGAGATAGAATGAAGTGGAACAGGATGGGATGGAACAGGATGGATTAAATGACATGAGATGGGATGAGATGGGATGGGATGTATGAGATGGGATGGGGTGGGATGGAATGCAAGATGGGATGGAACGTGATAGAACATGACAGAATGGAATGGGATGGGATGAAATGGAACAGGATGGGCTGAGATGGGATAGGATGGGATGGGAAGGGACAGGATGGAATGGAATGGGACGAGATGGGATGGGACAGGAGCTCCCACCGTGCAGCCCAGCACCTTGCAGCCACCACAGCTCAGCACCCAGCCCCAAGCAGCCCCTTCCAAGCCATCCAGCAGGAAAAAAAAGTGGTTCCACCCAACAGAGAAGGACAGCGGGTTTATTCTAGTGCAATATCCACCAACTTTCCCAAAGCATCCTCATCCTCTCTGGCAAGCAAGTTCCAGGCTCCTTTCTGCTGGAAGAGCCGGCCTGGGGGCTGCCCAGGGGCTGGGTGGGCTCCGGGCTGAGCTCCACTGGGAGCCGACACCTCCCTGCACCCCCCGAGGGCTGCGCCAGCCTCACGCTGGCAGGGAACAGCCTGCTCGTGTTTCCTGGCACCCTTTCCAGATTTCATCTCTCTTGCCTAGTTTTCTTGGCAAATTCTTGCAGGGTGAAGCTGTTTAATAATATTTTCGGCGGCATGCAGGCTGCTGGGGAAACGCAGCCAAAACACTCTCCCTGCCGCCGCGGATTTGCCACTTCGGGCCAGCCTGAGGGGGAAGTTCTGACCTGAAATCCTGAGTGTTTTTTCAGCAGTGAGATGGCCTGCTGAGCTGCAGGGGATGGAGCTGGGGACTCCAGCTGCCAGGCGGGATGACAACAGGCGAGTGGCAACTGTGTCCCCTCAGAACCAGAGGTGTGAGGTGGTGGGTGCTGCTCCACCCCCCCCTCCAGGCACGAAGGAGGTGTTTTCAACCAGCCACAACCCACAGGGAGCAAGAAGAGGATCTTTGGGAGCAAATACTTTGTTGTTTTAAAGCACAAGAGGACATGGAAGCGGTGGGGAAGCCCTTGGCCAGAGGCCAACCACAGGCACCTCATTCTTGGCTCGCAGCACTTGTCCCACGGTGTGTTTGGGACAGTCCATCCTGCCAAGGGGAAAAAAAAAACCCTTCCCAACATCCCTCACCGCTTGCTCTGCTTTGTTTTTTTTCTGTAACTCAGGTTTTTGGTGGGGCACTGGAGACCCCTGATGAGGGTGAGATGATCCCTGGCTGACCTCTTGCCACACGCTCCCTGGGGAATCCCATCTTGTGGGGTGTGAGCACGCTCTTGGGACCGTGTCCCTAATCCCCAAAATCTTGTCCATCTCCCTGCTGTCACACCAAGACTCAAGGAAAGGACTGTGCAAAAGCCAAGGTGCTCTTGGTGCTCTCAGTATCCCAGACAGGAGGAGGGGTGGGTGCTGCCATGTTCCCCACCCAGTTGGGACCTCTCAGCCCCCACATCTGTGCCCGACTGGGGAGATTCAGGGGAGGGGGAGCCCTGTTCTTGCTTCACCACTAATTAACAGCTGCAATTAACCAGCCTGGCCAAGCACTCCCACTAATTGTTGCCTTGCAGTGTTTTGCACGGCTGAAACAACAGGAGCAGCCTCCTGGGTGAGCCGAAACCCCCGAGTGGGGTCATGCTGGGATGCTGGGGCAGTGCCAGGATACTGGGGCCATGCTGGGATTCTGGGGCCATGCCGGGATGTTGTGCTGAGGGCAGGGGTCCCAGCAGGCCCCCATGAGCTGGGGTAGGGCAATAGGGAGTCCCTGGCAGCCTTAAAGCAAGTGCTCCAGCTGGCTCTTTCTGCGTGGGCAGCTCCACACCCAGCGCAGAGGCATCTTTGGGAAGAGCAGCGATGCCCAGCCGCCCTCTGGGAAGGCAGAGGGGGATTTTTCAGGTGCACACTCTGCACAGAGGGTGACCCAGCTCCCTGTGCCACCGGTCCCCTGTTATTTAGTGGGGGGGATTCAGCTCAATCCCAAATCCTCTGCTGTGAACTGGAAGGAGAAGGCTCTGTGCAGCCACGGGTGACTCATTCACGGGGCACGGCCGGGCCGCCTCTCCCTCCGCAAAGTAACTACCGAGACTACTAATAATAGTTAGAAACCAAAAATAGAATTCTTTTTTTTTTTTCTTGGTTGGGTTTTTTTTTTTTTTTCTCTTCTCTTTTTCAAAAAAACTCCATCCTCTGAAAATAGCCAGCTGCAATCCGGCGAGTTCAGCCACTCCCCTCAGCTTGTCCAAACCCCACTGCCCCCGAAAGGGCTGGGACTGTCCCCGGCCCCGCTCCTGCCCCGGGGCACCCACGGAGGGGGGGGTGGGTGATGCCAAGCCCGGCTGGTGGCTCATCCCAAAACTCATGGCACGGCGGGGGCCGGGCAGGGGGTGGGTGGCGAGCTCTCTCCGCTCCCACTTCTCTACATCTAGCGCAGGGGACCAGCGAGCAGGTCTGGAGATGCAGCAGTGACAGCAAACGGACAGGGGTGAAGGCGATGAGGAGGCGAGGACGGCGGGGGGTCCCCCCCCGGATCAGACGGTGCCTCCGGCGCTGGGGTGAGGAGGGAGGGACGGGCTGGGGCGGCGGCGGAGGAGGAAAGCGGAGGGAGGGGCCCCGCGGGACCCCCCGGCCGGGCGAGGGACTGACCCAGCAGCAGTTTCTCTAAGTCATTTGATGGGGCGCTTCCAGCATTTCCATCAAGAAGGTGTCGATGGGTGTGTCTCCTATTAGCTTGAAGAAGAAGAGGTGCTCCAGGCATTTCAGGCCGATGGACCGGAGGGCTGGGAGGCGGAGCAGGAGCTTTGCAAACCTGGGGGACAGGAGACATGGCACAGTCAGACACCTCCCCACCTCCAGCCCCGCTTCTGCCCGGCCCCCCAAAGCTCAGAAGGGTTGGGAGTCAGACACAACCTCCTGCTGCCAAAGAGACGGGGCTACACCCAGAGCTGTGCAGAGAAATCATTAATTATGTCCCCAGCCTTGAAGATCAGGCAGCCACGGTGGATATCCACAACAAACAGTGCTCATAGCTGAGGCTGGGAGGGTAAAACAAGAAATGAAAGGTCAGCCCCGGACTGGGGTGCACCACTGGTTTGGTGCATGTGCATCACCACCCAGTGAGCACCCTGAGGTGCTCGTGGGGTCCCCACACCACAGCCACGGCGAGGAGGCACCACGGGGCCAGCCTTGGCACAGGCAGAGGTGCAAACAGCTTCAGCAGCTGGATCTTTGGTCAGGGAAAAGGGCAAGCAGCCGGGAAGGGGATGGAGGAGATGGTGAGTGGCATTAGCTGGCACTTGGCTTGGCGATGTCCCGTTCCTGCAGGCACTGGGCACCTCCCAGGCAGCTCCACCAGCCCTCACTGGGGCTGCTGGCCATCCCCAGCTGCAGCTGAGCCCTGGGGCTGCTGGCACAGCAGAAACCTGGCTGACAGATGGGCTGCAGGCACCTCGGGGGTGAAGCCAATGGAAGGAGACAAGGGCTTTGACACAGAAGTTGGCAGGAGCCCTGCAAACCATCCAGCACATGGGGTGCTCCCAGGCCCAGTACGGAGCCCCAGCGGAACAAAAGCCCTGTCTCCCCAGCCTGCCCTGCCTGGAGTAGATGCTATCAGGTCACCCTCGTGATGCCAGCAAGAGCTGACAGGCAGAAGGACAGGCAGGAGGGCTGGGAAGAGCCAGGGGGGCTGGGGAGAGCCGGCAGCACTGCAGGAGCCAGCTGGGATGGAGATGAGCCCAATGGATCCATATCATGGAAAAGCTGCTGTGTGTTGGGCTCTGAGGGTGGCAAGAGGCTACAGAGCCAGGAGAGAGCCACCAGTTCCTGCAGAGTGCTTTGGAGCACCCTGGGGTGGCCCCACTCTGCCTGCCCATGCCCTGGGGTGCAGGCAGCAACTGGATCTCACCTCCCAGTACCACCTCCTGGTACAAAGCCCTTGAGTGAGTGATCCCCACACAGGAAAAAGCCCTTTAATGGCCAGGAGTGTAGTTATTTGCTTTTCCTGCTACAAAAAGCAGGGCTTGAACATAAGCAAAGACCCAAAGAGAAGGGGACCCTCCAGAAAACACACACACACATAGAGACATGCACAAACACACAGATATTACACATGCATGCACAATTCTCTCTCCCTACTTTCTTTTTTTTTTTTTTTTTTTTTGCTGAGCTGGCGAGAACGGCGGGAGCAGAGCCAGGAAAAACAAATCAGTCCTACCATCCCATTCAGGAAGTTTCACTTTAAACCAAACCAGATGATGGCTCCAGCCCTCGGATATGTTTAACTGTGAGATAACCAGCCCGGAGCACAACGTGCCAGGGCTGGGGCTGGGAGGGGAGAAAACAGCCCTGATTCCTGACTCCCTGCGGCTGCTGGGTGTCACGTAGGCACCCCGTGGAGCAGCAGGGGCTGCAGGGGGGGAGCATGGGTGGGTTTTTCCTAGGAATGCCTCTCTCTGCCCTGCTGCTGCAGAGGAGTTCTCTTTTGGTGTTTACATGGTGCTCCCAAAGCTCTTGCTGGCCGGGGACTCAGCTGAAGCCCCGCACTGGAAGGCACCTGGAGTGGTGGGAAGCCCAGTGATCCCACAGCGTGGAGAGGGGAGGGGACCCATCATGGCTCGAGCAGGAGTTTGCTCAACCACAGGAAGAACTTGTTTCCAGCCTCAGATGGTGATCACATTGTGCCATGAGACCAGGAGGATGGAGAGAGTTCCTGAGAACTTTGTTGAGCTCTTGTGCAACTCCGGACTCCCAGCCCACGAGTTAACCCTCCCGAGTCACCTGGGATTATTTCACCCCTGCCCTGCACCGTAGGAGACATGGGGTGAGGTCAGCAGTGCCCGGTCACAGCTCTCAGGGCATCCCTCAGCATGCAAAACCTTTAAGGTCACCAAGGAAAGGTGTGGGGATCACACAAAGAGGTCCCCAACCCAAGGTCAATCAAAGCCAGTGAGAGATTAAACTCCAGAGCTCCTGGTGCAGCTTCCAGACTTAAAACACTCCCTTACACATCACTGAGCATGGAGGCAGAGCCCTGGGGAACTGGTTTGAACTGGTGGCTCAGTGACTGTGCTCAGTCATGCACAACAGCTTGGCAGTGGTTTGGGTGATGAAGAGCAGGGCTGTCCTCGTGACAGTCCCCTGCCCACCCGCAGCCCAGCCCCAGCCCAGCCCCTGTCCAGCAGCATGTGCAAGGGCACCACAACCTGTCTGTGGATACCAGGGAACAATCCAGGAGAGCTGCTGGCCATGACTCCCAGGGCAGCTCTCCCTGTTCCAGGTATGGCTGGCTGTGATCACAGCTCTTCTGCTACACCACAACAACCAAAGTGCAGGCTCTGGCTCTGCATTTGCTTCAGAAATGCATTTTAATAACGCTTTTTGGAAGAAAAGTCAGCTTGAGAGTTGGCCTGGGGTCCACACAAACCACCTGGGGGAGGAGAGGTAACCACCCCTGCTCCGTGCACTGTGCTCATCCCTCACTTCCCCTCCTCGCCACAACTCAAATGCACCCATTGGCACCTTCACCCTCACTCTCCCTGCCACAAGCCAACCAAGAACACCCCAGAAGCCCCTTAAGAACCCATCTTTCTTCATCTGCCAGCAGAGTGGCACCCAAAGCGGGGAGGGAGGAAGGTCCAACATTACTTCTGGAGGCATGATCTGCCCACTGCATTCACTGCTGTGAGAGCTTCCTTCTTTTTATCCAGACACACAAGACCAGGAATGCAGGTGGGATGCAAATCCCAGTTGCTTGGGCTGTTTTTCCCAGTATCCACGCACCAGTAGCAGTTTCCAGTGCTTTGCTTGCTTGCTCAAAAAACTGTCAGTAACTTAACTGGCAGTTGCCAGCTTCAGGCTGTAACTGGGAAAATGCGCCCACTCAGCTCCGGAGCGGTCCAGGAAAGCATTCCTAATTCCCCCTCCCATTCCCAGCTGGATTGGGGAAGGCGGGGAGGGGAGAAAAGAGCATCAATTGAGGCTTTCACTTCCCAGCAATGATGCTCATCTGCCACCGAAAATTAACTCCATGTGAGTCTTATTTTCGCTGTGGTTTGCTCTCCGTGGTTTCCAAAAGGGAAATGATACCCCCTTCCCACATGTGCTCATCCCACTGCTGCGGCCGCGGGAGCCGGGGCTCCTCAGGTCTGCCCACCTTGTCCTGGCTGGGATGGATTTACTGGCGTGGGAAAAAGGACCTCTCTGCACTGCACAGGGGGATTTTCTGAGGGTGTTCACAGGCAGAAATGAGGGGTTTATCTGCAGAGAATGTTCACTCTGAGCAGAGCTGGGAACAGAGAGCCCCAAACGGAAGGGACCCAGCAGCTGTGTGCTGGTGTGACCCCGAGGACATCCCTCAGACCTGCCCCAGGATGCAGCACCCTTTGCAGGGGGTTTCCCTGGGGTGTGAGGCTGCAGGAGGACGGGGCACAGGGGACTCACCTCCCGGGCTGGTCGGGGTATTTGTGTTTGCAATAAGCCTCTAGCGACGCGTACACCTTCTCCCGCAACGCCTCCACTTCGGCCGGGTTCGACAGACCCTTCGAGTCTGAAAGGCAACAAAAACACCATCAGCCAAAAAATCTCCAGGCTTTCCAGGCAGGCAAGGACCCCCCATGAGCTCCCCAGCTCCCTCCATCCCGCTCAGCACCACCAGACCAGGGCAGAGTGTGGATGCAGGGTGTGAGCCCTGGGTGTTTGGGGCAGTACCAAACAACTCCTGGGGAGCATTCAAGCCCTCAAAGGTTTGCCTTGTGACTACAGATCTGGTTTATTCCGCTTCATATCCCCACCCCAACCGTTTTGGCTCATTCCAGTGGTCCCTCATTTGAAGGGTTTAAGCCCCCCTTAAGTCCTGGGCTTGTGGGATTTCTCCCTCCAGCACAAGCCCTGAGCTGGGGCTAAAGGAGAAGCCCCAGCTCTGGCAGGTCCCCTGTGACACAGCCAGGATCTGTTTTTAGTAGGGTGAAAGGGACAGTCAAGAAATCGATATCCCCAAGCACATGTGCCACGGGAACCTCTCCAGATTCCCCTTCTTTTACCATATACGGCTAATCCCAAATTACAGACAATAAATTACTGGTGATTACAAGGAGGGCAGGGAATAAAAAAAAAAAAAAAGCCAAGAAGAAAAACAAACCCAAGAAACAGCAATAAACCCTGCTGAAACGGCCTGGCCTGGGTTTGGTGGGAAAATCCAGGGAAGGAGCCGTGCTTGGGCACAAACTGTGCTCCTGAGAGGGCAGGGAAGGGAGGGGAGGGGTGGCTGTGGATGTGGAGGTCTGTCCTTGGCTTTTTTGCTCTGGACTGACCTGCTCTAAAATACAGAGACACCCTCTGAGCAGAGCTGTGCAGGTATGTGCAGGCTGCCAGCTGGCTCCTGCTGCACAGGGATTTGCTCCCCAAAATGCTGGAGACAAGCCCTGGCACTGAACCTTTTTCTTCCCTTGGGCAGCTCGGGCCAGGGAGGAAAAGCGAGCAGCATGAACCTTCCTGGAGTCTGTGGAACCAAGCAAACTGCTGACAGATGTTCAAGTTCTTGTGTATTTTATGAGCACGTTTCATGTCTTTCACCCTCTCCAGGTCTGCGAAGGGCTTTTCCAGAAACACGGGTAATAAAACCCTCTGGATGATGAGATCAGGAAACAGAGACAACAATGTCCGTGCTCTGGCACTGCTCTAATCTGTACTTTTCTCTTAAAGGATGTCTACATTCAATTTTGCTTCGATTCAGGGATAATTCCCTCATGCACTAGAACTTTCTTCTCACAGAGTCACTCTAAAAGGGGGGCAAAGCTGAGAGGATGAGGGGGAATGGCTGTAAACTGAAAGACAGCAGGCTTAGATTGGATACTAGGAAGAAATTCTTCCCTGTGAGGGTGGTGAGACACTGGAACAGGTTACCCAGAAAAGCTGTGCCTGCCCCTGCAAGTGTTTAAGGGCAGGCTGGACAGGGCTTGGAGCAACCTGGGACAGTGGAAGGTGTCCCTGCCCATGACACGGGGTGTGAAAGGATGAACTTTAAAGTGCTTCCAACTTAAACCACTCTGTGATTCTGTGAAAGGGAGGAATGGATAAGAGCACTGGCACAGATCCAGATCCACCCCTGCCCTACACAGGACATGCCTGTAAGGTGGCAGAGCCTGTGCAGCACTTAATTCAGCTTTCACCCTTGCCTCTCTTCCTTCTTGCCCTGTCCTTGGTAACGGGGTGCTCTCAGCTACTTGCAGTGGAGATTTATAGGGAAGAAGAGGTGCCAAAAGGACAGAGCATCAGCCAAGAGGGCACAGGAGAGAAGATACAGTCATGTACCAGGGTTGAAGAGGACAATGGCTCGCAGGCAGCCCAGCTCTGTCTTGTCCATCAGCATGTCTCGCATTTTTGACACGAGTTCTGTCAATACTCTGCAAAGGACACAGAAATCACAGGCGTCAGTGTTAAAGAGAAATGAGAACACCCAGGTGTCAGAGCCAGAGTGAGTTCCTCTGGTCACAGTTAACGAAGCCAGGGGATGGTGCTCGCTTGTACCAGCTGAGGATGTGGCCTCATCTTCCTCCTCTATCAAAAATAGCTCATTAGGAACACCAATAGTTCCCGTGAGGTACAACAGGGGCCATAAAAACTGGCTTCATCCATTCACCGAGAGGCTTTGGCACCTGAGAAAGCTGCCTAAAAATAAAAAATAATAATAAAAACCCACCCCAACAGGTACCTAAAAGTAATTTCCTCTGCCGGTAATTTTTATTGCTCCCTTCGCTCCTACCGCAGGTGCCGGTCTTGAAATATTTTCCACTGATTGCCCAGTTTTTCATGTTAGATCCTGCAGGGAAGTCATGATCTTGCACTTATGACCTCACAGGAACAAATGATGTCACCCAGGTCTGAAGAACAATTTCCTTGCAAGGCACAGCACCAAAGGTGATTTGCTTTCGACTAAGTCGCCTCAAGACGAGTGTCAGGCAGAGAAATCGGCATTTCAGCGGCGTCTGGAGCCACGCTGTGGGTCAAACACCCTGGAAGTCTGGCTTTAAAACACTTTCCCAAAGTGTTTGAGATTAAAGAGCCCGCGGGACACGCACGTGGAACCTGCTGAGTATTTTTGGTGCCTTTTCATTGTGAAAATAAAATCACGTCTTGGTCCAATTAAAGATGAAAAGAAACAATGGAGTGGCCTCCTTGTAACATTAGAAGGCATCTGGACCCCATGAAAGAGGCTTTGATTTGCACTGGGCAGCTTTCTCCCTGTTCTGGGCTGTTGGGTTTTGCAGGTTTAAGAGGAGGATTTAATGTTTTGGCCTGCAGCAGGGACCACAACACTTCCATGCACGCCATGGGATGGCCACCCTCACCCTGGGCTCCTCCGAGGTTGCAACGTGGGGAACGGAGGCAGTTTGGTGCAGAGACAGAGATGGGGATGTCCAGACAAGGTGTTTAGAGATGCAATCCACCCATCCATCCATCCATCCATGCATCCATCCATCCTCCCTCCCTCTGCCCACCTGTCGAAGATGGCCCCGACGCCAGCGCTGTGCGCGCTGTTCCGGTGCACGTGGAGCCCGGTGGCTAAGAGGATCCCGTCTTTCACAGCTATGGAGCGGTGGGAGAAGGAGGCAATTAGGAGCTCATTCCACCCTGGGGAGGAGAGAACAACCAAGGCTGCGGGTTAGAGCCACCTCAGCAGGTCTGGGAATCAGAATCACCTCCCCAGTGCTAAAAAGAGGAGGAACGTGCTGGAGGAAAGTGGCTGGATGTGGGAAGGGAGAGGGGAGCCAGCCTTTTCTTGGATGTCAGGGAAGGAAAAAACCATTAAGAAACAAATGCACTAAAAATATAACGCTAATAAGGGAAGCAGTTTCCTCTATAAACCGTGCAGACACGGCAGCAAACAGCTCTGCCTGCTCCTCTCGCTGTGAACCTCTGTGTGGGTGTGGAGCCCTGTGCTCCCCTCTGCCCTCACCCGCTGCCTCCCAGCACTTCCACACCTATCAACGCTTTCTATCACTTAATTGGGCTCATTTTCAGGCCATAACAGGGCAGGAAAGTTCATTCACCATCATTCAGCTCTGTAAAAGGGACCAGGAAAACTCTGTCTTGTGGGTTTGCTGCTTCTGCTGTGTCAACACTGGGAGGGATTGTGTCTGCTCTCTGCACCGGGGTGTCCCACGTCCATGACTGCTCCATGAACTGCTTCCATAGCTGCTTGGAAACCAGCTTTTAGTCTTATTATCTGCTGGACATGTTATTTTGGGATATAGGAAACACATCCTCTGAGCCCAGACCTAGTTACAGGGAAGGGAAGGGAGATGGAACCTCCCCACCTTCCAGCTCTCCTTCCCAATCCAACACCTCTTTAAATTCCTAAATCCATCACAGGCTCAGTTCAAGAATGCCTGAAACAAAGCCACGACCAGAGGACGTGCTGCAAAGTTTGAAGGGTGGAAATTTTGGTGACTTTCAACCAAGGAGCAGCATTTTTGGGAAGAGAAGACAGTTCTTCTGCAACACTGGTCACGTGGCTGATTTACCCAGCCAGAACATGTCCTGGAGTTCAGAGCACAGGGCTGCCTGGCAGGGTCCAGAAACATCAAGATATTTGGCTTTGGTGTCTTTTTTTCCCAGTCTGGAAAAGCAACACAACAATCCTTCACCCCTCCTGCCACAGGAACACGTCGCGTCTCACTGACTGGAATAAACACAAGGTCCATGTGTGCTGTATTTACCTACTGCTGCAGCCATGGGTTGTGCCATTAGAAATGTTGACAAGGAATAAAGTTCACTCTTTCCTAAGTGGCCACAGGATGTTTCCACCCCAATCACGGGAACGTTTATTTGGCTATTTACTGGGTGAGGCCTGGCACTTTCACAGGGATTGCAACACTGTGAAACCCAAGGAGAACGGAGGAGAAGATGTGGGACTGCACCAGGAGCCTGAAGAAACTGTGTTCCCTGGATGAAGAGGAACTCCCAGAGCCAGACCCACGGGAAGGTGCCAGGGGTGCCTCCCTCCAGCCATCACACACAGACCCACGGCAGCTCCACATGCAGCTCCAACCAACAAAAACCAGAGCTGGCTCACAACATCCATTCCAAGCTGGGCTTATTCCAGAGAAGGAGCACTGA